>NC_074727.1:23566841-24766841 GCF_947242115.1 Biomphalaria glabrata
GCAGGACACCATGCACGCACGCCGACACTCAAACCTTGATGAAAAAGTCATGGAAAGAAAATTCTTTCATTACTGCAAGTCGGACTAGAGTTACCCCACGTAAGTTTCACGGCGAGAAAGAGCGTTGTTTAGAAAAATGTAATAGAAGGGAGGAACAAGTAATCTTCTGTCTTCTGTATATATTCTTTACGTGGCCCAAACATGAGGGACACCACGCACACTCTAGCCCTCCTCCCTCCCCCTCCAGCCCACCCCGCGCCTTCCTCGCTCTCCAGGCATGCGCACACAGTCGTTTGCCCAAACCCACCCCCATTTGGACAACTGTGTCTTTCAGGAAGTGTTCACCCGTCATTAGTGATGGGAACTAAACTAATTTTTTTTAGTTCAACTAAAACTAAGTTTGAACTAAAAAAAAGTAATTAAACTTTTAGTTAATCACAAATTGAAAAAATTAGTTAAACTAAACTAAGAAACTTTAGTTAAACTTTTACTAACTATTTTGACCTTTTTTAAGGACGAAACAGCCAAACATGAAAAATATAAAGCACAATCAATCTCTTTAGCAAAATGTAATAAACATTTATTGGTGCACATGAAAAAAGATTTAAATGTCTTTATGGGGTAGATGTAGATCTTAATAGAATCACTAGAATGATACTATTATTTATAGAAAGAAATTACAAGTAATTGTCCAAGTTCTAATATAAGTTACCTTTAGAAGTAATGATAAAACTACATGTTGACTCTATAACTAACTAAACTAGATTCTAGAATATTCTGGATCTAATAATTACTAATATCTTCTACAAACGAAATGATCAGAAATATAATCTGGATCTAGAATTAGATCTAGCACTAGACCTAGATCAAATAATTAATATTTTAATCTAAAAATAATCTAAGAAATACTAGTTACTACTACTAGATCTAAAATCTAGATAGAGTCTAGTAGATATCTTAGTAACTCTAGTCTAGATCTACAGATTTTAGATTATAATAATTATGATTAAAACTAGATGTAGATCTAGATATGGGTATTTAGATCTATATACTCTAGAAGATAATACTAGATCTAATTACTAATAGATCTAGATAGTAGATATAAGAATAATTATAATAGAAGTAGATGCAGATCTAGTCTAGATTTAGTTAATTTAGTATTAGAAGATCTAGTATAGTGACGACTATTACTAGTATTATAGTTTATTATAGTCATTATAGATCTATCATCTATGCCATTCTATGCATCTTAGGTCTTAGTATAGGCCTAATAAGTAATCTAGATATAGGCCTATCAAGTTTTAAGATCTAATCTAGACTCTAATTCTAGAATAGTAGAATCTCTAAACTAATAGACCTAGTGAAATCTAGTCTAATAAAGTAAAGTTGTAAAGTAATATAGATTTCAATTAATAGATCTATATTATTGACTTATACTTTTAAATTTACATTTAGATCTAAGACTAAGACTACTAAAAGTTAGACTCTACTTAAGACTAAGAGACTAAAATAATTTGATATAGACTATTATGACTATAGATCTAATAGTAGTAATAGACTAGACGTCACTAGACTCTAACTCTAGATCTATCTAGTAAAAAGTTTTAAAATAAAAAGAGTCGACATTTCTTTTAGATCTATAGTAGATCTAGATTCTTGGCCCGCAGCTATACAGGAACACACTGGTGTTTAATGAAAAGCAGCAAAATGTAGATGTATAGAAGCAAGGAATTATCAGGATTTATCAAGCATCGAAACTTGCTAGAAATATAATGAACACGTTTATTTTTCTCGCCTTTCAAATACCTTGAATTGGCGGGAATAGTGACCATTATAGGGTAAAGGTCAAAAGGCTTTCTAGTAATGTGCACCCTCTAGTTTATTCTCCTATCTATTATTCATTATATATATTCTCCAAATTACATAGATCTAAATATTTATTGGTATGTATGTTAAAAAAGTTTGTAAAATTTGTAATTAAACTTTTTAGTTTGTAACTAAAAAAAAATAATTAAACTAGGATTTTAATTAAACTATTTTTCTTTAATTAAACTTTGGCCTTAACTAATTTTTTTTAGTTAAACTAAAAGTTAGCAACTTTTTAGTTAACTTTTGCCCATCACTACCCGTCATTAAATAGCGGCGTATGCTACGCCGCGTGTCGGCTCGTTACTATTATTTATTATCATTATTACCTTTTCAGGCTGACATAATCAGTAACATCTCAACTCAAGACTTTGATTTTGGAAATCTGAGTATACCTGAAAATGGTTTAAAAGATAACTTGAACTTTACGAACATTATGTCTAGTAGCAGGAACGAATCTGAGGTAGATAGTGAGTTTTTTTTATATGATACTCTCCTTCCTCGTAGCAGAAGTTGTAGGCCTATCTTTGTTTAAGACAGAAGTGGGCATGAAATGAAAAGAAAAAAGAGATAACAACAATGCAACTTTCGAAATTTATCACGTCATAACGATAGCAATGAGGCGCGGTGTCTGAGTGGAAAAGCGCTTGACTTCCGAACAGGGTGTCCCGGGTTCGAATCCTGGTGAAGACAGAGATTTTTAATGTTGGGATCCTTGGACGCCTCTAGCTGTAATGCGTACTTGACATTAGTTGGGAAAAAAGTAAAGGCGGTTGGTCATTGTGATGACCAAATGACACCCTCATTAAAGGTAAAAAAAGAGAAGCAGATGACCTTAACATTATCAGCCCTATAAATTGCTTGGTCTGAAAAGGGAACTTTACTTTTTCTTTGTATTCTTATCGTCTTGGTCATAAGCAAGAAAAACATTAAAAATATTTTTGTTAAGTCTAAATCAACTTTATTCAACTTGTAGAGCGATTGTTTTTTCTATTCAAAATGTGTGAATGTCACATTAAAAAACAATCAAAAACATTTTTTTACCTGCCTCCTCTCCATTTCTCGACGAGAAAGAATCCTGGTAGCGAATGTATAGGTCTAGTACACTTTTTACTATTCCTATGATAAGCATTTAGATCTAGATTTAGAAGACAATGCGCAAACATTTTACTGAAAATTAATTTATTAAACTCATGAATCAATAACGCCTTACATTCGAAAATTTCCCTAAGCGATAGTTCTTTCAAGAACGCGATAGACCTTTCAAAACCGATGTTGGACCAAGATCAATATCTAAATCTCTAGCCAAATTTAATTTGTAAATAATTTTTTTTCGTGAAATGGTTAGAATAGAGTTACCCCGTGTGGTCAACGAGCATGTAATTCATTTCTCAGCAATTTACATTTACTGTTAAATTTCTAGGAAAATCGTTAGAGCCATTTTTGAGATCAGCTGTCCATGCAGGTTCCTGGCTGATTTCAGGTTCCATGAAGTTCTGACTTGAATAGAGGTATGTTAAAGCTGGCAACATAAAGATGTCAAGACACTTGATTTGAATATTACACCCTACCATACAAAAGACGGATAGAAGAGCTTTTGAACATTTCAGTGTCCTCTAAACATAACATTTTGTGCTGATCTAGTTGCATCAACATTTCGTGTAAATAAATTTAAAAGGTCGTACTTAGAAAATTTAATAGTTTCTTTATATAAAAAAAACTATTGAAAGCGATGTCTTTTTAAAATAATTTTCAAATAAAGATCTATAAAGACAATACATATAGGGAATTCCGTTTCATATTACTTGCAAATATAAAAAAATCCTTTGAAGAAAAAAAAACAACAAAGATGATCTAAAAGGGAAAGAACTTCACCCATAAAACTATATCAATAATTTACAAGATATTTTCCTTATTTGATATCAAGCAAAATGATACACTATAACACCAATAATTAATTGACTAATCGATTATTTTAAAAATTGATTCATGTTTTGTTTTTGGTGCAATAATTAATTGTCTAAAGTATCAACTTCATCAGAGAATGCATGAGGGAGCAATAGAGTTAACAATTATTTAAGCGGACTAAACCAACAAATTTAGCCATATTTATGAATACTGACGGATTACTTTCCCTTATTGGTATCCTAAATAATTAATTACCAGTTATTAGCTGACTAAGTGGTTAATTTTTATTGATTCATGTTTTGTCTATGCCAATGAATAATTGTGCAAAGTTTCAACTTGATCCGAGAATGGTTGTGGGAGATAAAACGTGTACACCAGACAGAAAGACAGAGTGAGTTGATAGAAGCTTTGTAAAAAAAAAGACCGCCTTTGCAAACACCAAATTAGCATGTCTTGTCCTTCCTTTAACTTGATTTACTGTGTACAAATGTCTATTCAAATAGTTTTTATTGCTAGAACTGTTTATTAGGCGAAATGTTTAGTGTGAGGATAGGAAATAATACAACGGTCTATTATGAATATTCAAAAACTGAATGAAACACAACAACAAAGCTAATAGTTAAGCGTAGCTGTAACAAATAGTTTGGATCAGTCATGTAATTAAATTGGACCATAGCTTACTGAACATGGTAAGCCAAAGCTATATTAAAGCGATACTATGAAATGATACTAAGAATGTGTTCCTATCTTCAGGCAGACACTATTTGGTGATATGTGAACAATGAAACAGAATCAAAGTGAAGAGATTTCAAGAATGAAACACTTTTAAGTAACAAGTTTAGACGCCATTACATTCAGGCCTAGACCAAAACAAAAAATTAAAATAAAAATCTTGATATATCCTCCCATTGTGTCTTTGAGTTTTGTTTCAGTAGACTAAGACTAAGACTAAGACTAAGACTGCTTTATAGACCCTTAAGAAAATGTATTCTGATTACAAGGACTCCTATCTCATATACAGACAACGATGACCAGACACCTCATCCTAAGAGACATTTCATCATTGCAACTTTTCATCTTTATATCAATTTATCATTTAGGGTTAGGGTTAACTCGCACAATAAACATCTTCCAAAATAATGAAGGGTCATAGTTAATAAAGATTAATTATGTATTCACACACACACATACACATACATACATACATACATACATACATACATACATACATACATACATACATACATACATATGTAATAATAAATGGCTCTAAATCAACACCGATAACAGTAAACTCAGGTGTACCTCAAGGTACAGTCTTGGGTCCACTACTATTTTTAATTTACATAAATGATTTACCAAATTGCATTAGTTCAGGAACAAAAGTCAGATTATTTGCAGACGATTGCATAATATATAGAACAATAAAAACAACACAAGACACAGATATTTTACAAAGAGAATTAGATGAATTACAGAAATGGGAATCAAATTGGAGCATGTCTTTCCACCCAGAAAAATGTCAGTTGTTAAGAGTAACAAAAAACTAAAACAAATTAATTCCACTTATCTTATTCATGGCAAACCAGTATCACAGACTAAAAACGCAAAATACCTAGGTGTTATAATAAATGAAAAACTATCATGGAATCCACATATTGATGAAACTACAAAAAAATCAAACAAAGCATTAGGATTTATTAAAAGAAATTTCTATAAATCAAATAAGAACATAAAACTAAAATGTTACTTAACCTTGGTTAGGCCAATAATAGAATATGCATCCTCCGTTTGGGACCCCTCAACTCAAGAAAACATTAAGAAACTGGAACAGACACAAAATAGAGCAGTGAGATTCATAACAAACGAATATTCACATTTGACTAGAGTAACACCTTTAGTAAAATCACTAAATTTAGAAAGCCTTCAGGACAGAAGGCTCAAAAGTAAAGTAGCAATCATACATAAAACACTGAACCATAATCTTCAAATACAAAAACAAAATTTAATAAAATACTCTGAAAGACACAAAGATAAAGGCACATTCCTCATCCCATATGCTAGGACAAATTTGTACAAATACTCCTTCTTCCCTAGTGCTATTAGAGCATGGAATGGGTTGCCTGAGCTAGCCAGGAAAACCAGTGACTTGGCAGAATTTAAGTCATTGGTTAATATGCATGACTAAATGCATGACGCGTAGGACGTAATCATCTTCTTTTTTGAAGTAACGTCTGTATTATATAAGATAAGATAAGATACATACATAAATACATACATACATACATACATACATATAAATAAATATTTTTTTCTGGGGGGGGGGGAGAAAAAACTACCTTCCAACCCCCCCTCCCACCGAAAAAATATCATGGCTACGCCCATGATATATATCATTTATTTATTTATATTTATAAAGAAGGATAGATAACTAGATAAATAAATAGATAGCCAGATAGATATATAGATAGATAGAGACAAAGATAGAGATAGAAAAGAGAAAGCGAGAGAAGATGGAGATAAAAGAGAGAAAAAAAAGAGAAATAAAGAAATAGAAAGAAATGGAGAAAGAGAGAGAGAAAAACAGAAAGATAGAGAAATAGAGAGAAAATGTGAAAGAGGGAGGAAAAGAGTTAAAGAGAAATAGAGATAGTGATTGAAAAAAAAGAGAAAAAAGAGAGTGAAAGAGAGAGAGAAAAAAGAGCGAAAAAGAAGGAGAGAAAGATGGAGAAAAGAGAGAGAGAAAGGGGGAGAAAGAATGAAAGAGAGAGAGAGAGAGAAAGAGTTAAAGAGAGAGAGAGAGAAAGAGACAGAGAGAGAAGGAGAAAAAAAGAGAGAAAGAACTAGAAAGAGACAGAAAGAGAAGGAGAAAGAGAGAAAGAAAGAGAAAGAGACAGAAAGAGACAGAAAGAGAAGGAGAAAGAGAGAAAGAAAGTGAGAAAGTAAGAGAGAAAGAAAGAGAGAGAGAGAAAGAGAGAGAGAGAGAAAGTGAAATCACAGAAAGAGAAAGCGAAAGAGATAGAAAGAGATAGAAGGTAAGAGAAAGAGAGAGAGAGACAGAAAAAAAAAAGAGAACAAAAAGTGAGAGAGCAAAAAAGAGACAGAGAAAGAGAGAGAGAAAAAAAAGTGAAAGAGAGAGAGAGAGAGAGAGAGAGAGAGAGGGAATAATTAATACATACGTTTAATTTAATTAACTGAAATTTAAAAAAGGGGAAATATTTATTTAAAAAATTGATAAAGTAAAAAGAAATTGTATAAGGAAAAAACAGTTTTTATAATTAGCATTTAATAACAGTTTGGAATTATAATTGCTGGTCAGCTCTTTAAGATGTCATTAATCTTAACATCTTAAAGCCCCTATTATAAGCCTGTCACTCAACGCAATCATCGCTAATAAATCGCACTAGATAATGAAAGATATTCGGCTTTGGAAATAGTAATTTTCAAGTGAACACACCCAGGTAAGTACATCAAGTGTCACCTGTAAGTACACTTCAGCCTTGATTGACATGGCTGCTCCTCATTAATATGTTTATGTGGATGACGTCTGACAGACCGGAGCTGTGAGTCTTGGTAGCGAACATCGTCACCCCCCCCCCCTCACTACTCCCCACCACATAAGTGACGCGATCTATGTGAACCTGAGTACCAAGAAATCATTCAATGAACAGACCCTCATATCATCTTGTAATTAGGACCTTTCAGACAATTGTTGCTAAGATAAGAAGGAGTCTGCAAGACATTTGCGCACGCATATTTGAATTCTTGACGAGGACAATTAAATATACGTTTATTGAAAGGAGACATTTCAAATTCAATACGTTTTTTTTTTAAAGACATTTCAGTAAACGTTCATTTAAAGAAGACATTTTATTTTTTTCAAGACATTTCCGTCTTCGGCAATGCGATTCTTTCGCCAACATTCCTGACGCCAGAACTGTCAAGTCCAACAGGAAGTCAACGTTGCGTTTAATTCTGTTGAATATTTTGCATAAATAAAACAGGCCCGTTATACGAAGTCTTTCTCAAAACCAGGATGATCCTACGCCGATAAGGTTTATTACTAATGAACATACTCTACTGCCTCAAATGTGTTGCAAACTTCACTGCACACTGCTCGTTGAACCAAGACCAATAAACTCCATAGAATCCTAAATGATGCTGGTAAAGTCATTGGCAAAATACAAACCCCATTTGGGCAGCTGTTTGAGACAAACAATCCATAAAAAAGCTTAAAAGATTCTAGAAATAAAAAATCACACTTCGGGTCAGTATTTAGATTTAGATATTAGATAGAAGGCCTGAACACTGACCTGCAATGTGAACAGGTTAGACCAATAACTCGTTGCCACATAACAGGTCTGTACGACATGACAACGAGCGATTGCTCTCCACTGCACACAGGTTAAGACGTCGCAGGACACTGTTAACGTCTTCTGTTACGAATGGTCTCGGTTGAACCTATTCTTATTTTAACTTTATTTGACCTGCGCTATTTTTACTAGGAGAAAGTCTGAGCAGAAGCTCAGACAGAATTAATTTCTAAAGCCCATAACTTAGGAAATCTCTTGGAGATGTGGCTCCTTCCCATGCCTGTTGAGGCGCTAACAGAGCTGCCATGAACATCCAAGCCGCCTGAAAAGGAAGAGAGAAGGGCGCGCCACTAATAACAAGAAAAAAAAAGGTACCGGTACAAAGATAGTTGTGTGAAAACGCAAACTCAAAATCGGCCCCCGAAGTGGTCCACCTAGGCAGCTAAAGGGACATGTTTCGATATTTTCAGAAAGAACATCAGAATGAAATTCTAAATAAAACAAATGACAGAGAAGAATGGAGAAAGAAGGTTGACAGATCTTATGTGGTGCCCCAGCGGTCCAGCAGACCAGGTGAAAGTGAATGGGAAGTTAGATGTAAACCTGGCCTAACTGATGTATTATAATGAATATCTAATTGATCTAATTGTTTTGTAAATGGTCAATCTCTTATTCCTCAAGAAAAAAAAACATTTCTGTGTAAAAAAAATTAATTAAAAACGTTTCCTTTAGTTATGTGTTTTAGGCTTTGGTACAATGCTAGAGTTCACGCGATAATATGAAAAACTACTTTTTAATTGTTGTTTTAAATCATGCTATAAATATATGCATACTAAATAGATTTTTTTCTCTTTATAAAACAATTTTTGTGTGTAAATATAGTAGTTAGTATAATAGAACTTCCTTAACTTAGCATTACAAATTAAAAAAAAAAACTTTTTTACAAAAATCTAAAACCGTTTGCATAAATGTGTTAAACATATGGTGATGTATGTGGATGTGTCCCCTACTAAAGAGACTCCCGTGTTTGTTACTATTAATAGAGAATAGTTGTAAAAAAGGTGTATTTTTAATGAAAAAACTGCTTGCATTAGTGATTTAAAAAATTAGATTTTTCGCTTTTAGAAAAGAAAAAAAGTAGCTGTTGCATCAGAACTTTGAATGGTCAAAAATATTATGATATCGGATTTTCACTATCTTCCTAGTTTACGAGATCTAAATGGGACGGACGGACAGAAATTCCACACGAAACTAATAGCGTCTTTTCCCCTTTCGGGGGGCAGCCAAAAATACTTTTAAAAAAAAGCTTCTATGACGTGTAATTGTATCAAAACTTTGGATCATTCATGCCATTAAATTTGTCATAGATTTAGAAAACAATGATAAATCTGTAGAATTAGAAATAATTTTACCAATTGTTTTTGTTTAGCGCAATTTCATGCTTTACCTTTCTCAATGCGCTATGATCTGAACCAGTAGTAATAAAGGGAAGGGAGAAAGATGGGGGTATTTGAGTCAATGTTACCGTGATCGATTTATAAATGCATTTTATATAATAAAAGTTGACTTGAATTCGCACTTAAGACTCCTCAAGCCATTACACTAGCCTCTGTGCCAGAGAAGTGCTTATGAAAATTGAAGATATTACAGTTGTCTATTGTTAATTAATCGATGACCGAATTTTTTTCTACACAAAGTTTTAAGGGGAATAATCAAACTTTAATCTGTCAATACAATATAAGGTGCAAAAATAATTGTGCAAAATTTCAACTTCATCCGAGATTGATTCTGGGAGAAATAACGTGTACAAACTTTTTATCAGGCATAAGAATGAGTTGATATAAGCTTGGGTAAAAAAAAAAACACTTTTAATACAAGATCTTGTGGTATATGGGACAGCTCAATGAACAAACATTGTAAGTGCTCCAATCGAAAGTTAGGTTATCATCTCCACGGCAAAACTTGACCAGCGGCTGCGTTCATGTTCCACATGCGAATCCGAAAAATTAGCAAATTATAGATACAGTTAGATGACGTTTTATTTATAATAAACGCTAAAATACATTGTCGGAGAGTCGGAGGGCCTTTCTCATTAAAACAGTAACAAGCAAAATAAAACAAAATACTTAAAAAGCAACGCTTATCAAAGTGGGAGTATTCCGTCTTTACAGCTACTAATCTCCCTATTTCGCATTTTTATGGTTAATATTTTCGTTGATTCGTGTTTTGTTAGGAGCAATGAATAATTCTGTAAAGTTTCAACTTGATCCGAGAATAGGAAGTGGAGAAATAAAGTGTTCAACATTTGTACCAGAGAGACAAACGGACGGAGTTAGTTGATCAATGCTTTGTAACAATGTTTTAATATTTACTAATAATAAATTTAAGAGAATAATTATGTAGCATAAAATGTTTATAAATTTAATAAAGTTTTAATGATAAAAAATAATCAGGGGAATTGTAAGGAGAGTGGTCTGTTATTGATAATTGTCTTCGGATGTGACTTTTCTTGACTTTTGTGTTTTTTGACAGACCGCTTCACCTTTATTGTATATTAACTGTTGTTATTGTTTAGTGTTTACCAGTTAGTGCATATTTTAGCGTCTTTCTGTTTAAACAAATAAACAAGAAATAACATTAAAAATACTTTTTTTTAAAAGACAATACCTCCTTTATGCATCTCATAACTCTTAACAATAATTAATGTTATTATTAAAAAAAAAAAAACAAAAGGACATTTTTTTTTACCCAACGCCCCCCCCCCTTTTTTTCACACTGGTTAGGCGAATGTGTAGATCAAGTACACTTTATACTATTTCAATGATAAGCATTTAGATCTAGACTTAGAAGACAATCGCAAAATGAACATTAATGTATTCAACTCTTCAGTCAGAAAAGCCGCACATTCACGAAAGCGATAATCATTTCAAGAACGCGATAGACCATTCAAAACAGATGTTGGATCTAAGACTAGACCTAGTTCTCAAGCCAAATTTAAATTTATATAATTTTTTACTTGAAAAATTATAACGGTCTAACCAGAGTTCTCCCCCGTGGTCTACGAGCTTGTAATACATCCACTGTTAAATTTCTAAAAATAAAATCGTTAGAGCCGGTTTTGAGATCAGCATGCAGTTTCCGCCCTCCATTAAGTTATGACATGAATAGAGGTATTGTAATAAAATAAATAATAAAATCTATGAGTATGCGGACCGCGAAGGATGAGCTGCGAATGCTTGAGGTAATACTGTATAGATTTAACCACCTCAAACTATAATTGGTAAGGAAACAATTTTTCTAAGAATGAGTAAATATAAAGGAACAATAAAGTTATTTAGGTTAGTGAATTATAATTGACCTTAACCTTTGCCGGTTGTTGTAATTGCACTTGGATTATAAAACATCTTTCTCAAACAGTAATTTATATTATACCTATATTTTTTCCCACTTGACTGCTCTGTTACTAGATACGTTGTAGTATCTCCATGGAGTTATATATAATTAAGTGTTTATAGGTCATTTCCAAGAGGACATAATATCATCACCCGGTACTACACAGAAGATTTATCTCTTTTCGGATGCATTGACCCTGACGAACATATGTCTCCATTTCATTGTAATTTTTGAGAAATTGAATACTAAAGTCGTGTCCCAATAATTAGAAGCTTAAGCAGAAATATATACTTAGTAGAGTAGACAACAACAATAATGTTTGCACGAGACAGTCACAGTGAACCAGTTCCTAATTGTACACTTTAACGTCCATGGGTGGTTTAACCCCAAAACACCAATTTCACATAAGGGATTATAATCCATGTAAATATTGTTTTAAAAATTGGGTTGGGTTACATCCCTTTTACCGTTGGCTGTAGATGGCAGGGTGTTCTGTTGTTATGTAACACAGTCTTATGTTTACGTTTTAAAATATTAACATTTCTTTCGCGTTCATCTTCTCATATCCTGAACAGAAACTTTTATCTATGCAGTCACGACGCGAGAAGTTGAAATGTAAGTTGAGTTTATGCCTTAAATAACTTTTATATATACTTGATATTACGGTCTTTAAATCTATTTGGCATTAAAAAGTGTTAACCAAAATATTTAATAATATAACTGGAGATTTCCAAATATGGAGATACATTCATAACATGAGGCTTTTTTAGTGTATCCGCTGTACAGACACGGAAGTTTTGATGATCAAAATTCTTTAATAAACCTTACACTCTTGATGATCAAAATTCTTTAATAAACCTTACACTTTTGATGATCAAAATTCTTTAATAAACCTTACACTTTTGATGATCAAAATTCTTTAATAAACCTTACACTTTTGATGATCAAAATTTTTTAATAAACCTTACACTCTTGATGATCAAAATTCTTTAATAAACCTTACACTTTTGATGATCAAAATTCTTTAATAAACCTTACACTTTTGATGATCAAAATTCTTTAATAAACCTTACACTGTCCAATCAAATGTAAGCAGCTGTTTATTTTGTGTAATTATTTCACAAGAAAAACATGACAAAATACTTTGAAATACATAAAAAAAGGTAAATCTTATACCAAGTGTAGTTCTATCAACTATTTAGCACCAGTAATGTAATTAGACTAATTAGACTCAAGCCTCCTCAAGCTGACATTCTAACCACTCTGCTAGTAAAGTGGATATGAAAATAGAAGATTGTATGGTTATTGTCACGTAACATAAAGCAGCTGCTGCATTAACTTTATTTTTAGATTGTATTTCTGCAAGGTCATGGTTGTAGTAATGACACGTTTATTTAAAACGATGACGTATTTTCCATAAGCTCTAGAAATAGTCTTAGACGTTACTGAAAAGGGGCCAGAGGTGGTATTTAAAAGTATGAATATTAAGTTGATAGAGAGGATGACTAGAGTAAAAGAATTTGAATTAAATGGTATTGTATATTATTAAAGTGATTCCTAGTTCCAGAATTAAAACTTTATATTTCTTTGAGATTTACTTTTTGAGTTTATACTTTCAAGAAATATCTGTGGGCATCACTATATTGTTTGAGAATTTAGAAATTGTCAACATGAGATAAATGAATCCTAAATCATAATATCAGAAATGCATTGTATGATCAACACAATCTCATCGTAACATCAAAACATCCTTGTCATCAAGCATTCAAATATATATCATCAAACGTATCGTACCAATTATCTATTAGGCGGCGACCTTTAGAGTCTACTCAATCAGCTTATGCTACCTCCTCAGTCAAGTGCAATTTCTTTCCCTTGTCAAGTGCAATTTCTTTCCCTTGTTAAAGATACCAAACAAAATTACCACGAGTTAATTAACTAATTTGTTAATTAAAAAAAAATCTTGTGTTGTCAAGTTAAAGAAATACTTGTGCAAATTCAGCGTATCTAAGGGAATGAGCTCCGCACTTACAACTATATCTCTCAATAATGTAGAAGTTATTTTCCTTAATCTATAATAAACGACATAACTAATTACTTATAATTAATTGACAAATTAGTTAATTGTTAGGAACCATAAATAATTGTTTTAAGCTTAATGGATCCGAGAATGGGTGTGTTCAAATGGTTACCGGTCATTTCATCCCCGGTCACTGCATCCCCGGTCATTTCATCCCCGGTCATTTCATCCCCAGGTTATTTCATCACCTGTTCTTTTTATCATCTGATCATTTTATATAACAAAGAATAATCGTAAAAATCGTGAAATAAGCAATATTTAATATATTCATTTTTGTTTACATGACAAAAAGTGTAACACATTAGATAAGAATAAAATTAAATGCCACTCGAAACTATAAAAGTGCAACATTTATAGATATAGAGGTCATTTAAAATAGTTTTTGTATCCTTCATCTGTACAATACCGTACATAGCACTGGTGGATCCATGACGGGGGCGGTAGGGGCGATCGCCCCCCCCACTCGGCCGTCACCCCTAAAGGGGGGAGTAATCATAGCTTGTGAACAAAAATAGTTGAATATCTATATAAGCTACGTTTTGACATGAGAACCCATTTGTTTATTATGTCGCACACTTACTCTAATCTCAAATTTTATCATTAATAGATATAAAATGAAAAAAGGGTTCTACCAGGTATGATGGGCGATACATGCAATCGCCTTCCGCCCATAGGACAAATCAATACTTTTTCTTTTTGTATTAAGGCTAAAAAATTACAAAATTTAAACAAATATCTGTCACTTATATAACTTATATATGCGTTAAATTGGATTCTTATATCAAGTGCCCCAATCCCCTATTCTTTAATGCCAAATGCAATCATTAGCAGGAATTATAAAAAGGAGCGAGGATTAATCGCTGTCACTCTACCGCCCCCTCCACTTTCCAGATGAAAAGATGACGTTTTAAAACAGAATAGTCAAATTTGGCAACAGAGTTTATGTAATTTCACAAGAGTTTATCAGAATTTTTTTTAAGAAAGACTTTGCTTTGCAAAATTTAGAATTCATACGAAATTTTTTAGTACAAGAGTAACGATTGAGATCTGAACCCAAATATTCTTTTCCTAATCGCCTTTTTCCAACCTTTACTCTATCTGATATTTTTTTTAGTTAAATAAATTTGGGACTATAGCTCACAATTTATGCTTGAATCCTAAAAATGCAAAAAAAAAATTAGAGTAGAATCTAATTGGTCCACTTAATTTCTACTCCCACTTTTTTTTTGTGTTAGAGCTTTGAATTATAGTTCTGTAACAAAACAAAGTTACAAACAAAATGTATCACAACTTTTAAAAAAAAATATATATTTTTCTAATAATTTTTTTTTTTGGCAGCGATTCTCAAAGCCTTAATCTAAATATGTGGGGTATTTTCAAATCGTTTTATTTGCAATGTATTAAAGGCCTATACATTCATATTAGAATATTATTTTTCGAGTAAAATATTATTGAAAAGGTCCTTTTTAATAGGATGAATAATGAGCTCTAGATGTCAGGAGAATGTGTTTCTGCTGTGAAGAATGCAAGAAATCGCTTTTGGCGTCGGGGCTTCGTCCCGAACCCCACTAATGAACAATGAGCTCTAGATATCGGAGAATGCGTTTCTGTAGTTAAGAATGCAAGTAAACTCTTTTGGCGTCGGGGCTTCGCCCCGAGACACACTGGGGAGGCTTGCATCGCTCCCCCAGATCCCCATGCTATCAAGAGAAAGGCCTCTACATGACTTTTTTAAAATTCTTGTATATATATATATATATATATATGTGCTGTATGCACGTTTATGCGTAGGGTAAGGGTTTACTGGGCGTTTAGGGTTAGGGTTTGGAAAAAAATCACCCTCCCCCCACTCCGAAGTTCTGGATCCGCTAGTGATTATAGTCTATTGAAAGTACAAAAGATGACAATGTTTGTAATTCCTTTTGCCTATAACACATTTTTAAACTTTAATGTTTCAAGAAATTAAAGCAAAACTTAAATAGGCGAGGTGGATGGGTAAAGTCAGCCTTTATTAGAACAAAATAAAACCTTATTTCAAGGCTTAAAATGACGCGCCCATTTTCTAGAAATTTTCAAAAAAAATAAAATAAAGTGAAAGATGGTCGTCAGGAGTTATCAGCGGCATGATCATACGTATTTAAATCGTTCTCATCTTTTAAATGATTTCCACTTCTTCCATTAGACCTTAGCCTTTAAAGTGACCGGGAATGAAGTGACCGGGGATGAAATGACCGGGGATGAAGTGACCGGGGATGAAGTGACCGGGTTTGAAATGACCGGGATGAAGTGACCGGGATTGAAGTGACCGGGGATGAAGTGACTGGGGTTGAAATGACCGGGATGAAGTGACCGGGGATAAAGTGACCGGGGTTGAAGTGACCGGGGATGAAATGACCGGTCACCTTTCAAATATATTAGGAAACGAAACTCTACATATTTAGCCATACCTGTGAGAACTGAGGGATTAAATTCCCTTGTCATTAATTACCAGTAATTGATTTTGACTAGTTGGTTATTTTTTATTGATTCATGTCTTGCCTATGTATATTAATAATAAATGGATAAGGGAGAAATAATTAGTACAAATCTTTTACTAGACAGACGATTTTATTTCAATGGTGATTTGATTTTTACCAAATTATTAAATTTTTACTACCTTTACTATTTTAACTGTGATTAGACCTTGTTTTTAATGATATGACTGTATAGAAGTTAGCCCTTGTTATGTAAAGGGAGAGTGATCCTTAAAGGATTACGGGCACGACATGGCCTAAATTGTGCCGATGTGCCTAAACTCAAAACTCAAACTCAATATAAGTTTTGTAACTAGATCTCAAGAGTTCTAAATCAGAAGTCTAGATCTAGTTCTAGATGTCTATATAATGAAAGTACCAACAAATGATTACTCAACTTTACAATGCTTGCTGACCTAGTTTTAACAAATTTTAACAAACATTATTTTAAGTTGTATAATGTAGGTATTGTCTTTTCTTTCTTACTTTAAGTTTCTTCTTATATTTAAAAATTGTATTTCCAAAGATGATCATAAAGTGATCTCTCGAGGCCACTGCCTCGTTATGAGAATCAAACAGTTTACATATCGAGAAATAACTTTTCTTGCATAATAATTTTTAACAACAGTCTAGAATTACATTTACCTCTGGTAGAAGCTTTTATATATCCCCAATATCTCAAAAGAAGCAAAATATAAAAAATAATTTTAAAAAAATTGCCTGGGGAAGAGCTGCACAGCAATATATAACCATTATGTAAAATCTATTTTCCTTATCCATATCAAGCAAATTAATTAATCACCACTAATTAATACAATTTTATTTTTATTTCTTCATGTTTTGATAGGCTCAGTTGGCTCATTGTGCAAGATTTCTATTTGAGCCGGGAATAGGAAGTGGTACAAATAACAAATAACATATAAAAAAATAGAGAGACAGACAGACGGAGTGATTTTATATAAGCTTTCTAAAAAAAAATCTTAACTTCACAAAAGCCAAAATTGATTAGGTATCAGCCTTGACCAGACTACATAACTAAAGGTCTGTGGTGTAGACAGACTATGGGCGTTACGTTTCCAGACTACAGCTTTAGAAACAAATTTGCATAACTTTAGCATTTTTATTTTCTTAACATAGTTGATCTTAAAATGTTTTGGATATTATAAGAATTCTGGAATTGATGAAGTTTGAAAACAAGGCGTATATATGTACGTATGTACGTATGTATGTATGTATGTATGTATGTATGTATGTATGTATGTATGTATGGTATGTATGTATGTATGTATGTATGTAATGTATGTATGTATGTATGTATGTATGTATGAATGTATGTATGTATGTATGTATGTATGTATGTATGAATGTATGTATGTACGTACGTACGTATGTATGTATGTACGTATGTATGTATGTTTGTATGTATGTATGTATGTATGTATGTATGTATGTATGTATGTATGTATGTATGTATGTATCTATGTATGTATGTGACGAATAGAAATAAAAACCGTGTGACCATTCTTGATACAACTTGACGGAAATGTTCCTTGTGTACTAAGACCGTAGTGTATGTATTGTAGCCCTAAAACAAACTTAAGACCCTCAAAAAAAATGTTAACCAACTCTATAAAAGTATAGTATATTATAAATCTAGGCCATGTTTACTATGTTGACATGAGAAAAGATCGAAAGGGTTTAGATCTAGATCTAATTTTAAGAACTACACATTGCGCAGATAGTTTTTTACTTTGACACATGAAAATACAAAAGAAGATCCATTGATTTCATTATATAATAAAATTAACCCTCAAATTTGTATTTCAAAAGCATTTTTTACATAAATTCGTTCATATATCTGCAAATTCAGATTTCCTGACGAACACTCTTTCGTTAGACAATACCGTAACATTACACATCTTTCCATTTCTCGGTGTAAAACTATAATTCAACTCTAAGATGATATAACTTCTCTTCGCACAGATAGTTTTATACTTTAACACATGAACATACTAATTATAGTCCATTCATTTCATATTTTGATCAAATTAACATTCAAATTTGTTTTTCTAAAGCATTTTTACATAGATCTACATTCGTTCGCCAATGTTTTCATAAAAAAATTGAATTAAAGTCAATTAGCTATTTTTAGCTCCATTCATAATATTTTTTTATTCATGAATTCATTCATTCGCTTTACTTATAACATCATTTTTTGATGCGTTTCTAATGCACTAAATCAGTGACTGACAGTGACTATATCAGCAATACGCAACTTAAGACCCGCGGGCAGCGGGTATTATATGTCTAGTATACTATAAAGAAGAAAGTAAGGCGTATGTATCTTGATAAAACGACGTGTTCCTTGGGTACTATTTTAGACCGTAGTGTATGTATTGTGGCCCTAAAACAAACTTAAGACCCTCAAAAAAAAAGGTGACCATCTCTATGAAAGCATTATAACGTCATCGATCTAGGCTATGTTTACCATATTGACATAAAAAGATCGAAGAATCTAGATCTAGATCTAATTTTAGAAACTACACTTTTCGCAGATAGTTTTTTACTTTAACTCATGAAAATACAAAATATAGAATATTGATTTTATTATTTAATACAATTAAGCTTCAACGTGTGTTTCAAAAGCATTTGTACATCAATTCGTTCCTTGTATCTGTGAAGTTAGAAGTCGTGACGTACATGCTTTCATTAGACATTACGCGAACTGTTACACATCTCTCTATTCCTAGATCTAAAGCTCTAATTCCACTCTAAGATGATACAACTTCTCTTCGCAAAGATAGTTTTATAATTAAACACATGAACATACTAATGAAAGTCATTCATTTCATATTTTAATCATATTAACATTCAAATTGGATTTTCTAAAGCATTTTTCTTATGTTCGTTCGCTAAAGCTGCGAAGCCGCGTTGCGATATATTCATTTATGAATCGCGTACTAAAAAAGGTCACGCATGCGCAAAGCAAAGCAAGCCAATATTTAACTCTAGATAAGTCTAGATCTAGATCTATGTCTAACTCCATATCTACTTTATACTTTAACAAATGAACATACAAAATTAAGTCTATTTATTTCAAATTTTAATCAAATATATGTTGACCTACAAGCAAATGTTTTTATCTGAAAAAATGGATTTAAGTGGATTAGATATTTTGATAGCTCCATTCATACTGTTTTTACATTTACGCATTCCGCATTCGCTTTACTTATAACATTATTATTTTGTTTAATTGTTTCCAAAACACTCTCAGTGACTATATCGACAGTGATAGGCAAATAAAGACCCGCGGGCCGCGGGTAATATATGTCTAGTGTATTTATAAAAATATGTCTTAACAAAATGTTCTAAGACCAATTCCAAAAACAATATTTGCCCCTTTATAGTGCATTCAAAATTAACTTTTATATATAGCATCTTTTATTGCTCAAAGTAATTGTAAGAAAACATTTTATCTTAAAAAAAACAAAAAAAAAACATTTTAAATACACTAAATCAAATGCAACCCTCTACTGATTGTAGTTATCTAGTGTGTCACGTTTAAGGCAATGTCGAGGTCAAATTGAATGAAAAACAACTATTTTTGTTTAAACTATTTACACACGATGTTTATCATTCCCAGCCTATAAAATACAATGGTCGGGGCTCCGGGTAGATAACACTGGAAAAAAAAAAAACTTTAGTCTTTTCTGTTAGGAAAAGGGCTTATAGTCATCCCCGCCCTCCTCCCCCCAACTGCTTATATATATATATATATTTAAAAAGCCAAACTAGGGTTACCACATTCTATGATTGTTACCAGTTGGGCTTTGGGGTTCAACTACAATCAATAAATTCCATGGGCGTAGCCTAGAACTGTTTTGAGTTTCAACCTCCCCTCAATGCAACAAAAGGCATAAAGCCCATTGCCACTAAAAGGCATAAACCCCATCGCTAATCAAAGGCACAAACCCCCATCACCAATAAAAGGCATAAACCCCCATCGCCAATAAAAGGCACAAACCCCATCGCCAATAAAAGACATAAACCACATTGCCACTAAAATGCATAAACCCCAATCGCCAAAAAAAGGCACAAACCCCCATCGCCAATAAAAGGCACAAACCCCCATCGCCAATAAATAAAAGGCTTAAACCCCATCACCAATAAAAGGCACAAACCCCATCGCCAATAAAAGGCACAAACCCCATCGCCAATAAAAGGCACAAACCCCCATCGCCAAGAAAAGGCACAAACCCCATCACCAATAAAAGGCACAAACCCCCATCACCAATAAAAGGCACAAACCCCATCGCCAATAAAAGGCACAAACCCCCATCACCAATAAAAGGCACAAACCCCATCGCCAATAAAAGGCACAAACCCCCATCACCAATAAAAGGCACAAACACCATCACCAATAAAAGGCACAAACCCAATCGCCAATAAAAGGCACAAACCCCCATCACCAATAAAAGGCACAAACCCCCATCACCAATAAAAGGCACAAACCCCCATCACCAATAAAAGGCACAAACCCCCATCACCAATAAAAGGCACAAACCCCCATCGCCAATAAAAGGCACAAACCCCCATCACCAATAAAAGGCATAAACCCCCATCACCAGTAAAAGGCACAAACCCCCATCACCAATCAAAGGCACAAACCCCCATCACCAATAAAAGGCACAAACCCCCATCGCCAATAAAAGGCAAAAACCCCCATCACCAATAAAAGGCATAAACCCCATCACCAATAAAAGGCACAAACCCCCATCGCCAATAAAAGGCACAAACTCCATCGCCAATAAAAGGCACAAACCCCCATCGCCAATAAATAAAAGGCATAAACCCCATCGCCAATAAAAGGCACAAACCCCCATCGCCAATAAATAAAAGGCATAAACCCCATCGCCAATAAAAGGCACAAACCCCCATCGCCAATAAATAAAAGGCATAAACCCCATCGCCAAAAAAGGCACAAACCCCCATCGCCAATAAAAGGCACAAACCCCCATCGCCAATAGAAGGCTCAAACCCCCATCGCCAATAAATAAAAGGCATAAATCCCATCGCCAAAAAAAGGCACAAACCCCCATCGCCAATAAATAAAAGGCATAAACCCCATCGCCAATAAAAGGCACAAACCCCCATCACCAACAAAAGGCACAAACCCCCATCGCCAATAAAAGGCACAAACCCCCATCACCAATAAAAGGCATAAACTCCCATCACCAATTAAAGGCACAAACCCCCATCGCCAATAAAAGGCAAAAACCCCCATCACCAATAAAAGGCATAAACCCCATCACCAATAAAAGGCACAAACCCCCATCGCCAATAAAAGGCACAAACTCCATCGCCAATAAAAGGCACAAACCCCCATCGCCAATAAATAAAAAGCATAAACCCCCATCGGCAATAAAAGGCACAAACCCCCATCGCCAATAAAAGGCATAAACCCCATCGCCAATAAAATGCACAAACCCCCATCGCCAATAAAAGGCACAAACCCCCATCGCCAATAAAAGGCACAAACCCCCATCACCAATAAAAGGCACAAACCCCCATCGCCAATAAAAGGCACAAACCCCCATCGCCAATAAATAAAAGGCATAAACCCCCATCACCAATAAAAGGCACAAACCCCCATCGCCAATAAATAAAAGGCATAAACCCCATCGCCAATAAAAGGCACAAACCCCCATCGCCAATAAATAAAAGGCATAAACCCCATCGCCAAAACTACCATCGCCAATAAAAGGCACAAACCCCCATCGCCAATAAAAGGCACAAACCCCCATCGCCAATAAAAAAGGCATAAACCCCATAGCCAATAAAAGGCACAAACCCCCATCGCCAATAAATAAAAGGCATAAACCCCATCGCAAATAAAAGGCACAAACCCCCATCGCCAATAAATAAAAGGCATAAACCCCATCGCCAAAAAAAGGCATAAATCCCCATCGCCAATAAAAGGCGCAAAGCCCCATCGCCAATAAAAGGCACAAACCCCCATCGCCAATAAAATGCACAAACCCCCATCGCCAATAAAAGGCACAAACCCCCATCGCCAATAAAAGGCACAAACCCCCATCGCCAATAAAAGGCACAAACCCCCATCGCCAATAAAAGGCACAAACCCCCATCGCCAATAAATAAAAGGCATAAACCCCATCGCCAAAAAAAAGGCACAAATCCCCATCGCCAATAAAAGGCGCAAAGCCCCATCGCCAATAAAAGGCACAAACCCCCATCGCCAATAAAATGCACAAACCCCCATCACCAATAAAAGGCACAAACCCCCATCGCCAATAAAAGGCACAAACCCCCATCGCAAATAAAAGGCACAAACTACCATCGCCAATAAAAGGCATAAACCCCATCGCCAATGAAAGACACAAACTACCATCGCCAATAAAAGGCACAAACCCCCATCGCCAATAAAAGGCACAAACCCCCATCGCCAATAAAAAAAGGCATAAACCCCATCGCCAATAAAAGGCACAAACCCCCATCGCCAATAAATAAAAGGCATAAACCCCATCGCAAATAAAAGGCACATACCCCCATCGCCAATAAATAAAAGGCATAAACCCCATCGCCAAAAAAAAAGGCACAAATCCCCATCGCCAAAAAAAGGCGCAAAGCCCCATCGCCAATAAAAGGCACAAACCCCCATCGCCAATAAATAAAAGGCATAAACCCCATCGCCAAAAAAAAAGGCACAAATCCCCATCGCCAAAAAAAGGCGCAAAGCCCCATCGCCAATAAAAGGCACAAACCCCCATCGCCAATAAATAAAAGGCATAAACCCCCATCGCCAATAAAAGGCACAAATCCCCATCGCCAATAAAAGGCATAAACCACATTGCCAATAAAAGGCATAAACCCCATTGCCAATAAAAGGCATAAACCCCTATGCCAATAAAAGGCATAAACCCCATCGCCAATAAAAGGCATAAACCCCCATCGCCAATAAAAGGCACAAATCCCCATCACCAATAAAATGCACAAACCCCAATCGCCAATAAAAGGCACAAACCCCATCACCAATAAAAGGCACAAACCCCCATCACCAATAAAAGGCACAAACCCCCATCACCAATAAAAGGCACAAACCCCCATCACCAATAAAAGGCACAAACCCCCATCGCCAATAAAAGGCACAAACCCCCATCGCCAATAAAAGGCACAAACCCCCATCGCCAATAAAAGGCACAAACCCCCATCGCCAATAAAAGGCACAAACCCCCATCGCCAATAAATAAAAGGCATAAACCCCATCGCCAATAAAAGGCACAAACCCCCATCGCCAATAAATAAAAGGCATAAACCCCATCGCCAAAAAAAGGCATAAACCCCCATCGCCAATAAAAGGCACAAACCCCCATCGCCAATAGAAGGCTCAAACCCCCATTGCCAATAAATAAAAGGCACAAACCCCATCGCCAAAAAAAGGCACAAACCCCCATCGCCAATAAATAAAAGGCATAAACCCCATCGCCAATAAAAGGCACAAACCCCCATCACCAACAAAAGGCACAAACCCCCATCGCCAATAAAAGGCACAAACCCCCATCACGAATAAAAGGCATAAACTCCCATCACCAATTAAAGGCACAAACCCCCATCGCCAATAAAAGGCAAAAACCCCCATCACCAATAAAAGGCATAAACCCCATCACCAATAAAAGGCACAAACCCCCATCGCCAATAAAAGGCACAAACTCCATCGCCAATAAAAGGCACAAACCCCCATCGCCAATAAATAAAAAGCATAAACCCCCATCGGCAATAAAAGGCACAAACCCCCATCGCCAATAAAAGTCATAAACCCCATCGCGATAAAATGCACAAACCCCCATCGCCAATAAAAGGCACAAACCCCCATCGCCAATAAAAGGCACAAACCCCCATCGCCAATAAAAGGCACAAACCCCCATCGCCAATAAAAGGCACAAACCCCCATCGCCAATAAATAAAAGGCATAAACCCCCATCACCAATAAAAGGCACAAACCCCCATCGCCAATAAAAGGCACATACCCCCATCGCCAATAAAAGGCACAAACTACCATCGCCAATAAAAGGCATAAACCCCATCGCCAAAACTACCATCGCCAATAAAAGGCACAAACCCCCATCGCCAATAAAAAGCACAAACCCCCATCGCCAATAAAAAAGGCATAAACCCCATCGCCAATAAAAGGCACAAACCCCCATCGCCAATAAATAAAAGGCATAAACCCCATCGCAAATAAAAGGCACAAACCCCCATCGCCAATAAATAAAAGGCATAAACCCCATCGCCAAAAAAAAGGCACAAATCCCCATCGCAAATAAAAGGCGCAAAGCCCCATCGCCAATAAAAGGCACAAACCCCCATCGCCAATAAAAGGCACAAACTACCATCGCCAATAAAAGGCACAAACCCCCATCGCCAATAAAAGGCACAAACCCCCATCGCCAATAAATAAAAGGCATAAACCCCCATCACCAATAAAAGGCACAAACCCCCATCGCCAAAAAAAGGCACAAACCCCCATCGCCAATAAAAGGCACAAACTACCATCGCCAATAAAAGGCATAAACCCCATCGCCAATGAAAGACACAAACTACCATCGCCAAAAAAAGGCACAAACCCCCATCGCCAATAAAAGGCACAAACCCCCATCGCCAATAAAAAAAGGCATAAACCCCATCGCCAATAAAAGTCACAAACCCCCATCGCCAATAAATAAAAGGCACAAACCCCCATCGCCAATAAAAGGCACAAACCCCCATCGCCAATAAAAGGCACAAACCCCCATCGCCAATAAATAAAAGGCATAAACCCCATCGCCAAAAAAAAGGCACAAATCCCCATCGCCAATAAAAGGCGCAAAGCCCCATCGCCAATAAAAGGCACAAACCCCCATCGCCAATAAAAGGCACAAACCCCCATCGCCAATAAAAGGCACAAACCCCCATCGCCAATAAATAAAAGGCATAAATCCCCATCACCAATAAAAGGCACAAACCCCCATCGCCAATAAAAGGCACAAACCCTCATCGCCAATAAAAGGCACAAACTACCATCGCCAATAAAAGGCATAAACCCCATCGCCAATGAAAGACACAAATTACCATCGCCAATAAAAGGCACAAATCCCCATCATCAATAAAAGGCACAAACCCCCATCGCCAATAAAAGGCACAAACCCCCATCGCCAATAAAAAAGGCATAAACCCCATCGCCAATAAAAGGCACAAACCCCCATCGCCAATAAATAAAAGGCATAAACCCCATCGCAAATAAAAGGCACAAACCCCCATCGCCAATAAATAAAAGGCATAATCCCCATCGCCAAAAAAAAGGCACAAATCCCCATCGCAAATAAAAGGCGCAAAGCCCCATCGCCAATAAAAGGCACAAACCCCCATCGCCAATAAAATGCACAAACCCCCATCGCCAATAAAAGGAACAAACCCTTATCGCCAATAAATAAAAGGCATAAATCCCCATCACCAATAAAAGGCACAAACCCCCATCGCCAATAAAAGGCACAAACCCCCATCGCCAATAAAAGGCACAAACTACCATCGCCAATAAAAGGCATAAACCCCATCGCCAATGAAAGACACAAATTACCATCGCCAATAAAAGGCACAAATCCCCATCATCAATAAAAGGCACAAACCCCCATCGCCAATAAAAAAAGGCATAAACCCCATCGCCAATAAAAGGCACAAACCCCCATCGCCAATAAATAAAAGGCATAAACCCCATCGCAAATAAAAGGCACAAACCCCCATCGCCAATAAATAAAAGGCATAAACCCCATCGCCAAAAAAAAGGCACAAATCCCCATCGCCAATAAATAAAAAGCATAAACCCCCATCGGCAATAAAAGGCACAAACCTCCATCGCCAATAAAAGGCATAAACCCAATCGCCAATAAAATGCACAAACCCCCATCGCCAATAAAAGGCACAAACCCCCATCGCCAATAAAAGGCACAAACCCCCATCGCCAATAAAAGGCACAAACCCCCATCGCCAATAAAAGGCACAAACCCCCATCGCCAATAAATAAAAGGCATAAACCCCCATCACCAATAAAAGGCACAAACCCTCATCGCCAATAAAAGGCACAAACCCCCATCGCCAATAAAAGGCACAAACTACCATCGCCAATAAAAGGCATAAACCCCATCGCCAATGAAAGACACAAACTACCATCGCCAATAAAAGGCACAAACCCCCATCGCCAATAAAAGGCACAAACCCCCATCGCCAATAAAAAAAGGCATAAACCCCATCGCCAATAAAAGGCACAAACCCCCATCGCCAATAAATAAAAGGCATAAACCCCATCGCAAATAAAAGGCACAAACCCCCATCGCCAATAAATAAAAGGCATAAACCCCATCGCCAAAAAAAAGGCACAAACCCCCATCGCCAATAAAAGGCGCAAAGCCCCATCGCCAATAAAAGGCACAAACCCCCATCGCCAATAAATAAAAGGCATAAACCCCCATCGCCAATAAAAGGCACAAACCCCCATCGCCAATAAAAGGCATAAACCACATTGCCAATAAAAGGCATAAACCCCCATCACCAATAAAAGGCACAAACCCCCATCGCCAATAAAAGGCACAAACCCCCATCGCCAATAAATAAAAGGCATAAACCCCATCGCCAATAAAAGGCACAAACCCCCATCGCCAATAAATAAAAGGCATAAACCCCATCGCCAATAAAAGGCACAAACCCCCATCGCCAATAAATAAAAGGCATAAACCCCATCGCCAAAAAAAGGCATAAACCCCCATCGCCAATAAAAGGCACAAACCCCCATCGCCAATAGAAGGCACAAACCCCCATCACCAATAAAAGGCACAAACCCCCATCGCCAATAAAAGGCACAAACCCCCATCGCCAATAAATAAAAGGCATAAACCCCATCGCCAATAAAAGGCACAAACCCCCATCGCCAATAAATAAAAGGCATAAACCCCATCGCCAATAAAAGGCACAAACCCCCATCGCCAATAAATAAAAGGCATAAACCCCATCGCCAAAAAAAGGCATAAACCCCCATCGCCAATAAAAGGCACAAACCCCCATCGCCAATAGAAGGCTCAAACCCCCATTGCCAAGAAATAAAAGGCACAAACCCCATCGCCAAAAAAAGGCACAAACCCCCATCGCCAATAAATAAAAGGCATAAACCCCATCGCCAATAAAAGGCACAAACCCCCATCACCAACAAAAGGCACAAACCCCCATCGCCAATAAAAGGCACAAACCCCCATCACCAATAAAAGGCATAAACTCCCATCACCAATTAAAGGCACAAACCCCCATCGCCAATAAAAGGCAAAAACCCCCATCACCAATAAAAGGCATAAACCCCATCACCAATAAAAGGCACAAACCCCCATCGCCAATAAAAGGCACAAACTCCATCGCCAATAAAAGGCACAAACCCCCATCGCCAATAAATAAAAAGCATAAACCCCCATCGCCAATAAAAGTCATAAACCCCATCGCCAATAAAATGCACAAACCCCCATTGCCAATAAAAGGCACAAACCCCCATCGCCAATAAAAGGCACAAACCCCCATCGCCAATAAAAGGCACAAACCCCCATCGCCAATAAAAGGCACAAACCCCCATCGCCAATAAATAAAAGGCATAAACCCCCATCACCAATAAAAGGCACAAACCCCCATCGCCAATAAAAGGCACATACCCCCATCGCCAATAAAAGGCACAAACTACCATCGCCAATAAAAGGCATAAACCCCATCGCCAAAACTACCATCGCCAATAAAAGGCACAAACCCCCATCGCCAATAAAAGGCACAAACCCCCATCGCCAATAAAAAAGGCATAAACCCCATCGCCAATAAAAGGCACAAACCCCCATCGCCAATAAATAAAAGGCATAAACCCCATCGCAAATAAAAGGCACAAACCCCCATCGCCAATAAATAAAAGGCATAAACCCCATCGCCAAAAAAAAGGCACAAATCCCCATCGCAAATAAAAGGCGCAAAGCCCCATCGCCAATAAAAGGCACAAACCCCCATCGCCAATAAAATGCACAAACCCCCATCGCCAATAAAAGGCACAAACCCCCATTGCCAATAAAAGGCACAAACCCCCATCGCCAATAAAAGGCACAAACCCCCATCGCCAATAAATAAAAGGCATAAACCCCATCGCCAAAAAAAAGGCACAAATCCCCATCGCAAATAAAAGGCGCAAAGCCCCATCGCCAATAAAAGGCACAAACCCCCATCGCCAATAAAATGCACAAACCCCCATCACCAATAAAAGGCACAAACCCCCATCGCCAATAAAAGGCACAAACCCCCATCGCCAATAAAAGGCACAAACTACCATCGCCAATAAAAGGCATAAACCCCATCGCCAATGAAAGACACAAACTACCATCGCCAATAAAAGGCACAAACCCCCATCGCCAATAAAAGGCACAAACCCCCATCGCCAATAAAAAAAGGCATAAACCCCATCGCCAATAAAAGGCACAAACCCCCATCGCCAATAAATAAAAGGCATAAACCCCATCGCAAATAAAAGGCACATACCCCCATCGCCAATAAATAAAAGGCATAAACCCCATCGCCAAAAAAAAATGCACAAATCCCCATCGCCAATAAAAGGCGCAAAGCCCCATCGCCAATAAAAGGCACAAACCCCCATCGCCAATAAATAAAAGGCATAAACCCCCATCGCCAATAAAAGGCACAAACCCTCATCGCCAATAAAAGGCATAAACCACATTGCCAATAAAAGGCATAAACCCCATTGCCAATAAAAGGCATAAACCCCTATGCCAATAAAAGGCATAAACCCCATCGCCAATAAAAGGCATAAACCCCCATCGCCAATAAAAGGCATAAACCCCCATCGCCAATAAAAGGCACAAACCCCCATCGCCAATAAAAGGCATAAACCCCATTCCAATAAAAGGCACAAACCCCAATCGCCAATAAAAGGCACAAACCCCATCACCAATAAAAGGCACAAACCCCCATCACCAATAAAAGGCACAAACCCCATCGCCAATAAAAGGCGCAAACCCTCATCACCAATAAAAGGCACAAACCCCATCGCCAATAAAAGGCACAAACCCCCATCACCAATAAAAAAAAGGCATAAACCCCATCGCCAATAAAAGGCACAAACCCCATCGCCAATAAAAGGCACAAACCCCCATCACCAATAAAAGGCACAAACCCCCATCACCAATAAAAGGCACAAAGCCCCCATCACCAATAAAAGGCACAAACCCCCATCACCAATAAAAGGCACAAACCCCCATCGCCAATAAAAGGCACAAACCCCCATCACCAATAAAAGGCATAAACCCCCATCACCAGTAAAAGGCACAAACCCCCATCACCAATAAAAGGCACAAACCCCCATCACCAATAAAAGGCACAAACCCCCATCGCCAATAAAAGGCATAAACCCCCATCGCCAATAAATAAAAGGCATAAACCCCATCGCCAATAAAAGGCACAAACCCCCATCGCCAATAAATAAAAGGCATAAACCCCATCGCCAATAAAAGGCACAAACCCCCATCGCCAATAAATAAAAGGCATAAACCCCATCGCCAAAAAAAGGCATAAACCCCCATCGCCAATAAAAGGCACAAACCCCCATCGCCAATAGAAGGCTCAAACCCCCATTGCCAATAAATAAAAGGCACAAACCCCATCGCCAAAAAAAGGCACAAACCCCCATCGCCAATAAATAAATGGCATAAACCCCATCGCCAATAAAAGGCACAAACCCCCATCACCAACAAAAGGCACAAACCCCCATCGCCAATAAAAGGCACAAACCCCCATCACCAATAAAAGGCATAAACTCCCATCACCAATTAAAGGCACAAACCCCCATCGCCAATAAAAGGCAAAAACCCCCATCACCAATAAAAGGCATAAACCCCATCACCAATAAAAGGCACAAACCCCCATCGCCAATAAAAGGCACAAACTCCATCGCCAATAAAAGGCACAAACCCCCATCGCCAATAAATAAAAAGCATTAACCCCCATCGGCAATAAAAGGCACAAACCCCCATCGCCAATAAAAGGCATAAACCCCATCGCCAATAAAATGCACAAACCCCCATCGCCAATAAAAGGCACAAACCCCCATCGCCAATAAAAGGCACAAACCCCCATCGCCAATAAAAGGCACAAACCCCCATCGCCAATAAAAGGCACAAACCCCCATCGCCAATAAATAAAAGGCATAAACCCCCATCACCAATAAAAGGCACAAACCCCCATCGCCAATAAAAGGCACAAACCCCCATCGCCAATAAAAGGCACAAACTACCATCGCCAATAAAAGGCATAAACCCCATCGCCAATGAAAGACACAAACTACCATCGCCAATAAAAGGCACAAACCCCCATCGCCAATAAAAGGCACAAACCCCCATCGCCAATAAAAAAAGGCATAAACCCCATCGCCAATAAAAGGCACAAACCCCCATCGCCAATAAATAAAAGGCATAAACCCCATCGCAAATAAAAGGCACAAACCCCCATCGCCAATAAATAAAAGGCATAAACCCCATCGCCAAAAAAAAGGCACAAATCCCCATCGCCAATAAAAGGCGCAAAGCCTCATCGCCAATAAAAGGCACAAACCCCCATCGCCAATAAAATGCACAAACCCCCATCGCCAATAAAAGGCACAAACCCCCATCGCCAATAAAAGGCACAAACCCCCATCGCCAATAAAAGGCACAAACCCCCATCGCCAATAAAAGGCACAAACCCCCATCGCCAATAAATAAAAGGCATAAATCCCCATCACCAATAAAAGGCACAAACCCCCATCGCCAATAAAAGGCACAAACCCCCATCGCCAATAAAAGGCACAAACTACCATCGCCAATAAAAGGCATAAACCCCATCGCCAATGAAAGACACAAACTACCATCGCCAATAAAAGGCACAAACCCCCATCATCAATAAAAGGCACAAACCCCCATCGCCAATAAAAAAAGGCATAAACCCCATCGCCAATAAAAGGCACAAACCCCCATCGCCAATAAATAAAAGGCATAAACCCCATCGCAAATAAAAGGCACAAACTCCCATCGCCAATAAATAAAAGGCATAAACCCCATCGCCAAAAAAAAGGCACAAATCCCCATCGCCAATAAATAAAAAGCATAAACCCCCATCGGCAATAAAAGGCACAAACCCCCATCGCCAATAAAAGGCATAAACCCCATCGCCAATAAAATGCACAAACCCCCATCGCCAATAAAAGGCACAAACCCCCATCGCCAATAAAAGGCACAAACATCCATCGCCAATAAAAGGCACAAACCCCCATCGCCAATAAAAGGCACAAACCCCCATCGCCAATAAATAAAAGGCATAAACCCCCATCACCAATAAAAGGCACAAACCCCCAACCCCCATCGCCAATAAAAGGCACAAACTACCATCGCCAATAAAAGGCATAAACCCCATCGCCAATGAAAGACACAAACTACCATCGCCAAAAAAAGGCACAAACCCCCATCGCCAATAAAAGGCACAAACCCCCATCGCCAATAAAAAAAGGCATAAACCCCATCGCCAATAAAAGGCACAAACCCCCATCGCCAATAAATAAAAGGCATAAACCCCATCGCAAATAAAAGGCACAAACCCCCATCGCCAATAAATAAAAGGCATAAACCCCATCGCCAAAAAAAAGGCACAAACCCCCATCGCCAATAAAAGGCGCAAAGCCCCATCGCCAATAAAAGGCACAAACCCCCATCGCCAATAAATAAAAGGCATAAACCCCCATCGCCAATAAAAGGCATAAACCCCCATCGCCAATAAATAAAAGGCATAAACCCCATCGCCAATAAAAGGCACAAACCCCCATCGCCAATAAATAAAAGGCATAAACCCCATCGCCAATAAAAGGCACAAACCCCCATCGCCAATAAATAAAAGGCATAAACCCCATCGCCAAAAAAAGGCATAAACCCCCATCGCCAATAAAAGGCACAAACCCCCATCGCCAATAGAAGGCTCAAACCCCCATTGCCAATAAATAAAAGGCACAAACCCCATCGCCAAAAAAAGGCACAAACCCCCATCGCCAATAAATAAAAGGCATAAACCCCATCGCCAATAAAAGGCACAAACCCCCATCACCAACAAAAGGCACAAACCCCCATCGCCAATAAAAGGCACAAACCCCCATCACCAATAAAAGGCATAAACTCCCATCACCAATTAAAGGCACAAACCCCCATCGCCAATAAAAGGCAAAAACCCCCATCACCAATAAAAGGCATAAACCCCATCACCAATAAAAGGCACAAACCCCCATCGCCAATAAAAGGCACAAACTCCATCGCCAATAAAAGGCACAAACCCCCATCGCCAATAAATAAAAAGCATTAACCCCCATCGGCAATAAAAGGCACAAACCCCCATCGCCAATAAAAGGCATAAACCCCATCGCCAATAAAATGCACAAACCCCCATCGCCAATAAAAGGCACAAACCCCCATCGCCAATAAAAGGCACAAACCCCCATCGCCAATAAAAGGCACAAACCCCCATCGCCAATAAAAGGCACAAACCCCCATCGCCAATAAATAAAAGGCATAAACCCCCATCACCAATAAAAGGCACAAACCCCCATCGCCAATAAAAGGCACAAACCCCCATCGCCAATAAAAGGCACAAACTACCATCGCCAATAAAAGGCATAAACCCCATCGCCAATGAAAGACACAAACTACCATCGCCAATAAAAGGCACAAACCCCCATCGCCAATAAAAGGCACAAACCCCCATCGCCAATAAAAAAAGGCATAAACCCCATCGCCAATAAAAGGCACAAACCCCCATCGCCAATAAATAAAAGGCATAAACCCCATCGCAAATAAAAGGCACAAACCCCCATCGCCAATAAATAAAAGGCATAAACCCCATCGCCAAAAAAAAGGCACAAATCCCCATCGCCAATAAAAGGCGCAAAGCCTCATCGCCAATAAAAGGCACAAACCCCCATCGCCAATAAAATGCACAAACCCCCATCGCCAATAAAAGGCACAAACCCCCATCGCCAATAAAAGGCACAAACCCCCATCGCCAATAAAAGGCACAAACCCCCATCGCCAATAAAAGGCACAAACCCCCATCGCCAATAAATAAAAGGCATAAATCCCCATCACCAATAAAAGGCACAAACCCCCATCGCTAATAAAAGGCACAAACCCCCATCGCCAATAAAAGGCACAAACCCCCATCGCCAATAAATAAAAGGCATAAACCCCCATCGCCAATAAAAGGCATAAACCCCCATCGCCAATAAATAAAAGGCATAAACCCCATCGCCAATAAAAGGCACAAACCCCCATCGCCAATAAATAAAAGGCATAAACCCCATCGCCAATAAAAGGCACAAACCCCCATCGCCAATAAATAAAAGGCATAAACCCCATCGCCAAAAAAAGGCATAAACCCCCATCGCCAATAAAAGGCACAAACCCCCATCGCCAATAGAAGGCTCAAACCCCCATTGCCAATAAATAAAAGGCACAAACCCCATCGCCAAAAAAAGGCACAAACCCCCATCGCCAATAAATAAAAGGCATAAACCCCATCGCCAATAAAAGGCACAAACCCCCATCACCAACAAAAGGCACAAACCCCCATCGCCAATAAAAGGCACAAACCCCCATCACCAATAAAAGGCATAAACTCCCATCACCAATTAAAGGCACAAACCCCCATCGCCAATAAAAGGCAAAAACCCCCATCACCAATAAAAGGCATAAACCCCATCACCAATAAAAGGCACAAACCCCCATCGCCAATAAAAGGCACAAACTCCATCGCCAATAAAAGGCACAAACCCCCATCGCCAATAAATAAAAAGCATTAACCCCCATCGGCAATAAAAGGCACAAACCCCCATCGCCAATAAAAGGCATAAACCCCATCGCCAATAAAATGCACAAACCCCCATCGCCAATAAAAGGCACAAACCCCCATCGCCAATAAAAGGCACAAACCCCCATCGCCAATAAAAGGCACAAACCCCCATCGCCAATAAAAGGCACAAACCCCCATCGCCAATAAATAAAAGGCATAAACCCCCATCACCAATAAAAGGCACAAACCCCCATCGCCAATAAAAGGCACAAACCCCCATCGCCAATAAAAGGCACAAACTACCATCGCCAATAAAAGGCATAAACCCCATCGCCAATGAAAGACACAAACTACCATCGCCAATAAAAGGCACAAACCCCCATCGCCAATAAAAGGCACAAACCCCCATCGCCAATAAAAAAAGGCATAAACCCCATCGCCAATAAAAGGCACAAACCCCCATCGCCAATAAATAAAAGGCATAAACCCCATCGCAAATAAAAGGCACAAACCCCCATCGCCAATAAATAAAAGGCATAAACCCCATCGCCAAAAAAAAGGCACAAATCCCCATCGCCAATAAAAGGCGCAAAGCCTCATCGCCAATAAAAGGCACAAACCCCCATCGCCAATAAAATGCACAAACCCCCATCGCCAATAAAAGGCACAAACCCCCATCGCCAATAAAAGGCACAAACCCCCATCGCCAATAAAAGGCACAAACCCCCATCGCCAATAAAAGGCACAAACCCCCATCGCCAATAAATAAAAGGCATAAATCCCCATCACCAATAAAAGGCACAAACCCCCATCGCTAATAAAAGGCACAAACCCCCATCGCCAATAAAAGGCACAAACTACCATCGCCAATAAAAGGCATAAACCCCATCGCCAATGAAAGACACAAACTACCATCGCCAATAAAAGGCACAAACCCCCATCATCAATAAAAGGCACAAACCCCCATCGCCAATAAAAAAAGGCATAAACCCCATCGCCAATAAAAGGCACAAACCCCCATCGCCAATAAATAAAAGGCATAAACCCCATCGCAAATAAAAGGCACAAACTCCCATCGCCAATAAATAAAAGGCATAAACCCCATCGCCAAAAAAAAGGCACAAATCCCCATCGCCAATAAATAAAAAGCATAAACCCCCATCGGCAATAAAAGGCACAAACCCCCATCGCCAATAAAAGGCATAAACCCCATCGCCAATAAAATGCACAAACCCCCATCGCCAATAAAAGGCACAAACCCCCATCGCCAATAAAAGGCACAAACATCCATCGCCAATAAAAGGCACAAACCCCCATCGCCAATAAAAGGCACAAACCCCCATCGCCAATAAATAAAAGGCATAAACCCCCATCACCAATAAAAGGCACAAACCCCCAACCCCCATCGCCAATAAAAGGCACAAACTACCATCGCCAATAAAAGGCATAAACCCCATCGCCAATGAAAGACACAAACTACCATCGCCAAAAAAAGGCACAAACCCCCATCGCCAATAAAAGGCACAAACCCCCATCGCCAATAAAAAAAGGCATAAACCCCATCGCCAATAAAAGGCACAAACCCCCATCGCCAATAAATAAAAGGCATAAACCCCATCGCAAATAAAAGGCACAAACCCCCATCGCCAATAAATAAAAGGCATAAACCCCATCGCCAAAAAAAAGGCACAAACCCCCATCGCCAATAAAAGGCGCAAAGCCCCATCGCCAATAAAAGGCACAAACCCCCATCGCCAATAAATAAAAGGCATAAACCCCCATCGCCAATAAAAGGCACAAACCCCCATCGCCAATAAAAGGCATAAACCACATTGCCAATAAAAGGCATAAACCCCCATCGCCAATAAAAGTCCCTGGGTGCTATGGAGTGTTGTGTGTATTTTTGTGTTTCTATGGTGACTGTGGGAAAAAGTTAGCGGTTGATTCTGAATGATACAAGATAGGGGGCATTGTCGTCAGCGATCTTAGTTAGGGGAGACGACTCCAGAACGTGAGAATGAAAAGAAGTGTTATTGTAGTGAGTTAGATTTGTTTAAAATATCATTTAATATTATTAATAAATTTTGCTACATTTATTGCATTCATAAAAAGTTGATTTAGTCTATATCATAAAAAAAGGGTTCCCGGTCATTTCATCCCCGGTTACTTCATCCACGGTCATTTCATCCCCTGGTCATTTCATCCCCTGTTCTTTTTATCATCTGATTATTTTATTTAACAAATATTAATTTAAACAAGATTACAAAGAGAGTTTGTGTTACACAAACTCAGAGACGGCCCCCGTCGAAGTCAGATCCCTGTCGGATCTGCATATTCGCAAATAATATTCAAGAGGTGATTTAATTTTGATGGTCAAAAATAATAATGTTTCAAAGATTCAATTGCCGTAAATTTAAATTAAATAAAAAATAGTAGATTAGTTTTAGTATATTAAAACATTGCAATATTGATCAAAACGTTTGGAAATGAAAATCTACACTTTTTTTTACACTTTAAGTTTAGAAATTGAAATTCTACATCTTAATCTAGTCTATTTTGGTCTTAACTAGATCTAGAAATTGTAGATCAAGACTCTAAAATAATTTTAATTAGAATATAAATCCAGATCTAGATATACTGTAATAAAAATCTAGATCTAGTTTTAAAAAATCTAGATTAGATCTAAATCAAGATATCATTCCTTTTTTAAACGCGAGTCACATAACGAGGCTTAATAAACATTACTTTACCGAGTTCTTTTTTCATTTCATTTAAAGAATTCATTCCATATGACGTCAAAGGAAAAAAAAAACACTACGTCACACGCCCTAGCTAGACTAAAAATCGTCTTCATCATTACGAGCCATTTATCGAGTGTTCATAGACATTGGTGCACCGAGTGCGTTCTTTTAGCATTTCATTTAAAGAATTCATTCCATATGACGTCAAAGGAAAAAAAAACACTACGTCACACGGCTTAGTTAGACTAAAATATGTTTGTTTGTAAAATGTTTTACATGTTTCGGATGTTCCTTCAGAGTTGAAGACAGTTTACTTCCTAGTCCAAACCTCCCGCGGAACGACGGGGGATGGGAGCGGGCAGGGTTTGAACCCTCGACCGTCGATAAATCCGAACGACAGTCCAGCGCACAAACCGCACGATCAGGCAACCAACAAAATATGTTTTCATCATTACGAGCAATTTTCGAGGGTTAATAGACATTGGTGCACCGAGTGCGTTCTTTTAGCATTACATTTAAAGCGTCATTCATATGACGTCAAAGAAAAAAAATTCCATTACCTCACAATAGGCTAGTACCGGTACCATAAAAAATGTCTTTATTTACACGAGATATTTAACGAGGGTTCATAGACATTGGTGCACTGAGTTCTAATAGAATTTATTTAAAGAGGATCAAAGCCGCATTGTTTTTGCGTTTTGTCTGTCAGTCGGTCTGTCCGTCATCTTGATATAAAAAAACAACAACTAAAAGTTATTAAAAATTGATTAACCTTTATTTTACGTTTCAAAACATCGCAATATTTTTTAGGTATGAACACAATTGAAAAGTTTATATAATAGATTGTTCCGGATGTTTGTATAAATAGTAAAAGAAAAAGAGAATTTCAGATAAATGTAATACCGTTAATTAAATTTTTTGGATGGTCTCGTATAAAAATTAGATGTACTACAGCCATGTGGAGAGATTTTCATACCTTACTTTGGTGTTTGGATTCTGTTTTCCTTAAAAATCGGAACATAATATTAACGATCATTAGATTTTTTAATGTTTTAGGTAGAAAGTTAAATGTACTGTAAGAGAGTAGTGAGTTAAAATATTTTTCATAAAAATCCGTAAAAACATTATTTCGTAAATGAGAAGATTATTTGTGTATTAATTAGAAGAGGGAGTTCAAACAATTATTTGGCGTTAGTAGATTTTTTTAAAAATTCGGAACTTTCTGGCGACGATTTGTAAGAAACAAAATCCGGAACATTCTTTATCGATTACAAAACTTCTATGTTATGTTTCAGCAAGAAAATTAAATGTCTAAAAAGTAATGTTCAGTAATTAATTCTAGTAAATTACTTTTTTTTAAAGCCCTGAACAACCTATTGTCGATATTTTAAAAATTTGTTTAAAGATGAAAATACGGAACAATTTGATATTGATAACCAAATTATAGTGACGCATTGTCAAATAATATAAGTGTAATATTAGTAATTATGCGATTTCAAACAATCATTAGGCATAATTCATATTTTATAAAACAATATCCGGAACATTTTTACACTTAATGAAATATAAGTCAGTATAGAGATTTTGATTTAGCATTAATATGCTATTTACATAAAAAACGGAACAACATATTAGTGATAATGTGTTTTTGCAACGTTTAAGCATGGAAATTGAATGTAATATAAATTAGAAGAGCAAACAAACATTTGTTGGGGTTGATTAGTTTTGCACAAAAAAATCCGGAACAATCAATTTTTAGATAATTAAAACTATTGAGATGTTACGGGAGGAAAATCAAAGGGTAAATCAGATTTTCAATTGCTTTTAGAGTTCTAGTTTTTTTAATTTAATCGTGACGGACAGACCGACCAACAGACAAAACGCACAAAAATAATCTCCTTTTATTCGGATGGGGGCACTAAACAAAAAATAAATAAAATCTGATTTTTTTTTAAAGTTTAAGGAATTTGTTTAGCACCTGATCATGTTGCGACGTTACGCTACTGCACGAAAATCGCTGTATAAAAAGTCCATTTAAAAAAATGTGCGTAATATTTACATACAAAGTGCTTATTAGCCTTTATAAACAAACAGAAATGTTTTCTTTTTAATTTTAGCAGCTAGTTAACCAGAAAAAACATCTTTAACTATTATTTATGTTTGTTGTAAACATTTCCTGTACATTTTAAAAATATATTTGACTTAGTGATACTGAAAATACACAAAAATTGTCCACCTTTGTTAGCATATTGTAACATTGCCTCCCTTACATTTACGTAATTGTTTTAGAATTGGCGTATTTTTATGAAAAACTCGCTTGCATAATTAATTTTATAAATTAAACGGTTTGCTTTTAGAAAACCAAAAGTAGCCGTTGCACCTAAACTTTTGAAGCCGCATTTAATGATGAAATAATCTTTTTCATATCTCTTCTAGTTTTCGAGATCTGAGTGTGACAGACGGACAGACGGACAGACGGACATTTTGCACAAACCTAATAGCGGCTTTTTCCCCTTACGGGGGCCGCTAAAAATCATGAAATAAGCAATATTTAATAAATTCATTTTTATTTACATGACAAAAATGTAACACATCAGATAAGAATAAAATTAAATGCCATTAAAAACTAAAAAATTAACATGTATAAATATAGAGATCATGTGTTTTTGTGTTCATCTACATAAGATAGATAGGTAAGTTAAGATTGATTGTAAGTACAGAAGACGATCATATTCCTTACTGAACAATGTTTTGTAATTCTCTTTGCCTATAAAACAATTTGCAACTTTAAAAACATTCATGTTTAAAAGAAATAAAAGCTAAATTTATATAGATGACATGATATCGTAAGGGTGGGTGAAATCAGACTTTATTAGAACAAAAACAACAACCTTATTTGAAGGCTAAAAATGACGCGCCCATTTTCAAGAAAGAGCGATTGGAAGATAACATAAAGTGAATGATGGTCGTCAGGAGTTATCAGCGGCATGGTCATAATTATTCTAATTGTTCTCATCTCTCAAATGATTTCCACTACTTCCACCAGACCTTGGCCTTTGATCTGTACGTCACGCGCAGGATAATAGTATAATATTACATCCCCCACATTCAAAAATAGTGCTACGGCTAAATACACACCAAGATTTACAATATATTGTAAGATTTCTCATCAAGAATGTATAGTGGAATGGGAAACCTTATAAACGCATTAATAACATATCAAAATATATCAAAAAGCATTCAAAATAGTCATATTTATATATTAAATGAAATGAGGGCTTTAAGTCAAAGCCTTAACAGCACAATTAAACAATGAATAAGAAAAATATCGAATTGGAAATTAAATGACCGTGGATGAAGTGACCGGTCATCGAAAAAAAAAAGATATATTTAATATTGTTCACCAAAAAAGTGATTCAAGCTTTTTACAAGTTCAGATACGCCTACAACGGTGTTTTAGTTTTTCTACTAGAGATTCATACGGCAAGCTAACGACCCCAATGACACAATAACACATTTAAGTAACTTTCAAGAAATTAAGTCACAGGCTGAGGAAAACTGAAGCAAACTACTGTCACCCAAATCAAGAATGAGGTCGAGATTCCACTCGCTCCCCAATAAAAACTAAGGCAAAACTACAATTTCCACAACAGTAACGGGGTGTTCAACTCCAAATCAGCGACTAACCTTCAAAAATGTGACTGACCATAATGAAAATTTATTATTTAAATGTTCATCTTTGGTCATTTCATGTTGGCGGGGAGGGGAGGCGTGGACAAATGAAAGTGCTACTCAAATGAACGTGTCAAAGTATGAGACTCTGAATGTGTCAGGGGTACAATATGAAGCGGATCTTTACAAATCGTCAAAAGTCTATGTGGGAGAAATTACAATGCGCAGGTAAAAAAAATAAAAAAATAAATGGGTGTTCCTCTAGAGATTTTGTCGTGTCTCTTCCACAGATCCAATTCACAATGGTCTCCAAGAGTTTCACTCTGCTGCTTGTCTACATACTGGTGTGTAATATAGATACATGTAGACTTTCTATCTATCTATCTATCTATCTATCTATCTATCTATCTATCTATCTATCTATCTATCTATCTATCTATCTATCTATCTATCTATCAATCTATCTATCTATCAATCTATCTATTTATCTATCTATCTATCTATCTATCTATCTATCTATCTATCTATCTATCTATCTATCTATCTATCTATCTATCTATCTATCTATCTATCAATCTATCTATCTATCAATCTATCTATCAATCTATCAATCTATCTATCTATCTATATATCTATCTATCTATCTATCTATCTATCAATCTATCTATCTATATTTCTATCTATCTATCTATCTATCTATCTATTCATCAATCCATCCATCCATATATCCATCCATCCATCTATCTATCTATCTATCTATCTATCTATCTATCTATCTATCTATCTATCTATCTATCTATCTATCTATCTATCTATCTATCTATCTATCTATCTCTATCTATCTATCTATCTATCTATTTATCCATCCATCTATCCATCCATCTATCTATCTATCTATCTATTTATATCTATCTATCTATCTATCTATCTATCTATCTATCTGTTTTAGGTCGTTAATGCCAAGCGACTTTCAAGTGACCTGTTTAAGGTAAGATTAAATTTGAAAATCGACGAGGGTTAAATGTGAAGCATGCGACTGCATAGACAGAACCTTGAGGTTAGGGTTAGACAGAACCTTGAGGTTAGGGTTAGACAGAACCCTGAGGTTAGGGTTAGACAGAACCTTGAGGTTAGGGTTAGACAGAACCTTGAGGTTAGGGTTAGACAGAACCTTGAGGTTAGGGTTAGGGTTAGACAGAACCTTGAGGTTAGGGTTAGGGTTAGACAGAACCTTGAGGTTAGGGTTAGGGTTAGACAGAACCTTGAGGTTAGGGTTAGACAGAACTTTGAGGTTAGGGTTAGACAGAACCTTGAGGTTAGGGTTAGGGTTAGACAGAACCTTGAGGTTAGGGTTAGGGTTAGACAGAACCTTGAGGTTAGGGTTAGACAGAACCTTGAGGTTAGGGTTAGACAGAACCTTGAGGTTAGGGTTAGACAGAACCTTGAGGTTAGGGTTAGACAGAACCTTGAGGTTAGGGTTAGGGTTAGACAGAACCTTGAGGTTAGGGTTAGACAGAACCTTGAGGTTAGGGTTAGACAGAACCTTGAGGTTAGGGTTAGACAGAACCTTGAGGTTAGGGTTAGACAGAACCTTGAGGTTATTCACTTATGATTTATGATGTCCGCTATGGGAGAAAGGATTGGTGACTTCTGAGACGCGAGGATGCGGTATATATGTATATTTCAAAGGTTGATATGACAATACACAATCAATAAAAAAAAAACGAAATAGAGAGGGCTGGAGAAGGGTGGAGGTACCGTGTGATGGCTACTGTGGCAGTTTTTTAAATGTATTCTATAGGAAAGAAAATGTACGACCTGAATTCAAAAACAAGGGCTCAAACATCCTTAAGCCAATACACTAACCACTGTGAAAGCGAAGTGCTTATAAAAATGGAACATTTCGTAGCTAACTAATTGCTAACCGATTTCTCTACACTAAGTATAAAGGGGATCATTCGCCACATACGCCAAGTACAATTTCGTTCCATTGTTTGATACCAAAAAAAAAAATTAATTTCCAATAATTAATTAACAAATCGGTTAATTTTTTTTAAATTTGAATTTTGTGCTGTTAGGTACCTGAAATAATTTCTGCAAAATTTCTACAAGATCCAAAGTTGGGTTTGGGAGAAATAACGTGTTCAAAAATTGTACCAGTCAAACATACAGAGTTGATATAAGCTGTATATGATGGATAGTTTAGTTTATTTATCCAGATCGAAGTCATGGTAGGTTGTGGGTGCATCAACAAATAATAATGACTTTTTTCCCTCAGTACAAGGATGTGACTTCTACTGACGATAAAGATGTCACTACAAACCAGGTTGGTCAACATTATTTTAATAAAATAGACTTTGATATGCAAACAGTTGCAAATAGACTTAACGGCCAAAGCAAATGATGTTAATAGATTTTTAGTCTCATTTTTTATACATTCTATTCCTACTATTTGCTTACAATCTTTTCATAACTGGAAGGAAAACTAATAGCAATAATATGGGTGGAAGCTAGACGGGTATTACGAAAACGGCTCTAAAGATTTTTCTAGAAATTCGATAGTTTATATATATATTTGGGACAAAAATTATTAATTTTCACTCAGTTCTAATTTTTTAGAATTATTTAGTCACCTAATATTTCAATTCAACTTTCAACTTTTCATCACTGAAATTATTCCGAATGACGCAAAGAAAAATAAAAACTTTCTTACAACACGACTTCAGCGGGAATTACCGCACTCGGCCAATCGTTATAGTAGACCTGCAGAACTGCGACGTCACAACCTGTGGGCAGTTTAGACCAATAGCTCATTGCCACGTCACAGGGCTGATAAATAATTGTAATCAGCAGATAAAGAAGCGCCACACAGTGAGCTAATCATGCTAAACAAATGATATTATGCTTTAGAATTTTACAGTATATGTGGCTTGGTTGCTAATTGTTAAAGCACTTGGGTTACCGACCAATGGGTTTCGGGCTCCAATCTCTATGAAAGTTTGGATTTATAGCTTCGGTATTTTAGGACTCCGCCAAGTCCACCCAACTCTAGTGGGTTAATGGCATTAGTTATGGAATTTAAAGGTGGTTGGTCGTTGTGCTGGCCGCATCACACCCTCGTGAACCGTCGGTCATAAAAACACATGAATGATCTTTACATCTTCTGCTCTATAGATCGCAAGTTCTGAAAGCGGTATTTACTTTTATTTTATATTATATTATTTGTACAATATTAATTTACTTGTTTCATACTTCCTTATCAGCCTGTCGACGACCTGGGGAAAGTCAATGGTAATAGAAAGGTAAGGATAGGTTTTGTTTAGAGAAAAAAATAAAGGACAATAATAAAAAACTCTAGCTATTCTTATTTGACTTATTCAAAATATTAATACTAATTTCCCTCATGAACCACGTCCCAGACCGGATATAGTCCCCAGGCCGTAGTTTGAGCTTGAATGATAAATATTTTTTGATTGACAAGAAAATGATTGTTATACCTTTTTTACATTTTCTTTTAATCAAAGTGATATTTAGTAGATTTTTTTTTTAAATCTAGGAACTTTGAGACTGGGTTTTAAGCAATAATATTTCTAACATTCTAAAATGCCACACCATATTATTATTATAGCTTTTATATAGCGCTACTTTCATGCTCATAGCATGCTCGGAGCTGTGACAAGTTGGATTAATATTTGGCCGTTTTGAGTGTCTAGGGGATTTTATGGTTTGAGAACCCACACTTGCACATATAAACTACAAGCACAGCGTTATAATGCAGGCAACAAATACTATGATGTAAAATTATGTACAGTTTATTATACGAAATAAGATAATTAAAAGGTAAAATGCTGTACAAGTGCTAGGATGGGATCTAGTGTATTTACATATATAGGTCTATCATCACTAGATTTGAGAACCAAGTGGTCTGAGTGTCATTGGACTGGTTGCTTAGCTTTTGGTCCGGTGCTGCACTGGTGAGACTGGTGTGGCTGGTACTGAAGGTGTCTGCTAGAGGGCTGGTGTAGTGGATCCAGGCTCCGTGTGCAGTCCAACGTTGTATGGTTGCAGAGCTAAGCTGCGTCTACCAATCAGATAAGCCAGTGACGAGTCTGTTGCTAGCGTTGTTACTTGGACTCTTGAAGGATGAGTAGGACTGATGTCTGCAGATCTGGTGCCAACAAATCTGGTATCAGCTTTAGGTTGCTAGGATTTCAGGCGGATGTAGCCTACAAATAAAAGCTGCAACGATATGATGTATACGTCGATTTAGCCATAATGATAACACTAGGAGGTAGATGCCTTTTCGTGAAGGACATCTTCAGACTAATGTAGAGAAACTACAAGCTAGTTTCATAAATATCAAAGGGAACTATCAAGTGAATATAGTGTTCCAGCAAGGGAGATAACAATAACAATGGGGACTCCCATAAATGGAAACAACAAACAGTAATAAGTGATACATGATAAGTAATACAAGTGATGTCCACCAGTCACGGTGAATAGCAAGTACATACATCGCTTAGATAAATGAGATGAAAGGGGAAGGGGAGATCAACGTCTGATACTCGCCCATGCTTTCACATAAGTAAACATAGAGCATAGGTAAATACATACTCAGTAATAAGTCATGTTTACAGAAATGTTTTGATAATTCCCTGCCAAGGAATTAATCAATGATAATATTTTGAAGGTTCGTGCTGAGCGCTAATATATCAGAGTTAAATTTATAATAGTTAAAGAGCTAAATACATCTGTTAAGAATTGTTAATAAATTCTAGTCCAGATGGCTTGAACATTTAGCCGCAAAAGTCATGATATAAAATATAAGTATACAGTAATCTACTTACATTATCCATGATAAGAATGCACAAATATGTACACAAATAATGTAGTAATAAATGCACAAATATATATATATATATACATTAAATGCGTAAAATGGTTCTCAAGCAATTTACTAAGTTACATACCAACAATCCAAAGTGAAATAAGGGAATGAAAATAGTCTAGAGCTCAAGCAAGAGATAGATGTGCTCCCTGTCAGCTCTCCAGCGAGAATGAGATCGGACGATGAAGTCTTGTCCATATACACGTGGAGAGGGGGGTGAGTGGCGGGAGAAAAGTGCAAAGGTGGTCTAGATTTTCCGGCGTCTTTGACAGAGAGATCCTCACTTGACCGTGACGGCGTTTCCGGGAGATAGACACCGCGCGAAGGCGCGAGTTGAAAGGTGGTCAGAGGATACAAAAGGGGGGGGATTATCAGCGCTCGGCCGGATCAAGGGAGATTATACCTTGATATAATGGCTAAAGCTAGACGAACAGCGTTGCCAGAGGCGTTGAGTTGAATGGGCACTTTGAAGTCAACGGATGTTTGCCAAGATAGATGGAGAGAGCGTACTCTTGTCAAGAGTCTAGTGTGGCACGTGTCAAGGTGGGGATGGTAAAACGTGACATCGATGCCAAAGGGGGTGGGGTTGGATTGGAGGGGTGGTGGCTGTGATTTTAGCGCTTGATCGGCTAAATTAGTAAAATTGATGATTAATAGCGTGTAAATAAATTAATTAAATGCTTTGCCTGAGTGATATCTTGAATGAGCTAAAACGGTTTGTCACAGGAGCGCTTTTGGTCCAATCTCATTTGTGTACCAGTCGGGGGGGGGAGAGGGTATCTAGGAGTTGGTTTTCCGTGAGGCCTTTAGGCGCTCAGTAAACGCAACTCTGCCCGAGTCGGGTCTCGAGCCCCCTTCTAGGTAGCCAAGACAAGCCAAGCTCAAGCGCACTTAGACCCTCGACCACGCTTCCCACCATACCATAACTAAAGTTATGTCAGATAACAATGTCCCACTTTTACCTCTACATTTTACAACATAATAACCAATAAAAATATAATAAAAATAAAAGCTTTTATTAAGAGTAATTATAGCATTTATTTTGAATCAATTATATTATGCACTGAACAAAAAAAAAAAGGGTTTTACAGATAATTAGATATCCATTGTTAGCTTAAGCTTTGAGCAAACTGTAGAAAATCTTGAAGAGTAACATCAGCTTCCTAGTAAAATTAAAACTGTTTTTCACTAGTGGACTATGTACTCTTATATAGTGGTGAAAATGTGGACACTGTAAGAAGAATCCAAACCTTTGAGAGTTAATGCTACAAAAAAATGTTGGGTATCAGATACCAGAAAAAGAAGCTGTGACCTATATATTTTGCCACATCAAGGGCAAGCATAACCAATGTCCACTGGTGGTCGATTTAGATTTTCTTTTCACCTTCAGCGTTTGTCCTCGGCAGTGGATTTTCTTTTGGTCTCAAATGTGTATCCCGCAGCCTTTGTGAGTAACCTCCAGCTGTCTCGTTCTGAGGCCGCATGCAACCAGGTGCTCTCTTCTATGTCAGTCAAGGAAAGTTGACGCCTAAGCTGGTCTTTGAAGTGTTTTCGTGGGGCGTCTCTGTTACGTCGAACACCTTTTAGCTCACCAAAAAAAGACTGCCTTTGGCATACGTTTGTCTCCCATACGGGATACGTGCCCTACCAAGTGCAACTGTCGGACCATAAGAAGTCACTCTATACTGTCCATACTAGCGTTCGCAAGGACATCACTGTTTGTAGTGCGGTCTTGCCACCGTAGGTCCTGATGGAACACAAGCATCTTTGGTGGAAGCGCTCAAGAAGTCTTAGTTGTTTTCTGTATAGTGTCCATGTCTCAGAGGCATATAAAAGGGTTGAGAGAACCACCTCATGGTAGAGATCTATTCAGCAATAAATAGAAAATAAAAGGGGAAATAAGTGTAGATTTTTTACTTTAAAGTAGAACATACTTATCGTGAATTCATAAAGCAATCTCATTTATCTACATAGTATCTGATTTAGTTCAAAACAAATAAAATCGACCTACTAACAAAATTTCTTTTAAATTGTTGAACAGGGCATGCTGGGAAGTATGTTGAGTTTGCTACAAGTAAGTGTTTTATTATTAGTTCAGCTATAGCAGACGTGACCATAAATACATTATTAATACATTGTCTCTTAGATATAAGCGTTAAATACCCAAGTAAAGGGGAACATACTTCGCATACAGCCTCACTCACGCCCATCTTTTCAAACCCAGTTAGTGGAAAAAAAAACAACAATCAAATATTGCCAAAAAAAAAACAAAAAAAAAAACCATAAAAATCACTAACAATCACTAGAAAAAAATATTTAAAAAAAAAAAGCTTATCTAATAGAAATAACCACTGATTACTGTAATTTATAAAAAAAATTACAGGGTTTAGCTCCCTTTCTGCTATAAAAATAATTAAATAGTACTAGATGATTAAATACTTAATAAAATTCTGGATTGATTCGTGTATTGCTATCGACTACAAATAAATATGCAAAATTTGAACTTGATCCGAGAATGGGAAGAGGGAGAAAACGTTTGTCAAAATGTAATAAGGGGACTAAATCCATATATATATCATTTATTCCCCTTTTTTCGATATCAAATAAAATAATTAATCACCAACAATTAATTAACTAATTGTTCAATTTTATTTTATTGACTCATGTCTTGTCAGGTCTAAATGAATAATTGTGCAAAGTTTAAAATCGATCCGAGAATAGGAAATGGGAGATAAAAACATTTTGAAACTTTTACCAGACAGAAGACAGACAGACAGAGTTGATAGAAGCTTAGTACAAAAATAAAGTACAGCTATAATAAGTACTTTTTGCATAGGTACATTTTGTAAAACTTCTTAAAAATCAAGGAACATGGGACTGAAAGGTAGAGCTTTTGACACCGAAACGAGGAATCTTGGGTTCAAATCTCGGTGATGACTGAAATTTTGAATTTCTAGATTTTTAGGACGCTACTGAGCTCACCAAACTCTAGTGGGTACATGACATTAGTTGGTCATTGTGCTGGCTACATGTCACCCACGTCAACCGTGAGCCACAGAAACAGATGACATTCACATCATCTGCCATATTGATCACAAGGCCTGGAAGGGTTAATTCTTACCACTAACAGTACTACTTATAAAAGCACTTCTAAAGTATTGCTATGCATCTATGAAATGTGTACATTGTTTCAAGGTATTTATTTTGTGAGTTAATGGTTTTTTTTTTCGTATTCTAACAGGGTGACGGCCTAAGCTCTTTAATGAACCTTCTTCCAGTAAGTGATATATGTACATGCTGTTACATGTACAAACATAGTGTCACTGGTACACATCTAGATATGGACTCATGACTTTATATTGTCAAACTATTTTGTCTCCACTGCTGATTGTTGTTACTTGTCGTTGTCTTATAGCACCAAACTGCTGGTAGACAACTAAACCGTTGTAACGTAATGTATCTTAACAAAAAAACTTCAAATAACTTGAATAACCTCCTATTGTGTACAAAACTAAATAACACTTTATTTATACCATAAACAAAATCAGGTGTAGAAATGACATAAAATAACTGTAGTAGACTATAGTAGTAATATTCTTCAACAAAAATCTAGCTCACAACAATAACACAACCTTCCAGTCTCACGTTCTGGAGTCGTCTTCCCTAAGACCAAGTGACGACAATGCCACCTATGTTGCATCATTCACAACCGATCTCTAACCTCTTCCCACCTTCACCATATAAACACACACACACACACACACACACACCATAACACTGATAACATGCCAACGTTTGTAAGTTGGTACCAATCAATGTTACTAATCAATGTTACTAATCAATGTTACTAATCTAAGATAATCACATACAGCCTTAGATCCGATTATGACATGTTTCAAACGAAAGCACTATTATCTACAAGAACATTGCAAATCTTGTTTACCTTGTAATAGGCTCGTCCCTTACCTGTCCTTGTGTGTAATGATTACCTTTTTTTTTGTTTCGTACAAACACAGTCTTCCAAGAGCACAGACAGCAATCAAGGGCAAGTAAGTGTGTATTTGATTAATAACGTACTCACAAAAAAAAAGTTAAATTGTATTTATGGTCATTAGTCAATTACGGTGACGATTCTGTTTTAACTCTTTCTCTCCGTAATTATTTTCATCGTTCCGAAAGAATTATTAATTTCGCTCCGTTGTATTTCACTTTCGTGTTATAATAAAACATAAATATAAATTGTTTGCTATCAGAAAATGTTATATTTGGTATCGAATTATAGGAGAATGCATTACTTTTTGTTTACAACAATAATTAAAGTTTATAAATCCCCCCAAAAATTATTATATTGGAGTCTATTCAATGTTGGCATTGTCAATCAGGAGAGAAAAAAGTTAAATCTGTTTAGATTCTGTATGGAAAACCATCTTAAAGAAATATAGTTTCGGTATTTATATTGTTATGCTAGTCGCTGTGCTGTCTCCTGTTGAAAAAGAATTACTTCCCTCAGTAACATTCGAAATTTAAAAATTGCTACATGAAATGGAGACAAACTTCTTTGCTCCACTTTTAATATTTTTTTCATATGTACTTATTAAATTTTTAAAAGTATACGTTTTTAAAATCATTTCATTTTTTTTTCGCGTATTTATTCTTCGCCTTTACCAGTGGTTTCTGAAACATTCACACATATATGGCTCCTTCTGTCTCGGAAGACAATGGATGCGCCCAGATGACTCACTGGTTTTGGTTTCGTCTCGAGACTGGGTATAATCTGATGTGACTAATCAAGACAATTCTGGAGCGGCAGAGTTTGCCACAATCTGTTCATGTGTATGTATTTGCTTTAGGACGAGCTGATAAGGCAGCCCATCTTTTCTCTTGACTAAGGCAGCCTCGTTTCTATTGCTATCGGCGAGGATCATATCACCACGTACAGTAGTCTGTCTCCATGCTGTCCGGTCTTGGGCTATGTCGTCCCACATACTTGAAATGATATCTTTGGTTCTCATGTCCTGCTAGCAGACATCTCTAAAGGTTAGTCTTTGGCGGCAATGGGTCAGTTAGGCCAGGTTGACATCTAACTTTACATTAACTTTCACTATACCTTAGTCTGCTTGACCGTTGGGGCAACACATAATATCTGTCAACCTTTTTTATCCATTCTTCTCTGTCATTTGCCTTTGATAGAATTTCATTCTGATGTTCTTTTTGAAAATATTGAAGCTGCCTTTTTACCTGCCTGCCACAAAAACTGTCTTTGTAACCTTGTCAAAATGGTCTTATGAAACATCGGATGAGACTCCGTTTAAAACGCAAGATTTAGTCTAGGTGTCAAAATGATTTGATCAAACATAGCATAATACTTCATTTATAACGCAATAGCTAGTCTATGTGTCATCATGGTCTTGGTGAAAATCATCATGATACCCCATGCATAATAAGATACTTAGTCTAGCTGTCATCACGATAAGATATAACATTGAAAACGTCACCGATTAAAATTTTTTTTTCACAGACTGGGCTCCTTGGGACAGTGATGAACTTGCTCTCTGTAAGTTTTACATTTCGTTCTTCTATTCTAGAATCAAATTGATTGCAAAAAAACAACAACATTAAAATAATTTAAAAAAAAAGACAATACCTTTTATTATTAAACGTGTCGGGAAGTGCAAGTGTTTTTATCTTAATAACTCATGAATGTTAGAAGACAACGACAATGGAACATTTTTTGTTACCTCACCCACTAGCTTGGCAGGTTCTACTTTTGAGCCTTCTTTGGTGAAGGACTCAAAGATTTCTGTAATTTTGCATGTCACAAAAACTAAAGAACTTATAATAGATTTTAGAAAGAAAAAACAAACTATACGTGAACTGCAAATAAACACTACATCTATAGAACAAGTAAAGGCATATAAATATCTAGACGTTATCATCAACAACAAGCTTTCATGGGAAGACCACCTTGGAACTCTGACAAAGAAAACAGCCCAGCGACTCTTTTTTCTATACAAACTCAATAGCTTTAAACTTAACAAAAGATCCTTGAGACTTTTTACGGCGCGACTATACAAAATCTGCTAACATACGGAATAACTTGTTGGCAAGGCAACGTCTCATCTAAACTGTTGCGACATCTAGAAAACATCATTAAAAAAGCATCAAAAATTACACTCACAACATTACCACATTTAAATGAACTTTTTAAACAAAAGTGCCTAAGAAAAATCGAAAAAATCATGGAAGACAACGGCCACACGCTCCATCAGAACTACGTCAGGTCGTCGCGAAGTGGGCGACTGCTGTCAATCACAACAAGAACGGAGCGGTACAAAAACTCTTTCGTACCTCATTCGGTCAGACTCTATCACCGCCATTCATTGATCAGGGAACATGAAATGCACCAAGATACCTGTGTGTAGTCGCTGAATGAACTCTTTATGTTGTCTGTTGTATTTATGTGTATTTTTCTGTTGTGTTGTCTTTATATGCGAAAAGAGTTCTTGTAATCACAACAAATTTCCGTAAGGATCGATAAAGCAGTCTTAGTCTTAGTCTTAGTCTTAGTCTTAGTCTTTGGGCTAGTGGGTCTTAGTCTTAGTCTTTGGGCTAGTGGGTCTTAGTCTTAGTCTTAGTCTTAGTCTTTGGGCTAGTGGGTCTTCTAAAGTGTTTTGTTTATTTTTCGTCTTTTAGAATAGAGAGCTCGACTTTGTTTGTTTGTTGTCCCAAAGACTTTCACTGAATACGGGTTCTTGCCCTTGCACCGGTTGCTACGAGGAACCAAATAAATGCGTTCTCGAGCATATACAGAGAGCCCACTTCGTACGAAGTCAGGCCTAAAAGGGTCATTAGGTTTTGACCATTGTGTCTTTGACGGCCCTTTGGCCAGCCGATTTAAAAAACAAGGTGCCGGTAGGGTGGACAAGACCCCATTCTAAATCTATCTTCTAGATCAAGATTTTTTAAACAGTTATAAAGAATCAAATGAATTCAAATAGAACAAAAACAAGATTGAAAAAGTATACACAGTATACTCTCGCCTCTAGTAATCCATAGAATACCGACACAGTAATCCAAACAAGAATATTCACAGCATTATTTTTTTCCACTTAGCGAGAAGTGTGTATATTATACATTTTAGATACCATTTTACTTCGCTCTTATTTGAAATGAGGCACATGTGCTCCTGTACCAAGTTTACAAACTTGAAATAATGTCTTTACTTTCATCTCTTATTAGTTGCTAAAATGTGGATAATTTTTCTACAGCCATCAAAGACAGTTTCAACTGAGGATGAAAAGAAGTCTAGCAGTGTGAGTTCATTGTTTTTCTCATTTGTTTCTCTATTTCTGAATGTCACATTTATTTACATCATTTTTAATAATACGTTTCCCCTCGTTTTTCGCAGAGGATGCGTTCCAAAACCACCCGCGAAAATGAGTTGTAAAGGAAATATTGTTTTTGTATGTATTAAATAAGTATTTAACCTTCCATGTACTGTTCCAATTCAAACCCACCCTTTGCATTGATAAGTCATTCTATAGTATATTTTTTTTTTTAGAATACCTCTATTGAAACCAGAACTTTATGTATTTAGTTAAAGCGCAGCTGATCTACACAACATACAAACTATGTATCAAGATAGAAATCTAACTTAACCATCCTACACGGGTATTATAATTATTGGATCTAGTTCTAGAGAATGAACATTGAATAATTTCGTGTTAGAGACGCGATGTCCTATTTCTATGATACCATTCATATGTAGATATAGATCTAGATGTGGATACTTAAGTACTTTGACAAAATTTTTAATTTAAAATATTTAAAAAATAGCTATTTAGATAAAGCTTAATGTTAGGATTACAACGACTGCGAGATTATCTTTAATGTCATATGGGAGAAAAGTTTGGGCTTTGTATGTATATAACACATACTCTCTTTGTAATCGTGTGTTTTGTTTCTCATTACATCTGTATTTGTTTTTTATATCTTTCCAAACAGACTGGCATTTTTGGTTCGGTTTTGAGCATGCTCTCAGTAAGTGACTAATAGTTGTTGTTTTTTTTTTCATTGATCTGATAAGTTAACGAACTATGATTGATCTGATAAGTTAAAAAACTTTAATTGATCAGATAAGTTAAAGAACTTTAATTGATCAGATAAGTTAAAGAACTTTAATTGATCAGATAAGTTAAAGAACTTTAATTGATCAGATAAGTTAAAGAACTTTAATTGATCAGATAAGTTAAAGAACTTTAATTGATCAGATAAGTTAAAGAACTTTAATTGATCAGATAAGTTAAAGAACTTTAATTGATCAGATAAGTTAAAGAACTTTAATTGATCAGATAAGTTAAAGAACTTTAATTGATCAGATAAGTTAAAGAACTTTAATTGATCAGATAAGTTAAAGAACTTTAATTGATCAGATAAGTTAAAGAACTTTAATTGATCAGATAAGTTAAGAACTTTAATTGATCAGATAAGTTAAAGAACTTTAATTGATCAGATAAGTTAAAGAACTTTAATTGATCAGATAAGTTAACGTTCAAGTTTCGTTGCTTTAGATAGTCCTGCATTATCTTCTTATCTTATCTTATATAATACTTATGTAATAGTAATAATAATATTATAAAGATTATAACTAGCCCAATACTCCTGTTGGATGGAAGGGGGTAACAAAAGACGGGATTTAAACACGTGATCATTGAGACTACAGTCTAAACCAGACAACACAATTCTCTCACTCTGTATACATATCGTTATTCATCCCTCTATGCATTAACTAAAGCGCTCTGTTATACCTCCTGTAGGGCATCGCTCAAACAATTTTAGGTGCTCTCACGTAAAAGTTCAACAAGAAGCTGGAAAGTACAACCATGGAAGTAAGTTTTGGTTTAGGTTTCGTTACCTTGGGGTTGGGTTTTTCTTTACATTTCTTTGGCGATATTAATTTTTTTTTATTTGATTTGCTTTAGCTAGGTTTTTATTTAGGTTTGCTTAGCTTTCGTTGGGGTTTTCTTTAGGTTTTAGTTAGCCTTGATTCCCTTTATGGTTTCATTAACTTTGGTTGCGATTTCCTTTAGGTAATGTTAGGTTTCAAAATAATAAAAGGTATATAGCTAAGCAAACTTTTCTTAAGTTTGTAAGCTTTGATTCGGTCTTGTCTATTTATTATAGCTTTTCAAAGGCGTAGCTAGGAATTTGCCAACATTTTGGGAACCGGGGGGGGGTTGACCTCTTTGGGGGCCCCTGCATTTTGCATAATATTTAATGTAAAAAATACTTATTTGGGGACTGCGTCAGGCTGGGGCCCCGGGGGATTTTCAAATTCTCACCCTCCCTCCCCAATCGCTTGCTACGCCTCTGAAGCTTTTGTTACATAGCATAAAGTAGGTCAGTTAGATCTTTGAGAATTAAAGAGTAAGCAAAATGAGCAGTCAGACGAAAGAAATACATTGATTTTGATTGAGGATATTGGACATTTTCATGTATGGCAGACCAACTATAAATAGCTAGCATTAGGTGTATCCAGTGTACAAACATAAAGTGTTGCTAAGCTAGGCTTTTGTTTTTAAAGATATTAAAAGATTTTTTTAGCCCCATTTAGAACTGCGAGATCACATTTTCTAAGCCATAAGTGGCACAAAATAAACTCACTACAAATGAGGCAATGAGCTTTCATCCTTTGACTTAAAACTTATTTAAAACCAAATGAGCAACAAACTAGCGGTAATACAAGAGATGAAGAGCAACTGCCTTGCAATGAAATGCGGTTAAAATTGGAGCTAAATTCTTTTTATTTTGGTTGGCAACTTCAAATTAGCGTCCTTGACCTTGTTTTAGTTTATATCGGAAAATCTGCCCTAAAAACACTTTTTGACCTACAACTAAACCAAAAAATAAAAAAAAAAGATTCAATGTGTGCGATGTGCAACAAAATCAGAAATTGTATTTCCATCAAAAAATGACTATCGAGTTGATTGACTTTTGGAACGTGTTCACTACAAGTTGATTCATGAAACTTTCATTGTTAATTTAATCTTTGTAGTAGTTCTAGAATGTTCAATCTCAAGTAACTCTCCTAGCTTCTTTTAAATTGATAACTTTCTATACAAAAAATGAGCAGTAAACAAAAGAAAAAAAAACATACACGGAGACCAATCCTAAACAGCCAAATATTTGTTATATCTTCTGTATAGAAATTTGAGCTATAGACCACTACAATTCTACAAAACAAATAAAAAATAAATAATTTTATGTTTGCATGCATTTCAGTACTGTAAGATTATATGTGTAAGCGGTTTATATTTATGTAAAAATATTATTTCCATATTTGAATATAACTTATGGCTAACAGTTAACTAAAAAATTGAAACAATAGAAATTTAGATGTTACTTTATGAGATACTGCCCATAATACTGCACTATATAGCGTGCACTTTTTTTTTTAAATAAACGATCAATTGTTTGTATATTTTAAAACAGGTTTTTGTAAAAGACAAGCGAATAGAAGAATATATCAAGAGCGGAAATGACCTTTTAACCTCAAGATGAACAAAAAATGATCAGAAAAATACAAAGTAAACTGTTATAAATGCAAATGTCTTTTGTTGTTTTCTCTGAAAAAGAAAGCTTCAGGTTTCTCATGATGATCGCGGGACACTGAAAAGAAAATTCTTTGCCAAAGACAGCCACAGAAAAGATAATTTAAATAGGTCCGCTCATTGAAGAACGGGGGGGGGGGGACCAGCTAGATTACTCAAAGAACTAAGCAATGAGTTAGCCCTAGTGTTCAAAATACTCTTTCAGGCTTCACTTAACCAGGGCAGAGTACCAAAGGACTGGAAAGAAGCTAATGTCACCCCCGTATTTAAAAAAGGAGAAAAATCTGACCCAGGAAACTACAGACCAGTATCACTTACCAGCATCACATGTAAAATCCTAGAACACATAATATGTAGCAACATCATAAACCACTTAGACAAACATAATGTCATCACACCATACCAACATGGCTTTAGGAAATATAGATCATGTGAAACACAACTAATAGGACTAATTGATGATTTTTCAAAAGGTTTAGATAATAGTGAACAAATAGATGCTATCTTACTAGATTTTTCTAAGGCTTTTGACAAAGTTCACCACCATAGTTTGCTAAAAAAAATAAAAAATTTCGGCATTAATGGTCCAGTGCATCGGTGGATTAAAGATTTTCTGATAGGGAGAGAACAAACTGTAATAATAAATGGCTCTAAATCAACACCGATAACAGTAAACTCAGGTGTACCTCAAGGAACAGTCTTGGGTCCACTACTATTTTTAATTTACATAAATGATTTACCAAATTGCATTACTTCAGGAACAAAAGTCAGATTATTTGCAGACGATTGCATAATATATAGAACAATAAAAACAACACAAGACACAGATATTTTACAAAGAGAATTAGATGAATTACAGAAATGGGAATCAAATTGGAGCATGTCTTTCCACCCAGAAAAATGTCAGTTGTTAAGAGTAACAAAAAAACTAAAACAAATTAATTCCACTTATCTTATTCATGGCAAACCAGTAACACAGACTAAAAATGCAAAATACCTAGGTGTTATAATAAATGAAAAACTGTCATGGAATCCACATATTGATGAAACTACAAAAAAATCAAACAAAGCATTAGGATTTATTAAAAGAAATTTCTATAAATCAAATAAGAACAAAACTAAAATGTTATTTAACCTTGGTTAGGCCAATAATAGAATATGCATCCTCCGTTTGGGACCCCTCAACTCAAGAAAACATTAAGAAACTAGAACAGACACAAAATAGAGCAGTACGATTCATAACAAACGAATATTCACATTTGACTAGAGTAACACCTTTAGTAAAATCACTAAATTTAGAAAGCCTTCAGGACAGAAGACTCAAAAGTAAAGTAGCAATCATACATAAAACACTGAACCATAATCTTCAAATACAAAAACAAAATTTAATAAAATACTCTGAAAGACACAAAGATAAAGGCACATTCCTCGTCCCATATGCTAGGACAAATTAGTACAAATACTCCTTCTTCCCTAGTGCTATTAGAGCATGGAATGGGTTGCCTGAGCTAGCCAGGAAAACCAGTGACTTGGCAGAATTTAAGTCATTGGTTAATATGCATGACTAAATGCATGACGCGTAGGACGTAATCATTTTCTTTTTTGAAGTAACGTCTGTATTATATAAGATAAGATAAGAACGGATTGTTTAAATAATCTGTGATAAAATATGTAGGTCACATGTGGGATTGCGTGGTCACGTGTAATTCTGGTTTCATCTTTAATCTTCTGAATTGAAGACAATGCCTTAGAGTTTTGATATGTATATAATTTTTATTGTCCGTATTGAAATTTGTCTTACAATTTGTGCATTACACCAAAAACAAAACATTATAACTATAAGAAACCAAAATGTACATTCACACCAGACTCACTCATAATTTACATATGACAACGTTTATATCAGATTGTTCCTATTTAATGATTTGAGTGCCAGGGGAACAAAAGAGTGTTTGTGTCTGTTTGTCTTTGCTATCGGTGTCTTGTATCTCTTTTGCGCTTTTAACAAATAAAATGTAGGCTTAAGGCGCTTTGATAACATTACAAACACAACACGAGAGCTAACATGACAAATTAAACATGTAGGTCTTAATGTTCTACTTCAAAGTTGAGTAGCATGTTGTCTGTCTGAGATCAATGGGGAGTGAGTTCCAAACCTTTGGTCCGTGCACTGAAAAAGCCCGCAGACCTTAGCTTTTGAGGGAGAAACATGGCACCACTAGAAGCATTGTGTCCATTGAGCGCAGGGCTCTCTGAAGGACATATGGAGTGATCAATTCGCTAAGGTATAAGGGCATTTCATTGTTATATATACACTGATGCCACTTATGGCTCAACTGTTATATTACAGAGAATATTGAAGAAAAGAACTGGTGCCCCTCGCCCCCATATCTAAACGATATTAAGTTCACTTCTTCTTCTTCGTTCTCATTTTACATATCGGAGGGTTCAGATCTGTAAAGCGAAGAAACTAACGAATCAAGATACGGAATGTAAAGCCGTATTCCGTCATAATCCCAAAGTTCAAACATATGGGGGTTTTTTTTGTTCGTTGTGTCTGTCGATTGCGAATTCCCGGCAGCAGCAACTTAATGCCAAGTTTGTCTGTCAGCAGTCTCGCCTTCCTCAAGATGCCATCCCTGAAGTGTTCCTCAGCATGGTCAAGTTGGTTTTTGATTATGTCATATTAATGTGACTACTGATGTGCTATTGAGTGGCCACTTATGCTAAGATGGACAGACTGCAACATCACAGAAACTTGTTCAAAAACAGATGTATAATTGACGAAAATTAAAAGACAAATCATAAACACGAGAAGCAGGCACTGATTATTCATATGCAGTTTGTACACCAAACAGTCAAAGATCATCTCAAAGTTGTGACTTAAATAAGGAATGAATAATTCGTATTTCTCAGTCTATGGTGTCCAACACAAACGTGGTAAATTTAGCACCAACGCTCTCACGTGACACCAACAGCATTATGGATATCTGAAATGTCATTCAGGTTGATAACAAAGTTAAGTCTGTGAGATGCGCAATGGACTAAGGCTGCTTTTTCGATATTTTTCACAAATCCTTGCCTGAACACAGTTCCGAATGCTAGCCATCGCGGGGCAGTCATCATAGCCTTGGCCGAGTAGTTTATCCATGTGTAAAATGCACAAAATGCGTTCGCTGACATTGACGTTAGACACAGGCAATGCGTCTCTCTTAATTAACGACAGTGACAAAACCAATGAATTCTTTTCGCGTACAACGGCCTTCAACGAGTCCAAACACATCTATTTAGTGCCTGAGATATCTGCAGTTTCATTACCGTATGGAAAGTCCATGCCCGGGTACGCCACACTGCCTCAACCCGGCGCCGGGTCGAAACAATCGCTAGAGGAAGCGATTAGGCTGAATGGTTAGTACAACAAGACTCCTATGGAAGTGTCTGAGGAAGTGCTAGAGCAGAGTTATAAGAGAGCTTCCACGACCTTGTCGAAATTCAAAGCCCGTTCTTCAATCGAGGGCAAGTAAGTATGTATATATGCGCATACAGGTTTTAATAAAGTCACAAAAATGTGAACAGACAGACTGTGAAACGTTATTTTTGAGGGGTAATGATAAGAACTCATATCTAACTTGTAAGAAATTCTAGTTGTCAAGTAGCCGTAGTTATCCATTTTATTATGCATCCATCCATCCATCCCAGTGGCGCTACAGTCCATGGAAAGCTCTGGGCTGCTTTAACACATCACTCCATTCATACCTCTTTTTAGTCTTTTGTCCATATACTTTTCTCGATGATGAATTACTGTGCAAAATTTCAACATGATCGAAAAAATGGTTTTGTGATTTTTTTTTTTTTGGCACCTCGGCTAATTGAAGGCCATGTCCTGTCCCGTCAATTGGAAGTGGGAGAAAACAAAAATGTTTACAAGAATGCACTCTAGCAGACGCAGTGAGTAAATAAAAGCTTTTAAAAAAAACAATAAAAGTACTTTTTTTTTTTTGTTAGTCTACAAAGTGATTTATTACTTTTTTTTCAACAAATATGAAAATGACTTCATTCTCTTAACGCCTTTCTTCTTATCTTTCTGAAACTGTTGGATTTGTAAACTTTCCGTGGAAGAGGATCAGGCTGTTCAGGTCGTCACGTAGGAAAAACATAAAAGCGTGATCAACGATGAAACTTACAGGGTCAACACCCAAACTTAGTATGCTAGAAGTCGCAGATGAAGCGGCCACTGCTACTGTCCCTGTCTCTGTGACTTCTAGAGTAGCTTTATGCAGGACGTCAGTAATAGATAATTGATTCTCAGCGATTCCGTCGAAATTTGCCAGTGGGCCAAAGGCGTCGGTCATACCCAAATGTTTAAGGCCACTATTTAAATTAAGTGACGTTGTAATCTTAAACTTTGGCAACATGAGAACAACACGCTCGGTCTTCATGTCCGTAAACAATCCGTTGATTCGTTCGTAATCTTGTAGAACAATCATCATTTCGAAGTCTCTAAGTCCAGAATAAGACTTGGGAAGTGCTATGTAAAAGGCAAACCTCTCGTTTGTGAAAGGCATTCTGATGACGTCGACATTCTCCACTGCTGACATTTTGACTTGGTACGTAGCAGTCTGCCTCATGAAATCAATGTCTATTTTATTTCCCAATGAAAGTTGAAAGGAGTTTTTATGAGTCAAATACTCATCGAATGGGGACTCCCATGTTCCATTAAAGAATAAAGTGTTGATCAAATACATCTGGCTATCTTCAGTTATTGTACTTGGTAGCATGAAAGATGTGATTTGATTCTTTGTTTGATTAGCGATCCATTCATTGATAGGTCTCTCCGGGCCATCATGAGAGTTGAAGTCGAAAGTTTCTAAAGTTGCATTGTACAGGTTGTTCAGTTCCTTCTAAACAAACAAACAAAAAAAAAGTCTAACAAAGCAAATGCATGGTTCATTTAAACACCTTATTAGTTTACTGTCACCAAATGTAGACATATGACAAGTTATGAAAATGTAGACATATGACATATGACAAGTTATGAAAATGTATATATATATACGTAATTAATCTTCATTTTATCCAGCCCATTAATTCTTTCTGGCCGTCTTTTGTATCCTAGAATAAATTCTTTCTGGAGTTTGCGTAACAACAGTAGACACCCCTCTCTTGCTAGCTAGGGGTCTGAAGTCCCGGGTCCAAAGCATTATTTCAAACATTTGAAACTAAAATAATGCATATTCTTAGGTGTCTTCAATGCGATATCCTGCTACTCTGTAATAAAAAGTATAGGTCAAATAACAAATCTATTATTCATTTTGTTAATGGAACCCTAAGACTGGTACAAAACAAATCAATATGTGTAATGTTTTATTTCTGTAGGGTTCAGCCTTCAAGAACTGTAGTCTGCTTTAGTTTATTAGCGGCCCATAAGGGGTAAAGGACGCTATTAGTTTTATGTGGCCTGTCTGTTCGTCCGTCCGTCCCGTTTAGATCTCAGAAACTAGAAGAGAAAATAAAAATCAGACCTCATGACATTTTAGATCATTCAAAGGCAACGGTTACTTTTTTCTTTTCCAAAAGTGAACCATCTCATTTTTTTTAAATTATCTATGCAAGCAGATTTTTCAAAAAAATACACCATTTTTAAAGGAAAAACTTCAGGGGAGGTGTTTTTTTTTCAAATGTCACAGACTTCTTCATTAATAAATCAAGCTTCATTTACAGATTCGCGCATTGGTACAAAAAATTTGCATCTAAGGTCACAATGGAAAAGTATCAATGCATCATTATAAAATATATTTTCTATTTATTAACTAAATCATGGAATAGAATGCTGATTCAAATGTTGTTATTAACATAATTTTAATACGAAGTTTGTTTTAGTTATAAGTTAAAAAAAAAAGAACTACTTTAATAGCAGGTAGTTTTAACATATCTTCATGATACACTTGACAACAATCTAAATTAGATTCAATAGAGGCCATATGTAGATCTAGATTTAGATTTAAACGTATTAAACAATTTGAACACATTTTTAAGGACATATTTGATCTTCTAACAGTTTAGGGGTGCAGATTTATTTATTATGTAGTAGTAGTATCACATTAATAAGTGAATGTGATGCGAACAGCATAGTGCATTATTATTCAGTTGTAGGCCTACTAGATCTATTCCTGATCATAATATTGGCCTAACTCTAAGTCTAGTAATTTTAAGAATAAACGTGTAAAGTCATACGAATTCTATTCTATTCTAGATCTAGATAATATATATAGATTCTAGGTCTAGTCTAGACCTCTAGGTCTAGTCTAGATTCTAGATTTAGTTCTAGATTCTAGATCTGAACCTAGTCTTGATTCTAGGTTTAGACCTAGATATCTAGACTACATCTCCCCATGACTAGGATCAGGGCTTTTTTGTGGCGGTACGCACTGGTACGGAGTACCGCATCTTTTTTAATGTGGAGAAAATATTATTACTTTTCTTGTATTTTAACGTATATTATTAACTTAGTAGTTAAAAGTTAGCCAACCAATCACTGAGTACCGGTACCTTTTTTTTTTTTTTTTTTACAAAAAAAAGCACTTGCTAGGATTATGGAATTCATGGTTCTCGGAGAAAGGGATGGAGTTTAAATTACAAACCTTCTTGGCTACCCTCATGGAATCTGGTGACTGTAGTTGTTTTTTTTTTTGTATTGAAGAAGGAGTTTTAACCACCTTTAATCCTTCTGAAGGGGGTGTTAAACTGAAAAACCCTTCTGGCTAGAATAGTGGAATTGGGTGACTAGTTTGCTTAAATGTATGTATTCATGAGAAGGGTTTCAACTTCAGAATCCACTGGATGGGGGTTTTAAAACTGGAGGTCCCTTTCTTTTTATTGAAGAGGGGGGTTTTAAACCTTAAAATCAATGTAACAACATTAGAGCAAGTGATCGTCTAACATTACAATATCCGGTCTAATAAAAACAAATTAAAACAAAACAACAGTCATAACAATGCTCTCCGCCACACACCCCCTGGCCACGGTTATAATAGATAGAAAAAAAAACTAAACATAAAAAAAGAGAGAGAGAGGGCAAGAGAGAAAATAGATAGATAGATAGATAAGATAGATAGATAGTTAGATAATGGATAGATAGATAGATATATGGATAGATGGATAGGTGGATAGATAGATAGGTAGATCGATAGATAGATAGATAGATAGATAGATAGATAGATAGATAGATAATAGATGGATAGATAGATAGATGGATAGATAGATAGATAGATGGATAGGTGGATAGATAGTGGATAGATAGATAGATAGATAGATAGATAGATAGATAGATAGATAGATAGATAGATAGATAGATAGGTGGATAGATAGATAGATAGATGGGTAGATGGATAGGTGGATAGATAGGTGGATAAATACATAGATAGGTGGATAGATAGATAGATGGATAGGTTGATAGATAGGTGGATAGGTTGATAGATAGGTGGATAGATACATAGATAGGTGGATAGATAGATAGATGGATAGATATATAGATATATTGATGGATAGATAGATAGATGGATAGGTGGATAGATAGATAAATAGATAGATAGATAGATAGATAGATAGATAGATAGATAGATAGATAGATAGATAGATAGATAGATAGATAGATAGATAGATAGATAGATAGATAGATAGATAGATAGGTGGATAGATAGGTGGATAGATAGATAGATAGATAGATAGATAGATAGATAGATAGATAGATGGATAGGTGGATAGATAGGTGGATAGATAGATAGATAGATAGATGGATAGGTGGATAGATATATAGATAGATAGGTAGATAGATGGATATGTGGATAAATAGATAGATAGATAGATAGATAGATAGATAGATAGATAGATAGATAGATAGATAGATAGATAGATAGATGGATAGATGGATAGGTGGATAGATAGGTGGATAGATAGGTGGATAGATAGATAGATAAATAGATAGATAGATAGATAGATAGATAGATAGATAGGTGGATAGATAGGTGGATAGATAGATAGATAGATGGATAGATGGATAGGTGGATAGATAGGTGAATAGATAGATAGATAGATGGATAGGTGGATAGATATATAGATAGATAGGTAGATAGATGGATATGTGGATAGAGAGGTGGATAGATAAATAGATAGATAGATAGATAGATAGATAGATGGATAGATAGATAGATAGATAGATAGATAGATAGATAGATAGATAGATAAATAGATAAATAGATAGATGGATAGGTGGATAGATAGGTGGATAGATAGATAGATAGATAGATGGATAGGTGGATAGATAGGTACCTTATACAGTGGTTTTATTTGCAGAACATAAGGATTGAACCACATGCCATTGGCCATCAAGAGTTCAACATCCTTGACTTCAATAATGCTATGCAATACCTCATTAATAGCATTATGTGGCGACGGAAGGTCTTTAAACTGAGAATAATTTATAAACAATAATAAATTTTTACAAAAATCAAATTATTCCTTTATGAATCTTTTGAATATTTGTAACAGCGATTACTTTCTCTCAATAACTAAGAAGGATTCCCTTTCTTCATCTCAGATAAAGATCCTTATTAATCTGATGTATAAATCTACCAAGTATAGTATTTTCTATTTAGGTGATATTGATACAGACTTCGAAACATTTAAAAGACTGCCGTCTAGACAAGAATAAAGAAATCTAAATCTAGTTAGAGATATAGTAGTGGTGTAACTAGGGTCGGTGTCACCCGGTGCGGTTAGCCCCACCCCATCAACTTTCTCCAAACTTTTCCCAATAGACACTATCGTTAGTTAGTTTTTGAAAACAATGCAATGAGCTGATGTCCTATTTTCATTGATTGTTGCACAAACGTAAAATGGTGTCAGGTCTATTTTAAAATCCAATTACTTATAACATTTAGGTCCACGAAACGCTTCAAAGACCAGCTTAGGCGCCAACTTGCCTTAGATGACATAAAAGAGAGCACCTGGTTGCATGCGGCCTCAGAACGAGACAGCTGGAGGTCACCCACAAAGGCCGCGGGATACACATTTGAGACCAAAATAAAATTCGCAGCCAAGGACAGACGCAGACGGCGAAAAGAGCATCTAAATCAACCACAGGCGGACAGAGGTTATGCTTGCCCTGGATGGAGCAAATTATGTAGGTCACAGCTGGGGCTGCACATCCACGGGAAATACTGCATTCCTCATTAGTCCTTGGACTCGAAGAGACAAGCCTTATAACAAGTTTCCTAGTTATCGTCTACGGCATTTGAGAAAACCAGTCATGATCAGTATGTTAGGGATTAGAAATGTTTAACACCAAACAGCAACATTGTGACAGTATACAGCACAATGGTGACAATAAACAACACCAGCGTGACAATATTTTGCGTGACAAAACACAGCATAAGCGTGACAATAGAAAATAACAATGTGACAATACAAAACATCAGATAGAAAATAGCATGACACCAGTTTTACAAAACAAAGCTCAGCGTGAAAATACACAGCGTGACAATACACAACATTATTTTGAAAATACGCATCCGCTTGACAATGCAAAGCTCAGCTTGAAAATACACAACGTCGGTTAGTGATAATACACAAACAAGCGTGACAATACACAGAATTAGAGTGACAATGTTAAACATCTGTGTGACATTGCGTATTATTAGCGTAGCAATATAAAGCATCCTGGTCCCATAAAAACATTCCTCACAATATCAAACATCAAAGTGACATAGTTTCATTACAGTGACAATAGACAGCATCAGTGAGGCATCAGAGTGACAATAGACAGCATCAGTGAGGCATCAGAGTGACAATAGACAGCATCAGTGAGGCATCAGAGTGACAATAGACAGCATCAGTGAGGCATCAGAGTGACAATAGACAGCATCAGTGAGGCATCAGAGTGACAATAGACAGCATCAGTGAGGCATCAGAGTGACAATCTATACTATTAAGCAGAAAGTAAGGCGTATATATGTATGTATGTATGTATGTATGTATGTATGTATGTATGTATGTATGTATGTATGTATGTATCTATGTATGTATGTGACGAATAGAAATAAAAACCGTTTGACCAATCTTGATAAAACTTGGCAGAAATGTTTCTTGGGTACTAACTTAGACTGTAGTGTATGTATTGTAGCCCTAAAACAAACTTAAGACACTCAAAAAAAAAAGTTGTCCGACCCTATTAAAGCTATAGTATTTATGGATCTAGGCTTTTTTATTATGTTGACATGAGAAAAGATCGAAATGATTTAGATCTAGATATTATTTTAAGAAATACACTTTGCGCAAATAGTTTTTTACTTTGACACATGAAAATACAAAAGAAGATCCATTGATTTCATTATATAATAAAATTAACCTTCAAATTTGTGTTTTAAAAGCATTTTTTAAATAAATTACTTTCTTATATCTGTGACTACAGATTTCCTGACGAACATTCTTTCATTAGACAATACCTTAATGTTACACATCTTTCCATCCCTAGATCTAAAACTCTAATTCAACTCTAAGATGATAAAACTTCTCTTCACACAGATAGTTTTATACTTTAACAAACGAACATACTAATTATAGTCCATTCATTTCATATTTTGATCAAATTAACATTCAAATTTAGTTTTCTAGAGCATTTTTAATACATCCGTTTACGAAAGCTGCGAAGCCGAGTTGAGATAGGCCTATATTCATTCATGAATCACGTACTAAAAATTATTTCGTTTAATTGTTTACTTTATAATCCCATTCATTTAACAAAGCTATCGCTCTTTTGGTTTTTAATAGATATGTATGCATCAGCTTCGGGTAAACCCATTTTTGCAAAACTAATTTTATTTTCGTAGCGAAAGAGAAAAAACTTGAAAGGATCATTAGCTAAGTTTAACATACATCTAAATCCAATCCACTAGATAATTAAACACAAACTTAGACCCGCACCCGCGGGTAATGTCAGTCTAGTCCTATATATAAAGCACACTGTTAGTAGTATTATGTATGTATGTCCTTAATAGAAATCAAAACCGTTTGACCATTCTTGATCAAACTTGGCACGAATAATTCTTAGATCATGGAAGTGACCGTAGTGTATGTTAGATTTATCTCCCACAACAAGAAAGCCTTAAAAACAATAAAAAATTACTTAAATTTATCTTTATTGGAGAGGGAAACTTTTTAATAAATTTTCCCAGTATTTTATATTAGCTATGTTTGGGAACATGGCGCTAGATCATTAATAAACAAAGGCCCTCGTGCTGAGGGTCCTATCCGGCTAGTACTCTTAAAAACTTAAAACAAATTATTACAATCCATCTTTGAAAAGACAAGAATGACAAAGACAGTACTCTATCCCCATACTTAAAATCGGCAGCTTATGCCTAGCTAAAAGGACCTTACGTAATTTTACGAAATAAGGAAATAGAAAAGAAATTACCCGGAGTGTGTTTTTCATCTGATTCTCTGTGTCGCCCCTGGCTCCCATATACACCATTGAGAGGACAGTGTGGATGCTCAAAGGACTGTAAACCACATTTACGGCCTGGACGCCAATTTTTCTATACATGTCGTAAGAGAACACGGACACAGCACTGGTCAATATCTGGATGTCCGTGTCGTTACTGGAGGTGTGGGCAATGCTCCTCCCAGCTAGCCAGCAGACAGTAAGCATGGTCAACAATATCGTCGTCCACATTGTTAGGTCCAAGGAATGCCGCCGCTGTGAATGTATTCGTCATGTATTGTTACCTCGACAAATAGATTTCCAATTAAATACATATTTTGTGTATCGAAGTTACATTGAAATAAAATTCATATAGAATAGTATTCAAAGACCAATCTCATAAACAGCTCATACAGTCAGAATGTCTGAAATTAAATGTTGTTTCACATGCTATAAGTTCAGTTTAGTGTGGTTAAATAAATACTCGTAAGTAAAATTAATTTTCAGCTGTTTAATTCAAACTATCAGCCTAGGTTTCAATTGCCACTTACCCGTGATACTAATCTATAACCCCAAAGTAAACTCTAGGAATAAACTTAACCATAACTCTAAAAACAATCTTGAGCTTAACCGAAGTATAACTGATGCCCGTCACCTTAACCCTAATCCTGACCTTTTACTTGATTAACGCCATCCATCGTCGTGCGAGGTTGAATTATCTTCCATTGTTTACTTTTGTGTGCACATATTTGCACATTCATCACTGGAAGCAGTGGCGTCACTAGGATTATGTCACCCGGTGCGGCCGCACCCCCGCACCCATCTAGTGACGCCAAAGACTGGAAGTATTATTTTGTGTGATGTAACTAAACACTCTTTATGCACGCCATTTCTTCTACGCTCTTAGTTCCTGGTCTCTGCTGCTCATGCAAGTTCTGCGTCTTGCGGAGTCTTCACGACATTGTGCCTTGTGGTTCCATTATAAAGGGAAAGTTAAATAGCCTCTTTAGAGTTGAGCTATAACTAACCAACGATAGGATTATTTTACCTATTCCCTTCCTCCACCTCCGATAGAGATCCTGATTAATCTAATGTATAAATCTACCTAGTATAGTAAATTCTAGTTTGGTGATATTGATCCAGACTTGGAAACATTTAAAAGACTGTAGTCTAGACCAGGGGTCGGCAACCTTTTGAGTCGAAAGAGCCAAAAATTACAATTTACAAAATTTTAAAGTTTTTAAAGAGCCACAAAGGTTTTTCTTGCCAACTATAACTAGTTCTCAAACAATAAACTTTTTTTAATAAAAAAAACACGAATTAATATATAAGTAGTGTTTTTCATAACAAATATATAATAATATATATATAATTATTTTTTTATTTTGGTAACTACTAAAGAAATTAAACATTTACATGAACTTCACTAACAAACAATTGAGCAAACAAGATTCAGTGGGAGCGTTGGCTTTGTATGGTTTTAGAAAGTTTGGATACATTTGGCTCATAACTTATTGTTTTTAGTTTCAAACACAACTCTAAATTTTCATTTGTTAGTTGGCTTCTTACTTTACTTTTAAATATATTCATGCAAGAGAACGCTTGCTCACACAAATATGTCGATCCAAAGATAGTCAGCAATTCAAATGCCAACATCTTCACCTCACAGTAGCAATCTGGGAGATTATTCCATGTGTCGAATCAACTCGCGGCATTCCTTTTTGAAGCTGTCCACTTTTGTTCGTTACGTATATACATTTCAACTCTTCCAACTTGCTTTTCAACTCTGTAATCCAGTATCAATTACAAATGAATCAAGATGGATTTCGTTACTATTTGTGTTGATATGGTGTACTCAAAATGCTAGAATGGTTTTGTTGGTTTTGAACTGCTTAAATCTGTCAAGAAATTCATATTTGATTTTTTTGTTATAACTGTGCTAAAGTAATTCGTGCAAAAAGGAATTAATTTTTCTTCAAAACAAACCAATTCCTCTACCAAACCATAGGCTGGGTATTCCTTTCCTTGCAGTTTTAGATTCGGCTCATTTAATTTTTGCTGTATTTAGCTTTTAGTTTCCGCTGTTATATCAACCATAAAGTAAAATTTTTGCAACTATTTGTCGTTCTCTAATTCGGTGTGATAAATGTCTTTTTCATTTAGAAATGTATTTATTTCATTCAAGCACAAAGCAAAACGTTTCAACACTTTACCTTTGTAAAGTCATAGCACTTGTTAAGAAGAACGTCGGAATACTGAGTCTCCATTTCGTTTAAGTGGAAGAGTGCTTTTGACTGTTAACAGTCTTGATTACCAAATTCATGGCCTCATCTATTTCGGTCGGAATCGTTTTGGGCACAAAGCGTTTCTTGGTGTATTATTCAGTGAAACATAAGAATTTCTGGATTTATTTTGCTCCGACGAATCGTTGTTGCCCTTTTACTTTTTCCTGTCATACTTCTGGCTCTATCAGTTGCTATTTAAATGATTTTATCTTATTTTCTTCTAGGTATTTTTGCAAGCATTCGATCTATCGTCCCCTCTAGTTTGTCATGAGAGCGGTAGCAATCCTAGGAACGACATATACCTGACAAAAAAGGCAACATGTGCCGTCGTGTCTTTATGTCGCAAGACTAATCTATAGCAAGTGATACGGCAGAAAAAAAGTTAAATATCTTCCACCTGCAACTATCTTACATTTGAAGACGTTTTAGCTATTCTATTTTGTACTGTTTCAGCGGATATTGGCAATTTTTTTTTAAAGATTTCTGGTTTGTTTTTGAAATCACAAAACAGTTCTTCAGATGCAAGTAGGAAGCAGTCTTCGACATACCATCTGTAAATGGTTTGTCTTTTTGTGCAATTTCTAGTGGTACCGCAAAGCTAGCCAGATTAGCATTACTTGTAGATTGTTTCTAACTTTGAGAAGATAATTCGCTTCCAACTCATTTACTTTAAACAATAAACAATACGTCCCAGTCAAAGCTCGTGGTTAAGATGCCTATCCGTCTTGCGTCGAAAGCAAATTAAAACCTACATAGAAACATCCAACGACGGCAGAGCGCTTCCGACGGACTGACAACAGTGATGACGAGTGTAATGGGGGAGGGTTGTGGTGAAAAGCGAGTACAAATGGCTGAGAGATAGAATCGGCGCCTAATCTTCGTTAAAAGATTCAGAACTTCTTTAAAAAATGTTTCGGTAAAATAAATAATATTTGCGTATGGAACTAAAGAGCCGCAGCTTCACACCCAAAGAGCCGCATGTGGCTCGCGAGCCGCAGGTTGCCGACCCCGGGTCTAGACTAGAAAACTGAATCTAGTTAGATTTAACGGCTGACTACGCTATGTTTTTTTTTCTCCAATTTATATCCAAATTTATTTATTTTTTTATTTTTTACTATGAAACATGATGACAGTCAAACTAGAATTTTCACCGTGTGGCCAACAAAGGTGTAATATTTGTATCAGCAGTATACATCAACTGTTACATTTCTTGGAAAAATCGTTAGAGCCGTTTTTGAAATCTGCGCCCATGCAGGTTCCAGGTTCCATGAAACTCTGAATTGAACAGAGGTATTGTAAAAAGACCCAATGCCGACAACCAGAACAAACCTAAAACAAAATCTACGCACATGAATGGTATTAGTTTGCCGTTGACAGAAGACCTACCTTCTCACTACAGTGATCTCCTCTTGATTCTTAAAGTTCAACTCAAACACAACAAAGATATGAAAGGCTAGGTCTGACCGAAGTCATGTATACAGGCCATCAGTTAATGAAGTACACACTAAGAGATTTCACTCCCCCTCTTCCCATGCGGCATTCAAGACCTAATCCTCCTTTCTCTCTCCTTTTCCCATATTTGTCTTCTTCCTTGTCTTCTTCCTTGTCACAGATATTTTTACTCATGCATCGTGGGTATTATAATGGGCGATTATCGCCGATGCATTATGTACTCCTATGTACGTTACAATTAAATAGAGATTATATTCTATTAGGAGGGGGTAGTGGGAAAGAAATAAGCTGCATGGCCTCCACCAAATAGAGGCGTCTGGGGTTTAAATACTAATGAAGACATTTTTTTAAAAAAACTTCGTTATTCAGAGGACCTTCTACAGTTGACCCCAACCCTAATACTTACCTGACATACGTTGGGATGGTCTAGTGCAGTGATGCCCAACCTAATTTGACCTGCGGGCCATTTTAATTTCCGATACTCGTGTCGCGGGCCGCATGACCGAAAATGCTCAAAACTAAATGAAAATGAAAAACAAGTTTATTAGAAACTTTTACTTCTTGTATTTACATTAATTAATGGGATATTGGAGGTTAATTATTTTTTAATCGGTTAGGGCATCATTCCTCTAGTTAAAATGTGAGCAACATTGTAGATTGCTTTACCAACGACTCAAATTCTCGTCTCTTGTTGGTAAATAATCCCATCGATCCTTCAGGCGTAGTTTAATCATCTTTAATCCCCAGTCAAAATAAGAATGTTTTATAATCGGTTGTTGTTGTTGTGCTTTAAAACATCCACACTTTACAAAACTAATACGTTGGTTATGTTCCACAAAAAAAAGGAAAGATCCATTCACTTTTTTAGTTTCTTAGGCTCTCCCATTGCATAAACCTGCAAATATTAATTGTCATGGTACCAATCCATCAGAGAAAAAGTCTGAGCCCTAACGTTGGTCAAGTATATTATTCAGCATTAAAAAAAAAAAAAAAAACAACTTCGGGATAGGGATTTTCTACACTTTATACCGACGTTTTGGTGGGCCGGATGAAACCACGTCGCGGGCAGAATCTGGCCCGCGGGTCGTATTTTGTGCATCACTGGTCTAGTGGAATGGTCATTGTGCTGTCGTTAGACAGTTCTACATTATCTGCCCCTACCCCCATCCCCATAGATGACAGGATCTAAAATTGTGCCTATAACGTTTTGTTAAAATTGTTTATCACATGGGCGTAGCCAGGATTTTTTTTTCGGGGAATGAGGGTTGGGGAGTTTTTTTCTCACCTCAACGCTATATATATATATATATGTATATATTTGTGTGTGTGTACGTAATTAATCTTTATTACATTCTGAACCCTTCATTCTTTCGAAAGACGTTTATTGTATCCTAGAATAGGTTCTTCCTGAAGTTAGTGGGAAAAAAGAAGACACCCCGCCCTTTACAGCAAGGGAGTCTGGGGGAGCGCTGTGAGCTACCCCAGCGGACTTCTGAGTGGGGCCCCGCAGCCAAGCACTATTTCCGGTATTTAAAGCCAAAAAAAAAATAATGCATATTCTGAGGTATCTACAGTGCATTATCCTGCTATTGAAAAGTTTAGTTCAAAAACCTAATCTGCTATTCTTACTGACTTAGATCCTCCCGTGCCGTTAGGCGCATTGGGAGGCAAGCTGCTTCCACAAAAATCTGTCATTGGCAATGTCTAAAGCCTCTTTCCACCTAGTGTTCACTGCTTTGAGGACCTCCATGAAAGTGTGGCGCCAAGTTGAACTAGGATGTCTCTATTTGCGCTTTCCTCGTAATGGCTTCCAAGTTATCGCAACTCTTAGTATGCTTTATTCATTTTGTCGGAGAACATGTCCCGCAAACCTCATGCGACGCTCTGTCACAACCTTATTAATGGGTCAACTACCAGATCGGCTTATGATTTTCTTGAATGAGACCCGATCTCTATAACTGACTCCTAAAATCCGTCTTAGTCTTGTTTCAATTTCGGCAGATGACTATTCACTGCACTTTATTAATTGAGCCCAGCAACTGATAGAAATTTGTAACCTCTCTTGGCTACGCTCTTGGAATTTGGTGACTGTAGTTTGTTTTAGATTTTATATCAAAAAGAGAAGTTTTATCTTCAAAATCATCTGTTTGGGGGGGGGGGTTAAACTAAAACATCTCTTTGAGTTTTTAATTTTAACAAATTCAAAACCTTCTTAGTTACGTTCATAGAATTTAGTGACTGGTTTGCTTTAGAATGATATTGAAGTGAGGGGTCTTTAACCTCAAAACTAACTGTAGGAGTTTTAAACTTAATGCCCTCTGGAGGAGGGGGGTTTAACTCAAAACCCCTTTACCTACGCTCATAGAATTTTCAGTGTGTAATTTGTTTTTTTTTAATATTGAAGAGGTGGTTTTTAGCATCAACCCCGCTGGAGGGGGGTTTTAAACTGAAAACCACCTGGAAGGGTTTTAAACTCAAAATCCATCTTTGCTAAGCTCATAGAATTTTTAGTCTGTAATTTGCTTTTTTTTTATATTGAAGAGGTGGTTTTTAGTTTCTAACCCCGCTGGAGGGAGATTTTAAACACTAAACCCCTCTCGGTTACGCTCACGGAATTTTGGTCTCCTTTTGTCTCTCTGTCTCCCTGTGTCTTTCTGTTGTCTGCCTCTCTGTCTCTCTGTGTCTTTCTGTAGTCTGCCTCTCTGTCTCTGTGTCTTTCTGTTGTCTGTCTCTCTGTCTCCCTGTGTCTTTCTGTTGTCTGCCTCTCTGTCTCCCTGTGTCTTTCTGTTGTCTGCCTCTCTGTCTCTCTGTGTCTTTCTGTTGTCTGTCTCTCTGTCTCCCTGTGTCTTTCTGTTGTCTGCCTCTCTGTCTCTGTGTTTTTCTGTTGTCTGTCTCTCTGTGTCTTTCTGTTGTCTGCCTCTCTGTCTCTGTGTCTTTCTGTTGTCTGCCTCTCTGTCTATGTGTTTTTCTGTTGTCTGTCTCTCTGTGTCATTCTGTTGTCTGTCTCCCTGTCTCTGAGTTTTTATGTTGTCTGTCTCTTTGTCTCTGTGTTTTTCTGTTGTCTGTCTCTCTGTCTCTGAGTTTTTCTGTTGTCTGTCTCTCTGTCTCTGTGTCATTCTGTTGTCTGTCTCTCTGTCTCTGTGTCATTCTGTTGTCTGTCTCTCTGTCTCTGAGTTTTTCTGTTGTCTGTCTCTGTCTCTGAGTTTTTCTGTTGTCTGTCTCTTTGTCTCTGTGTTTTTCTGTTGTCTGTCTCTCTGTCTCTGTGTCATTCTGTTGTCTGTCTCTTTGTCTCTGTGTTTTTCTGTTGTCTGTCTTTTTGTCTCTGAGTTTTTCTGTTATCTGTCTCTCTGTCTCCCTGTGTCTTTCTGTCTCTTTTTCTTGGTCACCTTTTGTCTTTTGTGTCAAACCTTATCATCCCCGTCTTTAACTCTGAAGGAACATCCAAAACATGGGAAACATTTTACAAATATTCGTGTTTACCTCCCTCTCTCAGTCTGTGTTTACCTCATTCTATCTCTGTCTGTGTTTATCTCCCTCTCTCTGTCTGTGTTTACCTCCCTCTCTCTGTCTGTATTTACCTCCCTCTCTCTGTCTGTGTTTATCTCCCTCTCTCTGTCTGTGTTTACCTCCCTCTCTCTGTCTGTATTTACCTCCCTCTCTCTGTCTGTGTTTATCTCCCTCTCTCTGTCTGTGTTTACCTCCCTCTCTCTCTGTCTGTGTTTACCTCTCTCTCTCTCTCTCTGTCTGTATTTACCTCCCTCTCTCTCTGTCTGTGTTTACCTCACTCTCTCTGTCTGTGTTTACCTCCCTCTCTCTCTCTGTCTGTGTTTACCTCTCTCTCTCTCTCTCTCTGTGTTTACCTCCCCCTCTCTCTCTCTGTCTGTGTTTACCTCCCTCTCTATCTGTCTGTGTTTACCTCTCTCTCTCATTGTCTGTGTTTACCTCCCTCTCTCTGTCTGTATTTACCCCCCTCTCACTGTCTGTGTTTACCTCCCTCTCACTGTCTGTGTTTACCTCCCTCTCTCTGTCTGTGTTTACCTCCCTCTCTCAGTCTGTGTTAAACCTCCCTCTCTCTGTCTGTGTTCACCTCCCACTCTCTGTCTGCGTTTACCTCCCTCTCTCTCTGTCTGTGTTTACCTCCCTCTCTCTGTCTGTGTTTACCTTCCACTCTCTGTCTGTGTTTACCTCCCTCTCTCTCTGTCTGTGTTTACCTCCCTCTCTCTCTGTCCGTGTTGACCTCCCTCTCTCTCTGTCCTCGTTTACCTCACTCTCTCTCTGTTTGTGTTTACCTCTCTCTCTCTCTGTCCGGGTTTTTATTTCCCTCTCTCTGTTTGTGTTTTCCTCCCTCTCTCTCTCTGTCTGTGTTTACCTCCCTCTCTCTCTTTGTCCGTGTTTACCTCCCTCTCTCTCTCTCTGTCTGTGTTTACCTCCCTCTCTCTCTGTCCGTGTTTACCTCCCTCTCTCTCTGTCTGTGTTTACCTCTCTCTCTCTCTGTCTGTGTTTACCTCACTCTCTCTGTCTGTGTTTACCTCACTCTGTCTGTGTCTGTGTTTACCTCCCTCTCTCTGTCTGTGTTTATCTCCCTCTCTCTGTCTGTGTTTATGTCCCTCGCTCTGTCTGTATTTACCTCCCTTTCTCTGTCTGTGTTTACCTCCCTCTCTCTCTGTCCGGGTTTTTATTTCCCTCTCTCTGTCTGTGTTTACCTCCCTCTCTCTCTGTTTGTGTTTACCTCCCTCTCTCTCTCTGTCTGTGTTTACCTCCCTCTCTCTCTCTGTCCGTGTTTACCTCCCTCTCTCTCTCTGTCTGTGTTTACCTCCCTCTCTCTCTGTCCGTGTTTACCTCCCTCTCTCTCTGTCTGTGTTTACCTCTCTCTCTCTCTGTCTGTGTTTACCTCACTCTCTCTGTCTGTGTTTACCTCACTCTGTCTGTGTCTGTGTTTACCTCCCTCTCTCTGTCTGTATTTACCCCCCTCTCACTGTCTGTGTTTACCTCCCTCTCACTGTCTGTGTTTACCTCCCTCTCTCTGTCTGTGTTTACCTCCCTCTCTCAGTCTGTGTTAAACCTCCCTCTCTCTGTCTGTGTTCACCTCCCACTCTCTGTCTGCGTTTACCTCCTTCTCTCTCTGTCTGTGTTTACCTCCATCTCTCTGTCTGTGTTTACCTTCCACTCTCTGTCTGTGTTTACCTCCCTCTCTCTCTGTCTGTGTTTACCTCCCTCTCTCTCTGTCCGTGTTGACCTCCCTCTCTCTCTGTCCTCGTTTACCTCACTCTCTCTCTGTTTGTGTTTACCTCTCTCTCTCTCTGTCCGGGTTTTTATTTCCATCTCTCTGTCTGTGTTTACCTTCCACTCTCTGTCTGTGTTTACCTCCCTCTCTCTCTGTCTGTGTTTACCTCCCTCTCTCTCTGTCCGTGTTGACCTCCCTCTCTCTCTGTCCTCGTTTACCTCACTCTCTCTCTGTTTGTGTTTACCTCTCTCTCTCTCTGTCCGGGTTTTTATTTCCCTCTCTCTGTTTGTGTTTTCCTCCCTCTCTCTCTCTGTCTGTGTTTACCTCCCTCTCTCTCTTTGTCCGTGTTTACCTCCCTCTCTCTCTCTGTCTGTGTTTACCTCCCTCTCTCTCTGTCCGTGTTTACCTCCCTCTCTCTCTGTCTGTGTTTACCTCTCTCTCTCTCTGTCTGTGTTTACCTCACTCTCTCTGTCTGTGTTTACCTCACTCTGTCTGTGTCTGTGTTTACCTCCCTCTCTCTGTCTGTGTTTATCTCCCTCTCTCTGTCTGTGTTTATGTCCCTCGCTCTGTCTGTATTTACCTCCCTTTCTCTGTCTGTGTTTACCTCCCTCTCTCTCTGTCCAGGTTTTTATTTCCCTCTCTCTGTCTGTGTTTACCTCCCTCTCTCTCTGTTTGTGTTTACCTCCCTCTCTCTCTCTGTCTGTGTTTACATCCCTCTCTCTCTCTGTCCGTGTTTACCTCCCTCTCTCTCTCTGTCTGTGTTTACCTCCCTCTCTCTCTGTCCGTGTTTACCTCCCTCTCTCTCTGTCTGTGTTTACCTCTCTCTCTCTCTCTGTCTGTGTTTACCTCACTCTCTCTGTCTGTGTTTACCTCACTCTGTCTGTGTCTGTGTTTATCTCCCTCTCTCTGTCTGTGTTTATGTCCCTCGCTCTGTCTGTGTTTACCTTCCTCATTCTGTCTTTGTTTACCTCCCTCACTCTGTCTTTGTCTACCTCCCTCTCTATGTCTGTGTTTACCTCCCTCTCTCTGTCTGTGTTTATCTCCCTCTCTCTGTCTGTGTTTACCTCCCTCTCTCAGTCTGTGTTTATCTCCCTCTCTCTGTCTGTGTACCTCCCTCTCTCAGTCTGTGTTTATCTCCCTCTCTCTGTCTGTGTTTATCTCCCTCTCTTTGTCTGTGTTTATCTCCCTCTCTCTGTCTGTTTTTACCTCCCTCTCTCTGTCTGTGTTTACCTCCCTCTCTCTCTCTCTCTCTGTCTGTGTTTATTTCTCTTTCTCTGTCTTTGTCTGCCTATTTTTTCACTCTCTTCAATGTTAATTTAAAATAATAAATAAAGAGAATGTTGCTTAATTTAAATGTAACAACATCAATCTTACCTATGAACTTCCCCATCCGCCTCCGAGATCTTATGCTAATTATGAACATTATGAACTATAGAATTAGATATAATGATAAGTTTGCTTTGCGGTACGCTTGTGATGCAAGAACGTCATTCAGCTTACCAAACAACTCGCTGTGTCTCCAAAGATATTATTATAATATAATCTTTCTCTGTTCTTCAGTTCTTCTACTTCTGTAGCTCATAATAATGATCGGCGTTTGATTCTTACTTTTACACGATGTGGACCTTTAGAAATGTAGATTATCACGTCTTAAGCCTCTTTCAGGACCCTGCAGGAGAGTAGAAAGAGAGCAGGGTTCAAACTCAGGAACACCGTGATGACAGTCCGACCACTCGAGCATCAGGAAGCCACACATGTGTGAGAATATGTTAAGGCACCGTAGGGCGCACATTTAAGCACCAACATATTAAAAAAAAAATAAAGTATACACTGTAGGCTAAAAATAAATGAAGATTTTTTTTCCATTTCTTTTAAAGTTTTTTCTTATACCTCTAATTTAGCAGTTCTTAACAACTCAATGAATCCATCAGGGGTTTGACAATAACTTATAGTTAACAGATAATATAGTTTCGTTAAGGGTATATTGTTTACAGTTACTATTTAATTAAACTTTATTGATCTTTCAGATGTTCCTTCATAGTTTAAGATAATTCTCTTTCTAGTTCAAACCTCCCACTGGACGACGGGGGATGGCAGAGAACAGGGTTATGAACCCGGGACCATCGATCGACAGGCCAGCGCGCATACCGCAGGACCAGGCGCTTTTTAAAATAAGTTATTAAATGTTTATAGATTTTAACAGATAAAAGAGAATCAAACAGAAATATAAGAGAGTTCATTACACTGACACTGGAAGACGCATTTATCTTTAGAGAAAAAAAAAAGAATCTGATAATACTTTGAGAAGAAATAAAAATAATAGAAAAGCAGCCTCCATTAAACATTATGTTAAGGTGAGTTGTACGTTCAACTCCTGAGAGAAGCTGAGAAAAATAAGTGAGAATTGCATCAGAGAAGTTGATAAAAATAAGTGAGAATTGCATCAGAGCAGGGGCGTAACTAGGGATTTGGGGGCCCGGGGGGATTGACCTCTTTGGGGGCCCCTTGCATTTTGACATTCGACATATGACATGTAATAATGTACGCAAAAATATATAAGCCCCAAATCAAATTGGTTCAGTATATCAGTAAACTTAATAAAAAGTATTCAAGACTCTTTTAATGAATAATACCTTTGTTTATTAGTTAAATAATGCACAAGTGACAAAATTAATATCGCTTCACGTCGTGCATTCTGTGCAGCAAAGACATCTATAACATCAACTACATCGATACTTTCTAGTATTTGTGACTTCACTAACATTAAAGCCATGATAAGCCTTTCTTGTGTCATTGTGCTCCTGAGATAGTTTTTGATGAACTTGAGCTTTGAGAATGATCTCTCACATGACGTAATGGAAGTGGCCTGAGTTAGCGGTATTCGGAGGAGGTTGCAAAGTTTGAGCACACGTAATTCCCATATGAAGCCTGTTTCCTCAATATGTCTATTGGTGATTGTATTACTGGTTTGTAGATGAAAAGTGCTCGTGCATCAATGACATCATTGAAAAAGCGATTTTCCATTTATTTCATCATACAAACAGGAAAGGTAGCACAGTTTGTCATAAGCGGGTCTTCATCTAACAGGTGTCTTGGTTCAAGAAGAAACCCAAAGGTATCTATTTTCTTTCCAGCCTTTAAAATCTCCCCTTCATCTCCATATGAAATCTGTCCAGCACTTCTGTCGCAACACGTTTGAATTGCAGTTCTATTGACAGTCCTACATTAGAACTCAACTTCCCATCAAGTCTTTTCTTTCTTCTGGTTGTTTTGATTATTATTATTATAGCTTTTATATTATATAGCGTTACTTTCATGCTTATAGCATGCTCAGAGCGCTTTGGTTCAATCTCATTTGTGGACCAGTGGGGTATCTAGGAGTTGGTTTTCCGTGCTGCCTTTAGGCGCTCAGTAAAAGCAACTCTGCCGAGTCGCGTGTCGAACCTCGAGCCCCCTTCTAGGTAGCCAAGACAAGCCAAGTTCAAGCGCACTTAGCCTTTCGACCACGCTTCCCACAGGGATTACAGGGAATACATAGTATTCACTACTTTCTTTTGCTTTTTTTGATGGATTGGGTTTTTGTCAGTTTCTCATCATTTTGCAGAAAGCATGAAAGGGTACTAATTTCTTTAGCACCTTCCCGTATATGCAGTCCAGACTTTTGTAGTTTCTTCTGAACAATATAAATTGGGAGCAAGAGCTTTGACCAGAATTCAAGATATGCAAAAAAATCTTAATTTTCCACTGCATGAAGAAGATTCTGTCCTAATATTATATGGTATTACGTCATTGTTGGTTGTTTATGTTTTGTGAGCAAGCAAAAGGATTCAGAGCATACAAAAGTGGGAAAGATCCATATCTCGTTATGCTCGAGTATAGAAATACTCCGATAAGTGGACTGCCGTATTCACCATCACAACTGCTGACGAGTAGAAGACTCATTGAATCATTCCAACTGATCCCAAACTATTGAAACCATCGGTAGCTGAAAATGCAGAGACATTACTCAACGAACGACAGATGAAAAGCAAAGTGAAATACAATGCAAAAGCATGACTACCTAAAGATTATTCTGTCGGAGAGTTCGTCTAGGTCAGGGGTCGGCAACCTTTTGAGTTGAAAGAGCCTAAATTTTCAATTAACAAAATTTCGAAGTTTTTAAAGAGCCGCAAAGTTTTTTCTTCGCCAATTATAAATAGTTCTCAGCAATGATTTTTTAAAAAGATATAAGTAGTGTTTTTCACAACAAATTATGTATATATATATATATATATATATATATATATATATATATATATTTATATATATATATATATATATATATATATATATATATTTATATATATATATATATATATATATATGGCATTACTAGATAATTATTTTTTATTTGGGTAACAACTAAAGAAGTTAGACATTTATTTACAACAGTAACTTGTACTTCAATAACAAACAATGAAGCAAACAAATTTAATAATTATGTTTGCTTTGCATGGTTTTAGAAATTTCGGATACATTTGGCTCATACCGTAACTTTTTTTTTTGTTTCAAACATGACTCTAAATTTTCAATTGTTAGTTGGCTTCTTACATTACTTTTAATTATATTCATGCAAGAGAACGCTTGCTTGCACGAATATGTCGATCGATATATATTCAGTACTCCAAATGCCAAGTTTTTCAACTCACTGTAGCAATCTGGAAGATTATTCCATGCGCCAAATCTACTCGCGGTATTCCTTAAAGTTGTCCACTTTGTTGCGTTACGTATGTCCATTTTTTTGGACCTCCAACTGTTGAGATGGTGTACTAGGAATGCTCGAATAGTTTTGTTGGTTTCGAACTGCTCAAATCTGTCAAGCATATATTCTTTGATTTTTGTATAACTGTGATGAAGTAATTCGTGTCATAAGATCTGAACGAAGTGGTCATCTCCTTTCCATTAGGACTAAAACAGAAAGATTTAAAAATTCCTTTATCCCACTTTCTGTCAGAGTATTACAAGATCAGCTGTTGTCTTCGAGAAGTACATAGAAGTCTAATTCATTAAGCGCTGGTTTCGTGTGTGAATGTTGTTCGAATTTTTCATCGATACTGTTATTGTACAGTAGTTACGCTGATGTTGTCAATTGTAGTCAAATTCAATTTCCATTTGATTGGATCAATAAAATGATCTTATCTTAAAAGTTTCACTGATTTTATCGCGATACTGCTTTAGACATTCAAAATGAAGTAATTGATCGTTTTGAATATCTTCTGCAAAAGGAATAAATTTGTCTTTAAAACAAACCAATTCTACCAAAACAAATGATGGGTTTTCCTTTACTTGCAGTTTTAGATTCAGCTCTTTGAAGTTCTCTGTTATATCAATCATAAAGTAAAATGTTTGCAACTATTTGTCGTTCTCTAATTCGGTGTGATAAATGCCTTCATCATTTAGAAATGTATTTATTTCATTCAAGCACAAAGCAAAACGTTTCAACATCTTACCTTTGGAAAGTCATAGCTTTTGTTTGGGAAGAAGGAGATCGGAATACTGAGTCTCCATTTCGTTTAAGTGGTAGAGTGCTTTTGACAAGATGCTGTTAAATGTCTTGATTACCAAATTCATGACCTCATCTATTTAGGTTGAAATCGTTTTGGGCACAAAGCATTTCTTGGTGCATTATTCAGTGAAACATAAGAATGTCTTGGTTTATTTTGCTCCGACGAATCGTTGTTGCCCTTTTACTTTTTCCTGTCATATTCTGTCAGTTGCTTTTTAAATGATTTTATTTCAATCGATCTTACTGTCTTCAAGGTAATTTTGCACGGCATTTTCCCTATCGTCCCCTCTAGTTTGTCACGCAAACGGTAGCAATCCTAGAGGTTCTTCTTTTAGACTTTGGGAAGACATATATCTGACAAAATGGGCAACTTGTGCCGTATCTGTAAGTCCCAAGACTATAGCAAGTGATAAGGAAGAAAAAAAGTTGAATATCTTCCACCTGCAAATATGTTACATTTGAAGACATTTTAGTTATACTGTCTTGTACTGTTTCAGCGGATAGTGGCAAATCTTTGATTTTTTTTTAAATTTTTTTTTTTTTTTTTTTAAACATGAAACAATTCTTCAGATGCACGTAGGAAGCAGTTTTTGACCTACTCGTCATCGTAAATGGTTTTCCTTTTTGTGCGATTTCTAGTGGTGCCGCACAGCTTGCCAGAATAGCATTACTTGTAGATTGCTTCTAAGTTTGAGAAGATTAATTCCCTTCTAACTTATTTAAAAAACAATAACAAACTACACGTCACAGTCATGGCAGGTGGTTAAGATGCCAATTTGTCTTGCGTCAAAGTGAATTAATACTTACAAAGAAACATCCGACGGACTGACAACTGTGACGGCGCGTGTAATGGGGGAGGGGTGTGGTGAAAAGCGAGTACAAGTGGCTGAGAGATAGAATCGGTGTCTAATATTCGTTAAAAGATTCAGAACTATTTTAAAAAATGTTTCGATACAATAAATAATATTTGTGTATGGAACTAAAGAGCCGCAGCTTCACACCCAAAGAGCCGCATGTGGCTCGCGAGCCACAGGTTGCCGACCCCGGGTCTAGGTCAAACATGGCAGAAAGCAGTTGTCATAAAAACATTCAGCACCCAGATCTTACATCATAAAGACAAACGATGGAAAAACATACAGAAGAAATCAACGTTTTTTGAATAAGAGTTTCGATGAAGACATCTCTGGGTACTATGATACCGATGGAAACAATGAACTGCAAACTGTTGGAACAAACGAAACAGACAGTTATAGACCAACGTCTAGAGAACTTGTTGTGCCAGTCAAGACAACCAGAAGTGGACGAATTGTTAAAGTTCCTAGTAGACAGGGCCGGCCTTACTCCACTGCAGCCTATGCGGTTGCAGTGGGCCCCGCGCTTTCATAGGACACGCGCTAATTCTAAGTGTACATTATTAAATTACACCATTATAACGTATATAAAATAACAGGGTTTTCGTGACCTCCTGATTTCCCAGGGCCTCCAGGAAATCTCATGAAAAGGCAAAATATACGATAAAGTCCTGAACTTTTTTTGAATTTATTCAAATCTCCTGAAGAATAGACGAAATTGACATTTTGGGGTGCCTATAAATAAAAAGTGGCATTTCATTTGATAAAAATGTATTGCAAAGACGAAAGTAGGCCTATTTTTTAATTCAAAAAAAAATAATATTGACATTATGCTCATCCCTACCCAGACTAGGCCCCGCGCGATCCGTTTCGCATAGGGCCCCGAAAATGCTAGGGCCGGCCCTGCTAGTAGATATCACTCTTAAGAACTTTAAAAGGAAGGGTGTGATAGTAACTTCAAAAGGAAGGATGTGCTAATATTATATGATATTACGTCATTGTTTGTTGTTTATGTTTTGTGCGAAAGCAAAAGGATTAGATGGAAATAAAAAGAGAGTTTCCATTGGATTGAGGAAAAATGAAAAGATGGGTAATAACTCGAGTGTGAAGTTTAATTCTGAAATTATAGACGTCAAACCCGAATAATGGACTATTCTTGCATTATTAAGAATAACTTTTAGATCTGTTATACTCGATTCTGTAAATTTTGCTTCAATGTTAATTAGTGTAGCCATAAAATACTCGCCATTTAGATCTATTATTAGTAAAGGTAACAAGATACCTAGAATTCGCTGTATATCATGCAGTTTTATTCGTGGCAACAAAGTTTAAAATGTAAAACTAACTTTAAAAAAAACTTTGATCTCTGTGGGAAAATATATTTGTAAAATGTCAACAAAGTCAACGTACTGATAGACCTAGATCTAGGTTTAGTCTTTGTAATAAATTTTTAATCCATAAATGTTGAAAAAAAAAAGACACCCGTTGACACTATTTGTCAATCAAATATATTAATTTATGTATTTACAAATAAATTTCGGACACCCATTTGGCCCCCCCCCTCCCCCCCCCCCTTAGTTACGCCACTGCATCAGAGAAGTCGAGAAAACTGTTGGAGAGAAGTTGGGTAGAATCGGTTTAGAAAGATTTGAGAATACGTAGTATAAGAAATTGAGATAACTCAGTTAAAGAAATGAATAAAATGAGCTAGATAAATTGAGATAACTCAGTTAAAGAAATGAATAAAATGAGCTAGATAAATTGAGATAACTAGATAGAGAAAATTATGAAAACTGATTGAGATTATTGAAGAGAATTGAGTGAGAGAAAAATTGAGTGAGAGAAGTTGCTACACATAAAACGATCGAGGAACGTTACTTTCTCCTTAATTAAAACATTCTATTTTAGGTTATCACGTGATTTGTTTCATGATAAGAATAGGACAATCAGAACTTTGTTTTTTTGTTTTATAATTTTAATTTATTTTGTGTAGTCTACAAAGTAATACAGGTAAGTGGGAGAAATTTATTGCTGATTTTCAATAAACACAAAACTATTCTATTTTCGGCGCCGATCCTCAGATGATTCCTTAACTGTAGGATTTGTGAACTTTCCTTGGAACAGAATCAGGCCATTGAGATCATCGCGTAGGAAAAACATAAACGGGTGATCCACATTAAACTTTAAAGGTTTCCGAAGCAATCCTAGTCTGTTAGAAAGAGTGACAGCTGAAGCGGCATCTGCCAGTGTTCCCTTCTCTGTGACTTCTATTGTGGCTTTCTGTATAACTTCTGATAAAAACAATTGATTCTCAGAGATACCGTGGAAATTTGCCAGCTGGCCAAAGGCGTCGGTCATCCCCAAATTTTTCAAGCCTCTATTTAAATTAAGTGACGTTGTAATCTTAAACTTTGGCAACATGAGATCAACACGCTCGGTCTTCATGTCCGTAAACAATCCGTTGATTCGTTCGTAATCTTGTAGAACAATCATCATTTCGAAGTCTCTAAGTCCAGAATAAGACTTGGGAAGTGCTATGTAAAAGGCAAACCTCTCGTTTGTGAAAGGCATTCTGATGACGTCGACATTCTCCACTGCTGACATTTTGACTTGGTACGTAGCAGTCTGCCTCATGAAATCAATGTCTATTTTATTTCCCAATGAAAGTTGAAAGGAGTTTTTATGAGTCAAATACTCATCGAATGGGGACTCCCATGTTCCATTAAAGAATAAAGTGTTGATCAAAATCATCTGGATATCTTGGGATATTGTACTTGGTAGCATGAAAGATGTGATTTGATTCTTTGTTTGATTAGCGATCCATTCATTGATAGGTCTCTCCGGACCGCCAAGTGACTTAAAGTCTATAGTTTCTGAGGCTGCATTGTACAAAGTTGAAACTTGTCTCTAAAAATGTGTTTAAAAATAGAACAACAAGATAAAATGATTAAAAAAAACTGTTTATTATAACCAAAATAAATAAATACAAATAGATAGACAGATTGGTAGATTGTGACACAATATATCTAGTGCCCAAAAGTTAATAATGTATTGATTGTGTTTCTGATGTTTTAATTTTGTATTGTTCTGTTTCAGGCCTCTGAATTTGAGAACACTCCAACAATATCGTGATGGCGGAGATGCTAGTATAAACTCAATTCCTTTTTTAAAAAAAGTACTAAATATTTATTCTAGAAATTGATAATATACAAACTTCATAAATGTACAACACCATTTATTTTAAATACATTTACTATAGTCGCTCATCTCTTATATGTCCAAACTGAATACTCCCGTTTTTAAATTCCCTTTATCTGTCTACGTCTTCCCGCCTTTATCTGTCTACGTCTTCCCGCCTTTATCTATCTACGTCTTCCCGCCTTTATCTGTCTACATCTTCCCGCCTTTATCTGTCTACGTCTTCCCGCCTTTATCTGTCTACGTCTTCCCGCCTTTTTCTGAAACCATCCAATCTCCTTTGGCACACAGGGAATTCCCCAATCCCTCGTTCTGTTAATGTTTAAAGCTAACGAGAATTCCGTTCATAAGATACAGCTATGACCTTACTACCAGTAAATAGATAGATAGATAGTTTAATTGATTGATATATACCTGATACTCTGGTCTCAATTTCAGCTTAGGATTCAACCACATGCCATTGGCCACCAAGACTTCAACATCTTGTACTTCAGTAATGTTATGTAGTAGCGCATGAAAAGCTTCATGGGGTGAAGGTAGATCCTTGAGCTGAAAACAAAATATTCAGAAATTAAAGTTACTAAAATTTTAAGCAGAAAGATTTTTTAAAAAATATTAACTTAATTCAGTGAAGCAAACGTTCTCTAAAGTTATTTGGCAGTCTCACTGCGTCGACTCAGTCATGGGCGTAGCCGGGGGAGGGGGTTTCTGGATTCAACCCCCCCCCCCCATCCGAAATGAAATCCCACCCCCTCCAGTGGGATTCGAGGCTAAGAAATACATCTTCAATATAAAACTAAACAAATTACACATAGCCAAGCCAATGGTGGGTTTTGAGATTAAACCAGATATCTTTCTTTTTAATATTTAAAACCCCTCCAGATGATTTGGAATTAAAATCTACAAAGATGTTTAAGTTTGAAAGCCCCCCCTCTCTTCAATAGTATTCTAAAGCAAACTACAGTTACGAAATTCTATGAGCGTAGCTAAATGAGGTTTTGAAAACAAACTCCAGAGATTTTTTGTTTAAAACCCCCCAACAGATGATTTTGACAATAAAACTTTCCTTTTCGATATAAAATCTAAAGCAAACTACAGTCATCTAATTCCAACAGCTAATTCAAGAGAGGTCACACATTTCTACTGGTGGCAAGTCTCCATTAATAGAGTGCAGTGAATAGTCATCTTCCGAAATTGAAAAACACTAAATGTGGCTCTACAAAAATGGCTAAGACGGATTTTAGGAGTCAGTTATAGAGATCGGGTCTCAATCAAGGAAATCATATGCCGAACAGGGAGTCGACCCCTTAGTAAGGTAGTCACAGATCGTCGCGTGAGGTTTGCGGGACATGTTCTCTGACAAAATGAATTACGTATAATAAGAGTTGCGATGACATCCTAGTACAACTTGGCGCCACACTTTTATGGAGGTCCTCTGAGCAGGAGGGAAGAGGCTTCAGACATTGCCAGTGACAGATTTTTGTGGAAACAGCTTGCTGCCCAATGCGCCGAACGACAAGGGAGGATCTAAGTCAGTAAGAATAGCACATTCGGTATTTGAAATAAAACTTTTTAATACCATTATAATGCACTGTAGATAACTCAAATATGCATTATGTTGGCTTTCAATACCGAAAATAGTTCTTGGCGGTGGGGCTTCTTGCTGGCAATGGCGGGGAGTCTACAATTTTTCCACTAACTCCAGGAAGAACCTTTTCTAGGGCACAATAAACGTCTTCCGAAAGAATGAAGGGTCAGAATGTAATAAATATTAATAATGTACACACCCATACATACAAATATATTTTTTGTTTGCCTTGCTATGCCCATGGTCCCAGTCAATGTTTGTTATCTTCTGACAGGTTATCTTCCAGAGGCTCTAGGGTTGTCCAAGTCTTTCTGACAGGTTACCTTCCAGAGGCTCTAGGGTTGTCCAAGTCTTTCTGACAGGTTACCTTCCAGAGGCTCTAGGGTTGTCCAAGTCTTTCTGACAGGTTACCTTCCAGAGGCTCTAGGGTTGTCCAAGTCTTTCTGACAGGTTACCTTCCAGAGGCTCTAGGGTTGTCCAAGTCTTTCTGACAGGTTACCTTCCAGAGGCTCTAGGGTTGTCCAAGTCTTTCTGACAGGTTACCTTCCAGAGGCTCTAGGGTTGTCCAAGTCTTTCTGACAGGTTACCTTCCAGAGGCTCTAGGGTTGTCCAAGTCTTTCTGACAGGTTACCTTCCAGAGGCTCTAGGGTTGTCCAAGTCTTTCTGACAGGTTACCTTCCAGAGGCTCTAGGGTTGTCCAAGTCTTTCTGACAGGTTACCTTCCAGAGGCTCTAGGGTTGTCCAAGTCTTTCTGACAGGTTACCTTCCAGAGGCTCTAGGGTTGTCCAAGTCTTTCTGACAGGTTACCTTCCAGAGGCTCTAGGGTTGTCCAAGTCTTTCTTTGTATTTTTAATATTATTTTTATTAATTGTGTCCAAGTACTTCACACGACCGACACATCTAATTCTTGTCAGTATTTCTTAGAACTGACAAGAAGATCATTAAAGTTACCCCATCCTCCGTTTAACCCTCAGAAGCCCAAGGTGTCTTTTGACTTGCCTGACAATGATTTCCTATAGAAACTTAGTCATTAAGGATAAAAAGGAGATATCACCTATAATTATATTCTCTGAATGACCTTGACCTACTATTAAAAGTGTTCCACCGGTGAATGGGCTTTCTAATGTAATTTGTATTTATTGGTTAATAGTAATAATACAACTCAACTCATGAAAAGTTATTTTTATCCCATACAAAAGAAATGTTCTAAAAACAATTCCTTGCCTCAGTGTAACAGAGTATTATTAAGACACAATTTTGTATCACTATCTTCTGTTCTCTCTTCTTTATGTTCAAGTGTAAAACTATTGGGACATTTTCACACAGAGAGGCAAATTATTTTTTTAAATGAGGTTTGTGGTGTATTATGTGTAGTTATTAAGAAAATGATTATCAATTGATCTGGAAAGTATGTTAGTTAATAAACCACATAAAAAATTTTTGTGAATTTTTCGAAACTGTAGAATCAAATTTTCATATATGTATAGCATCTCCTTTGTGGTCGAAGATGAGCACATTTCTCATTTCTCATGGACTCGAAGATGAGCACATTTCTCATTTCTTATGGACTCGAAGATGAGCACATTTCTCATTTCTAATGGACTCGAAGATGAGCACATTTCTCATTTCTTATGGACTCGAAGATGAGCACATTTCTTATTTCTTATGGACTCGAAGATGACTGTAAAAGTCTAATGCTCGCTTTGAAAAGCCGGCCGCATACGTGACATTGGTAGGTTTTGTCAATTGCAGATAGGCCTGCATCCTCTATCCGGTTTTTGTTGGTTCGGCGCTCTTTCATGCTGACCACTCTTCTTGCTTCAAATCTCAAGTTTCCGAGATTTTGTTTATTTAAACTCCACATGTTTATTGTCGTTTTCACTTCATAGAATGTTAGCTTTCATTTAATCAATTAAAATATTAGAAACCATAATGAAGGATAACATAATCAGCAATAAACTCAGTGGCGTAACTAGCCATGTGCAGGTGGTGCGGGCCGCACGGGGCATCAAGTGATGAGGGGCATCAAACTGAGCACAAAATTTCTCAGTAAAAGCTGCACACATTGTACATACATGAACAAACATGAACTACTGTATTTGATAAAAAAATATTTATTTTGCCACTCTGTTAATATTATGAACGTTGCTCATTATTGCTAAGTCTGGATGGCGCTCCTAGTGCTAGCTCTGACAGAGAAATTGTTCTCTCTGGTTAAAATGGTTGACGGCATGAAAGGTAAAAATCTAATAATGAAAAGAATCTTGGATATCATTCCTTTTCTCTCAAAGCAGAATCTAGCCCTCAATGGACATCACGAACGAGTTGAAGAAGAATTGTAAAGGCAAACTCTCTCAAGTAGACGTAGTGTTAGTTGCTCTTCAGTCTTAATTTTCTCACCTATTTTGTATTCTTGGCCCCTGAATTAACGACGGGTAAGTCTACCTTCAAAAACTAGGATCGTCAATTCGAGACTTAAATGAAAAACATTAAAAACATCGATAACTACTAATTAGAAGGGTAACACTGAAGCCATTATTACCTTCAGCGAAAGTATGTGCTCTGATCTGAGGATTAGTGCAGAACATTAAAGACGCATTGGCTGCAATAAAAAGAAGCCAAGCAAAAAAGGGGAAGATTCAATCACCCAATATGATCATATCATAATTTGGTTGGTAAATATGAATTTTGTCGCTATACCAACTATTGAATTCTCAGATTGAAATCAATCTTGATAGTGCTATAGCGACACTGACAAAATAAATTTCGTCTGGAGCGAAAAAGGCGTCCACAGTTTGTAGCAATTTCTTCAGAAGCCTTTGAACTTCTAAAAACAAGGACCTGTTTGAACTTCTCCAACAAGGACCTGTTTGAACTTCTCCAACAAGGACCTGTTTGAACTTCTCCAACAAGGACCTGTTTGAACTTCTCCAACAAGGACCTGTTTGAACTTCTCCAACAAGGACCTGTTTGAACTTCTCCAACAAGGACCTGTTTGAACTTCTCCAACAAGGACCTGTTTGAACTTTTCCAACAAGGACCTGTTTGAACTTCTCCAACAAGGACCTGTTTGAACTTCTCCAACAAGGACCTGTTTGAACTTCTCCAACAAGGACCTGTTTGAAATCTTAAGTTAACAAAAAAAAATTAATAAAAAGATATCAACTAGAATGCCTCTAGATGATTCAGTTCTAAATATTGTCTAAAGATTCTAAATATTCGTGATGCCTATTGAATGTTAGATTCTGTTTTGATAGAAAAAGAATGATGTCCAAGATTCTCTTCAGGTAGAATTATCAGATGTTTACATATTTCTGATAGACCTAATTGCGGTAAGTATGGCTATATGCGAGCGAAGTTTTTCAGACTTAATTAAGTTGATCAAGAATTAATACCAATGAACGATGCGCCTCACCAAGTAGGCAATTGGTTGAAAACAGATTTTGATAAAATTATTGATAGTGTTGCGACCAAGAAAGCTCGTAATATTTATTTGCAATATATTTTGTTAACGTATAATAACATATTTTCGCTGTTTTATATTCGAAAGGGGGGCATCATGAGGAGATGCCGCACTCGACATCAAACACCCTAGCTACGCCACTGAATAAACTGAATGGCATTTGGTAACGAAAAAGGTATACAATATAACGTTGGCGAAATAATTGTGAACGATAGAGATAGGCCTACATGATAAGTGAAATCGTGAATAGTCCATGGAAAGGACCGTGTACAACAAAGTACATGAACCTCTTAGCCAAACGATTTTACAATATTGAAGTAATTATAACAGATCTGAGATTGATACCACAGATGGGAGAAGAACACTTAAGAAAATCACACTTTTTCTGCGGGATGTGTTTTTTTGTGTGTGCAGGGAACGTTGCTGACACTCAAAGTCATCAAAGTCAAGCTCAGATACTCTTTGACTTTGACTCGTAGCAAACCAAAAGTCCTTACTGTCCAGCTTCTCAAAAAAAAAATGAAATAACAAAAAAACTAAAACCTTTGGATCACAGCTAAAGCATAACTATTTGGTGACGCCTTTGGAAATTCGATTAACTAAAAAAACGTAAAAAAAGAGAAATATTTACCCTAAGTACGTTTTTCATCTGATGCTCGGTGTTGCCCTTGGCCCCCATATACGCCAGGGAAAGAACGGTGTGGGCGCTCAACGGACTGTAGATCACATTCACGGCCTTGACGCCAATTCTTCTATACAGGTCGTAAGAGAACACGGACACAGCATTGGTCAGTATCTGGATGTCCGTATCGTTACTGGTGGTGTGGGCAGAGCTCCACTCTGCTAGCCAGCAGCCAGCAAGCAAAGAAAAAAATATCTTCCTCCACATTGTTAAGGTTGTGGATCCGAAGAATGCCTCAAGGTATCACTGTGAATGTATTAGCCATGTAATACTTCGTCAATAACTGGATTCTCTAATTAACTAAATGTCAGCAGGTAGCGTATAGTTAATGTTGAATCGATGAATTGATTTAGAGGCCTCTTCAGAGGTGTGTCCCATAAGACTCTCACAAACATTATCTCTCTGTACCATAAACGTTCCTTTTGTGTTCTACGTAATTCTAAGAGTGTAGCTTATCAAAGAAATGAACACAATTTAAATAGAGCGCTCTCAACAAAAGTGAAGATTTTTAAATCTCACTTTCAACCTATAACACTTCATTCTAACAACCTAACCCAGAATCATAACTCTTAACCATAAAACACTAACTCTAACTTTAAACAAAGAATAACTTTAACAACGACCATAACGCTAAGAATAACTAAGAATAATTATAGCTTCCGCAATGACTCTAATCCTAAATTAACGTTTCAGAAAGTTTTGCCTGTGACGCCCCCCTCCCCAAAGAAAAAAAATTCTTCACGCTCCTCTGCTTTCTATGGGTCTGGGTCTGGGTCTGAATCTGGGTCTGGATCTGGATCTGGGTCTGGGTCTGGTAAATTACTTAAAATCAAAGATATATAATTATAACATGGGGGGAGGGGGGACTGAGTGGCCAAGCGCTCGGCTTCCGAACCTGGGGCACTGAGTTCAAATCTCAAATCTCGGGACCACCCGACTCTAATGGGTACATGACTTTAGTTGGGAAAAGTAAAGGCGGTTGGTCGTTGCGCTGGCCACATGATACCCTGCTCGTTAACCATAGGACACAGAAACAGATGACCTTAACATCATAGATCACAAGATCTGAAAGGGAAACTTTACTTTCTACTTATTTTAAAAAAAACAGTTGTGATTGTCCTTGGATTATCTTCCTGTTCATTACAGCGTATAAACTTAGACAACAAAAAAAGGCACATTTCTTATTCCATATAGAAGGACATGCTTCTTCTTTAGTGCCCTTAGAGCATGGGCGGACTAGGTGTCAAAATTGCTCCGGGCATTTCTTTACAATCCTGCTCATAAATTGTATATCATAATGATATAAGATAATATTATATACATATATATGAATGTAGACCTCTTGTTGCTTTATAATTTTTAAAAGGGTGAAACCTTCAAATATGTATGTAAATAAATGGCGATCTATGGGATGTTTGGTATGTCATGTGACCTGCAAAGACTAACTGCCTTCACTTTTCCCCAAACCAATGCCAGGTACCCATCAGAAATTAAAAACCACAGTCTTCACCAGGATTCGGAAGCCAGCACGTCTCTACGGATGTAGGCTAGTTCATTATTTCAGAAACATGCGTTCGATTCAATGAGGATTACACGACGCTCAAAAGTCACTTTGATAAGAGAATATTATAAAACCTCAATTAAATACGTGTCATAAGGATATCCTTAGGTGGCCCTACCGGCCCATTTGGGTACAGGCCCACCGGGAATAGGCCCGAACGTCCATGTAGCCACTCCGCTCCTGCATTAGCGCATGGCATGGGTTGCCTGAATATGCAAGACTGAGCAGAGTTTGAGTCTCTAATTTCATAAATGACTAGATTTACACAAGAAATACGCGTAAGATGTAATCATTCATTTTGAAGGAACTTCTGTAATCCATAAGTCATTATAAGATTACACATAATATAAGCTTTGTTTTTTTTTAAATATTTATTTTTAATTTGCTTGTTTTCAATGTTTTTGAAATACCCCCTTCCCCCCACCCTCAACTGGTACAGAAAAGTTATTGTGCCCTTGTCTGGACCAACTGGGAAAAAAAAAAGAGGGGGAGAAAGAAGGGGGAATTCTATTCAAGGTTACCGTGATCGCTTTTTGAATGCAAAAAAAGTTTAAAAACTTTTATTCGAACTTGGGGTCCCAAGCCTACTCATGCCAACACTCTAGCCACTATGCCAGCGAAGTGCTTATGAAAATAAAAAGCTGTTAGTTTCAACTCTTTAGGTCAAGACTTAATTCTTTAAAGCTCTAAACAAAATATAAAGGGGCCTAATTAAACTTATGCGACCACATCTGTCAAGTACAAGTTTTTTTCCCTTTTTCAATACTACTTACTTTCTCTTCTCCCTCATTTACTTCTTCCATTTCCTCTCTCATTCTCTTCTCCTTATTTACTCCTTCCTGGTTCATTTCTTCGCCTTCCTTTTCCTCTCTTCCTATATTCTCCCTCCATTTCTCCTTTTCCTTTATTGAATGACTTCTTTTTTCCGTCCTGTCTATTTCTCTTCCTTTCTCCCATAATCTTACCCTCTCGTAGATTATAATCGATACACAGTAATATAAGAAATATAATAACCATCTTTTACCTTGTTAAGACCTCTGCGCGGTGTTGATTCTTGACAATCTGTCTAGTGTAGATCTGACTGTAGGTAACGCTGAATTCAACACTTCAGTAACACCGGCGAAAGGCCGAAACAATCAAATATGTAGTCGACGCTGATATGTTGTTCTAACAATATGTTTAATACTCAAAAGGGAATCGTCCGATGTCAATAATGTCGTACTCAAGTCTACTACTTTACAATAAGCGTCCTCCTTCTAGCGTCGTTTAGAGCGTTCTTCTTTTTAAAGATCTGTCACGTCACTTGTCGCTAATTAAAACTTTACCCTATTCCCGAAACAAATAACTAATTCCTAACTACTTCCTAATCATGTCATAACAACTCCTCCCCCTCCCGCTAAAAAAAATTGCCTGTCAATTTTTTAATCTACTGTCTTAGTCTTACAATGTGCAAGGGCCAAAATGTAGGGAAACATAAAAGACAACACAACTTGAGTCTTGATTGCGATTTCAACTTCTCTTTCTGTGTCCACAATCAAGTTCCTCTGAACAACTATTTCCCTCAAGTGTCACTAACTGATACTGTCCACTGTGATGTGCCATAGGTGATCGCAGACATAGTTCGTTTGCGCTGACACTATAGGTGTGTCTATCTATACTTCATCACATTACGTTCCAGAGGTTACACCGCTTTCCCTCACACGTCAGGACAGACAATTTACCTAATATGACAAATTGACATTTATCAATACTCGTTCTCCCACTATACACCTAGCGTTCTTTCGGGCATTTACAAGTGTATTTAATTTTCTCTCTCCACTTACTTGTCCCCACACGACCTAACTCTTTACTGATGTATGATCATGATCAAATACAAAGACTAAATTATAAAACTTACTTTTCCTTGATATCACTACATCGTCGCCTTATAAATGCCCTTTCTGTTCATACCCACATACATGCAATGCATACATACTACCCGAATTTACATAATTAACATGAGTCAATCTAATGATAACCAAATTACATGTATATTATAACATAAATATACTATTCAAAGATACATTAAACAACCTAATACCCATCTAGTTATGACTACTAGTTAAGTCAATTAATTAAGAATAAGCAATTAAATAAAATCCAACTTATTTACACACTACAGTCTCATAGTGCTATGTTTCACAGGCTATCTACACGACTCATACATTTGTTCTCTCCAACTGGAGTTAACATCTCTTCTTACACCACTATAGCCCGCTTGTGGCCTTCTACCTCGGTATGACTTGCGATTACCGCTACCACAGTCATCTCTTCTATCGTCACTGTCGGATACAGACCTGTGCCTCCTATCCGAACTCGCAATCTTCTGTTCAGACTGTTCTGCCCTACTCCAACAGTCTTTAGCGATGTGCCCATGTTTATGGCAATTAAAACAAATTCTGTCCTTTCTAGGTTTGTTTCGCTTCTTGTTGCCATACCTACTTCTCCAACTTCTAACCTGCTTGTCAGAAGCGGCTCTGACACCTGTTACATTTCCAAGTAAAACATCTCTAGATAACCTTGGCATGGCTACCCCTTCGCAATACCCTGTGTATAATGGAGATCGAAGGAACACTTTGCACGCTTCGAATCTCTTAACTGCGCCGTCTGCCAACCTGACTGATTTGATATATCCTAAATAATCCTTAGATTTCACTAATCCCCCTCGAACTGCGAGTGTACTGCTAGCTGTGTCCCGGATCACATTTACCTGTTTATTATTTATCATGCCTGGATATAATTTAAATCTATCTTCCCCACAATCAACGTAATTAATTTCTTCATCTGATTCACTATGTCCACTATCACGATCCCTGTCTTGGATGCTCCTTACAAAATTAACCCTATCCGGTGGCCGATTATCCCTCTCTTGTCTACGGTTTCCTTGATTACCTCTCCTATCACTAGTGCCACTATTACCCTGTGCATTTCTATTGCCAGCTCCATTCCCTCTATATGCCATGTGCCCCTTTTCCTGACAGTTAAAACATGTAACATCCCTAAAGTTTCTATCATCCGCTTTAGGTCTATCTATTCTCCTATCATAACTTTCCCTGCCATTGTTTTCATTTTCCCAGGATCTATCCTTTATGCCATCATAACTATCCCGACCATTGTTTCCACGTTCCCTGGACCTATCATTTTTCCTACCATACTCCCTATCACTAACATCATTTCCCTTTACATAATTTACCAGGTCAATGACTTTTTTATGGTCGCTAACTGAAAGTGGGTTGTTTGGGTAAGCATTCTTAAAGATCCTAATAATTTCTACCAAGTCTTCAATTACCTTCGGGTTTCTTTCTTTTACAAAGGACTGTAGCTGAGGGTCGCACTTATTGATAAAGTTATCAATCAGAATGAAGTTCTTCAACCCCTCGTAAGTGTTCTCTACATTCTCGAATGCGAGCCATTTAGTGAAGAAGTCTTTCTCTGAGTTGATAGTTGTTTGGGGATCAACTTGGCTGGATGGCGTGTTTTCATAATACTTCTTTCGGAATGTTTCCGCGTTGTGCCCATATGCGTTTAGCAGTTCCTTTTTTAGCACCTGATAGCTGTTTTGCATGGAGTGGTCATGGTTTTGGCAAATCGTGAGGGCTTTCCCATGTACGAAGTCCAACAAGATTTCGGACCACTCCTTCTCCTGAACATTAAACTTTGCAAGTTTAATTTCAAAGCGTTTCAGATAGTCACCGATGTCGTCCTTGTCTTCCGCAAAAGGTTGGATTTTCTTCTTCATCCATGCGGCGCTACTATGGCTTTCTATGTTGGCACTATTGTTGCTGTTTCCTTCGGTGGGCACACTTACACCAGCCTCTATCCTCATCTGTTCAACTTGAATTCTCACTTTTCTGTCCGCCTCTTCTTTCTTCTCCCTCTCTACACGTTCCGCCTCTTCTTTTTTCTCCCTCTCTACACGTTCCGCCTCTCTAACCTTTTCCCTCTCCAACTTTTCTGCCTCTCTAACCTTTTCCCGCTCTATGCGATCTGCTTCTGCCGCCACCATCTGCTGCACATAGGCGGCCAGTTCTTTGCCGCGTAGTTCCAGTTCTGTCTTGGCCTCTTGGATTAGCTTTTTCCTAAACTCTTCTAGGTCGTACCCTGGAGCAGTTGCCATATTACCTTTATGTTACTTTAAATCAAATTACCTTTTGAGCGTAACCTCGCTCCGCGGCTTCCTAATATCTCTTGATTCCAATGAATTAAATTCGTCACTCTACCCTCAGCGTCTAGACTACCAACTCCGACTTTTAATAACTTCTGTACTTTCCAAGATACACTTAGTATCCTTGGTACCAGTGTGTAGGCTACACTCTGACCCGACTGAATACGCTGTGCGACACACGCACACTCAACCGACAACGTGTTACTCACACGAGTCGCCGGTAAATAGACCAACCTGTCTATTTGCAAATACTAAAATTACAAATGGGCAATCAGGCTTCACCTCGATTGTTCCCCAGATCTAGTCTAGATTACGCTAGATCTTAGTTACTTCTTACCTGCTTTCACAGCCAGGAGTGTATATAACTTACTCATACAAATAAACTATGAAATTAAACCTAAATACGTTAAACACCAAACTATAGATCTAGTTCTAATGAATGAGACTTTCGTCTGACAGTAAGACTTAAGACAGGAGTATTGCAAACAATTAATACATGACGTTACTAAAAATGATTAACTAAATGATTCACATTCACATACAGGACGAATTAACAGCTAAACGTATATCTGGACCTCTTGCTAGATTACACCTACTTTTAAGGATATCCCCAATCCACCACGATTTAACCTGGTAGTGATAATCTAGCGAGTGGTCACTTCCCTACAGACTCTAATTAATCTAAAGAGAAAGTAGTTAAATAACACTTGACTTATCTGTCTAAGAAGCGGCGATGCGATAACTCCACAGTCAGTCTCGGGTCCACTCTTCCTACGCTAATGTCTGTCCCGGCGGCAAGGCTCACGGCGATGTCTTCCCTAGCGGTGAGATAACGACAGCGAACGTTTCGGCTCTCCAAGGTCCTTTGGTACTGGTCTGCAACGGCTCCGGTTCTTCGGTGGTACGGCGTCTGGTTCTGGTTCACGGTGATCTGTCGTCTGGCTCCGGTTCGTCGGTGACGTAGAGTCTGGTTCCGGTTGCTGGTTCCAAGGCAGGTACGGTGGTTCCAGGTGGTCGTCTGTCCAAAGTGAAACTGGAACGGTCCAACAGTTGACCCAGCGACAAAGTCAAAGTCCAGTGCTAAAATACCGGCTACCTGGCTATCTAACGTGTAGCACAGATTCAGCCGAGACGTAGATCAGATTAGCACTACTGTACTTAAGTGCCGTAGGCAGTAAGATGGTTCCTACGTCACAAGTTCTTTGGCGTGACCTCAACGGTCGATCTTGGCCTTGCAGAGGTGACCTTCACGTTCGTTCTCAAGATGCCGGGCAGGCGATATCTCTTCAGTACGGCTTCGACAGGACGGTTTTCTTCCCTTCAGCAACTGTAGCCTTCTCGAACCCGAACTACAGGCTTCAATACGATGCCCCAACGTATGGGCGTTTACAAATTACAGATGTAGATCTAGATCTATATTTCGTTACCTCCTAGGTCTACGAGTCCAGGGTCTCACTGGCTTTCCTTCGCCGACGTGGCTGTATAATCAGGGTCTAGCTGCAGACTAGGCCGATGACGTAACTTCTGCCTCCTCCTAACAGAGGGCTTCTATCCTTCTGAATGTTGCTGCCAGTGAGCTCCGAGTCTGGGGTCGCCACGTTGTTAAGACCTCTGCGCGGTGTTGATTCTTGACAATCTGTCTAGTGTAGATCTGACTGTAGGTAACGCTGAATTCAACACTTCAGTAACACCGGCGAAAGGCCGAAACAATCAAATATGTAGTCGACGCTGATATGTTGTTCTAACAATATGTTTAATACTCAAAAAGGAATCGTCCGATGTCAATAATGTCGTACTCAAGTCTACTACTTTACAATAAGCGTCCTCCTTCTAGCGTCGTTTAGAGCGTTCTTCTTTTTAAAGATCTGTCACGTCACTTGTCGCTAATTAAAACTTTACCCTATTCCCGAAACAAATAACTAATTCCTAACTACTTCCTAATCATGTCATATCAACCTTTACCTATCCCTTAGTCTGTTGGACCGTTGGGGCACCATGCAAGATTTGTTGACCGTCTTTCTCCATTCCTCCCTGTCTTTTGCCTTGTTTAAAACTTCTTATCAATGGTTGGCCCGTCCATCTATGTTGTCCTCCCATCGCTTTCTCTGTCTTCTCTTCTTCTTTTTCTTGGTACTCTTCCCTGAAGGAGGGTCTTTGCGAGCCCCGTTGATCTTGTGATAAGGCCATAGATTTTAAAAGAGATCTATTTTAACATATAATATGTTTTCGATGCTTATACATGTATAATGTCCAATATCATTATTATAACGTACTATTTATCCCCAGTCCATAAAGGCGGACACATCAAAATCTAAATGATAGGCTTATAATATATTTGGCGTACTTTGGACAATAGCATATCTTAAAATAGACTTACTTCTCAAGGCCCTTAACATATGTTTCATGAACCATGCAATTCTTTTTAATGACATGCTTTCTATATGGTGCGCTTGAGATCTGAGATCCTATTCTTATCATGTTGATGTAATCTTTTATTATCTGGTAAATTATTAGTTTTTATATGTAATTATTATATTGTGCGTGTGTCTGAGTGTTTAAGTAGAAATAAGTGAGTCGGTCTCAATCTTATTTTTACTAAGCTTATAATAACTCTGTCTGTCTGTCTGTCTTTCCGGTACACATTTTGTCCACGTTATTTCTCTCACTTCCCGTTTTATGCATCAAGTTGAAACTTTGCACAATAATTTATTATCAATGACCTCGCGTAAATCAATAATAATAAAATCGAACATATAAAACAACGTGTTTACTAAGTATATTTGTATCAATTAGTTTGGATCAATCATGCCATTTAATTTGTAATAGATATAGACTGATAAGTCTGTGCGATTAGAAATATTTTTAACAAAGCTTATATCAACTCACTATGTCTGTCGGATAACAAATTTGTTCAGGCTATTTCTCCAACATCCGATCTCAGATCAAGCTGAATATTTCCATATTTTTTATTTTACCTGACAACACAAGAATTAATTTAAAAACAACAATTAGTTCATTAACTGGTAATTTTTTGCTTTTGTTTTTGTATCTCGAATAAGGTAAACAAATAGTGCTTTGCTGAAACTGGCGGTATAAACTGACTTAGACCCTATTATAGGCCACCTCTTGAAATTAAGTTTGAAACATATATAGGTAACTATACAATCATCTGTGATTATTAGCTCTTCACCAGCATAGTGGTTAGAGGAGGCTTAAGCCATGGGTTCGAATTCAGGTCGTTTCCCCCAATGCTTTGAGTAAGCGATTACTGTAAAATTAACCCAGGTATTTCTTCCCCTCCCCCCCCCCACCACCATTTTACCAGCTGGTCCAGACAAGTGATAGGATTTTAGCGTATTGACAAAGCTAAAAGCATGAAATAGCGCTAAACAAAACCAATGGGTGAAAAAAATCAAATCTCGCTAATTTATTGATTTTTGTTCTGATTCTATTACAAATTTAATGACATGACTGATCCAAACTAATTGATACAATAACACTTCGTATAGGCTACAATTATTTGTTAAAGTATTTTTGTTTGTACTTCCTTTTTTTTGTTTAGTGCAATCTCATGCATTTATTTAAATAAATGTCAAAGTTGATCGACCTGTATTCGAAAGCTCTAGCGTCCTCACGTAGATGTAACCAATGTACCAAACAGGGGCGGACTGGCTATATGGGCAAAGGGGCAAATGCCCGGTGGGCCGGTACCAAATGGGCCGGTCTGATCGCGATCAAAGAAAAAAAATTCAATGCAGACAACTTAAAAAAAAAAGTTACAGCAGCAAGACACAAAGGCCCGAAGACGTTTTCTTGTTGTTTTTTGTGTGTTTTTTTTTAATTGTTATTACAATTAATTTTGTTTGAAATTCAACAAGAATATATAAAAAATACACTATACACTGTACGTATTATCATTTGCAAAACGTTAGACCGTACTTTCTGCTATGTACGAGCGGCATGGACTGCTTTGATGTCTTCGAGGTTGTGTTTGGCCTGATCATTTTGCTGGTCGGCATGGGCCTTTGATGGCACTCACATTTTTTTTCTGCTCCTTCCCTCCCCCGTCTTTTAATGGTTTCAATGAAATTTAACCAAATAGAGGGATGAGAGAGGTTAAGGTAGAAAACATTGATATAACGCAGCAAAAAAAAAAGATTCGCGACAATTAGCTCTTTAACAATACTTAATAGAAATTAACTTTAACACATACACACAGCCGCGAAATTGCAAACCACCCAACTTAATCACAGCTCAATATGCGTATAAAGCTCTAATTTCTGCGATTTGAAAAGAAAAGTAAGTTTCTTTTGTTTATTTTTAATAACATAGATCTAAAAATACTACACTTGAGGCTTACAAAAAAAGTATTTAATTAAAAAATAAATCTAGATCTAAATCAATTTTAATACTATTATAATTAATGGCAAACTTATGATTAGTATGAAGTCATCAATGATGAAAATTCTTACAATAATTACAATAATTTATATAGCGCTGTCACATCCAATATTTAATGAAAGGATATTTATATTTTAAATAATGGGTCATGGTATATTCATATACAAATCGCGTGTCTGATAATGTACTAGGAGGAAGCAAGTGCTTTTCACATTGAGTAAGTACCTCTTTAACCGTTCTGCTTTCTCTTATTTTTTAATGGAATGGGTTGCCTGAGTCAGCCAGGAAAAACAATGATTTAGCATATTTTAAGTCACAGATCAACATGCATGACTAGATTGACACATGAAATGCGTAAGACGTAACAATCTTATTTTTTGAAGAATCACCAAGTAATACCAAAAAGCTTGAAAGTCACTAGGCTGCTATTGTATTGTTTATAGTTTTCAGACTACATACATGTATAAATAGAATATATTATGTAATCCTACGAATGCATGCATCCAGTTTTCGATGCGTTATCGAACTTTATTATTTTGTAGAGAATTAGGCTTACACCTATAATATAACACATGGGCGTAGCCGGGGGGGGGGAAGGGTCTTCAAACCATCACTTACCTCAGACCTCATTGTCTGAAAGGGGAACTTTACTTACTGCCCCAGTGCAGCCAACTTAAGCACACTACAGACAACAAATTTCATGAGCGTAGCCAAAAGGGGTTTTGTGGTTTCCCTTCCCCCTCCAATACAAAAGCTAAAGCAAAACTATAGTTACCATTTTCTACCAGTCGCTGGAATTCATTGAATAGCAGATATGGGTTTTTTTTTAGCGTAAGAGTAGCAGGCTAATTGCACTGTAGATACCTCAGAATATGCATTTTTAAAGCGTAAAATAACGGAAATAATGCTTGGTTCCGGGGGAACTCTCAGCGCTCCCCCCCCCCGACTTCCTAGCTGCCCTTTGGCGGTGTGTTCTGTCTTTCAACTAAAAGAAGAGTGTATTCTAGGGTAGAAAAAACGTTTTAAAGAATGAAAGATCAGAATGTAATGAACATTAATTACATATACATACACACTAATATATATATATATATATATATATATATATATATATATATATATATATATAAATTGCGGAGTGGGGTAAAAGAATTTTTGGTTTCCCAGACCTGTCGAGACGGAGATCAGCAAGTCTGGGGCAGTCAAACAGAATATGAGGCACGGTTTTCTCTTCTTCCCCGCAGAGGGGGCACGGTGAATCGAAATTTGGCCATAGCCGTGAGAAATATGACCCAACAGGACAATGGCCTGTCCTGCACTGTGCTATAATAAAGCGAAGTATAAAAGGGACTACTTCAATTTATACCATCGCATCACTCAAGTACAATGTCTTTCCTTTGTTAGATACCAAGCATAATAATAAATTATCAATAGTTAATTAATTAATTAGTTGTTTCTTTTTATTAATTATTGTTTTGTTTGGTTTTGTTTCTTCTTGCTGACTGCTTGCTGACTCTTCTTGCTGACTCTGCTTGCTGACTCTTCTTGCTGACTCTGCTTGCTGACTCTGCTTGCTGACTCTTCTTGCTGACTCTACTTGCTGATTCAGATAAACAAAACTAAGAAAACATATCTTATGCTACAATACCTCTATTCAGGTCACACATTCATGGTTGGACACGCTTCTCGAAAACGGTTTTTCTTGAAATTTGACATTTGCTGTATATCTAGCTCGATGGCCACAGTGGGAAAACTCTAGTTTGAAAGTTATACTATTTCAAGTATAAAAAGAAATTATTAAAATTTGGGTGGAGGACTACAAAATCTTTTTCTTAAACAGATTACGTCTTCAGGCATTTCCCAATGTAAGACCAACGTTTTAATGACTTTAATACATCAATGTTTAGTAGCATTATGCGCACTATCTTGATATGAAGCCCTATGATTAGAATATTCTAAAGTCTAGTATTATACATTCGTTTATCAAGGATTTCTTCTGCGAATGGGGGGGGGGGGTGGAACGAGGAAAATTTGGTCCATTTTTTAAAATCATATATTTCTTAGTTATTAAAAGTTAAGTAAGTTTTAAGTTAAAAAGTAAAGTCCCCTTTCAAACCATGCCTATAGAGCAGATGATGTAAATGTCATTGGTTCTGTGGCCCACGGCCAACTGAGATTTTTAGTTTTAGCATCTTTAGGCCCCTCTGAGTCCCTCCAGTTCTAAGGGGTACCTGACATAAGTTGAGGAATAGTTGAGGTCGTTACACTGGCTTCATATAAATACTACAAAGGAGGAATTGTCTGCTTCAAAAAGTTTTTTTTTCGTTTATTTTCATGCCCCATACAACGATACATTGACTTATTAATCTTTGAAATGTATCATAAATCTAACGAGATCGTCTCGCTAGGACAAAGCTAGTCTAGTGATATCTCAGTCAATGCTGGATCCATCAATTTCCCAACGACGAGTATCAGCTCAATGTCATCGTCCCGAAGGAAGAACATGAAAGGATGATCCACATAGAAATCCACAGAGGACTCAAAAAAGGCAACATCCTTTAATAAAACACCAGAAGCTGCCGATGCAGTCACTCCAGCCTCTTGGACTTCAATAGTCGCTTTCTGAACGACATCTGATATAAACAAATCTTGATCGGAAATTCCAGAGAAATTAGCCTTTGGCCCAAATGCTATTGCCATGCCTAAGTCCTTCAGACTTCTAGTGAGATGTATGGAAGCAGTCAGCTTGAACTTTGGCATTTTAAGGTTGACGTACGTCTTCTCCAGATCAGTGAACAGATGATTAATGTCAAAGCTTTGTTTCATTAGTTTCTGTTCAAAGTCATTGAGCCCGGAGACAGATCTCGGAAGTGCAATGTAAAAGGCAAATCTATTCTTTTTAAATGGGATTCTTATTACGTCGATACCCTCCACTGCAGAGAATTTGACGCCATATTCTTCGGTTTGCATCATAAAATCAGTTTCTATTTGGCTTCCGTTGGAAAGTGTGAACGTGTCTTTCTTGGTGAAAGCGCCATCGAATGGAGACTTCCAGGTCCCGTTGAAATACAAAGTGTTGATTAAAATCAGACGAGTGTCTAAGCTGATTGTATTTGGGAGCAGAAATGAAGTAATTTGGTTTCTAGTTTGATTAGCAACCCAGCTGTTAATTGGAGTCTCTGGGCCATCTGGGGATGTGAACTCGATATTCTGTGAGACTGCATTATACAAGACCGAAGTAACTTCCTGAAAAGAAGAAAGATAAATGTTTAGTTCTAATAGGATTAATGAAACATAGCACAAGATGTCATTAATACATGCTGTAGGATGTAACAGTAAGTTTTGTAACAAATATGTGATGTGAAAATAAGTGTTGTAACAAAGGGAATTGTGACAATGTGTGATGAAATGTGACAATGTGTGATGTAACAATATGCAGTATGAAAATGTGTGGTGTGACAATAGGTTCCCCAACAAAATAGCGCCGAAAAACAAGCGCCGACAAAAATAGCGCGAACAAAATAGCGCCGACAAATTAGCGCCAACAAAACAGCGTTAAAAAATAAATAGCGTGGAACATTGTTTTTTAATCATTTGCAAGGAATACTTTACATATCGTAAAATATGAATATCGGAAATAGTTTTTCTTTTATTTCAATGTTATCATTATTTTTCAGTCATTTTTCAGAAAATACTTTAGATATCTTAGAATACAAATATGAAAACATTATTCACCCAATATAAAAAGCTAAAGTACATAATGCCAAAATATAGATTTTTTAATTTAAAAAATGCACTTCAAAAACACGCGAATTTACTTCCATCCTTGTCAGATTTACACACACACACACACAAACTTTCACTAAGTTAAATTGTATGCAATGTCACACAGAAATTTCATCAATGGCTTGTTTCCGTACATTGGCACTATAGCTGCATGTAGTCTGTTAAGTTGGTACTTTGTCTTGCTTGCAGCTTTACATCCTTTCTCCAGAATTGTACCTCAGAATCTTGTTCTCAATGTTCTCCTGTTCTCTGAGGAAGTGAGATATTAACCTGTAGACATTGGGGTGATGACCGTCAACAGAAAGCTGCAATGCATGGTTCATCCCTCCACTGAATTGTTTGTTCCTGGTAGATTGTCCTGTACACGATCTCTAACATTGTTTAATGCAATCAGAAATCTTAGAGTCACTCTGCGGTTTCATCTCTGGCGACCAATAGAGTTGTCCTTCCAATAGTTATACAAATTCCCTACATCTGGCCGAGCATCATTTAGTTCTTCAAAGACCGTATTTACATCGGCAGGTGGAACCAATGAGATTAGACAAACATTTGGCGAGATAAGTGATCGCCAGCTTAACTAATCGTAACACACCTAAGTTTGCCAATGTAATGACAAGAGAAACCCTGGTTTGATCAAATGCCTCAGATAATCAAAATATCTGATTAGACTACAACACACACGAATAACACACACATCATCATCTAACCCTTGAAAGGGGTCATAACATTTTAAAATCATATTTTTAGCATGAGATTTTAAAGTTCTATTGCAAATATGTCATACTTTTAGATCTATTAATATTGAAGATAAAGACCACAACAAAAAATGCTGCCCAGGATCTTCACTTCCTAAAATCCGGTACTTTTAAACACATCTTATACAAATCCGCCTTATTTGGTCTTGCGCTATATTTCACGCCATTCTGTCGGCGCTATTTCGTCGGCACTATTTTGTCCGCGCTATTTTGTTGCCGCTATTTTGTCGGGTCACTGTGACATTAGGTGTTGCTATTAGCGGTTTTAGGATACTCTGTGATGTGAAAATAATGAATAGAATGTATTGATTGAAATAACGCTACCATGAAAAATGAGCGACTATGCACAGGCAAAGCTGTAGTAACTGTATACACATTTAAGGGGAGATAATAAACTAGATGTTGATGAGGACGGAGAAGCTTTTTTTTTTATTTCTTAGATAACATTTAAGTTAATTATAAAAAGAAATTATAATAGCATGTGTGATAGACGTTTTGTTAAATGACATCTGTTACTTGACATGTAATTCAAATGCCATCTATTTTTAAATAACATGTTGTTAATCGAAGTGTTTTTAAAGAACGTTATGTTAAATGACATTTGCTGTTAAATGGCATTTATACTCCGCAAGCTATTCTCATATATCATATTTGAGATTAAATGACATGTGTGCGTTGTTAAATTGACATTTTTCGTCATTTTTCGTTTTTTATCACTCCTTCACGTGTCACGTATTGCTTACCTGGTAATCTTGTAATACTTTAAACGATGCATTCAACCACATACCATTTGCAACATAAACCTGGACAGTGTCCATCTGAGTGACGTCATTAATCAAATCGAAAGCAACGAAGTGTGATTCCAGTGATATAAATTTGGAAAGCTGGGGACAGTAACATTATGACTTCTTAACGATGTATAAATGCAAAACAAAAAAATAAAAAAAAGCCACTCACAAAAAAAATGTCAAGGTTTACCTCCTGTTTTCTATATAACAAAATTAATACATTACCACCAATTGATGAACTAACTTTTTTTAAATTGATTCGTCTGTTTTCAATGATAATGAATAATTTTGCACAATTTCAACTTGATTCGCTAACCGGAAGTGGGAAAAACATATAAATTGTAAAAGATGCCCCACAGACAGATAACAATCATTTCTTTTCGGAAGCAGCTGAGAAACACTGGTATAATTTAAAACCTTTTCCTTAAGGAGCTCTTAAATAATCTTAAATGAACAAATATGTTCAACTCAATTTTTATAAAATCAATTATTGTACATTTTAAATAAATTTTGATAAAATGTAAAAAAACAACGACATTGTAAGCTATAGTCAAAACACCATTTTTGTGTAACCGTCAATGAGTTAGCAGTTTTAGTGTTCAATATTAAGAAACATAGAAGAAACGTTCTGCAAGTCAGGAAACATCCGTTTGATTCCCTTTGGCTTGCTAAGAGAGAGCTCAAACAATATTTATTCTATTAAAACCTCTGCCATTCTTACTTCCATCTCAAAAGAACTATCTCCTGAATTTGGTGGCTTACACAAAATCAAATCTACATCTGAAGGCAGCTTCATTAACAGTTGATTGCTTTTTAATGTGCATAGGGCTATTTAAAGGTATTTTAACAATCCCATGGAAAATCTTAGAACACAGAATATGTAGTGAGTTAATAGAAATTTTCTAAACATTGCAACACATTAGTGCCCAGGGCCGGATTTTGGTCGCCCTGTATGTGACGAACCGTTTCAGCTCACTCAAGGTATCACTCAGGTCTAAGCATTTAATTAATTTATTTACTCGCTATTAATCATCAATTGCAGTAATTTAGCGATCAAGCGCTAAAAACACAGCCACCACCCCTTCAATCCAACCACACTAGACTATTGACAAGAGTACACTCCCTCCATCTATCGTGGCAAACATCCGTTGACCCCCCCCCTTCCGGGAGCGGCTGGTCACTTCAAAGTGCCCATTCAACCCAACGCCTCGGGCAACGCTGTTTGTCTAGCACTAGCCATTATCAAGGTATAATCTCCGTTGATCCAGCCGAGCTCTGATACCCCCTCCCCCTTCTCCTTTCTATCCTCTGACCACCTGGCAAACTCCCTGGACTTTCAACGTCCATCTCCCGGAAACGCCGTCACGGTCAAGCGAGGATTTCTTTGTCAGATAGTCTAGACCACCTTTGCACTTATCTCCCGTCACTCACACCCCCCCTTTCTATCCACGTGTATATGGACAAACTTCATCGTCCGATCTCATTCACGCTGGAGAGCCCACGGGGAGCACATCTATCTCTTGCTTGAGCTCTAGACTATTTTCATTCCCTTATTTCACTTTGGATTGGTGCTTTTATCAATAGGCAACACCCGCCTGAAATCTTAGCAACCTAAAGCTGATAACAGATTTGCTGACACCAGATCTGCAGACATCAGTCCTACTCATCCTGCAAGAGTCCAAGTAACAACGCTAGCCACAGACTCGTCACTGGCTTAACTGATTGGTCGACGCAGCTTAGCTCTGCAACCATACAAGTTGGACTGCACACGGAGCCTGGATCCACTACGCCAGCCCACCAGCAGACAGCATCAGTATCAGCCACACCAGTCTCACCAGTGCAGCACCGGACCAAAAGCTAAGCAACCAGCCTAATGACACTCAGATCACTTGGTTTTGATATCTGATGATAATAGTCTCCTACGTGTAAATGGATGTGATGTGAGGCAGGCATGGCCCGTCGGCGTGCGGACACGCCCTGTTGCCCACAAACCAAACCCCTAGCTATAGGTCAATAGCCGCACTGCCTTGTGTGTGTGTCCCTGTAAGGTCTAAGGCTAAGGGAGTAAACCCTAACAGAAAATCCGGTCCTGGAGCCCCGTAGGCGGGGGGACAGTAGTAAGACTACTACTCTCTGGCAAACTCCTGCAGCCACCTGTCCCCAAATTGTGATGGCTCGCCATCCCTTTGGACCCGGTCAGTATGGAAGAGAGGCGGGTGCTGACGTGTGGGCAGCCCAGCACTCGCAAATTTACCGCCCAGGCTTTCCCCCAGCAATGGAGAGGTCACTCCATCTCTGACAGTAATGTCTTTGAAAAAACACGGAGAGTGGTAGTTACCGGTGATAAGTTCCTAGCCGATTGGCGTAAGCTGGAACGCCAGGGACCACTCTTGACGGTAGGAGGGGCTTTTTAGCCTCACTGGATAGCTACTGCCTGCCTTAAGCCGAGCAGCCCTCGGACAATAAAGTGCTATCCCGCCACAGCTTGCCGCACCACTGGGTGCTTGGTGCTAAGACAAAATCAAAAAGCAAGCTGCTCACCCGCACCTGCAAATAAAATGAAAAGAAAACCCTCAACATTAATGCGTTTAGCAAGCTGGAACATACGGACAATGTGTCCTGGCTTCAATACTGACCCTGAACTCGTCACCGACATGCGACAAACAGCTATCATCGACAGAGAACTCAGCAGACTAAACATTGATGTGGCCTGCCTGCAAGAAACCAGACTGGCAGACAGTGGATCTCTTACAGAAAGCAACTATACTTTCTACTGGCAAGGAAAACCAGAACAAAGCCCTAGAATACATGGCGTCGGCTTTGCAATAAGAAACAGTCTCGTCCCCTGCATTGCAATGTTTCCCATTGGCAACGAAAGAGTAGCACACATGAAATTTGCATCACCGCAAGGCAAAGTTAATATAATCTGTGCTTACTCACCAACCCTTGCTGCACCAGAAGAGGACAAAGACAGATTCTTTCAAGCTCTAGAGGACGTAATTAAAAGTATTCCAAAGTCCGAGCACCTCTATATAAATGGAGACTTTAATGCCCGTGTTGGTGATGGAAATGATGCATGGCCAAAATGCTTGGGACCTCATGGTGTTGGCAAAATAAATGACAATGGCCAAAGGCTACTTGAGTTCTGTAGCTCTCATGAACTGTGTGTAACAAATACATTCTTCTCTGGCAAGGAACGCCATAAAGTCTCTTGGCAGCACCCACGCTCAAAAAGGTGGCACCAGCTTGACCTCTGCATCACCCGAAGGATGGATCTGAAAAGTGTCATCCACACCCGTTCATACCATAGTGCGGACTGCAACTCAGACCATTCACTAGTGCTAAGCAAAATCAAACTACTTCTCAAGAAGGCTTACACTTCCACTCAACCCAGAACTAGGCGAATTAACGTCAACCATGTAGGTGACCCAGAGAAGTGTGCACTCTTTGGCGAGCTCCTGAACAGTTCAATCCCCTCGTTAAGTGATGAAGAAGACATCTCGATCAGATGGGAGAAATTAAGAGACGTAATCTACAGTTCGGCAATCACCGCCTTTGGGCCTCAAAAACACAAAAATGTAGACTGGTTTGAGGCGAATCTAGCACATATGGAACCTTGCATCGAGAAAAAACGATCTGCACACCTCGCTCACAAGACAAAGCCTAATCCAAAATCTCTGGAGGCCTTCAAAAGTGCTAATAAAGAGGCAAAACAAATGGCTAGAAAATGTGCAAACAACTTCTGGAGGGATACCTGCAACAGAATCCAAGACCTCCACTCAGGAAATAGCAAAGCTCTATTTGATATCATTAAAGCGGCCCTGGGTCCAGCAGTGTCTAAGCCTGCCCCCCTTCTATCCAAATCAGGAGAAAAAATTACAGATCAAACCAAGCAGCTAGAACGATGGACAGAACACTACCTCGAAGTCTATGCCACACAGAATACAGTAGACGATGTCGCCCTGGCTTCTCTACCAGATCTTCCAGTACTGGAATGCCTAGATGAGCTTCCGAGCCTTAGTGACCTCAAAAAAGCCATTAACTGCTTAAAAAATAGAAAATCTCCTGGGAGTGATGGTATCCCAGTGGAAGTAGTGAAAGTCAACGAATCACTCCTGCTCCCTGAACTCTATATTCTCCTCTGCCGCTGTTGGGAAACAGGTCATGTCCCACAGGACATGCGTGACGCAACTATAGTCACAATATACAAGAACAAAGGGGATCGGAGTGATTGCAACAACTATAGGGGTATCTCTCTCCTCAGTATAGTGGGCAAGATCTTTGCTAGAGTGGCACTATCCAGGCTGCAAGTGATAGCTTCTAGAGTCTACCCAGAGTCTCAGTGTGGATTCAGGAGTGGTAGGTCCACTATAGACATGATATCTTCTCTACGACTACTGCAGGAGAAATTCAGAGAGAGAGACAGACCCCTTTACATTGTTTTTGTCGATCTGACTAAAGCTTTTGACATGGTCAGCAGAAGTGGCCTTTTCAAACTCCTGAGGAAAATAGGTTGCCCTCCCAAACTACTGAAGTTAATTGAATGTTTTCACGAGGAAACTAAATGTACTGTCAAATTCAATGGAGCCCAATCAGCACCTTTTGAGGTTTGCAGTGGTGTCAAGCAGGGATGTGTGCTCGCACCTACTCTGTTTGGCATATTCTTCTCCTGTCTACTGCATTATGCGTACAGCGACATAAACGAAGGTGTGTTTCTCCATACAAGATCCTCTGGAAAACTATTTAATGTATCAAGGCTGCGGGCAAAAACCAAGGTTAGGAAGCTACTCGTCAGGGAACTCCTGTATGCTGATGATGCAGCTATTGTGGCTGATTCTGATATTCAGCTACAGTCCATGGTTGACAAACTATCTGCTGCTTGCCAGAAGTTCGGCTTAAACATCAGTCAAAGCAAGACTAAGATACTTGTCCAAAACACAAACACTGCACCTCAAGTAAGCATTAATGGCCAACCACTAGAAATTGTTGATCACTTTTGTTACCTTGGCTCCATCATATCCAACAACACTCTACTGGATAAAGACATAAACAACAGGATAGCCAAGGCAATGGCCACCATGTCACGGTTGCAGAAAAGAGTCTGGGACAACATATTGCTGACTAGCAGTACTAAAGCCCTAGTCTACCGGACCTGTGTGTTGAGCACCTTGCTGTACGGAAGTGAAACATGGTCAACCTACTCATGGCAGGAAAAAAAGCTGAATGTCTTCCACCTCCGATGCCTAAGGCGGATCTTTAAAATAAGGTGGCAAGATAAGATAACAAATGAGGAAGTGCTACATAGAGCAGGATGCCAGGACATCCGCTCTGTTATCAGCAGCAGACGCCTTGGCTGGCTTGGCCACGTTCGTAGAATGCCAGTAGGTCGACTTCCACAGGACATCCTGTATGGCGATCTAATTGAAGGCAGGAGAGCCGCTGGTCGCCCACTTTTACGTTATACGGATGTATGCAAACGCGACATGAAGCTCTTCAAAATCGACACTGGCAACTGGGAAGAGGTGGCACTGGACAGATCCACATGGAGAGAGAGCATAAAGGAAGGGTCACAGATTGCAGATGTCATACACAACAGAAGCAGAAAGAAGGGTGAAAATGCAATGGCGCCTGGTGATTTTATATGCCCAACCTGTGATCGCAGCTGTGTATCAAGGATTGGCCTCTTTAGTCACACAAGAAGTTGCAAAGGGAAAAGATCGTCTCACGAGACGTAAAATGCCACAGACGTGTAAATACGCTAGATCCCATTCTAGCAACTGTACAGCATTTTACCTTTTAATTATCCTTTGTATAATAAACTGTACATAATTTTACATCTAAATATAGCATTTGTTGCCTGCATCATAATGCTGTGCTTGTAGTTTATATGTGCAAGTGTGGATTCTCAAACGATAAAAATTCCTTAGACACCCAAAACGGCCAGTACTTTAATCCGACTTGTCACAATGTGTAAGATTTTTTATAAACATTGTAAACTCTTAAATCTACAAGATAAATGCACTTTAAAATTGTATGAATTTAAAAGCATGTCAGATATGTGAAGAAATAAAACGAGTCTATGGCCTCGCAGAACGACTATTGGTCATCTCATAGAAATGGGCATTAGATAAATCAATGGTGAGAGCCATGTCACCCACACACCTCTCTTTAAACAGCTAATGGTGAGAGCCATGTCACCCACACACCTCTCTTCACACAGCTAATGGTGAGAGCCATGTCACCCACACACCTCTCTTCACACAGCTAATGGTGAGAGCCATGTCACCCACACACCTCTCTTCACACAGCTAATGGTGAGAGCCATGTCACCCACACACCTCTCTTCACGCAGCTAATGGTGAGAGCCATGTCACCCACACACCTCTCTTCACACAGCTAATGGTGAGAGCCATGTCACCCACACACCTCTCTTCACACAGCTAATGGTGAGAGCCATGTCACCCACACACCTCTCTTCACACAGCTAATGGTGAGAGCCATGTCACCCACACACCTCTCTTCACGCAGCTAATGGTGAGAGCCATGTCACCCACACACCTCTCTTCACACAGCTAATGGTGAGAGCCATGTCACCCACACACCTCTCTTCACACAGCTAATGGTGAGAGCCATGTCACCCACACACCTCTCTTCACACAGCTAATGGTGAGAGCCATGTCACCCACACACCTCTCTTCACACAGCTAATGTATTCAAAGAAACGGCAGGGGTCAATACAGTTTGTGATCAGCAGAGCGTGGCATTCACTACATGCTGCTTAAGGAACTAGGACTCCTGATTTGTTTTCTTCCGAAACATTTTTTTACGCTTGGTTATAGCCGCAAGGATGGGATTCAGAGTTTTCCTTCTCCTAGATGGGTAATCAGCTAAGGCTATGGAGCTCCTCCTGCACGAAGCTTACTGGTTTAGCGTATTTGTAAATTTATTCACACTTTCCTTTTAACTCTTGTTCTCCTAATCGATGATACCAATGTTGACTCTACGCTATGAAATTAAATTAATTTTTGTTTTATAAACTATAATTTAATTTGTGTGAAAAGTGCATGCAATCCTATTTAATTCTATACCAAATCTAACATTTTTAATAAAAAAACAAAAAAGTAATTTAAGTTTAATCATAACAATAGAGTAAAATACAAAATGAGAAAAATAATTAATTCCATTGGAACGTGGTAAAATAATTACAAACAGAAAGAATTAATATGCATATTTTGTAAAAAAAAAATATATTTTTAAGAGTGAAGCCCTGGAAGGTTAACAGTCCTGCAATATCGCAAATCCGGCTCTGAACGTATTTTCTTTGCATATGTAGAGAATATCTAACATGGCAGTGATATTGGCCATATTTATAAATACTGCAAGGTTTATCTCCCGTTTTTATACATGAAATAAAATAAATTAATTACCTTTAATGACAAAGTAATTGGTTAATTTGTTGATTTATTCATGTTGTGTCTTTAATTATGAATAATTGTGCAAAATTCAACTTGACCCAAGAATGGGAACTGGGCGAAAAATGTGTAAAAGAATCCTTCCAGACAGACAGACAGACAGGGTTAATAAAAGCTTTGTAATAAAAATATATATATATATATTTCACATAATAGCTAGTAAACTAAGAAAAAAAAAAAGTTTTTTTACCCTAAGTGTGGTTTGCATACTTAGCTCCGTTTCCTCTCTGGCGCCCAAATACGCCATGGACAAAGCCGTGTGGATACTAAAAGGACTGTAGACTATATTCACAGCGTTAACGGCTAATGTCCGGTACAGGTCATTCGAGAACATTGACACAGCGCTGGTCAGTTTGTGGATTTCAGTCTCATTACTGAGCCCATGGACGACGCTTTGGTCAGATATGCTGTAGGCCAAACCCACAATCATTACTAAATTTCCGTGCGTCCACATTGTGACGTCCAGTGTAAGCAAGCCCTGGCCTCCACAATAACAACATTGATTTGAAAAGAAAGAAAACAGCATTTGGCTTTAAGCTGCCGGGATCAGGTGTACAGGGAGATAGAAACGGTGGAAGGAAAAATCAATTTTGTAAAATTAGAGGCGTTTCCTTAAGACAACCAAACAAAATTAAAAACAAAATACTTTTTACAAAAATGAAAGGTTATACAAGGGATAGCACACCACACATTATTGCAATATCTCTTAATACTCCAAGGTTTATTTCCTTTTTTATTTTAAAACCAATGAATAAACACTTGTTGATTAACTAATCAATGATTGTTTGATTGACTTATATGATATCTTCGACTATGAATAATTGTGTCAATTTTCACCTTGCTCTGACAGTGGGCAAGCTGGAGAAATGATGTGTTATAAGACTTCAGCCAGACAGAGTTCAGAAAAGCTTTGTAGAAACATCTTTCAATGATGCGCATCTGTATGGCCTGGATTTGTAATAGTATGACTCCATACCATCATATTTTTTTTAAAATGGTGTTTTGGTTTGAAGAAAAAGAAATTGTTTTGCATAATTAATTGTAATAACAAAATGTTCTTTTTGTTTCAGAAGACCAAAAGTAGCTGTTGCACTTCAACATGCAAACTGCACAAATAACCCAGAAATTTCAATAGCTTTTTAACTTTACAGAGCTTATATACTTACTCTGACAGTCTGTCCAATTGTTTGTCGGTCTAGAAAAAGTTTGTACACATTATTTCTCCCACACCCAATCAAACTGAAATTTTGCATAATTATTTCTTTTACTTGAAAACATAAGAATCCATTTTCAAAAACTGAACCAGCTAGTTAATTAACTATTGGTAATTAATTATAGTTAGGTATCTTAAACAAGTGGTGGTATATGCTGAGTTAGGGGTGTTATAAGCTGAGTTAGTCCCCTTTATAGGTCGCCGTACGAGTCTTAGAGAACACAACATGAACATTAGGACGAGAGTATAGAGACAATATACAACTCTTCCATGTCCATAAGACCTCCACTAGCAGAGTGGTTACTGTGTTGGCATGAGAAGCATGAGAAGTCTTTAGCCATGATTTCGAATCCAGGTCGTTACTTCCTTTTTTAATTTTTATAAATGCTTTTATTTTGTTAGTCTAGATTCCAGATCTATTCCTAATTTAATTGCATGACTGATCCAAACTTATTGATACAACTATGATTAATATAAGCTTTTTATTTATCTTTTCTTTATTTTCCTTGTTTTTTTTTGTTTTTTTTTTTTGCTTTTTTTTTGATCGGTAGACAAAGAGATGAACAGACTGCACAAAATAAAAAGACTTTTGATATTTCAGGGAGGGGGGTTTGTCTTTTACGTTATTATTTGTTTGGTTTTCCTACACCTAATGTTGGTCTATATCATCAGAGAAAACGTTAGACTTTTAGACAATGTGTCTTAATGCACAACGTGATGCCGTATAAGGCGGTGGGAAGGTTACTGGATCTATCTGGTCAGGTGTATGAAGGGGATTGAAGATATTCATGAAAGTTGTATGAAGATGTATGAAGGTATGTTATTTTTTGTGATGGTATTTGAAGATATGTGAAGTTATATGATCTTATTTGAAGTAACTGATGTTATGTGAAGGTATGTGATGTTATGTGAAGTTATGTGATGTTATGTGAAGATATGTGAAGTTATGTGATGTTATAGTTAAAGATATGTGAAGTTATGTGATGTTATAGTTAAAGATATGTGAAGTTATGTAATCTTATTTGAAGTAAGTAAATGTTATGTGAAGGTAATTGATGTTATGTGATGTTATGTGAAGGTGTGTGATGTTATGTGAAGGTACTTTGATTTTATGTAAAGATATGTGAAGTTATGTGATGTTATTTGATGGTAAGTGATGTTATGTGAAAGTAAGTGATGTTATGTGAAGGTTATGTGATTTTATGTGATGCTATGTGAAGGTACTTTGATTTTATGTGAAGGTATGTGATGTTACTTGAAGGTAAGTAATGTTATGTGAAGGAACTTTGATTTTATGTGAAGGTATGTGATGTTACTTGAAGGTAAGTAATGTTATGTGAAGGAACTTTGATTTTATGTGAAGGTATGTGATGTTATTTGAAGGTAAGTGATGTTATGTAATGTTATGTGAAAGAATATGATGTTATGTGAAGGTACTTTTATTTTATGTGAAGATATGTGAAGTTATCTGATGTTATGTGAAGATATGTGAAGTTATGTGATGTTATGTGATGTTATGTGATGTTATGTGAAGATATGTGAAGTTATGTAATGTTATTCGAAGGTAATTGATGTTATGTGAAGATATGTGAAGGTGTGTGATGTTATGTGAAGGTACTTTGATTTTAGGTAAAGATATGTGAAGTTATGTGATGTTATTTGAAGATATGTGATGTTATGTGAAGGTAAGTGATGTTATGTAAAGGCATTTGACAATAAATTACAGTGTTTGAAAATAAGAGAAAGTATTTTTTGGTATTTCAAGGTGTGTTAAGACATTTGAAAGTTTGTTAGGTTGTTTTTTTTCACTTTAAGCACGATAATTACTGATTATGAACAATTACTGATTATGAACAAATTTTGACACTGATCTAAGCTATAAGAAATTTATTTCGCTTGTTAACATTTTAATAAAAAAAGAAATAATTCCAACAATTTGCAGTTTTGTTTATTTTTAAACAGAATTAGATCGATCGTTACTCAATAATTATCTCTGTAATATTTGGGTCGGAAAATCTTCCATGAAAGAGAATCAGCTCATTGTTGTCGTCACGAAGGAAAAACATAAAAGGGTGACCTGCAATAAAATCTGTTGGTTCATCTTCTTCCCAGGTTGAGGTTGGTACAAATTTCACTGCAGTTGCCGATGCTGCGGTTACTCCAAGCTCGTTGATCTCAATAACCGCTTTCTGGACGACATCAGAGACACGGACTTGCTGATCTGAGATCCCAGCGAAATTTGCAATCTCATCAAAAACGATTGACATGATCAAAAATCTGAGAGTAATGTTTAAATTAATGTTAGCAACGAGTTTAAACTTGGGAAGTTTCAGGTGAATTTTCTCTGGCTTCATTTCCTTAAAGAGAATGTTGACGTCAAAGTTCGGATTCGAGAAGACATCCTCAAAATCACTGAGTCCTGAGCGAGATTTTGGCAGTGCGACGTAGAATGCGAATCTCTTGTTCTGAAAAGGAATTCGTATCACGTCGACATCCATTACAACAGATCTTTTGACCTCGAAGTAAGAGGTCTGGTTCATGAAGTCAGTTTCAACGAGACCTCCAGTGGCCAGTTGGAAAGTGTCTTTGCTGGTTTCACTTGGATTGAATTTAGACATCCAGGTTCCATTCACATACAATGCATCAATTAACAGCAGAAGAGTTGAGCTATCGATTTTTGGTGGGGGCAGAAAAGATGTGATTTTATTCATGGTTTGATTGGCGACCCATTCATTGATGGCAGCCTCCGTAACGAGAGTTGCATTAAGGTCGATGGTTCCGGAGGCAGCATTATACAGAGTTGCTAGATCTTCCTAAGTGAGAAAAGAGAGTAAACAAACATGATGAACATTCAGAATGCGAATATTATTACAAACTTTCATCATAGTGTGACTAATTGTAGTTTTAAAATGGACCGTGTTTGACCAAGTGGTCAAGCGTTTGGCTTCGGAAACTACGGGCCTTGTGTTGATTCCCGGTGGAGACTGCAATGATGAAATTCAGGATTTTTAGGAGTCCACCCAGATGACTGACTGTCTTTTCATATACTATGCCCTCTAGATTATCATTTTGATGGTCTACAAATTGGAATCCTGACCGCCTCCAACCAGTGCTTTTTTATTGGGGGGGGGGGCTAGGACGTCATAATTGACTTTACTAGAAAAACATGTGACTTGCATATGTCAATATAAACCTTATTGGGTAACTCACGTTAGCAGGGGGAAAGTAATGTTAGTGCGTGGTTGTGTTGGCCACATAGTATCCTTGTGGCCAAAATAGGAATATGAAACATTAACTGTCCAGTTTAATGAATCAAAATAGTGTACAACCCAAACAACGGCACGCGGGCTATATCCGGCCCTTCTACGTGGTGCAGTTTTGCTCATAGCATCTCTGCTCACTACGCACAATAAAGTCGCCTAGACACAGTCATAGCTCATAGCATCTCTGCTCACTACGCACAATAAAGTCGCCCAGACACAGTCATAGTTCATAGCATCTCCGCTCACTACGCACAATAAAGCCGCCTAGACACAGTCATAGTTCATAGCATCTCTGCTCACTACGCACAATAAAGTCGCCTAGACACAGTCATAGTTCATAGCATCTCTGCTCACTACGCACAATAAAGTCGCCTAGACACAGTCATAGCTCATAGCATCTCTGCTCACAACGCACAATAAAGCCGCCTAGACACAGTCATAGTTCATAGCATCTCTGCTCACTACGCACAATAAAGTCGCCTAGACACAGTCATAGTTCATAGCATCTCTGCTCACAACGCACAATAAAGCCGCCTAGACACAGTCATAGTTCATAGCATCTCTGCTCACAACGCACAATAAAGCCGCCTAGACACAGTCATAGCTCATAGCATCTCTGCTCACTACGCACAATAAAGCCGCCCAGACACAGTCATCGTTCATAGCATCTCTGCTCACAACGCACAATAAAGCCGCCTAGACACAGTCATAGTTCATAGCATCTCTGCTCACTACGCACAATAAAGTCGCCTAGACACAGTCATAGTTTATAGCATCTCTGCTCACAACGCACAATAAAGCCGCCTAGACACAGTTATAGTTCATAGCATCTCTGCTCACAACGCACAATAAAGCCGCCCAGACACAGTCATAGTTCATAGCATCTCTGCTCACAACGCACAATAAAGCCGCCTAGACACAGTCATAGCTCATAGCATCTCTGCTCACAACGCACAATAAAGCCGCCTAGACACAGTCATAGTTCATAGCATCTCTGCTCACAACGCACAATAAAGCCGCCCAGACACAGTCATAGTTCATAGCATCTCTGCTCACAACGCACAATAAAGCCGCCTAGACACAGTCATAGCTCATAGCATCTCTGCTCACTACGCACAATAAAGCCGCCCAGACACAGTCATCGTTCATAGCATCTCTGCTCACAACGCACAATAAAGCCGCCTAGACACAGTCATAGTTCATAGCATCTCTGCTCACAACGCACAATAAAGTCGCCTAGACACAGTCATAGTTCATAGCATCTCTGCTCACAACGCACAATAAAGCCGCCTAGACACAGTCATAGTTCATAGCATCTCTGCTCACAACGCACAATAAAGCCGCCTAGACACAGTCATAGTTCATAGCATCTCTGCTCACAACGCACAATAAAGCCGCCTAGACACAGTCATAGTTCATAGCATCTCTGCTCACAACGCACAATAAAGCCGCCTAGACACAGTCATAGTTCATAGCATCTCTGCTCACTACGCACAATAAAGTCGCCTAGACACAGTCATAGTTTATAGCATCTCTGCTCACAACGCACAATAAAGCCGCCCAGACACAGTCATAGTTCATAGCATCTCTGCTCACAACGCACAATAAAGCCGCCTAGACACAGTCATAGCTCATAGCATCTCTGCTCACTACGCACAATAAAGCCGCCCAGACACAGTCATCGTTCATAGCATCTCTGCTCACAACGCACAATAAAGCCGCCTAGACACAGTCATAGTTCATAGCATCTCTGCTCACTACGCACAATAAAGTCGCCTAGACACAGTCATAGTTCATAGCATCTCTGCTCACAACGCACAATAAAGCCGCCTAGACACAGTTATAGTTCATAGCATCTCTGCTCACAACGCACAATAAAGCCGCCCAGACACAGTTATAGTTCATAGCATCTCTGCTCACAACGCACAATAAAGCCGCCCAGACACAGTCATAGTTCATAGCATCTCTGCTCACAACGCACAATAAAGCCGCCTAGACACAGTCATAGCTCATAGCATCTCTGCTCACTACGCACAATAAAGCCGCCCAGACACAGTCATCGTTCATAGCATCTCTGCTCACAACGCACAATAAAGCCGCCTAGACACAGTCATAGTTCATAGCATCTCTGCTCACAACGCACAATAAAGCCGCCTAGACACAGTCATAGTTCATAGCATCTCTGCTCACAACGCACAATAAAGCCGCCTAGACACAGTCATAGTTCATAGCATGTCTGCTCACAACGCACAATAAAGCCGCCTAGACACAGTCATAGTTCATAGCATCTCTGCTCACAACGCACAATAAAGCCGCCTAGACACATAGTTCATTGCCGTGATTCTGTCCATTCTTGGCATTTCGTTGGTGTCCAAGCTTAAGAAATGTTGAGAACCTCTTAGATATAAAGTTGTTTTTAGGACAAGATGCTAACAAGAAGACATTCTAAACAATGAAAGACATTTTTTTTTCTTGTTTTCTTTCTTTTTTTTTAAACCTGATATAAACTCTGTCTGTGTAGTGTGTCGTTGTGTTTGTCTCTCTAGTGTGTCGTTGTGTTTGTCTCTCTAGTGTGTCGTTGTGTTTGTCTCTCTAGTGTGTCGTTGTGTTTGTCTCTCTAGTGTGTCGTTGTGTTTGCCAAACCTAGCCAAGTTCAAGCGTACTTAGCCTCTACACCACGCATCCCACCATACCTCCTTTATAAAACTTATATTGAGATTGTTGTTCTCTTAGGTCTACTACACTTTCTAATTGTCCAAATGACAGGCCTTTAGATCACGTTTTAGATGCGCACACGTTTCCTGAACATGAGTTTATTTAACACTTGATACCTCACGTTCGGAAATTCCCGAATGCAATAGTCCTTTCAAGAACGCGATACTCCTTTCGAAACTAGTGTTGGATCTAGATCTATGCTTAGTTCTCTAGCCAAATTTTTTTTTTTTTTACTTTGAAACTCTGTAAAGTTCAAACTAGAGTTATTTTTATATGGCCAACGAAATAGCAACCCTTTATAACTATATACATCAATTGTAAAATCAGGTTCTATGAAGTTGTGACTTGAATATAGGTATTTAAAAATTTTTAAGAAAAATAGCAATTACAGATTTTTCTATTTTTTTATTAATTATATATAACTAGATGTTAATTAAGAATTTTGCAACTGCTATTTACTTGTTTTAATTGCACTTTATTGATGATGTCAACGTTATAAAGAAGAAAAGATTGACAATAAATATTCAAAAATACAATACTTCTACTCAGTCTTGTCTTCGAGTCCGTAGATTAATGACAAGTGAAACTTAATAGAGCAGACCGTCGACATTGATTAAATATTCTTTGTTTCTTATAGAGCGATTATTTTGCATAGATGTTGACAGGGCCGGCCCTAACCATAGCGGGGCTGTTTGCAAAACGGATTACGCGGGGCCCAGTTTGGGTAAAGAAACGGATAATACGTGAAGATTAAGATTTTATATTAGAAAATTAATTCGTCTCTGCATTTTATTCTTTCTTTACTAAGTACGAAATCACGATCAAATAAAGATTACATTACGAGCCTTGCGTGTAACAAAGTCATATAGTCTATCATCAAACTTCTGTTTCCAACATAGATAATGCTCAATAGCAAGAGTTACCAAAATGTTTAAATCAATCTTTGAGATTTGTTGACCTCAAGTAATTCTTCATTAGCTTTTTCCACTAGATGCCACAGTTAAGGATATTGTATAATGCCGTTTTTTTTTCAAGACCTAGAGAGTCGTCGTGAGTGCGTGGTTGGGCCACGTATAGAATAGTAGGTAAAGAAGATGAATTCCCCCCCCCTCTTTTTTTTTATTAGCCGCGATCTTTATCGCAGCGAAAGTTACGTGGGGTAACTCTAGTCCGACTTGCAGAAATAAAAGAAAATAAAAGAGCTTTTCATCGAGGTTTAGAGAGTCGCAAGCCGTGCGTCGTGTGCCGCATGGCTGAACGAAGTAGAGAATTATATATAGAGGTACGTATACAAGTCAAAGTGATTTTTTCCCGTTATGGCCAAAGAGCTAGAAATGTTTTCGTATTGTCCTCTTGAACAACAAAAGTATTGTTTCTATAAATAGACTTCGTTCAATATTCTTTTCAAAAAAAAGGTTAATTTTTGTTTATTTTTGTCACGTACACGGTACACTTCAAGAGTACGTATATGTCACTTGTAGGAATCTAATACTGGAACTTCTAACAAAGCAGGCGTTCACTAACCTTGTACTTCTGATGGAGTTCAAACTTTGGGTTCACCCACATGCCATTAGCCACCAGGAACTGCATATCCTCGACCTGAGTGACGTCATGAATCAGGTCATGGTAAGCCATGTGTGGTGATGGTAGATCCCTCAACTGGTAAGAACAAACAATTAGTGTCTACATTACTTTCTAGATATTTAGTTTAATATTTTCTTTTCAGGATCTTAATTTAAAAAGATAGCTTTATGATTATTGTAATAGATACTCAACTGAAAGTTTTAAGAGAGGAAAGATTTTATTGATTGATTTGAAGACCACGAGGAAGGATGTACTAATATAATATGATATTACGTCATTGTTTGTTGTTTATGTTTTGTGCGAACGCAAAGGAACGGACGGAATTAAAAAGAGAGTTATATATGTCTACCTTGATAAAGACAGTCTCGTTATTATCATTATTAATTAGTAACGTCTACAGTAATTTATCATTAATCTGTGACAACAGAACATGGTGTCAGATTTGGTTTCAGATCTTGTGTCAGATCTGGTATTAGATTAGGTGTCAAATCTAGTGTCACATTGCTGGTAACAGGTAGATCTAGATCTAGTTGTTTCTAAATTGCTAAAAGTACATTTTATTTGTGGTGTCATTAGTTCATTTTATTTAGATCTAGACCTAGACATAGAATCTAGAATCTGTACGAATAATGGAATTATTCAATCCTCCTAAACCGTTGTCACTAGACGGTAATCTATCTGAACGATGAAAAAAATGGAGACAAAGTTTTGAACTGTTTATGTTCGCCAATGAAAAGAATACGAAGCCCGAGCCAGTGAAGAAAGCTTTATTGTTACACCTGATCGGTGAACTCGCTCGAGACATCTACAATACTTTTCAAGTATGTGAAGATGAGACTGTAGACTAAGTAATTGAAAGGTTTGAGAATCATTTTTTGTCTAAGTCCAACACTGTGTATGACAGATTTAAATTCTTCTCTAGAAAGCAGAAAGACGGAGAAACGTTTGAACAGTATTATACTGATTTAAAGAATTTGGCAAAAGAATGCAAGTTTGACAACCTTCGAGATGAACTCATCAGAGATCGATTGGTATGTGGTATACAGTCAGATCGAGTGAGAGAGAGACTTATGAGAGATGTAGACTTAACTTTAGAGAAATAAGCAAACATAATTCGTGCTGACGAGCATACCCAGAAACAAATGATAGATATGAAAGGACTACATGTGGATGCTGCTAATAAATTAAAGAAGACAGAAGATAGAAAGACAGTCAAAACCTCACAGGGAAAAATGGCAAAGAATCATGTAACAAGTTTCATTAGAGATTGCAGATCTTGTGGTGGATCTCATGTAAAATACAATTGCCCAGCATTCGGACACACATGCCGAAAATGTAAAAAGAGAAATCATTTCACTGTAAAATGTGGTTCGAAACACTTCAAGGCGGTTGATTTACTAGAAGATGATAGTCAGGCAAGCCAAGTAAATGAGTTGTGGTTTGAGGCAATTGGTACTGAGGACAATGTCAAAGTTTGGATGGTTGATGTCAATATTATGGGGAAAATAGTCAAAATGAAGATTGACACAGGAGAACAAGCTAATTGTGGTGACACGGTTACTGTGTGGTCAACCGTGACACACGGTCAAGTGTTGAGTATCGAGAGTTAGGGGACTTGGGGGAAGTGACAAGTGTGTAAACAAGAGGAGAGAGAGAGAAAGTCAGCGAGTGAAGATTGACACAGGAGAACAAGCTAATTGTGGTGACACGGTTACTGTGTGGTCAACCGTGACACACGGTCAAGTGTTGAGTATCGAGAGTTAGGGGACTTGGGGGAAGTGACAAGTGTGTAAACAAGAGGAGAGAGAGAGAAAGTCAGCGAGTGAAGATTGACACAGGAGAACAAGCTAATTGTGGTGACACGGTTACTGTGTGGTCAACCGTGACACACGGTCAAGTGTTGAGTATCGAGAGTTAGGGGACTTGGGGGAAGTGACAAGTGTGTAAACAAGAGAGAGAAAGTCAGCGAGTAAAGATTGACACAGGAGAACAAGCTAATTGTGGTGACACGGTTACTGTGTGGTCAACCGTGACACACGGTCAAGTGTTGAGTATCGAGAGTTAGGGGACTTGGGGGAAGTGACAAGTGTGTAAACAAGAGAGAGAGAGAAAGTCAGCGAGTGGAGTTGGGTATCTGTACATAACGTTGCCCTGTATATATGTTATGTTGAAAATGTTACACAATTAATTAAAAGGCACTTTAAACGTAAAGGGACTTGTTTCTTTACACTAATGTGATATCAGAGTAAACGTGGAACAATTTAGAAACTGATACTCAGCTAAAGAATTCAAATACTACCCTACGAGCATTGGGGGATGAAGCATTAGAACTGAAGGGAGTTGCATCGGTCACATTTAAAGTCGGCGATGTAGAAGTTAAAGATGATCTGTACTTGATCAAGAAAAGTATCAATCCTATACTAGGTCTGAAGACATCTATTGCTTTAAAACTAATTGAGGCAAAGAGAAATGTCGAAGTACACGATGTCAAGCAACAAAATGAAGTTCCACAAGTGTGGATGAAAAAATATAAGCAAGTATTCGAAGGACTCGGTACATACAAAATAAAGTATCACATTAAACTGACGTCAGGAGCAAAACCAGTTATTCAATGTGCGCGCAGAGTTGCACCATCAATCTATGAAGAATTAAAAAGAAAACTCACACAAATGCAACAAGGAGTGATCGCAGAAGTTGATGAAACAACAGAATGGGTTCATTACTTGGTTATAGCAAAGAAGAAAGATAATTCTTTGAGGTTGTGTTTAGATCCCCGAGAACTGAACAAATATATAATGAGAGAACATTTCATTATACCAACATTTGATCAAATCAATAGTTCACTGGGAGCAGTAAAAGTGTTTAGTATACTTGATCAAAGGATGCATATTGGCAAGTGGAGTTGGATGAACCAAGCTCTTATTTATGTACATTCAATACTCCGTTTGGAAGATACAGATTCTTGAGAATGCCTTTTGGAATATCCTCAGCTAGTGAAGTATTACAGAAACGTTCTTATCAAGTATTCGGAGACATCCCAGGTGTACATATCATGTCAGATGACATGCTGATTGCAGCAAAAGATGAAAAAGAACATGATCAAATTTTTTTAAATGTTCTGGAGAGAGCTAGAAAGAACAATGTAAAGTTCAACAAGAACAAGATACAATATAAACTTTCTGGTGTTAGTTATCTCGGAAGACAAATTGGAGCAGATGGTATTCGTCCAGAACCAGCTAAAATCAAAGCAATAATGGAGATGCCAGCACCGACAGATCGAACAGGAATTCAAAGACTGCAACTTTCTGTCAAGTTTCATTCCAAACATGTCAACAATTACCAGTCCATTGCGTGAATTGCTAAAGAAAGATGTATTGTGGCAGTGGAATGCAGAGCAAGAAAATGCTTTCCAACTAATAAAGAAAACACTTAGTGAAGCTTCAGTTCTGCAATTGTTTAACCCTGAAAAACCAGTTACTATTCAGTGTGACGCTTCTTCTAAAGGGTTGGGAGCATTTTTAATGCAAGAAGACAAACCAGTTGCGTATACGTCAAGATCATTGACAGAAACAGAGTGCAGGTATGCACAAATAGAAAAGGAAATTAGCTATAGTGTTTGCAGCTGAACATTTTCACCATTATATTTTTGGAAGAACTGTGACTGTACAATCAGATCACAAACCTTTGGAAACTATTGTGACTAAGCCTTTACACAAGATTTTACCAAGACTTCAGTTGATGATGTTTAGACTGTTGAGATATCAATTAACAGTAACTTACACTCCAGGTTCAAAAATGCATATAGCTGATACGTTATCGCGTGCGTACATCAGTGGTCAAGAACAATCAAATTCAAATGATGACATGGTTATGAGAATTCATAGCGCAACAGCACAGTTTCCGGAAAGTGATCAGAAGATTATTGAAATTAGAAGGAAAACTGAATCTGATGCTAAATTAAAACTTGTAATCAATTATGTCAGAGAAGGTTGGCCAAAGATAAAAACTCAAGTTCATGAAACAGTGAAAGTGTATTGGTCATTGAAAGACAGTATTCATGAAGAGAATGGAATATTGTTTTATGAAAACAGAATTATAATTCCTTCAAGTATGAGAAATGAAATTCTCGACAAGTTGCACATAGGTCATTTTGGTCCTGAGAAAACCAGATTGAAGGCAAAACAGAGTGTGTTTTGGCCAGGATTGTCTAAAGATATTTTTTCGACAATAATGAAATGCTCAACATGTGCAACATTCAAAAGAAATAATATGAAAGAAAAATTGCTACCTCATGCTGTACCAGACAGACCATGGAAAAAGTTTGCTACAGATTTGTTTGAATGGTGGAACAATGACTTCTTGCTAGTTGTGGACTATTTCTCCAAATACCCTGAAATAAAACGACTGGAGAACAAAACAGCAGAATGTGTTATCAGGGCACTGAAAGGTATTTTTGCTAGACATGGTATACCAGAAGAAATAGTGAGCGACAATATGCCATTCAACAGCTATCAATATAGAGAGTTTGCTTATGAGTGGGGTTTTAAGATAACCACATCAAGTCCCAGATACCCTCAATCAAATGGACAAAGTGAGGTGTATGTTGATATCGTAAAGCAGATATTTAACAAAGCATACAAAAGTGGGAAAGATCCATATCTCGCTATGCTCGAGTATAGAAATACTCCGATAAGCGGACTGCTTTATTCGCCATCACAACTGCTGATGCGTAGAAGACTCAGGGACATCATTCCAACTGATTCCAAACTATTGAAACCATAGGTAGCTGAAAATGCAGAGACATTACTCAACGAACGACAGACGAAAAGCAAAGTGAAATACGATGCAAAAGCAAGGTTACATAAAGACTTCTCTGTCGGGGAGAAGGTGAGAGTTCGTCTAGGACAAACATGGCAGAAAGCAGTCGTGATCTTACATCATAAAGACAAATGATGGAAAAACATACAGACGAAATCAACGGTTTTTAAACAAGAGCTACAAAGAAGACTTCTCTGGGTACTATGATACCGACGAAGACAATGAACAGCAAACTGTTAGAACAAAGAAAACAGACAATTATAAACCAACATCTAGAGAACTTGTTGTGCCGGTCAAGACAACCAGAAGTGGTCGAGTTGTCAAAATGCCTTGTAAATATAAGTCTTAAGCACTTTAAAAGGAAGGATGTGATAATAGCTTCAAAAGGAAGGATGTACTAATATTATATGATATTACGTCATTGTTTGTTGTTTATGTTTTATGCGAAAGCAAAGAATCGGACGGAAATAAAAAGAGAGTTATGTATGTCTACCTTGATAAAGACTGTCTCGTTATTAGTAACGTCTACTGTAATTTATTATTATTCTGTGACAACAGAACATATATATGTATGTATGTAGGTGTGTGTGTGTGTGCTTGTGTGTGTACGTGTGTGTGTGTACGTATGTATGTATGTATCTATCTATCTATCTCTGTGTGTGTGTGTGTGTTTCACTAGGGCTACCAAAAAAAAATGAACGACCATTGAAGAATAAAATGAAGGTCGAAGCCTTACGAAGGGTATGAAGTAACAAGAATGGGCAGTAATCCTAGATTTTAAAACATACATAGGTTGTACAATAATGATAGGTTTCACAGCAAAGCTAGGCTGATAGGTCTTACAGCAAAGCTAGGCTGATAGGTCTTACAGCAAAGCTAGGCTGATAGGTCTTACAGCACTAGGCTGATAGGTCTTACAACAATTGCAGACTTTCAAATGATCAATTTTACGACAATTTGACAAATTGGGAGGTTGTTTACAAGTATGGAGGCGCGATGACTGAGCGGCAAAGTGCTTAGCTTCCGAACCAGAGTCCCGGGTTAGAATCCTGGTGAAGTCTGGGATTTTTAATTTAGAGATCTTTGGGCGCCTCTGAGTCCACCCAGCTCTAATGGGTACCTGACATAAGTTGGGGAAAATTAAGGCGGGTTTACATCACAGATAGTTTAAAACAGTAATACATTTCGCCACAATGCTCTCTTGATATGTTTTACGAACATGGTAGGTTGTACCACAGATGAAGGTTTTACAACTAATATAAGAGTTTTCAACCTCAAAAAAAAATGCACAGCTATAATTGCTTGATGGGTTTTACGAAACTGATAGGTTTTAGGCAGTTATTATTTTTTTTATGGAGGTGCGGTGGATGAGCGGTAAAGCGATTGGCTTCCGAACTGAGCTGTCTTGGGTTCGAATCCTGGTGAAGACATGAGAAGGGAACTTAAAAAAAAATTAAATTTATGAAAATGATTAAATTTTACAATGATAGGTTTTAAAACTAAAATACATTTTACAGAACGTTAGGTTGTAAAAGATTTCTCAAAAGTAGTAGATTTGAAAACAAGTTTATATAAGAAGTAGCCTTAAAACTGAGATAAAACATCGAACAGAAACAACTCACCCAGAGACCGTCTCTCAAGTGGCGCATAGTGTCGTGCATGGCTCCCATATACGTCATGGACAGTGCAGAGTGGGCAGTGAATGGACTGAACACAAAATTCAAAGCCCTGCGGTGAAGTGTCCTGTACACGTCCCGAGAAAACGCGGACACGGCGCTGGTCAGCAAGCGAATGTCAGTTTCATTGCTCATTTCTGGGTCAGCCCATCCAACCTTAACGCTCATAACAGCACATATTGTGACGAGCAATACATTCGTCATCATTCTAAAATAGTTTTGACTGTCCGTATGGAAACCTACTTTCTAATGTCTTCAGAGTGCAACAGAAATGACTAGAAAAGAAAGTTATCAAGCAGTAGGCCTAGTAACAAAAATCAATTAAAATTAGCTGCTTTGTTACATCAGTGACAGCAAAATGGACGCATTAATCCAGAGGTGTATCCTAGAGAAATAACAATGATAATAATAAAGGCAACGTCTTCGATTCCGAAGAGTAAGGGTGAGCGCATTGTTTCGCATGGCTAGGCCAACTCAGTTACGACATGCATACTTTTCTTTATCGGATGTAGACAAAGCCGTTGTCCGCGGGGGAAGGGGGGTCAATTGCAGTTTTCTTTACTTTTTCTACGTCTGTCTTTTACAAGGGCCTACCCTTGGGCCTATAATGTGTGTCCCGTGACCATCGTGACAGCTCTCCAACTGTTTCTTTTAGAAAGCATCTGCTGCCAGCTTCTTTTCTCTATGCCAGTAAGGACAAAATGACGGCTTACGGGAGGGGGGGGGGCGAACGTATAGAAAATAAACAACATTTCAACATAAAATAAACAATTCCGTCTCGTTTAATTACAAAACAACAACGCTGATCACATGCCAAACTTTTGCAGGGCTGATAATAAGCTCCAAACATGTGGAGGTCTGATGAAAAGCTCCAAACGTTTGGAGGCTAATGGTAAGTTCCAAACGTTTACAGGTCTCATTGTAAACAACAAACGTCTGCATGGCTGATGGTTAGCTCTAAAGAATTGTGGGCGGATGGTAAGCTCCAAACGTTTGGAGGCTGATGGTAAGCACAGAACTTATGAAGGGTTGATGGTAAGCTCCAAACGTCTGTAGGGCTGATGGTTGTCAGGGGGAGATATGGCGAGAGTGAATATGTTACTTTGATATTCTGGAATGATATTTATATCCCCTTGTTTAGATACTCCAAGGTTATGAATGTGAATAGTCTTGCACGTGTTATGAACTGAATGGTTTAGTCTTTGTAGAATGTGCGAGAGAGTGTGTTAGTCTGTGAGGTCTTGTCCCCGGTCCAGGAAGGTTGGACAGTTGCTTCCTGGACTGGTGGTTTTGTATTAATATTTATTGAGTTGATGTCATTGTGTGCTCATTGAATATTAAAGTATTATTTGTATTTCAATGGATATCTATACTTAGAGTTGAAGTGTAATTAGTAATAATTGTTCTTAATTGTAATATTTAAGTAACCCCTAACTAGCCAAGCAAAGCAATAAATACGGAATCCAAATGTCTACAGGACTGATGGTAAATTCAAAACGTCTGCAGGGGTGATGGTAATTTCTAAACGTGTGCAGGGTTGATAGCAAGCTCCAAACCCTAACCCTAACCTTGTTTGCATTGAAGAATTTACTCTAGGACGACGTCATCAACTGGTGTGTTTTTTTTTTCCAATACGCATAGAATATTTTAACTAACATGGCGCCATTGTATGTTACAGTGTTTTATTGCACGACCACAAATAGCTTAGACTAGCATATAATAATTTGTATGCCTTCTCTTAAGACCCCGACAATATCTGAACTAAAATATATACTATTGAATTCCACGTTGTTTATTGGAATTGAACATTGTAATATTTAGTTATAACTACACGTTGTTCAATTGGTTTTACTAAAATGCATTAATTTGATAATCTTTATTATTTTGTGTGCTACATTCACAGCAGAAGTATGTTACATTTGCAAGGAGATAAAGAATCTTAGTTGACATCTATATCCAGCTACATTGTAAATTTGTTGATAAGGTGTGCAACACTGTCTTTTTTTTTTCTTCAACCATTCAATTAGCCAACATTTGACTTGTTAGTCTCTGACGTCCCCTCAGGTTTGAAGATCATTACGTTCTTGCTCAAACCTCATGCAGGACTGGGTATTGGGCAGGGTTGGACTCCGAGGCCATCGAGAAGACAGTATGAAAACGTTAAATGAAATAACAAGATGTTGAGTTCTTTTAAATAACATACTTCAACCCATTTTAAAACTACTTCTTCCACCATAAACAATGTTGTCCTGTCTCTGGTCTTCACTTACATAAACGATAATGATAGTTAATCACCCACTTTTCTATCCATTCATCTTTATTAATCCAGTTTGAGGTTACATCAGAATTGACGAGCCAATACAAAAACCGAAACACACACCCAATAACAATATCCTTTTAAAGTTTTCAATGTACACAATTACACATTTTTAACCTTAATCTTTTGACTTAAAAAAAACACTCAGTCTAGGTCATTGATGGGAAAACTACGGCCACCGGTCCAACTTCGGCACCCAGAAAGTTTTTATCCGGCCCGACACATGCTAAAACATCTAAATTAAGAAGAACTGTTATCGAAACACGGAAAACTTCACACAGTTTTAGTTCAGATGTGATATCATTTTTCCCATTCTAAATTTCTAGATTTTCTAAATAAAATAATTATAGCCGCCACCCCCCCCCCCCAACAATTTTTTTACTTCAATTTTTTTTTCGCTCTTCAACAAGTGAACCCTTTGACCGTAGCACTAATTAAAGTAGAGACTGAGGAAAACAAACAAATCAATACAATAATTAGCTACAAGTAGGTTAGTGAATTGACCGAAATGGTAGAAAGTCGCTTAAATAAAGTTTGAGCCTGGTTCTTTCCTAATAAGTTTTATAAAAATATTTTTTTTTTATTTTTTTTTAAATCCTTTAAAAAAAAATTTAAGGGGAAGAGCTCCGCCTTCATTAATTTACACATTATTGCCCTTATTCGATATCCAACAAAATAATTAATTACCAATAACTAATTGACTACTTGAATTCGTAGACTTTTATATACTATATCTAGACTGGACATGGAGACTTTTTAACACTACAAAAAATGTCGTGTAAATTTTGTAGAAAGTTGGATCAAGGCGTTGTTTTGTAAAGTAGTTAAAAGAAGGGAGGGCTATTTTTTTCAACCCTAACCTATGTAACATATAATTTAATTTTTAGATCTAGATCTATTAAATGAACATCAAAAATAAGAGTACTCTCCTCTCATAATTATTATTTTGCAATTTTTAGATACATGATCTTCTTTATCAAAAGACTGAATGCAACACTAAATTGTGATTTTTTTTTTTTTGGTATTTTTGATAATCAATTACTAGATCTAGATCTAAAAAATAAAATTATATGTTACATAGGTTAGGGTTGAAAAAAACAAACAACTTGACTTCTTTGAACTACTTGACAAAACAACGCCTTGATCCAACTTTCTACACAATGTTCACGATCGATCAGTCGCGGATAAGAATTTATTTCCGGTTTCCAGTCTAGTAGTAGATACATATATAAGTCTATGCTTGAGTATTTTTTGTTTATCGATTCATGTTTTGTTAGGTACAATAAATGTGTAAAATATCAACTTGATCGGAGAATGGGCTAGGTAGAAAAAGCGAGGGGACTATACCAAAGAAATTTAGTCATGTCTGTGAATTCTGAATAATTAGTTTCCATTGGTGGTATCAAACTAAATAATTAATTACAAGTAATTAATTGACTGATTTTTATCGGCCCTTGAAAGGGGAAAAGACGCTATTAGTTTTGTGTGGCCTGTCTGTCCGTCTGTCCCGTTTAGATCTCAGAAACTAGAAGAGAAAATGAAAATCAGACATCATGATATTATAGATCATTCAAAGTTCTGATGCAAAGGCTACTATTTTGCTTTTCCGAAAGTGAACCATATAATTTTTAAAATTGTATATGCAAGCAGATTTTTCAAAAAATTACACCACTTTTCAATGAAAAACTTAAGGAGAGATAACTCATAGAATCGCGCACTGGTACGAAACATTTGCATCTAAGGTCACAATGGTAAAAGTGTCACTGGATCATTAAAAAAACAACAGATCATTATAAAATATATTTTCCATTTATTAACTAACTCATTGAATAGAATATAGATTCAAATGTTATTTTTTAAAAGAATTTTGATTCGACTTTGTTTTACTTATAAGTTTAAAAAATAACGAACTACTTTTATAGCACACAGTTTTGACATATCCTCATTATAGGCTTCTACACTTGACTGTGACGGTCTAGATAAGACTAAATAGAGCCCAGATCTACAAAATTATAATACGAGTTCTGTCTAGATATAGTTGTACAAATACCCCTTCTTCCATAGTGCTATTAGAGCATGGAATTGAGCATGGTTGCCTGAGCTAGCCAGGAAAACCAGTGACTTGGAGAATGTAAGTCATTGGTTAATTTGCATGACTGAATGCATCACGCGTAGGACGTAATCATCTTCTTTTTTGAAGTAACGTCAGTATTATATAAGATAAGACCTAAAACTAGGTCTAGATGTAGCTAGATCTATGTCTAGTTTGTATGAGAAATGACAATGGAGATATTAATTTAATTAATTTATTTGCGAGGGGAAAGTCTTGTAAAGTCATTTGTACACAATTGTAGCTTAAAGTAGGTCAAGAATTATTTTTTTTGGTGTTGTCAATTTATCAAAATTTGTTACAAGAATAAATCTTTTTTAGTTTCTCAATATAACATGTAACATGTTATTAATTTTGAATGCATGGATAAGGTTAATAATTATATTTTTAAAAATATAAGTGTACGCTAAATGAATATATGGAGATGCTGTGGCTGTGGGGTATAGCACTTGGATGGAACTGAAAGTCCCGTGTTCGAATCCTGGTGAAAACTCTTGGTGGACCACTTCGGGGGCCGATTTTGAGTTTATGTTTTACACAAACTGTCTTGGTAACCTTGTTTACTTTTTTATTATTGATTCATGTCTTGTCTTTGCAAATGAATAATTGTGCGAAGTTTCAACTTGATCTGAGAATGGGTGTGGGAGAAATAACGTGTACACACTTTTTACTAGACAGACAGGCAGAAGGTGAAAATTAGAAACTTTTCAATGAAGGGTCAAAGAAGCGGTCCACATTGGAAGCCTCTTTTTAAAATAACAGATGTCTGGAGTCCATAAAAAAAATATTTTTAGGAGATAAGATTAATTGGGTCAGCGTAATAGAGAAGTACGAATATAAAAATAGTATTTGCCAGGCCATAGATCCAAAGATTGCACAACACTCATTGTTTTCTTACCGTGTTGTGTAGAAACCATTATCATGTGGTCGGTAGTACTGATTTTTATGGCCAAAATTCTTTTTATAGGTAATTATCATTAATATCTATCTATCTATCTATCTATCTATCTATCTATCTATCTATCTATCTATCTATCTATCTATCTATCTATCTATCTATCTATCTATCTATCTATCTATCTATCTATCTATCTATCTATCTATCTATCTATCTATATCAATTTGTGCATTACACCAAACAAAACGTTATAACTATAAGAAAATCAAAATGTGCATTCACACCAGACTCACTCATAATTTACTTGTGAAAAGTTTATATCAGATTGTTTCTGATTTAATTGCCAGGGGAACAAAAGAGTGTTTGTGTCTGTTTGTCTTTGCTATCGGTGTCTTGTATCTCTTTTGTGATGGTAAAATCACAAAATCCTGACACAAAGGGTGATTTTTATTTCTAGAATCTTTTTAGCTTTTTTTATAGATGTTTGTCTCAAACAGCTGGCCTTATGGGTTGTTGTTTTTTTGCCAATGATTTTACCAGCAGCATTTAGGATTCTGTGAAGTTTATTTTATATTTAATGCTCAGATTGCCATACCAGGCAGTGATACTAAAACTTAAAATATTGCTCACGCGTGATAAAACATGGCCAAGGCCTTTTCGCTAACATTAAACGAGGACAGTTTTCTCAGTAATCGTAATCTTTGCTGCCCTTTTTTGCTGATATAATCAGTATTTGCAGTAAAATTTAGTTTATGGACCTCATTCACCAATCGTTAACAATTAACATTTAGTCACATGATAATATTGATAAAACAACGAAAAAAAAATTGTCATGTGATAGCCAATGTGTATTAAATTAAATCGTAATTTATTTAGAAGAGAAAGAGAATCACGTGGCTAAATGTTGTTTGTTTACGATTGGTGAATGAGGTCCATTGTCTAGGATAGTATTTAATAGTTTGCTCTATTTCAATAGTCTCTCCAGCTACAGAATCAATATCATTTTCCTACTTTTCCCTTCGAAAATCAATTATCATTTCTTTGGGTTTATTTTTTACATTAAATACTACAAAATTATGTTTACAGTATTTTTCAATGTGTCTATTTCTCTGAAATACTCATTTACGTCTGAGCTCTCTGATAGCAGGGCAAGAAGATCCGCATCATCAGCTAATTTTGTGAAGGAGCAAAAAGGACTATCGGATTGAAAGTCATTGGTGTACAAAATGAGCCACAATGGCGATGTCACAGCCCCCTGGGGTGCCCCTGTGTTAATTATGCGTGCATTTGATATTACATTGTTTATCCTAACACTCTGAGGTCCCTGGGTCAAAAATTCATTAGCCCATAGTATTATATATGGACTAATCTTCAACACTTTCATTTTTTCAATAAGTAAATGAAGTTGTATGGTATTAAAAGCTGATGAGAAATCAATAAAGAACAATTGTACATAAGTGTTCGGTAAGTCCAGATGTTTGTAGACACAATTTAAAATATTTAGGATGGCATCGTCTACACCTTTACCCTTTTGGTAAGCAAATTGTAAAGGGTCCAACCTACTACAAAGATCATTCAGAAGAAACATTTTAACCAGTTTTTCTAAACATTAAGACACAATAGAAGTAAGTGAAACAGGTCTTAAGACTAAGGTCATTCATTTCCTTTGGTTTGGAGATATCTATCTATGTATCTATCTATCTATGTATCTATCTATCTATCTATCTGTCTATCTATCTATCTATCTATCTATCTATCTATGTATCTATCTATCTATGTATCTATCTATCTATGTATCTATCTATCTATCTATGTATCTATCTATCTATCTATCTGTCTATGTATCTGTCATTGGCCTCCTTCAGTCGTAGAACGACTATGGTTCATCTCGCACTCTTCCTCTTGTGGCTGTGGAGCCCTATTTTGGAGAGACACTCCCGTCCACAAATATCGCAGGTTAAGGTGGCTTTTGCTTCGGTGGTAGAGGAGCTGGCCATTTTTCGCATTGTACTTTTTTCTTCCTGAGCTGAGACCCATGTTCTTTCGCTATCCATAGCTTTCTTGGTCACTGTCTCTCTCCATCAGGTGCGTTCTAGAGCTATGTCTTCCCAATTGTCAGTATTGATGTTCACTGATTTGAGGTCCCGTTTTATTACATCTATGTAACGGAGGTGGGGGCGACCAGTTTTTCTTGAACCAGTCGCGAGTTGTCCGTAGAGGATGACTTTCGGGATGCGTTTGTCCTCCATCCGGTGAACATGTCAAGCCAGCGCAAGCGGCGTTGTCTGAGGGCTGTAAAGATGCTGGGAATACCTGTTCGTGCAAGGATCTCAGTATTGCACACTTTTTCTTTCCAAGTGATTTTCAAGATCCTACGGAGACATCGCAAATGGAATGAGTTAAGTTTTCTCTTTCGAAGTATCTATCTACCTATTTATCTATCGATCTATCAATTTCTCGCTCACTGTGTTTATCAGTATTTAAACGTTCGACTTGGACTCTACACTTTATGCAGTTAATTCTAAAAATAATTTTTCATTGTATCCATTTTATTATCTAATTTTTTTGGTTCTTTGCAGTGGCCCTTCCAACGATCCATGTGGTACCAAATGCCATCACAATCGGTATAACCGAAGCTTTGCATTTAGAATGTTTTATCAAGAGCGAAGACTTATCCCCCACTGACAGTGTCATATCTATTGGGGTTTTACACTCTGACAATATGAACGCTCATGTGTTTACGACCATTGCATCAGTGAGCAGCTTTAATGGTGTGCGTATAATTACCAACAGTACTAATGTTCATGTGGTAGGTAGCATCGTACGGAATGGACTTTCCTCTCTGAACATCACCTGGACCTCTCCTTTACGTGAAAACGCCGGCCTTTACAAATGCGAAGTGAATGAGATTAATGAATTGGGTAAACCAATCACCTACGACGACACCGGTAGCGTTGCTGTTAATGAGCTAACTATCGACGCCGTCTTCAGTGAGATTATAAAACTTAAAAATAGATTGGAGCAAATCAATCTTAACTGCGTAACGTCACACGAAATTGAGATCACAGAAATCAACCGTCTCAAGCAAAATATAAGCGTATTAGTGAATCAAACATCGTTGCTAAAAGATATCTGTGAAACTGAACTGGTACATGTACAAGACTTAGAAAGTCAAAATAAATTACAGTTAACTAGCGTTGAGAACAGTGTACAGTCTCTAACGCTGAAGCAGGATGAGATGCACGGGAAATGGAACGCTTCGAAAAATGAGTATTTCATATCTTCAGAAAGGTTTAGTGATAAAGTCTATCTCTTGTCTCGAGAATCTGTGTTTTTTTACCCAACTTTTGCTCAATCTTTGTGTGCACTTCACGGAGGTTATCTGGTAGAGGTCAACACACAGGCAGAATTTGATTTCTTGAAGCAGTTCATTAGGACCTATGGATCCCACTTTGAACATGTATACACTGGCGGTACAGACGAGAATCATGAAGGGGTCTGGCTCTACAGACACAGCCAGACGCCCGTGGTGCCATTCTGGGCGCCAGGAGAGCCGAATAACGATAACAAAAATTTTGACGAGAATTGCGAAGAATTCCACAAAGATTTGCAATGGAGTATGAATGACTTGCAGTGTTCTTTTCCAAACAGTACAGTCTCTGGCTTTATCTGCGAGGTGCCTGTTTAACTCTTTACGTTTTAAACATATTTAACATTTTCTAATAGAAAACACAGACTTTAATGTCCGAACATTAACAATAGTGCATGTGGCTTTAAGAACAGAGTTTAACCTACATATTTTACCACATCAAACGCAGAAAAAGCTTTTATTTTAGGTTTAAAAACATAATACAGATTTGTGGACGACTGCGGAAAAGGTAGCTACGTAAAACTAAGCAATATATATTTTAATTTTTAGTAAGTGTCACGAACGGAAGTATAGATGGTTTTATGGGAAAAACAAGTAATTTATTATTTCATTGTTGTTATTTGTTTTTTATTGCATGTCAAGGACACAGATGTACGTAGTTTACTTGTTACTTTAAACTTAATGCGGTGTTGGGAAATTTTTACGCGTGTGAGAATAGCATAGATCTTTCCAGAAGAAAGGACAAGACGGAGATTGTAGACGATATAGAAAGACATGAATTATCATTTTCGGCGGACCTCAGCGACTGTAATAAATGTATTATTATTGTATTGTACATTTATAAAGTGTGTATATCCATCTTGGTGATTCTAAGTTTTATAATAAATGTTTTGTATTTATTTGAAAATATTTCTTTTTGAGTTTATTCTTTAAAGTAGTGTCTGCGGCATCACGCTATTGGTCAGAAATTGATTTGGATAAGAAATATCCAAATATGTAAATAATTCAAACTCATTGTGATACAAATTTTGAACAAGTTAATTTTTCAACTTTCCATTATCGTATCAACTCGGAATCACACACAATAGGGTTTGTTGGACTAGTCCGTTTCGTTTCTTTGATTAAAAAGTATTGGGCCGAAAGTCGCTTTTTTATTTATTTATTTTATGAGTATTTTACCCAAGATCTGTGTTGTTTTTTTAGGACTAGCTTATTTCATGTACCCGCCATTTTCCGATACACAATTTAATACACAAAGTAATTGTTGAAAAAAAATTGTAGTGATTTTAAACTTTACTTAAAAAGGTGTTACTCTAATCAATTTGAATATTATTTTGTTATGAATGTCACTGTTTATTTTGTGTCTGTTCTAGTTTCTTAAATTTTTCTTGAGTAAAGGGGTCGATTTTCTCCTAATGGGTATACCTGATTTCTCCAAGCAGCCTTTGTAAAATATTGGTCCTAAATAATGCTATGTTTATAAACGAAAAATCGCATGGCTGCATTATGATGAATGTACGTGTTAGTTCAATATATTTTATATTACTAGGTAACTATAAATAACCGCATAAATAGATGTAAAAAAATTTTTTCTGTTAGATAAAGTCATATGGCAAATTTTTGTTTATATCCTAATTCTAAAAAGGAATAACAATAGAATTATACAGTAAAAATAATCACTAAGTTTTTCTTTTAATAGTTTTGAAAGTCTAACTGAGTTTTTGCAGATGTACACAAGTTATACTAAGAGTCAGTCCATCTCTTCTGGCTATTTAGAAATGAGAGTAAAAATGTAGGCTTCGATATTTTTAGCCTGAATTTAAGAAGTTACAAATTTCAAACAACTATTATGTTGCCTCTTCCTTAAAACTTTGTACTTAAAAAATAAATGCATCCAATACTTAGGCCCTATTTAAATCGATCCGGTATCAATGTATTAAGTAGCAATAACCACGCAAAAAAAATTAAATGAAAGAAGATTGAGATATACATATATTTTTGTGACGGTACGCACCGGTACGGGGTACCGGCACCTTTTTTCAATGTCGGGAAAAATGATTACTTTTCTTGTAATTCAACGTTAATTGTTAATTTATTATTAGTTGAAAGTTAGGCAATCTATCACTGAGTACAGGAGCCTCTTTTTTAATTTTTACAAAGTAAAAAGAACTTTATATTCTTTCAGCCGACATGCCGTATTATTAAAAACACCTCTATGTGAACTTCTCAATCATCTAGAGTCTAGAGTCTTAGACAGTCATTATTTTAGACTAGATTTAAGTAGAGTCTAGACCTAGATTTAATAGGCCTATTATTATAAAAAAAAAATAATTAGTCATTATAGACATCATTCGCAAATTTATTTTTAGGTCTAGGCATTGAAAAGTAAATCTATTAATAAACTAAAATCGATATAAGTCTAAGTACTAACTTATTAAATAAGTCATTATAAGTAGAAGTATTATAATGAATATTGTATAGATCTAGATTGACTAGATTATAGATAGATCTATAGATCTCTAGTTTAGTAGATTAAGTATAGAGTATAGTAAACGTATTACAGTATTATTAGATCTATGTCTTATGTCTATGTCTATATCTAATTAATTCTAATAAACTAATAATTAAAAAACTTTAGTCTTTATTAATATCTAGACTTTTTTTCTTATAAAAACTGACTATAGGCATAGCATAGGCTAGACTCGGCAATCTAGTCTCAAGATAGAATCTATACTATTACTAGATCTATTCGATTTATATATATTGATCTAGACTAGAATTAGATTATAGATCTAAATATACTAATGGAGAGATGATATGAAGTGTTAGCTAATAGCGTTGCACAAGAAACAAACCTGGGTTTTTCTAAACTCTAATACTTGGTATGTAATAGTAAAACAGCACCTACCTAAATAAATCGTAACTGGCAATCAAAAAACTATATTTATTATAGTACATATAGGTCTGTGGTTGTATTTTATATAGCCTTCGTAACTTCTTCTATAGAGAAATGACTTTTTGTAATTTCTTTTACTGAAAATTGGGCTATTCGCGTCTGACACATATATAAATTTTATGTTCAGCAACAAACCCTATTGTCTATAGTCGATGACAACACATGAACCAATAAGAGAAAAACAATTCGATAATCAATTAGGTGTAATTAATAAATTATAAATTTCTATAGAGACAGTAGTGCTTACTAAGCTAAGAGAAGATAAACCTTGTGTAGGAAAAAGTCATTTGATAAATTTTAAAACTAACAATACACTATAAAACCGTCTACTTTTATTAGTACTTGTATAGCTTAGTGCAATGTTTCTCAAACTGTGTGCCGCGGCACATTAGTGTGCCGCCGAAGATTTGCAGATGTGCCGCGGCAGTTTTTAGAACGCCACACGTGCAGCGTTACACAGGTCTGCCTACTATTAAATTTTTATTTTACGTTGCGATGACATCTCCACTTGCAATGACCAGTAGTAGTAGTGGATCTTTCCATTATGACGGAAAGGGGTGTTAGCTATTCAGGCTATGGAAATGTCCACTATACATATATTATTATAATGAATAAAATGTTGGCCGCCTTAGCAGACGCACAGCAGTTCTCGAATTGGTAACGATAATAATAAGCGATGTGTTTCAAGCAAATTGGTTAGGTGTATGCTAATAATAACAAATTAATAATAAGCCTTATTCATTGTTATCCACGGAGAAATACGTTAGCAAGAATGAAACTGCGAAAGCGTTAAATGAAAAGCAAGGAACCAAACGAAGGTACAAAGAAGATTACACCAGATATGGTTTCATATCTTCTGCCATTCTGTCTGATCTGCAATGCAACTCTGTCGAATGAGACGCTTGTTTCAAGCAAATTGAAGAGACACTTGGAAACTAAATATCCAGCTGTAAAAGCGCAACCGAAGAAATACTTTTGAAAACATCAGGGCTCAACAAAATAAACAAGCTAAGACACTTACGAACTACCTAAAGCTGCCAGAAAAAGGGATTGATTTCAAGTTGGATTTTCTATTCATGACGAGATCTGGTGGTTAATGTGACGTTTCTCTCTGATTTATTTGACAAATTAAATTCAAGGACCATCGGAAACCATCATCACTGCATCCTCAAACTGAATCATTTGGTGAAAAATTGTCTTTGTGGCAAAGTAAGATCTCGAAAGGAGTCTTCGACTGCTTTCCTACTTACAATGAATGTGCTTCAACTAAAGAAATCACCCCCGAAATTCTGGACACTTTGAAACACTTGCAGTCAGCATTGTGGCATTAATTTTCAACACTTGGAAGTAATGAATATGGATTGGATGGGTCAGTTATCCATTTGGAAACAATGAAGCTACAAATTTGACAACTGAAGAAGCAGAGAAGCTCATTGATTTAAAGCAACGATGCCAAGTCAAGTTAAAGTCAAGTTTTGCCGAGAAAAGCCTGGATGTGTTTTAGATTTCAATCAACAAGTTATATCCTGCAATCAGTTTAAAAGCAATCAAAATAATTCTTCCATTTGCATCTTCATGGTTTTGTGAGTTTGGATTTTGAGCACTGACTGAAATCAAGTCTAAGAAAAGAGAGAGACTTCTTACAATAGACGATGAAATGTGAGTTTGTTTGTCGACTCTGGAGCCTCGATTAGATCACATTTGCTCTCAAAAACAGGCACACCCTTAACATTAAATATATTACTTAAAAACAGGTAATATATTTTTTTTCTTTTTATTATAAAACAACTGTTGCTCTTCGTGGTGTGCCGCGAAACTTTTGTAGTTCTTTTTACTGTGCCGCCAGACAAAAAAGTTTGAGAAACACTGGCTTAGTGGCTAAGGAGTCATCCTTCGTGGTAGCTCGAGCTCGAATTCAGACTACAGTAACTTTTTAAAATAATATATATATATATATACATATTTAAAAAGCAGTACGGAAACTGGGTAGTTCTTACTATAGACAAATGGCTCGATGTAATTAGGGTATGATTCTATGAAGGACGTAATTTAATGCCCCAACTGTAGATCTATACAAGCGTATAAGTATTGTAAAGTGCACTCAACAAAGGAGTATAAAATTAGTATTTATTTACAGCAAACAATGTCTTACACATATAATATGGAATACATAATCATCTCTCTCTCTCTCTCTCTCTCTCTCTCTCTCTCTCTCTCTCTCTCTCTCTCTCTCTCTCTCTCTCTACTTTCCCTCTTCCCTTTTACCCGAAAAAAAATCTTGGTTAAGATCAAATTAGTGAAAATGGTGAATTAATATAACTAAATAAGTTGACCAGGGCACCAACCAGAGACATTCCGGTTGTTAGGCGCTTCCGCAATGTGTCTATTGCAGATAAATCAAACGGAAGTAACACTATAAGTTAGCCGACGCTGATAGTGAATATAGAAACAGACTACTCTTGATGGCTTTAGAAAGAGGCAGCTTTTTTATGAACAGAATGAAGTAAAGATTTAGTTTAACGACATTTTACGGTTCCCTTTCGTTATTACTAAACTTTTTGCTCGACATTCGTCTGTGTTGAGTCCCACTATTTGAAAGTTACCTCCGTAACTCCGAAAAAGCGCCTAACATGATTCAACTCCGCCTAGCAGGAACACAATTCTAACTGCACTAACCTCTGGATCACACGAATGTCTATAAAAACATCTATTTGATCTGTAACATTCGCATGCATTTGTCACCCAGAAGTCAACAGGCACATGCCCATGACCCGATCAGTCATTTCTATTTATTTGTATGCCATGCATAGATCTTCTGATTTTGAAAAGAGAAACAACATATATGTCCAAACCTTATTTCACGACAAAGATTTCAATTGAAAATAAAAATTTAATACAAGCGTGACTTAATGAAGCCAAGCTTATTTTAAGTTCTCTGCAACCATCTCCATAGCAACGAGTTCTTTTAGCAAGTATGCTTCTATGAAAATAACGAATTCAATTATCATAAAAGAGGCAGCGAAGATTTAGCGGGGGTCTATGGTGTGCCTTATTGGCAAATGCATAGAGAGGTTAAGGACGAACATTTTAGGAAAGAACGGTCAAAGTCACTTGTAGAACAAATCTATTGAAGTAGTTTAGTTATAGAACCGTTGTTACATTTAAATGTAGTTATGAGCTTGAACGAAGAGAGTTCACTTGTTTCATTTTTGTGTACAGTCTGTATTTTATTCCAGTGATTCCTAGTTCCAGAATTAAAGTTTGTATTGTTTAAGGATCTTGATTGTTTGAATTAATAGTTGTATTTGAAGCTCCGGCATGATCATCTATTTTGAGTGTTCAGTAATTGTTAAAATATACATCTACACTAAATTATAATATCAGAAACGCATAGTCTGATCAATACAATCACATCGTGATATCAAGACAACTTTACATCTAGCACAAAAACAAATCGTCACAATGAAGAACCTCTGACAATATGAGAACCACTTTATTAAACTATGAAGCAAAGAAAAGAAGATCTTAATGATTTCTTATCATTTTGAACTTTCTAAGGACAATATATTGCCTTTGGGTGGCTCATCTCCCTCAAGTACTGTTTTCTTAAAGAGACGGAGAGGAGGGCCGGACTTAGGCTTAGTCAAGCTATGCATCCCCCTAGGGCCTCCGATTGATGAGGGCCTAGTACAGGAAACAAAACAACTTTTCAACCCCAATGGGGTTATGGCGTGGAGACGAAGGACCCAGGAGAGATCTAAATGGAGGTATGTGTTGAAGCAGGCCAGAGCGCTCCATGGGCTGTAGCGCCACTGGGATAGATCATCATCATCATCATCAAACTCCATTAGAGTGAGGGCTTTAGAGGCTCAAATCCTCTCTTGCTGGAAAGAAACCCTGCTGTCTTGCGTAGTGCATAAATGTCGGCATACAGGTCGAGAATTTTGTGTTTCCAAGACCTGTCGATACGGAGATCAGCAAGTCTGGGGCAGTCAAACAGAATATGAGGCACGGTTTCCTCTTATTCCTTGCAGCGGGGGCACCGTGAATCAAAATTTGGCTATAGCTGCGAGAAAAATAAGCCAACAGGACAGTGGCCTGTCCTGCACTGTGCTATAATAGCTTGCTCAGGCCTGGACAGCCTCCACCACGGGGAAGTGAGGTCAGGGCACCTCTTTCGCTCCCAGACCCCACGGGCTTTTTGGGACTTGTCCCAGCACTCAAACCACTTTTCCATTTCTGTTTTTTGTATTATAGCCAGGGCTTGATGAAAGCTTGCAGTCTGTTCAGTGGGTGGAATTAGCCCTCCCTGGTGGGCCAAGGAGTCTGCAATAGTGTTGCCAGTCACACCTATGTGACTCGGTACCCACTGCATTATTACAGGGGTGCCGTAGCGTTGTTTTATGTTGTGTGAAGCCATGATGACAGTGTTGATATTGGTGTGACAGGTGGGGAAATGTGTTTGGCGCGTTTAATGTCTAGGGGATGATTATTTTTAAAGCTATCACACCCCAACCTATCAGCATATGAATCGGGAGCAGACACGCAACGAGACAAGCAATGAAAGATAGATACAAAAGTTAAAAATGAAGAATATTTATTTACATAAATATACATATAAGAATAAAAAGGGGGAGGGCTTGCATCTATCTCTAAATAATACTAGATTTAATCATCACTCTTGCACTTAATGAGAGAGTATGTCACTTTGTCCTCTGACTTAGCTGGTTTTCCTGTTGATACCTCAGCTGGTTGAGTCATGGCTTGAGGTTCTGCAGCTGGAGGTGGCGCTCTAGCGGATAGAGGGACGCAGGTGATTCATTTCTTGTGGAGTCTCAATCCAAAGTTCTGATATCTGTAGTGGGCACAGTAGGGCGGGTGGCCGGCTACCGTGGGCTCAAGGTTACTGCGGGCAGAGCTGATCTGCCGTGGGCAGCGTAGTTGACAGGATGTGTCCAGTGAGTTGCAGAGGTTTGGCGTAGCTATGACGTCTCACACAGATCTGGGTCTATAGGGACGTCGCACCTAACAAGTTGACAGGTGGGCTGTCGAATAGGCGGGCAAGGCCGATAGCGCCAAGTAGTATAGTTGAGTAGTGTCGCGTAGACACTGAACAGCAAATGGGCAAGTGCAGTGCTGAATAGCACTAAGCACATAGGCAATAGGTGATTCTCGATAGCAAATAGTTGAGTAGTGTCGAGTAAACACTAAGCGGCAAATAGCTAACAGGCAGACACCTGAGGGAGGCTCCAGGTATTCCTCTAGGAGGAAGAATGTATGAAGTAGTCCAGACTCCATTGCTCAACAACAATGAGAAATAAGAGGGTCTGATTTGATTTGGATCTACTTTATATAGGCCTGGAAAAGGCGGGCGGAAACAGGAAATGTCCTAGGCTTAGAATTATCTTACACGTGGGTGAATTAGACTTGAGATGGGAGTCGCACATTGGTACGTCGAGAGGCGCTTTGACTCGAGTAATCTCCTAGACCAAAGAGAGACATAGGAGAAAGGAGGGGGAGGTTAGGAGTGACTTGCATTCCACACAAGGTGGTGTCCACTGCGGCTGTCAGACATCCTGCCGATAAGATCAAAGAGTCTGTGTGTATCTTTGCCCCGGTCAAGGGAAGATAAATCAAAAGACGTGGCCTAGCTATCTCCAATGTGGTCAACTAAGTCTAGCCTGGAGGGGAAAAGGTGGTGCGGGTGGAGAATTTAGGGGTAGGATGGGGAAATAATTAAAATAAAATAAATAAATAATGAAAAATAATAATTAATGCTGTGATAAATTTGAATGACTCTGACAGCGAGTTTTTGACTTGTCACAATTGGGGGGCCATGGTCCGGGGCATTGCAAAGCCTGTAGTACAGATTTTGAGTCAGTGACCACAACAATCTGTGTTGCCCTCAAATGTCCCTCGCCAAGTTGAGAGTCAATGACTTTTAAGGCTTCACAGACTGCCATGGTCTCCGCATCAAAACTGCAAACACTATCACATGGTCCAAAGATTTGGACTGTGTAAGAGCCAAGAAAGTCGATGTAGGCTCCATAGCCTGCTCTTCCAGAATCTATTGATGCCGACCCATCAGTGTATGCAAAAATAGCACTGGGCTTGAAGGTATTAATGGTCTCCAGAGCTAGGATTGGAAGGTCGTTAGATGATGGGATGGGGTGGATGGATATGTCCAATGTTATTGTTGCAGTACACAAGGTTTTTAATAAATTGCATTTTTTATCTTTTTTTTCCGTTGTTTATTTTTTTATTTTTCTATTTCATTTTGAGCAACCAAAGCTAGTTAGCCTGCGGACATCTCAGGAAGGTCGCAGGACACACGATTGAGAACTATGAAAATGTCCTTGCCGAAGAATAGCGCAGGCGACGAAAAATATAGCCGGCAAACAACGTCTTTCTGAGCATTAGAGGTGTCTAAATATGCATATTGCAACTGGGTTTGTGTTTCCATAATCTTCGTAATCGAAGACGTTTCCTTTTCATTAAAATGGATGAATCCACAGATACCGAAGGATATGCTGCAATAAATGTATTTTTTCATCATGACAATATTTTTTTTTTAATTTGTCTCATGTTCGCCTATTTAATGGCATAGCCTTTTTGGCGCGATGGTTGTTTTGGCGAGATGGTTGTTTTGGCGCAGACCTTCTGGCGCGAGACGTTCTGCCGATAATTTATAAAACACTAAGCATTAAGCAATAAGCATTGTTTTTTTTTTAATATGCATCTCCCCCGTACATTATTTCATACAAAATACGTTATCCCTGCCCCCCCCCCATTTCCTGAAACGAATTTTTAAAATAATTTAGACATTCATGAAAGCGTATTGCGAAATATGGAGGGTGGCCGAGATAAAGGAAGCCTGGTATGATTACAGAATTACATTTACTAACAAAAAAATAATTTATAATATGCTAACATTTTTTTAAGATAGAAAAAACAGAATATTATTAATAACAATATACTAAACATTTCATATTACAAAGGACGTGTTGAAAGTGTACACCATGGCTTCGTTACACTAATTAGCAGGACTTCGGCCCCATTTCGGCCCTCTTTAACCTTAGGCAAGGGCAAGAATTACTTAAAGAATAAGTTTTTTAAAAAAGCTTATAATAATTGTGGTCGCATCAGTTTGGATCAGTCATGTCATTAAATTTGTATTAGATCTAGACTAACAATAATGCATCTGTGCGATTAGAAATATTTTTACCAACTGTCGTTGTTTATCGCAATTTAGCTTTCTTAAGACGCCATGATCCTATCGCTTTTCTGGACCAGTTGGGAAGGGGGTGGGGAAGGTAAGAGGTGGATATCTGGGTCAAGGTTGCCTCTGATAGCTTTTGGCATTTATTTTATATTTTAAAAAGTTGGAACGTTCTGAATTCATATTTTAGCCCTCCAGGCCTATTTAAGTCTCGTTGAGGTATCGTATGTTTCATTGTCTTAGTGAAATGCTTATTAAAATAGAACATTTTATAGTTATAGTTTTAAGCTTTAAAGCGGTTATCTCTTTCTTTCTATATTAATCTACATACAAAGGGGACTAGTTCATCTTATACCACCAGGATTAGGTACAATTTATTTTCCTTGTTCAATGCCGAACAAAATGATTAATTACCAATAGTATTTTTTTAAATTGATTCTTTTGTTGTCAGGTAAAAGAAATACTAGTGCAAGCAAACAGACAGACAGAGTGAGTTGATATAAGCTTTGTAAAAATAACAAGTGGCTTGAGTCTGATTTTTAACTCGAGCATTCTTAATGGTAGACCGACGTTTTACCACTAAGCTATTTAGATATTTATAAAAATTTGAAGGAACTATCCAGTCTTTGTTAGTTTAACATATTTAACAAGGGACCTAGTTCTCTACATTACTGTTATTATTATCCCGGGTCACCCGTAGCCGACTCAATACTTTATAAACATAAAACAAAATGCTTAAATTTTATCGACAACGTTTCAACTTGGCCCGAGGATAGAAAGTGGGAGAAACAATGAATGAAAATGTCGACACAATTTTCTTCACAAATGAAAAAGAAATGTTAAACAATACAATCTTAGTTGATGGTAGGATGGTTCGAGGGGCTGATGTTTCACCTCTTATTTCTGGCTCTACTCTCTCGTCCGTGTGTATTTATAATTACATAGTCACGTTCTAACGAGCAGTCAAGCGTGACGAAACGAAAAAAAAGAAACGAAAAAAAAGGGGGAGGGGGGAGCGACTCTTCATGAGAGTACAGGATCGAGCATAAGGAGACCAATCGTTATAGAAGGCCTGAACACTGACCTGCAACGTCACAACCTATGGGCAGTTTAGACCAATAGCTGGTTGCCACGTCGCAGGTCTGTTATAACGAATGGTATCGAGCACCACTCGTTATACGTTCATGTGATCGTCTAGAAGGAAATGGGTTTCGAATTCTTTGGAGAAGGCCTTCGTGACCAGGGCCGCCGCGAGGGTTTTAACACTGCATTTTTTAAAGAATGAAATGAAAAAGAAAAGAAACTTATTCTTAATTATAACAAAATTTTTAGATTTTGTTTTTCATTTATATTTTTAACACTATGTATAGAATCCAAATTAAGGTAATAAAATTTCACTAACATGAGTCAGTTTCACAGACCCATATATAATAGGCCTATGGTCAGTTTTTTTTCAAAATAGTATTGCCTACATAATTTTAAAGCGTTGTAAAAGTTTCTTCATAGAGATAGAATTGAAGATGCGGCAGGTTTTCGCTCAAGTCGGCAATGGGTTTGATTCGGGAAGGACTAGGCGGTAAGCGTCTTCTGGCCTTTTTTCCCTTAGTAAGATGGGAAAATTTTAAAAAGGCCAATATTGATGTGTTTTCTTTCAGAACGCACTATTCATCCTGATAAAAAAAAAAAAAGTCGAAGGCCGATAGTATTATGCGAGGGACATTTTAGGTAGGCCTTCATATTGCGCACGTGCGTCTGAATGGGCGTGATCTTTTTTTTTACATATTCTTCATGTTAATGTTAGACTTCTCTATCGCGGGCGTTGTTTCTTTTTTTTCACACAAAAGTCGTCACTATAATAAAGTGCAATAGACAGAAGAAATTCGACTTTTCTGAGACAAAAAAATCCTGAAGAATCACACTAGCGGAGACGTTTGAAAATTTCTTCAAAACGTTTTCACCAATATTGTTGCATACGCGCCTCGCAAAAAGCGGTCTACATTTAACAAGGTCTACATTTAACAAGGTCTACATTTAACAAGGTCTTATAAGAAGAAAAAAAAAGTCTCCTACTTTAGATATTTTAATTTTTAAACTTGTAATTTTAATAATATTCAGATAAATTACTCTTAAAATAAAACATTTTTTTCGCCGCCCCCTCTCCTTGTTGTTAGTTGGTCGTTGGCTTGTCGCTACAAACAGCTAATACAACTGAACCAATGAAGGCGTTTAATATTTATGCTGAATAAACTTTAAATAACTTGAAAAAACTTCTTATGTGAACATAAACTCAATATAACTGTTATTACGATATTTACATTTTTAATTTGAGATAGAGATCTTTAAACTAAATCTAGCTCAGGACAAAACGAGTCTACTCTTTCATGTCTCAAAATTGTCTGCCGTTTCACATTTGCTTTACGCTAATTTTATCATCTTCAATGCATAACCACCAATCAATCGCTTAACCTCTTCTTACCGCCACTTAGGAAACACCCACACTGAATAACACCCCTTTTTGCCAGGATGTTGCACCCCCACCCCAATTCGAGGTAGTCCAAAGGGGGAACCCAAAGTTTGAGAAACGCTAAATTAAAAATACTGATGATCAATAATGCAAAACAGAATAATCGTTATAATAATCCAATACGGAATATTTGCACAATTTTAAAAAATAAAACACTACAAGAAATGTAAATACCGCTATATATAATTAAATATTAAGAAGTTCCAATATTAAATATTTATAAAACAGATTCCGTTGGTAACTGATTTTACTAAGAAAAGAAGAAAATTAAAAATGTTTTTTAAACTACAACACAAATGAACATAATGTAGATTTATATCTACATTCTATAATAGACAAAAAATATTCTACTCTCAACTAACAGCCATTTCAAATAAAAGAGACAATGTTTTAAAGTTGACCTTCTAATTACTAGACCTAATTATAGGGCGGGCTATTCGACTCGAAACAAATATTACAAACAACCCGCGAAAATTCAAGGTCAGTAAAGAGAAAAACCCATGTAAATCCCACGTGAGCCACTTTTTTTTCTTTTTAAAGTGTCCAAAATAACTTCTTATTGTACCAAAATCTTCCCCCCCCCCCTCACAGCCCCCAAGTTTTCAAAAAAAAAATGGAATTAGTAGAATTTAAACAAAATATTTTGTTATTATTAAGCCAAAAATATATTTTAAAAACAAGAATCTTGAAATAATGATTTGACCGACCCTTACATTCGGCCGCCTGCGTGCCATGCACACATTGCACCATAGATAGCGGGATAGCGGCAGCCCTGTTCGTGACCCTATAGAAAGAGAGTGTAGTAGTCAAGACAGTCCGGTAAAGTGAGCCCAGAGTGTTCAGGTCCGGTACATTAGATTCCAGTACAACTTCAGGATGAGACAAAGAGCCCAGTACGAGTGAAGTACAGCAGTACGGTTATCTACCAGGAAGTAAGTGTACTATCAGTGTTCCTTGTTGCCAATTGTACTGTATTGGATGTTAATTTATTAGACTCATCAAAGTATGGAACTATTTGAAACCAGAGTTGTCAAGCTCTTGAGGTAGTTTTGACCCCTGTTGTCCAGCGTTTGCATCTAACCAGATAGAGAGTCGTAGCAAAACTAATGTTTGTTTAAAATCTTAGCTTATACACAATTTATTTTTAATAATAATTACTTGTAAAAGTTACAAACCTAAATGGCAGATGTTGGAGTTTATACAAAAAAAAAACAATAAATCTGGCTACAAGGTAAGAATAATCAGGCCTGCTTAAAAGAAAAGTGTTTACGTAAGAGAAGCATACGCCTGTATTTCTAGGTAGTAGATCTAGACATTGCATAACGATTGTTGTTTCCTTATCTTGTTTCCTTATCTTGTTCTGTGGAAATGCATAGAATCCTGTTTCTAGTATTCATTTTTACGGCAAACATTTTTCGTGATGGTAATTATAAAAAATATTCTACCTGAACTCTGCTTTGAATATTCTATCTATCTATCTATCTATCTATCTATCTATCTATATATATATATATATATATATATATATATATATATATATATATATTGTGGTGGCACAAATGGGGGTAGTGGTGTGAGTGTAGTCGGCCGACGCAAATCGCCCCAAGCCAGCGCTCAAGCCAGTGGTCAACCGTGACGAGTTACAACGGTCGGCCGAGACGAGTGTCGGGAAGGATCGACGTCGTGAACAGAGCTCAGGAGCGTCACGAGGGATGTAGTCATCTGACCACCCTGAATGGTCGAGCGACGTTCTGTCCAGTTCTAGAAGGGCAGCAGGGACCCTATATAAGAGCGGAGGTGTCGCAGTCAAGACGGTTGAGAAAAGGGGCTCAATACAACAAGGTTCACGACAGGGCTCAGAACACGATCGACTACAGCACAGTTCAACGGTGTGGTTCTGTACGGAGCATTACGACGGTTCAGTGCGGAGTACTGTCAAGTACAGTTGAGACGACTGGCGTCTTGATGTTGGTCTGCGATCGAGTCCGACACAACGAGCCTAGTGTGTGAGTCAGTCCTGAACTGTTGAACCCAGTGCAAGCCCGGAACGAGACGGAGAGGCCAGTGCAAGAGTTGATACGACGTTACGGTGTTATCGGAGAGATATTTGTACAGTGTACGTTTTGCCAATTTTAAACTATTGGCTGTTATTTATTCAACTATTAAAGTGTTACGTTACTTTGGAGCCCTGAGTTGTCAAGTTCTTTAAGTTGGTGGTGTATGGTGCAGTTTGCAGAGAGCCAGGATTGTGAGATTCGTAACAATATATATATATATATATATATATATATATATATATATATATATATATATATATATATATATATATATGTCCTGTGGAAGTCGACCTACTGGCATTCTACGAACGTGGCCAAGCCAGCCAAGGAGTCTGCTGCTGATATCCTGTATGGCGATCTAATTGAAGGCAGGAGAGCCGCTGGTCGCCCACTTTTACGTTATGTGGATGTATGCAAACGCGACATGAAGCTCTTCAAAATCGACACTGGCAACTGGGAAGAGGTGGCACTGGACAGATCCACATGGAGAGAGAGCATAAAGAAAGGGTCACAGATTGCAGATGTCATACACAACAGAAGCAGAAAGAAGGGTGAAAATGCAACGGCGCCTGGTGATTATATATGCCCAACCTGCGATCGCAGCTGTGTATCAAGGATTGGCCTCTTTAGTCACACAAGAAGTTGCAAAGGGAAAAGATCGTCTCTCGAGACATAAAATGCCACAGATATATATATATATATATATATATATATATATATATTATTTTTTTATCTATCTATCTATCTATCTATCTATCTATCTATCTATCTATCTATCTATCTATCTATCTATCTATCCAGTGCTTTTTTTGTAAAAAAAAATAAGGGTTTAGGTGCCGGTACTCAGTGATGGATCGCCTAACTCCATCAGTTGTTACACTTTCCATACACTTTCAACAGAGTTATTAATAGCATGTGTGACAGGTTTTTGCGTGTGACGTGTGTTTGGCTTGTTTAACGTCTAGGGGATGATTATTTTTGAAGTTATCACACACCAACCCGTCAGTATATAAATCGGAAGCAGGCACGCAAGGAGACAAGAAATGAATGAGAGATACAAAGTTAAAAATTGAAGAATATTTATTTACATAAATATTTACATAGAAGAATAAAAAGGGGGAGGATTTGCATCTATCTCTAATCAATACTATATTTAATCATCACTCTTGCACTTAATAAGAGAGTATGTCACTTTGTCTTCTGAACTGGAACTTAGCTGGTTGTCCTGCTTGGGTCGCAGCTGGGGGTGGCGCTCTAGCGGGTAGAGGGACGCCGGGGATACAGTTCTAGTGGAGTCTCAATCCAAAGTTCTGATATCTTTAGTGGGCACAGTAGGGCAGGTGGCCGGCTACCGTGGGCACACGTGTACTGCGGGCAGAGCTGATCTGCCGTGGGCAGCGTAGTTAGCTGGATAAGTCCAGTGAGTTGCGGAGATCTGGCGAAGCTATGACGTCTCGCACAGACGCGTAGTCTATAGGGACGTCGTACCTAATAAGTTGACAGGTGGGCTGTCGAATAGGCAGGCGAGTAGAGCCGATAGCGCCAAGTGGTAGATCGCAGTGCTGACTAGCACCAAATAAAGTAGTTGGTTGATGTGGAATAAGTAGGCAGAAGAGCAGTGCTGAATAGGTTGACGAGTGACTGTCAAACAATGCGGAATAAGTAGGCAGGTGATCCAAACGAATAGGCAGACACCTGAGGGAGGCTGTGGATAAACAAAGACAGATTAGGACATGTCTCTCATGCATCTTGTCAATGCCCTCGACTGAGGTGCATTCGTCAGATAAAATTGCTTTAGAGCACAATGGGGAGATGATGAAAAATGGTATTTTGAAAATAGATGGCTGATAGTAACAATATAAAAATGTACATAAAAGGGGAAATAATAATCTCAAATAAACAACACAAGTTGGAAGAGAAAAGGGGGGGGGGGGAAATGGGCGGTCGTAAGCGACCATGACGGTTTGTTTACATACGGCCGTCGGCCGAGAATAATGGAGTGCGCTTGAATGCAGAGTGTCCGTTCGAGGGGCGCAACTCTCGTTTAAGTAGAATGAGAAGAGGGGAGATCATTCACATCTCTTTTTTAAGCGCAGTATTAGTGCGCTAGTAAAATTATCAAGGCGGTCCGCCGAGATAAAGGGAATAAAATAAGATGTACAAATATATACATGGTTGCATCAACGATCAATTGAGCAACATAGCATTAATAGATTAATGCAATACATATATATATATACATATGCCATGTTTATGTCAGGGGCGGACTGGCTATATGGGCAAACGGGCAAATGCCGGGTGGGCCAGTACCTAATGGGCCGGTCTCGTCGCAACCAATGAAAAAAAAATTCAATGCAGACAAAAAAAGTGACAGCAGCAAGACACAAAGGCCCGAACACGTTTTCTTCTTGTTGTTTTTTTAAATTCTTATTACAATTAATTTTGTTTGAAATTCAACAAGAATATAAAAAAAAAATACACTATACACTGTACGTATTATCATTTGCAAAACGTTAGACCGTACTTTCTGCTATGCACGAGCGGCATGGACTGCTTTGATGTCTTCGAGGTTGTGTTTGGCCTACTCATTTTGCTGGTCGGCTAGGGCCTCTGATGGCATTCCCATTTTTTTTTTTGCTCCTTCCCTCCCCCGTCGTTAAATGGTTCCAATGAAATTTAACCAAAAAGAGGGATGAGAGAGGTTAAGTTAGAAAACATTGATATAACGCAGCAAAAAAAAAAAAAAGATAGGCGCGACAATTAGATCTTTAACAATACTTAATAGAATTAACTTTAACACATACACACAGCCGCGAAATTGCAGACCGCCCAACTTATTCACAGCTCAATATGGGTATAAATCTCTACTTTTTGCTTATTTTTAATAACATATATCTAAAAATACTACACTTGGGGCTTACACAAAATATTATTTAATTAAAAAAATAAATCTAGATCTAAATCAATTTTTATAATATTGTAATTAATGGCAAACTTATGCTTAGTAATAATAATAAGGTTAGTCTTCGAGTCCGAAGATTAGTGAGGAATGCAGTATTTTCCATGGCTGCGCAGCCCCAGCTTAGACCTAAATATTTTGCCACATCCAAGGCAAACATAACCATTGTCCGCAGGTGGTCGATTTAGATTTTCTTTTCGCCGTCTGCGTTTGTCCTCGGCAGCAGACTTTCTTTTGGTCTCAAATGTGTATCCCGCGGCCTTCATGAGTGACCTCCAGCTATCTCGTTCTGAGGCCGCATGCAACCAGGTGCTCTCTTCTATGTCAGCCAAGGAAAGTTGACGCCTAAGCTGGTCTTAAAGCGTTTCCGTGGGGCGCCTCTGTTACGTCGACCACGTTTTAGATCACCAAAAAAGACTGCCTTTGGCATACGTTCGTCTCCCATACGGGATACGTGCCCTACCCAGCGTAACTGTCGGACCATAAGAAGTCCCTTTATACTGTCCATACCGGCGTTCTCATGGATATCGCTGTTTTTAGTGCGGTCTTGCCACCATATGTCCATGATGGAGTGCAAGCATCTTTGGTGGAAGCGCTCAAGAAGTCTTAGATGTTTCCTGTATAGTGTCCATGTCTCAGATCCATATAAAAGGCTTGAGAGAACCACCACCTGGTAGACATTGATTTTTGTAGGCAGGCGGAGCGATTTATTCCGCCAAACTCTCGCCTGAAGGCGTCCAAAAGCGCTACTGGTTCTGTCCAGACGGCTTTCAGCTTCCCTTGAAAGTGAGGCGTCATTTGACACTATACTACCCAGATATGTGAAGTGGTCTACCACCTTAACATGCTGTCCGTTTACGGTGATCCTTGGGGCTAAGTATGTTTTATTGGGTGACTTCTGGAACATGACTTCTGTTTTCCCGAGGTTTATAGATAGACCGAAAGAGGCGGCAGCGTATTCAAATTCGTTTACCGCGTTCTGGAGGTCATGCTCATTGTGAGCTAGCAGGGAGCAATCATCGGCATAGAGAAGCTCCGTAATGACCATCTCTTTTTTTGTATGGGATAGTAGACGTCTAAGATTGAACACATTGCCGTCAGAACGAAACCGGATGTAGATGCCTTCGTGCAATCGCTGAATCATTTGACCCAGCATTACGCCAAAGAAGATAGCGAATAGAGTAGGGGCAAGTACACAGCCCTGCTTCACGCCATTTTCTATTGGGAAGTGATCAGAAAGGGCACCATTGTGTCTGATCTGGCCTCTTTGTTCCACGTGAAGTTTCTTGAGAATGGTTAGGAACGTAGATGGGCATCTCAGCCTGGCCAAAATCCTCCACAAACCATCGCGACTGACCGTGTCGAAAGCCTTGGTGATGTCCACAAAGGCAGCGTATAGGTTTAAGTTCAGCTTTTGGAATTTTCTTGTAATTGTCGCAGAACAAATATCAGATAAGACCTCGTCCACTAAAGAGTGGGTTAGTCGGTCGAGCAACTTAGTATGAAGTCATTAATGATGAAAATTATTACAATAATTACAATAATTTATATCCGATATTTAATGAAAGGAGATTTATATTTTAAATAATGGGTCATGGTATATTCATATACAAATCGCGTTTTTGAGAATGTACTAGGAGTAAGCAAGAGCTTTTCACATTAAGTAAGTGCGTCTCTGACCCTTCTGCTTTCTCTTATCTTTTAATGGAATGAGTCAGTCAGGAAAACCAATGATTTAGCCTATTTTAAGTCACAGATAAACATTCATGACTAGATTGACACATAAAATGCGTAAGACGTAACAATCTTATTTTTTAAACAAACGTCTGTAATCTATAAGCAATACCAAAAAGCTTCAAACTCATTAGGCTGCTATTGTATTGTTTATAGTTTTCAGACTACATACATGTATAAATAGGATACATTATGTAATCATACTAATGCATACATCCAGTTTTCAATGCGTTATCAAACTTTATGTATTTTGTAGAGAATTAGGCTTTCACCTATAATACAACACATGGGCGTAGCCGGGAGGGGAGGGTCTTCAAACCATCGCTTGCCTCAGACCTCTATGTCTGAAAGGGAAACTTTACTTACTGCCCCAGTGCAGCCAACTTAAGCTAACTACAGTCACCAAATTTCATGAGCGTAAACAAAAGGGTTTGTGTGATTTTCCTTCCTCCTCCATTGAATAGCAGATTTGTTTTTTTTATTTTTTTAGCGTAAGAGTAGCAGGCTAATTGCACTGTAGATACCTCAGAATATGCATTTTTTATCTTAAAATAACAGCGCTCCCCCGGACTCCCTAGCTGCCTTTAGGCGGTGTGTACTGTCTTTCCACTAATTATAATTACTAAATGCGTTTAAAAGAATAAAGATCAGAATGTAATGAAGATTAATTACATATATACACTATTATATATATATACTAGACATATGTTACCGCGACCCGCGGGTCTTTATTTGCGCATTACTGTCGATATAGTCACAATTAAAAGAAATAATAATGTAATAAGTAAAGCGAATGTGTCAATGTAAAAATAGTGTGAATGAAGCTATCAAATAAAAATAGCTAATAGGCTTAAATCCAATTTTCCAAATTAAAACATTTGCTTGTATGCCTACATATATTTGATTAAAATTTGAGATGAATAGACTTAATTTAGTATGTTCATGTGTTAAATTATAAAGTAGATCTTGAGGAAGACATAGATCTAAATCTACACTAATCTAGAGTTAAAAATTGGCTTTTATAGAGTTCATTCTGTGTTGCGCATGCGTGACGTTTTTTCATGAATGAATATAGGCCTATCTAAACACGGCTACGCTACTTTAGCAAACAGCGAACGAATGTATTAAAAATGCTTTAGAAAAACAAATTTGAATGTTAAATTGATTAAAATATCAAATGAATGGACAATAATTAGTATGTTTATGCGTTAAAGCACAAAACTATCTTTGCGAAAAGAAGTTTTATCATCTTAGAGTACAATAAGAGTTTTAGACCTAGACCTAGGAATAGACTCAGTAGAGAGATGTGTTAATGTGTAACCAATTGGTAATGTCTAATGAAAGAATGTTGGCCAGGAAATCTGTAGTCACAGATATCAGGAACTAATTTATGTAAAAAATGCTTTTGAAACACAAAATTGAAGGCTAATTTTATTATATAATGAAATAATGGATCTTTTGTATTTTCATGTGTCAAAGTAAAAAACTATCTGCGCAAAGTGTATTTCTTAAAATTTGATCTAGGTCTAAATCCTTTCGACCTTTTCTCATGTCAACATTGTTAACTATGGCCTAGATCCATAAAATACTATAGCTGTAATAGAGTCGGACAACTTTATTTTTTTGAGGGTCTTAAGTTTGTTTTAGGGCTACAATACATACACTACCGTCTAAGTTAGTACCCGAGGAACATTCCTGCCTAGTTTTATCAAGATTGGTCAAGCGGTTTTGTTGTCTATACGTAACATAAATACATACATACATTCGCCTCACATTCTACTTTATAATATAAGATATATATATATATATATATATATATAAATTGCGGAGTTGGGTAAAAATCCCTCCCCTCGAAAATATATAACATACCATTTGTGGGCCGGTTTATATGGTAATGCCCGGCCCGATTTTGATACCCAGTCCGCCTCTGGCTTATGTTTTCTACTTACGACAGTGACAAATACTCAAAGCACTAATTAAATATAAATGAAATAATAAAATATACATGATAAGATCCAATGAGAAATATACACAAAGTAATTAAGATGGAACTGTGATTATGTTCGGCTTACCACCAGGTATTCCTCTAAGAGTAAGAATAAATTAAATAGTCCAGACTCGATTTCCAGCGAGAGCGAAATGAGAGCTAGTATGTACCGCCTTATCCTACCTTATAAAGGTCTGGAAGAGGTGGGCGGAAACAGGAAATGTCCTAGGCTAAGGATTATCTCTCACGTGGGTGAATTTGACTCGAGATGGGAGTCGCACCTTGGAGTGTCGAGGAGCGTGTCGATCTGAGTGATCTCTTTGATCAAAGAGAGACGTGGGAGAAAGGGGGGGGGAGAAAGAGTGATTTGTATTCCACCCAATGTGGAGTCAACTGCTACCGTCAGACATCCGACGGGTAAGACCAAAGAGACTGTGTGTTTATCTTTCCCGATCGAGGGGAGATAAGTGAAAGCCGTGGCCTAGTTATCGCCAATGTGGTGGTCTCAGTCTAGTGAGAAGAGGAAAAGGTAGGGCGAGTGAAGAAATTGGGGATAGAACGGGGAAATAATTAAAATAAAATGAATAAATAATAAATAATAATAATTAATGCTGTGATAAAATTGAGTAACTTTGACAACAAGCTTTTGACTTGTCACAACATGGAATAAATAGTCTACTGACCTGGGTTTGTGTCTTCGACTGAATGATCTGAAATGTTTCGTTTACTTTAAACTTTTTAGAATGACATGTAGAGACAATAATTCTTTAGCCTCTTCATCATATTTGTCACGTAACGTAATGAAGCTATTTTTTTTTAGTTTTCTGCAACCATCTCCATAGCGACGTCAAGGTTTTTAGTCAACTGGCTCTAGCATTAAGCATGCGTTCTTGGACTAGAAGGAATTCAATGACCATAAAAGGAGCGAAGATTTAGCCGAGTGAAAGGCGTGACTTTTTTACAAATGTATAGAAAGGTTAATGTATTAAAAAGTTTGGGAAGGGAAAAAAAATTCAGTTGTAGTTTGAGTTGTAGAACCTGAACCATTGTTATGAGTTTGAACGAAGTTTCAACTTGTTATTGTACAGTGTATTTTATTCAAGTGATGCCTGGTTCCAGAATAAAAGCCTTGTATTTATCATAGTGGATTATTCTTTGTTTGAAATAATAGTTTGTATTTGAATCTGCGGCATGATGATATTATTTGAGTGTTCAGTAATTGTTTAAAATAGAAATCTACATTCAATTATAATATCAGTGTCTGATCAACACAATCTCCGTAGTAACATCAAGACATCTTCACTTCGAAAAACTCCAATACAAAAGATCATAACCATAAGTGATAAGAATCAGAAGTTTAAAAAATGTACATAGAAAATTTAAAATGATTCATTTTTAATATATTTGCATTTTAAGCAGCCGTGCCCCGAAAGGGGAAAAGACGCTATTAGTTTTGTGTGGCCTGTCTGTCCGCCCGTCCGTCCGTCTCGTTTAGATCTCGTAAACTAGAAAAGATAATGAAAATCCCACAACAGAATATTTTAGACCATTCAAAGTTCTGATGTAACAACGACTTTTTTCTTGTCTGAAAGCAAAAAATCTATTTTTTAAATCACTTATGCAAGCAGTTTTTTTCATAAAAATACACCACTTTTACAACTATTCACTATTAATAGTAAAAAACAAGTGAGGCTCTTTATTAGGGTAGACGACCGTTTACCATATTTTTAACACATTTATGCAAACGGTTGTAGATTTTTGTCAAAAATTGTTTTATAAATTTGTACTGTTAAGTTATGTAAGTTCTGTTATATTAAATACATATTTACAAATAAAAATGTTATTATTTTTTTAAAGAGAAAAAATCTATTTAGTATGCATATAAGTCAGACATAATTTAAAACAACAATTAATAAGTAGTTTTTCATGCTATCGCGTGATTGGCAAGGAGAACACAGCGGAACACAAAACCAAAGAAAACATTTTTTTTAAATATTTTTATTTTTTTAAGGGAAATGTTTTATTCTTGAGGAGTAAGAGATTTGTCCTTTACAAAACAATTAGATCAATTAGATATTCATTATAAGAATCACTTTCGCCTATCCTTTGGGCTGCTGGACCGCTGAGGCACCACACAAGATCTGTTAACTTTTTTTCTCCATTATTTTCTGTCTTTTATCTTTGATAGAATTTCATTCTGCCTTTCTACCTGCCATGTTGACCACTTCGGGGGCCGAATTTCAGTTAGTGTTTCCACACAAACTGTCTTTGTAACCTTGTTATTTGTAAAATCTGTGAACACACCTGATTTGTATGAGTGTCCGAGGGCCACGTAAAACACTCTGGCGGGTCACATGTGGCCCGCGGGACGTAATTTCTCACCCCTTGTCTAGACTAATGTCTTTTTAAGTTTATAAGTCTGGAGCTATAGGCCTATCACCAAACTAGAACTCTCTATGCCACATTTCGACACCTAGTATTATAGTCTAGACTACTGTCTTTTAATATTATGTCACTGTTACTGAAGCAAGAAAAGCAGCACTGTGTAAACTAAGTTCAGGCCAAGAGAGACTAGTACAGCAGGATGGCTGAGTGTTAAGAGATGTTTATATTGGTTATATTATAGGTTTCTTTAAAATATACTTTTATTTCAGCGCAAGTTCTCTATATTGCAATAAAAGTTATATTTAGTATTACAAAGAATTTATTCAAGTTATTTCAAGTTTATAGGGTTGAAATATAATATCTCTGTAGTGGTTTAGTTGACTACCAGCAGTTTGGTGCTAACAGCCAACGACCATCAACAACAACCACCAAACTAGAACTTTATATAATCTAAGTAACCTAAGCGCGCGACCAGTAGAGCGTGGTAACAAATGTCTATATTTTTTATCTATCATCCTTTAGTTATTAAAAGCCAGCTAATCTTACAAAAAGTAAGCAGCAGGAATAATTTACAGGGCAGCTTTTGGCTTCCACCCTCACAGATTGATAAATGTTTAAGTCGAGAAACCATGGTCTACATCTTTATGATTTAAATCTGACCGACGTTTAACAAGATAAGAGAAACCATGATCTACATCTTTATGATTTAAATCTGACCGACGTTTAACAAGAAGATAAATAAAAATACTTTTAAAAGGGGGGCTTATCAAAATGGAAGAGCTTCACACTTACAGTCTTATATCTCAATACGGACCATATATCTCAGTGATCAAAAATACTTTTAAAAGGTGGCTTATCTAAAAGGAAGAACCCCACACGTACAGTCTTATATCTCAATACTGTCAGATTTTCCAACTTTTTCTCTGTAAAACAAAACTAATTAATTATCACTAATTGGTTAACTAATTGGTTAATTTTGTTTTATTGATTCATGTTTCGAAAGAAACAATGTGCGTAGTTTCCCTTTGCTCCGAGAATTGGAAGGGGTACAAGAAAGCCAGAGTAAGTTGATATAAGCTTTGTAAAGATGTGAGACACTAAGAAACTGTTTCATGTACGTTTGTTAGCCTAATATTTATGAGAAGAGTGTGCATCTAATAAAATGACTTATCAGTAACTACTGTAATCAGTTAAATTATCGGGTTTCCTGTATCAGATCTCTTCGAGATTCTCAAATCGAAGAAAGCAGTTACTGTTCAATCGATGGTCTAAATCAGTCCCTAGAATTCGTTTGTGGTGATTATAACATTACTTTTCAAAGTTTCCATTTCATTGTCATATTATGTGTTATTTTTTTCTCAGGAGCCATTCCAACTCTCCATGTTGAACCAAATGCCATCACAATTGGTCTAACCGAAACTATGCATTAGGAATGCTTCGTCAAAAACCAAGACTTATCTGCCGCTGACAATCTCATATCTCTAGTTGTATCACACTCCGACAATTCGTATCTACACTCGTTTACTAATATCGCTTCAGTCAGCAGCTTCAATGGGGTCCATACAAGTTTGACCAGTGTCCACGTCCACGTCGTAGGCAGCATCAACCGGAATGGACTTTCTTCTTTGAACATCACCTGGAGCTACCCTCTTCTAGAAAACTCCGGCGTTTATAAATGCCAAGCGAATGAGATCGATGAATTAGGTCAACCAATCACTTACGATAAAAATGTTAGCGTTGCTGTTCAAGTTCCCACGATAGACGCCGTTGTGAGTGAGATTGTCAGGGTTAGAACCAGATTGGACCAAAACAATCTTAACTGCGTGACATCACACGACAATGAAATCGCCGACTTTCATCTTCTAAAAGAAAATATAAGCTCATTAGCGAATCAAACATCGTTGTTAAAAGATAAATGTGAAACTGACTTGGTACATCTACAGAACTTGGAAAGTCAAAATAAAATACAGTTAACTAGTGTTGAGAACTCAGTAAAGTCCGTAACACTTAAGTACGACGATTTACTGAAGAGATTAAACGGCTTTAAAACTGAGTTCTTTAAAATTTCACAAGTTTTTGGTGGGAAGAAATATTTATTGACCAGAGAATCGTCTTTCTTCTACCCTATCTTCGCCCAATCCATCTGCTCGATCTACGGTGGCTACCTAGTGGAGGTGAACTCACCCGAGGAGTTCACATTTTTGAAAGCATTTTTGACCTCGGAAGCGGCGAACTCCGAATATATATTTACCGGGGGAACAGATGAAGGTCACGAAGGTCATTGGACATACAAGCACAGCAATTGGACTTCCTTAGCTTCACTGTGGCAGCATGGCCAGCCTGACAACTATCAGGGTCAAGAAAACTGCGAGGCTTTTACCAAGCAGTTTGGGTGGAATCTGAATGACGCCTATTGCACCGTTGCCGCAAATCCTGTTGGTTTTATGTGTGAAATTACGGCATAGAAAAATATGAATTGAAAAGTAACTTAATTAAATAATCTTAGTGATAGGACATTGTAATGATGTCGTCTTTAATAATATTGCTACAAGAATCTATGATTATATAGACGTGAAATGTAGGGAACACATTACAGTTTGAGATACTCTTAATTAGACATTATTTACAGAGAAAAAAAAATATAGATGGCAAGTAACTGAAAGGGTAGAGGTTGATTGTCCATTCTCTTGTCTATTCCAGGTCCAGTTAGATGTAGAATATTTAATATGTTGTGGGCTGTGTATAACGGACCCATGGAAGATTTGTTTCTTTAGACTGATCTAATGTTTACTATGTTGTGGCCTGTGTATAACGGACCCATGGAAGATTTGCTTCTTTAGACTGATCTAATGTTTACTATGTTGTGGCCTGTGTATAACGGACCCGTAGAAGATTTGTTTCTTTAGACTGATCGAATGTTTACTATGTTGTGGGCTGTGTATAACGGACCCATGGAAGATTTGTTTCTTTAGACTGAACGAATGCTTGCTGTGAAGTTGCCTTTGTTTCATATGTTTAGATTTATATGACCCCTACCACACACACACACTTTTTAAGCTGCAAAAGCGTGTGAATTATTTTCCAAAGTGGAAAGCGTGGTCTAGAGGCTAAGTACGCTTTAACTAATCCTGTGAAGGGGCTCGATGTTCGAGACCCCACTCGAGCAGAGTTGTGTTTGCTGAGCGCCTAAAGGCAGCACGGAAAACCTTATCCCAGATACCCCCCTTCCCCCCCCCCCCCAACTGGTCCACAAATGAGATTGGACCATAGCGCTCTGAGCATGCTATAAGCATTTAAATAGCGCTATATAAAAGCTATAATTATTATTATTATTATGTAATTCTTTCAATAAAATTATTGCTTTGCGTTTTCAAATTTAAACAAAATTAATACATTGATAAAGTACAAAAATAAAGTTGAACAGAAAAATTCTCTTAAATGGTTTAAGGGCATTATCGGATAGTCATAGAGTTGAGACTAAGTCCCTTCTAGCACGTCACAGAAAGCGTGAAGAGTTCTTTTTTTAAGGGTCTTTTTATCCTCGGTCATAACTGAGCTTTTTCTCGTAACCTTGCTTAGCCCTCCCTCATGTCTCAGGAGCATGAGGCGACAATGTTTTTTTTTTCTCCAGCGGCGGCATCGTGAATAGAAAGGCTTTCTAAATTGGGTGGCTGCCTGGTCGAGCGGTACAATACAATAATGTTGCCATTACCTAAAGATAAAGCGCTTGGCTACCGAACCGGGGTCCGGGGTTCGAATCCTGGTGAAGACTGGGATTTTTAATTTCGGAATCTTCGGGCGCCTCTTAGTCCACTCAGCTCTAATGGGTACCTGACATTAGTTGGGGAAAAGTAAAGGTCGTTGTGCTGGCCACATGACACCCTCGTTATCCGTAGGCCACAGAATCAGATGACCTTTACATCATCTGCCCTAAAGACCACAAGGTCTGAAAGGGGAACTTTACTTTTTTTTACCTAGGAGCGCATCAGTCTGACTTCAATTTAGAGGGTTATACCTTTGTCTTTCCAGATTGTCATAAGCTTCGCCAGCTCATACTACCGATAAATGCATGCACATATCCCAATAGAATAGCATTGGGAAAAAAATAAGAAGAAGCCATATTTAGGTTGAAACATGTGTTAATTCTATCTGACAGTTATGGTGTTTCAAAATATTTACAAGAAACATACGAAACAAAATAAAATATATAGGTAAAGATTTCATTGAAATAAATTATATTATTATATTAACGACTTAAACGACATTTTGGGAACATGGTGTTGATACAGAACACAAAGAAATAACAAATGTCTGATACAATAAACAAAGAGCATTTTTCTCTACTTTGCATAAGCTGAATAAGTCACAGAACTATACAAACTAAGAGTGCGGTAAAAGTTCAGTTCTATTTATCATAATTACGAATCAATCCAAAAAATCTTGCACTGCACTCATAACGAAACAATACTAATCTATTTATAGATCACTGCAGTTAAAACAACTATCAGTTAACATATTCTAGAAATTTCTAATGTCAACTACAAAATAACAAAAATTAAAAAAAATTAAATGTGCAGAACTGACAAGTTCAAAGTTACGTGCCAGGTTTTTTTTGACAAAATTGCTATGACTGATTTTGTCTGTATCTTTTCTTAAAAGTTACTGACATTCCATCTACTATTTCATTAGTATTCCTGGCTGATTCAGGCAACTCCTAGCATATTCTTTTAACAATGTCGTCGGTAACCTTAAGAAAACATAGCAGACTCTTCAGCCGTCATTTCTATTCATTTAGCCTATACATTAAAGTGCCCCTGTAAAATCTTTAAGGGCCTGCTTGACTTAACTGGCAAAGAGAAATACTTCTGGCAGCAAAATACTTCAAGTAGAGAGAGTCGGAGTTCTCTCACAAAGTCTGCGGGATACACACTGGTAACTAAAATGAAAGCTACAGCCACAGACAGAAGTGGACAGCCAAAAGAGAAATTATATCGGCCACCAAAAGTTTGTCAGCGTAGAGACAGGCAAAATATATAGGTCATAGCTAGGTCTGTGTAGCCACGTGAAATACTTCACTGCTCATTAACTCGGACTAGAAGACAATAAATATTGTTATAATTATTATTAGTATTGGCGCCTTATTGTCATACCAGATTAATGCATTGCGTTGCTTGGCGTAACAACGTAGCTGACCACTTGATCAGATGAATTCCCTGATTTCGACCAGTAACCCAACATTGTATTCCTACTAAAAAAAAAAATAAGAGTCGCAGTTTTTGCCCCTGACCAATAGAGAGGCTTTTAACTAATGGACAAAAGCAACGAAGTGTAAATGACCAGGAGAGGACATTTCATTCAACTGACCAATCATCGTTATGACTAACCACAAAATTGTGCCTTCTATATCAGCAGCAGTCTTACAACTCCCTTGCATACGGGAAATGAAACCTTTGGATTCTAAACAGTCTCCGTTAATCAAATAAAATAGATTTGCTCAGATAATAATAAAAAAGCTTTTTTCAAAATAATGTAAACAATCGAACAATGAGTTTTTGTTGTTTTTTTAATAAGACGAGGAACTTTAAAGAGGGAAAATTTCTATTTACAAGAACAAAATGTTTACAACTGATATTTTCGCTTTTTTTCTTCTGAGAGTATGACACTAATCCCATGAGTATTTGTTTTACTTCGGTGCAGTGCAAAGGGTAACTTTACTTCTCTAGGGGCCTACATAATACAATTAGAATTGATGAAGCAAAGATAAAAGGAATTTTTTTGGTATAAACATGTTAATGATAAAAAGTTCTTAAAATACGTACATAATACGTACATAATACGTACATAATAGTACTAAATAGAGCATATCTTCCTAAAGACAGTGTACGGGGATATAGGATTATTCAGAGATTCAAATTAGGTTATAAGTGATTCTGTATGATTCAGGCAACCCGTTCCAAGCTCGAACAGTATTTGAATGAAATGTTATTTTACTAGTTAGCCCTAGCATCGAGGACAAGTAATATTTTTGTGTCCTTATTTCTGTATGATTCAGGCAACCCATTCCAAGCTTGAACAGTATTTGAAATGTTAAAATTTTATTTTGGTAGTTAGCCCTAGCATCGAGGTCAAAAGAAATATTTTTGTGTCCTTGTGTCATTTTGTTGCTGTTGTTTTTTTCACCTCATTCAATGGTCACTTTTTTAAAGGGTTTTGTTTTGAAAGCTTTATCAATAAAAATAACACTTTTCATGTATTTAACTTGTATAACCAAACTATATTAGCTCATCCATATAATATAGATGCCTATTGATTACAAAACTACCTATATACCAAGACAGGCTCGCAGTGGCGTAGCTAGGATGGGGAAAAGGTCCTAATTCCGAAATCCTCCTGGGCCACCACTTGAGAGTTCCCCCAAATTAATGTCCTATTTTATTTTTTACATTAAATATTACGCCACTACCTTGTAATCTTGATATTTATGTGGAGTAAAAAAAAAGCATTAATCTAGATAACGTTAGAGCACAGAAAACACGACTTGAGACGATGGGGATTGAGATTGGTCACTTGTGCATTATCTCGCCAATAAGCAACGGTACTATTCTTTAAAAGAGTCGTTATGATTATGTTTTGTTAATTTTACTTATATTCTGTATCAATTGGAATTTAGACTTAATTATCTATAAAGTACATTATCTCATGTCATGATGTCGAATGTCAAAAAGCAAGGGGCATCTAAAAAGGTCAAGCTTACATCCGGGCCCCCAAATCCGTAGCTAGCCACTGTGGCTCGTATTTAAATGAACTATTTCATTCCATCGTCATACTCAGTCTTTCCTAAAATTCGACTTTTGAAGAGTATCAAACCAGGTACCTTTTAAACGGTGACCTATATTGTTGTTAATGCGAATGTACCTCTATGGTATTGCTGGGCAGAAACAAATCATTTCAAAAGTCAACATTGTATAGCCACTAATTAGACCACATTACCTATAACAATACAAAATCTATCAACTGCACTTGTCAAGTTTTCATTCAAATACTTTTTTAACCATTCATCAAAAGAATTTCTTCCCATTGCAAGTATTTTACACAGAAAACACTTTTTCACTATATTTCAATAGTGTTTCTAATTTAATTCATGTCTTAATTTACCACATTTAAGATTTCGTAAATAGTTATATCTAGATGTCGACCCTAATTTTGTTATACCGCAGTCTCATTAAATTTCCATACACCGGACACAGGCCTGATGACGTCGCACGGAACACTGGTCGAGGAGGTTATCCTGTCGGCCGACCTCGACCTCCATTTCCCAGGTTGATTTCTGTGAGTTTCTCTTGACCTGTCAAATGGAAGCTGAAAAGTAGGACACAAAAAACATAAGCAGAATATTCAAATAGTTCGGGACAACCAGGTCTTATATATAACGTAGCAAAAATAATATGTTAACCAACACTGTTTGACAGACATTTCTAGACAGACATTGACGGACATTAATAGACAGACATTACTAGACAGACATTGCTAGACAGACATTAAAAGACAGACATTGCTAGACAGACATTGCTAGATAGACATTGCTAGACAGACATTGGCGGACATTGCTAGACAGACATTAATAGACAGACATTGCTAGACAGACATTGATAGATAGACATTGCTAGACAGACATTGCTAGCCAGACTTTGCTAGATATTGCTAGACAGACATTGCTAGACAGACATTGCTAGAGAGACTATAAAGGCTTGACGATTATTGCTTGACCAACATTGCTAATAAAATATTGCTAAACAGACATTGATATACAGCTATTGATAGACAAACATGGCTAGAGAGACATTGCTAGAGAGACATTGCGAGAGAGACATTGCTAGAGAGACATTGCGAGAGAGACATTGCTAGAGAGACATTGCGAGAGAGACATTGCGAGAGAGACATTGCTAGAGAGACATTGCGAGAGAGACATTGCTAGAGAGACATTGCGAGAGAGACATTGCGAGAGAGACATTGCTAGAGAGACATTGCTAGAGAGACATTGCTAGAGAGACATTGCGAGAGAGACATTGCTAGAGAGACATTGCGAGAGAGACATTGCGAGAGAGACATTGCTAGAGAGACATTGCGAGAGAGACATTGCGAGAGAGACATTGCGAGAGAGACATTGCGAGAGAGACATTGCGAGAGAGACATTGCGAGAGAGACATTGCGAGAGAGACATTGCGAGAGAGACATTGCTAGAGAGACATTGCTAGAGAGACATTGCTAGAGAGACATTGCGAGAGAGACATTGCTAGAGAGATATTGCTAGAGAGACATTGCGAGAGAGACATTGCTAGAGAGACATTGCTAGAGAGACATTGCGAGAGAGACATTGCTAGAGAGACATTGCGAGAGAGACATTGCTAGAGAGACATTGCGAGAGAGACATTGCTAGAGAGACATTGCTAGAGAGACATTGCTAGAGAGACATTGCTAGAGAGACATTGCTAGAGAGACATTGCTAGACCCATACTGCTAGCCAGACATTGTTAGACAGACATTGTTAGACAGACATTGTTAGACAGACATTGTTAGACAGACATTGTTAGACAGACATTGTTAGACAGACATTGTTAGACAGACATTGTTAGACAGACATTGTTAGACATTATTACAGAATCAAAATGAATTTTAAATTCTCACTTCAATTTTCAGATATCATCTTAACCTTTAATGTTCTATGTCTAATGATCTCTTCAAAATGATTTTTTTTTTCCTAGACTCAAACTGTCCAGGGTAAGGTTTTAACTCCGTCTCAACATAACAACAGTTCGTAAAGCAATGCGCATTCCCCGACCGTCATCCAAAGACTCTATGTGTTATGGTTTTAATAGTCATATTGACAGTTTGATATGTTTATAAAAGAAAACTGTAAACACCATGGGTTAAGGGTTGGGAAAATATGTAGGTCACAGCTGGGGCTGCACGTCGCGGGAAATACTGCATTCCTCATTTAATCTTCGGACTCGAAGACAAGTCTTCTTATTATTATTCGGGTTTGCGATTAAAATGAAAACTAAGATTTGAATTTTGGAGGATTTTTTTTTTTTTTTTTTGCTTCATTCGATGCCACAAAGTTGTAATGGGTCCCTGACATTTTTTTTTATTAAAAAAAAGGTATATGTGTGTGTGTGGGGTGGAGTTCTGGTAAGAAACTCAGGAGAATGTAGGGCCATGCTAAGCATAAGAGGCGCTTTATTGAGGTTGCAAATGGGGCAACCGTCCCAGGTGGAGCCCCGCGATAGGAGATTACCATGTCACTTTGAGTTTTTGGAAACCAGATCAGTTCTCTTACCCAATATTTTGGAAGCCTTTCCCGACATTTATTTGATACCAATAACAATGAAAGTTCTTAACATTACATTTCCGATTTTAAAATATATTGCCATTACCTTTGTTGCCTCTTAAGGCACTATGTTTTGTACAAATATTAAGGCCTACAGCTTTAGAGGCAGACGAGCCCATTAGAGTGATGTGGTAAGGTATATGTAGTCTAAGCTTATGGTTCCCGGGCGCGCGTGTGACATTCGCCGGGGGCCCCGCGTACTTCTAAAGCCGCCTCTGCATATATTAAGATTGACACCAAACATTTATACAACTTTATGGTTGAACCCTTTTTCTCCTCTTCCATCGTGAACCCTGCACGAAGGAATTTTGTTAACTTAAAAGTCTTAAAGATCAGTAGATTTACCTCTGTTAAATATTCTTTGCTCTCTTGGTCAAGACTTTCCGAGGGGTCAACGTCAACTTCAGGCAGAGGCTCTGATATTGGAGTAATAGTGTGGCCTGTAAAGTGAACGTCGGGGACCTCTGTTTGTATAAAAAGTGGAGATGGTGGCCTCACCTCATTGGTTTTTGTCGCGGCGCCGCTGGTTTTCTTTTTAAACACCGGTTTCAACTTGCCTTTAACGGCGGCAAAGATGTCTGCAGGGGTGAATCCGGTAGGAGCGGCTGGCGGCATGACGGATACGCCCACACTGGCGATTGTTGAGCCGATGGTGGAGTCCAAACTGCAGGATTTTTTAAAGAACTTCCTCTTTTCTTTAGCTCCGTGTTTAGAAATCGTAGAAGATGAAGTGGTTGACGTCACGATGGTAGAGATGGCAGTTTCTTGCGTGCCATCAGCTGAGTCTTTAGTTGGCGTCGGCTTGGAAGCTTCAGCGCTTGGTATTTCCATCGATGCCTGGAAGTGGCTGAAATGCATTTGATCATCCCAAGATGCCGATGTTCTAATGCCTCCTTTCTGGAAAAGAGGCTCTAGTTTTGAGACCACGAGGCTGTGCTCTTCTTCTGCCTCACGCCTCACCTCGTTGGGATCCGGAAGTGACTGTTGCCTTAAGTGCAAGCTCGAAGAAACGCTCCTTCGCTCAGGCCACGACTGGTAACCTAATTGAGAAGAGGCTGCTGGTGTTGTGGAGGAAACTGTTAGCTCCTCGAAAAATTTACGCCTCGCTGTTCTTGGAGAGAAGCGATCACGAGTAGAATGGGAAAACGAGGACGAGCGAGGACCTACAGCGCCTGAGACAGAGAGAAAGTGTTCCGAGGGAGAGGATATCACAGCTGAGGTGGACAAGGAAGAAATCATTTCTGAGCATGTCACTGGTAGATTTGGTGTATTGTTGGCGGAAAGGCTGGATGGTTCAGGCCTCTCCGTAACCTGAGGAGAGAGAGGGGCACTGTCCACGGACAGGCTTTTCAAGAATGTCACTGGCCTTTTTGGTTTGAAAGTTGTTGTAGAGGCTGAAGACGGAACAGAAGTCAAAGGCTTTGTTTGATTTGATGGATAGGAAATAGGGAATTTTACACTGGGAATGACGTAACTAGGAGGTGGCGTGGGAAGTCCCGATTTTCGTGAAGGTAATGTGTTAGATATCACTGGGCTGCTTTCGGGAACTTCCGGTGTCGTAGCACGAGAGTTTTGAGCGCTTCTCGAGCCCGAGGAATAGGAAGGTGGGCGTTCGTGGTAAGGCGAGGCTTTGTCGAGGTTACGTAAAGTAACGGGCACTTCCGTGGCACGAACTGGAGCGATGTCCTTTTCACGGTTTGAGCTGATCTCTTCAGAAGCTGAGGCAAACTCTTTCTGAGCTTTTGGCATAGGGTCAAGGGAGGTCGACTTCTGGTGTGTTCCTGACTCCTGCACAAGGCGAGTGACGCCTTTGGACTCCTCTTCGATCCTCGTGGTCCTTGTCGTCGTTGTGGTGACGACGTCAGCGATGACGAAGACATCATTTCCCACGTGACGTTTATCACAGAATTCGCTTTTAAGCAGGTCAACTTCAGAACTGCATATCCTTTAAGAGAAGAACAAAAGGTGTGAAATTGTTAACCATATGAAAAAAAATGTGTAGGAAAAAGTTCATTTCTTTTAAATTTACCAGCTACAATTTTTTGAACTGTTTTGATGTTTATATACTAGTATTTATATGTACCAATTTGTTCCCCATAAGGTCAAAGAGTTCAATCCAAGGCTAAAAGGAACACTCCCATGAATTAGCTGGCTCGATTTCGAATCATGACATAATTCGAGATTCGACTTGAATTGTATTTGCTGAACGCATGAAAGTAGCATATAACCCTCATTCACAATATTACCAATATAGTGTTTGGTTTTTAGCCACTTTATATCGTTTACCTTATATCTTATAAATAATAGAAGTTAAAATAAGTATTATTATTATAGCTTTTATATAGCGCTACTTTCATGCTTATAGCATGCTCAGAGCGCTTTGGTCTAATCTCATTTGTGGACCGGTGGGGGGGAGGGGGTATCTAGGAGTTGGTTTTTCGTGCTGCCTTTAGGCGCTCAGTAAACTCTGCCCGAGTCGGGTGTCGAGCCCCCTTCTAGGTAGCCAAGACAAGCGCACTTAGCCTCTCGACCACGCTTCCCACTACTACTTTACGCTATTGATTTATCTCTGTGTGAAAATTACATTCTTATTACATACACATTAGAACTCTACTATTCGTTGGTAATCTTTACTCATTCGGAAAACCGCTTAATGCTTTAATAGCTCATGGGAAGAAAGAATACTTATTTGAATTTGTTCTAGTTTTTAAATAAGAAATTTGTCTTTGTGTCTTTCTGATATTTTATTGGGTTATGTTTTCATCTTAATAAGCAATGATTCAGTGTTTCATGGGCTATTGCCTCTCTACTTTTTAAGTCTTCAGCCTTTAATTGTGTCTAGAATTGAGTGATTTAAAAACATTGATGCTTCTCCAGTCCACTTAGAAACATGACGGCAACATTTTAGCAGTTGGTTTGCTTGTTTGTAAAAATTGGACACCGCACCAAACTTACGTTTTGACGGAGCCTTCGTCCGTTGTCTGGTTGGTGATGTTGGTCAGTTCGTCAGCGGCTCGACAAATGTGGAGCACAGCCTGAGAAATACACAAGGAATGAAACCCTGTACGGTGGACGCCTTAGAATTAGTGTATATGATTTGCATTTGTTCATTATGATATAACGTCATGATTATTGGTTCATTGATATACTACTTTATACTGCTATCTTACTATAATACTTCACTGTTACACATTCTCATTTTGTAGTGCTTATTTATTATGTAAATAATATTGACCATAACATTTTTTCCCTTTGTAAAATAATTCCCCCCCCCCCCAGGAACAAGATAGGATAAGTATAATTGCAATACACACATACATAGCATAAATATGTTGTATTAAAGAAAAAATATTTATACAATAACATTTTTGTATTCATTCTTAAAAAAAATAATTTGAAAAACACAATCACTTTTTACTGATGATCTTACATTCCAAGAAAAATAAGCGAGTTTTAGTTAAAGTGAACTAGAAGAGATACATTTACTGCCCTCTTACCTCCCTGACAAAGTCCAACGTATCCTGAAATAAAACAGATCACATCTTGAGCTATTCAAGAAAACATTTACATTTTATATAATCTACACAAAAGTATGATCGCGTGTTCAACATATGGGGCAGATAATGCTATGTTTTGTTTGTGTATCAATGATCTACAATGGGGCAGATAATGCTATGTTTTGTTTGTGTATCAATGATCTACAATGGGGCAGATAATGCTATGTTTTGTTTGTGTATCAATGATGATCTACAATGGGGCAGATAATGCTATGTTTTGTTTGTGTATCAATGATGATCTACAATGGGGCAGATAATGCCATGTTTTGTTTGTGTATCAATGATCTACAATGGGGCAAATAATGCTATGTTTTGTTTGTGTATCAATGATCTACAATGGGGCAGATAATGCTATGTTTTGTTTGTGTATCAATGATCTACAATGGGGCAGATAATGCTATGTTTTGTTTGTGTATCAATGATCTACAATGGGGCAGATAATGCTATGTTTTGTCTGTGTATCAATGATCTACAATGGGGCAGATAATGCTATGTTTTGTTTGTGTATCAATGATCTACAATGGGGCAGATAATGCTATGTTTTGTTTGTGTATCAATGATCTACAATGGGGCAGATAATGCTATGTTTTGTTTGTGTATCAATGATCTACAATGGGGCAGATAATGCTATGTTTTGTTTGTGTATCAATGATCTACAATGGGGCAGATAATGCTATGTTTTGTTTGTTTATCAATGATCTACAATGGGGCAGATAATGCTATGTTTTGTTTGTGTATCAATGATCTACAATGGGGCAGATAATGCTATGTTTTGTTTGTGTATCAATGATCTACAATGGGGCAGATAATGCTATGTTTTGTTTGTGTATCAATGATCTACAATGGGGCAGATAATGCTATGTTTTGTTTGAGTATCAATGATCTACAATGGGGCAGATAATGCTATGTTTTGTTTGTGTATCAATGATCTACAATGGGGCAGATAATGCTATGTTTTGTTTGTGTATCAATGATGATCTACAATGGGGCAGATAATGCTATGTTTTGTTTGTGTATCAATGATGATCTACAATGGGGCAGATAATGCCATGTTTTGTTTGAGTATCAATGATCTACAATGGGGCAGATAATGCTATGTTTTGTTTGTGTATCAATGATCTACAATGGGGTAGATAATGCTATGTTTTGTTTGTGTATCAATGATCTACAATGGGGCAGATAATGCTATGTTTTGTTTGTGTATCAATGATCTACAATGGGGCAGATAATGCTATGTTTTGTTTGTGTATCAATGATCTACAATTGGGCAGATAATGCTATGTTTTGTTTGTGTATCAATGATCTACAATGGGGCAGATAATGCTATGTTTTGTTTGTGTATCAATGATCTACAATGGGGCAGATAATGTTATGTTTTGTTTGTGTATCAATGATGATCTACAATGGGGCAGATAATGTTATGTTTTGTTTGTGTATCAATGATCTACAATGGGGCAGATAATGTTATGTTTTGTTTGTGTATCAATGATCTACAATGGGGCAGATAATGTTATGTTTATTTGTGTATCAAAAGTTGACCTACAATATATATTAGAATTTTAGGCTTTTTTCTGACGTTGAAATAACAAATTTCTGAAATAATCTGAACACAAAGTGTTTGATTTCCCGCTGGCTTCTCCCAGAACTGTTAACAAACTGTTATAATAATAATAATAGTAGAAATCTTTATTTTCCGTTGGGAAATTTATTGTACAATTGTGCATTAGACATCACAATACATTATGCTTCAACCGACAATAGCCCTAGAACCAGTGTTAGTATTACCGGACTTATGTCAACAGAATCTACTTTTAAAATGTCAATAAATAGTATCATGCTCTATAACAAGATTAACGTGGATGTCGTGTGGTTAGAACTATGACCAACGTACTTCACTCCCACCCCCCCCCCCCAAAATGTCAGGTACTTTTAAGTGGTGGGTGACCTAAAAGCAAAAGTCATAGCTTTAACTGTGTTTATAGCTTGACATCCATAGGTTTTAAAGCCAAATCTTTTATCTTTCGGCCATCAAGCCCGAAGATTATATTTAAAGCAGTGAAAAGTATTGTGTAAATACTCTGCGACATAACAACCCAATGGGTGAAACGAAAGAAACAAAAAGATTATTTTGATACTTGATGTATTGGTCTGATATATTGGTCATTTAGAGATGAGTAACATAGAACTGACCTGGTCCAAGTCTGCTTTGTTTGTGCCAATGTTGTCTTTTGAGGGGATGTTCAACATCATGCCAAGTTCACGTAGCCTAATCAACTGATGGGATAAAGTGGTTTAAAAAATCAGGCTTTTGTATTAGGGTAGTACAAATAAAGGTGAAGTTATCATTATCAAAATTACTTTTTAAAACAATCCTACAGCTTACGGGACCAGGCAAGTGAGAAAGAGGATAAGAAAAAAAAAAGCTTACAAAGAGATTTTGTTTTGAAACAAAAACTCGAAATGCGCCAGAAGTGGTCCGCTCAGGCAGGTTTGAATATCGGAAACTTATGAACAACAAACTATCAACAACCACAATTCCCCTTCAATACAAAGAGAAGCACTATGAAGTTTCGACATTGTTGTCACAACTATTGTATTTATTGTTCGACTGACAACATGATACCGAAAAGGAAAAAGAGTTTTTTTAAATACAATATAATGCATTTTAATTTATATATTTGTTTTTAATTGGAAATTAGATACTATTTTAATACAAATTTAGTAAGTGAGGTTTGGTTTTTAGTAAGTATTCCTGCTCCAATATGTAATTAAAAATACAGGGATTTTATAATAATAAACTGTGTTTTGAAATTGGTTGTCAAAAATGAAAATATTTTTTTTTAATCCTGTTGCATTAGTCATTAATGTTTAGAAAGGGTCGCCTATAATACTGACCGAACTAAGCACATCCTCCACCGCCTTTATATCCCTGTTGTGGCTATGCCTGGACTCGGCCAACAGACGAAGCAGGTCAGTTTTCTCTTTACGCCAGAGTTCACTTTCCTTGTCGCACTTGTCTTGGGTCTCCTTCATTCTTTTCTGCAGAGTTGCAGCGTTCCGGACTGAAGACTCCAGCTGTGGACGCAACCAAACGTATCGTTGGGATAACCCATTTCTACAAAGCTTATATCAACTCACTATATCTGGTAAAAAGTGTCTACATGTTATTTCTCCCACACTCATTCTCCGGTCAAGGTGAAACTTCGCACAATTATTCATTGATATAGACAAGACTTGAATCAATAAAAAAAAAGGAAACAATTAGAAAATCAATTACTGGTAATTCATTATTTTGTTTAATAGCAATAAGGGAAACTAATACTTCAGTATTCACAGATATGTCTAAATGTGTTGGGTTTAGTCCCCTTAAATAATTGTTAACGCTATTTCTACCTCAGCATTCTCCGATTAAATTAAACCTTTAAGAATTATTTATTGTAACTAACAAAACATGAATCAATAAACAAATGCCCAAGTAGTCAATTAAATATTGATAAAATTATTTTCTTTGATATCGAATAATGGAAATAGTTTGCACATTGTTGATAGATATAGTTTTAAAGGGGAGTTATTTCTCTTTAGATATGCCTGCTATTTTTTATTGATTTATGTCTGGATATTGAAAAATAAACTTGATCCGAGAATGGGTGTGGTAGGAATAACGAGTACACACTCTTACCAAACAGACAGACAGAAATGTGAGTGCACAGAACAAAGTATTTCTTTTACCTCCAACATTTTTTTCTCCGTTTCTCTGGTCATTTTGGCGAAGGTCAAGCGGTCACTCTCCATCTGACGTATCAGCTCTTTCCGCTCGTGTGCCGCCGTCTCCTCTCTGGCCCTCAGCTGTTCCTGTGATCAAGGATTCAAGGCAACGCACAATATTAGATTTTGTCTAAAGATGTTTACCTCCCCTTTCATTCCCGACTGTTAAGAACAAAAAACTTTATTTGTAATTCTCTTTTTACCACACACCGTTCCTCATTAAACCGTTATTACGGCAGTCATCTGCACGGCTGATGTGGTACAGAAAAAGGAATTTGGGGTGTTTCCCCCATGTGCTCTGTTTCCGGCCTCACTACTAACTCAAGCGTTTTGGGATTCGAACCATCGGTAATAGGGAAGTAAAGATTTCAATCTGCTTGGATCTTTCTTAAACAGAAGTTTGTTCAGACAGGCAGATGGAAGCAAGCTTCTTTAGAGTTACAAGAGTCTCAGACTCAACTCTTAGGATAATTAAGATGACGAAGTTTTAAATGTTAATTCAAACAGGACAATTATTATGTCTGAGCTCAAATGTCTCGCAGGATTTGAACCCATGAGCCCAAAGCATTCTTCGCGCATAGGTGGGAAACAACGAGATAAAGAAAGTAGAGGAATGAAAAGAGAAACGAAGAGAGAGAGAAAGAAAAAAGAAATTTCAGATAGAGAATGAAAGAGAAAGAATAAAAGAGAGGGGAATGAAGCAAATAATAATAATAAGAGACAGAAAGAGTCGAATGAAGAGAGAAGAAATCTGGGACAGTTTTATTTTTCATCCCGCGATTTAGGTCAGTGCACAATTCATTGTTTTTTAAATGAATATTTATTATTGCCACAAAAGGAAAAGTTACCTGTAGGTCCAGGGCCAAGGTGTGTGCCTCACCAAGGAGTCGCCTCTGTTCCCTGCGTTCCTTCTCCCAGGCCATGCCCATATTCACCTGGATATCTTTTGACCGCTCCTGTTGGCGCGAGGTGCAGGTGAGCTGCTCTTCCAACTGTTGAGCAGATTTAAACTTCATAGTTGAAGAGCATTCAATGCTAACAATATCAAGATATTAAGGTTTCAATTATGGACAATAAAGATTATTATTATTATTATTATTATGTTAGAAATGAACAAGTAGTCATTCTCTGGCACTGCCAGGGTCGAGTTTCGCTAAAGAGAAACAAAATTCATCGTAGTCCCTTTAACAGTTTCCACTGAGGAATTTTCTGGTGATGTGGCAGGTCTGCAGTTATTATTATTATTATTATTATTATTACGGAAACTTTAACTCATTTCATGGTCCCTGTTCATGTTACAATCGTAATATACCATGCACTAAGTTAACTCTTTCTCTCCGTAATTATTTTCCACGTTCCGATGGAATTATTCATATTGCTCATTTGTGTTTCACTACCCTGTTATGATTAAATTTCATCATTAATTTTTTGTATTGTTATCAGGAAATGCAATATTAGGTATATAATTATAGAAGAATGCATGCTCTTTTTATATCACACAAATTAAAGTTTATAAAAACAAAAATTAATTTAATTTAATGGGTTCAAATCAACATTGATATCGCCAGTTCGGAGTGTTTTATTTAAAATTTTATGTACTATGTTAGGTTATATTTTATGTAATGTAATGAGGTCTGGGTTCTATTTGAGGCTAGTGTGGACAGTATAGAAGTACTTAACATTCGGCAGCTGCGCTGTGTCGGACACATATCCCACATAGGGGGAGAGGTGAAGTTTAAAAAGGCTGGCGTAAAAGTCCCCACAGGCAGCGCTATAAGATCAAATCAGACGCTCTCACTGGCATAGAGGAAAGCAACTGATTGCATACGGCTTTCCAAAGACAGCTGGGGAGCGGAACAGACTTCTGAGATTCAAAGAAGCACCCATGAAGAAGGCAACTAAAAGAAGACTTCCGGTGGAAATGGCTTGTCTGCTTTATATATGACTAAGTATGGAGCCTCATCTCAGTTTGCGTGGTCGCGAATCGAAGCAAATGGCTTATTGTTATGTATGCTAGATGTTTGTAAAATGTTCCCATGCTTCGGATGTTCCTTCAGTGTTGAAGATAATTTACTTCCCAATCAAAAACTCCCGCAGGACGACGGGGGATGGCAGCGGGCAGGGTATGAACCTTGGACCATCGAGACAACCAAACGCCAGTCCAGCGTACATACCGCACGTTCAGGCAGCCATCTCTATTTCATGTATTGTCATATATGATGTGCATTATGTCCTGTATTGTCATGTATTATGTCATGTATTATGTCATATATTATGTCATTTGTTATGTCATGTAATATGTCATATGTCATGTATTATGTCTTATATTATGGTATGTATTATGGCATGTATTATGGCATGTAATATGTTATATGTAACTATTTTATCTACCTGGTTTATCTGGCTGTGAAAATTCGCTTTCTCGATCTCCCAGCTGGCTCTGTCAGTGGCGAATCTATTGATGAGCTCAGCTCTCAGCCTGTCTTGGTCAGACGTTTTCTCGCGCAGATCCCGGACATGCCTCTGGAGCTCCTCAATGTGTCCTCTGGATTCCTCTATCTAAACTCAAGGGGACACAAGCACATTTTAATGCTCTTTGATAGTACTGAGTATTAAATACAATTCAAACATCTTAATTTTAACTAGAATTTATCCCACTCGGTTTAGGATACAGCGAAAACGAGTCAATTTGTTTACATTAATTTACTACATTGTAAACCTAACATAGTGGTGCGTGACATGCGTATGAATCATCTTACATAGGCTCCTTCCCGAAGGATTTCGCATCTATGACAGATAGCCTATGTACAGAATATAGGAATTGTTGGTAAACTATCTATTTTAAAAGCAGTATATTTTTATTGCACTTTTCATCAATGTTAAATAGAGTTTCTATGTCTGACTGCCAGATGACACGATGTCTTGATGCTACGATGAGTTTGGGTTGATCAGACAATGTTGTATTTTTTTGTTTGTTTGTTTGTTTTTTTTGCTTTTTATTCTCGATGTCGTGGATGTTTCCTTGTTCAACAATTAATTTCAGCCTTCTCCAACAATATCGTGATGCCGGAAATACTATTGTAGAGTATAATTTCAAAACTAAAAACTTATTTAAATAAAGGCAGTTTTTGTTCTGTAACTAGGTATTACTTATACAATGTACACACTATATGAAAGTACAATACAATGCAATTTAAATTCTATTCCTCTAGTCACCGCTCTCTCTCTCTCTCAAAACTGAATACGCCCGTCTTTAAATACTTGCCCCCACCCCTTTTCTAGTAACGTCCAGCCTATTTTTAGAGCTTACGGGAAAAACTTCATCTTTGAAATCAACTTGTCAACAACATGCAAACTTGGCCTTGCGCTAGAAAGTATTCAGTCTAAAAATAAACTTAATGCAATAGCTGCTTTGTGTTACGTGACAATACCGTCCTTTACGTCGTTAAGAATAGAAAATTTATCACCAAATTCTCCTTTATACTGAAAACGAGAATTATTTAAAGAGCCATTATAACTCTTAGTAGATAATTCAGTTTAGTCATCAATTTTGTTTTGAAATTTCATAAATTATTTTTTTTTTTTTTACATTCTGATATAGTGGCCGAGTGCGATGATGCTTTTTGCCTTAAGGGTGAATTCAGGGTTCGAATCTTGGTAAAAGTTTGTATCATTTTATTTGAAATTCATGAGTTTATCCAGCTCTAGTTGAAATATGACCAAGAATGTTTGGATATGATAATGTTGTTTATCGTAATATTTGAAACATCATAGTTAATTGAATATAGGAATCCATCATCTCCTTCATTAAAGATATAATGCTATCGATTTCAACCGAATTATCTAATATAAAAATAAAAGATATATATAGATATATAGTTAAATAAAACAGAATTATTTTGAGGTAGGAAATATTGGAAGGGGTGTCGACATTTGAAAATCCCCCCTGGGCCCCCACTTGAGGGGGAACCCAAATGAGTGTCAAAAGTGTTTTTTTTTTTACATTTAATATTAAGCCAATGTCATCTTGCTATTCATGTAAATAGGTGACCATGGTGCATGTATTCCACACATTAGAATTATATGTTTATTAAGTACAACATCTCATGTCATGATGTCGAATGTCAAAATGCACGGACCCTGAAGAGGCCAAATACCCCCCCCCCCCCCCCAAATCTCTTGCTATGTCACTGAATGCATTGAATTTGTATGTGTACCTTGTAACATTCACCTGAAAGCGGTAATTAGTTATAAATAATACTAATAAAATATAATGTATGAATATTGTAGAATGTCTGAATAAAACTTGATGAAAGATTCTAAACATTTTCCATAGCGACTCCTCACCTCTTTCAGCTGTCTGTCTAGTGCTGTCTTGTCTTCCTCTGACCTCAACAGTTCCTCGGTGTATTTGTCTTTCACCAAACTCAGGTTGTTCTGGATGCCTTGAATGATTTGCTTGTCCAACTCTCTCTCTTTCTGCAGCTTCTCGATCGTTAGAAGCTTTTTGGGAATAAATTAATGTTGATTAAAATACTCTTACAGATAAACTTCATAAGAGAGTGATATGTCAAAGTGAAAATAAAAAACAGTGACATTGCAGCTTAATGGTAAAGCGCTTGGCTTCTTAATCGAGGGGTCTTAGTCTCAAATTTCACCCAAGTATGTGATTTTGAAATATATATTTTTTTTTGAACGCCCCAGTTCTTATGAGTACATGACGTTGGTTATTTAAGGTAAAGGCAGTTGGTCGTTGTTCTGGCCACAGGACTAAGTCGTTAGCCCTCGACCATATAAACTGATGACCTTTACATCATTTTATTAAACAAAATAGTTCTGAAGCTGAGTGCGACAAGTAGACTACAAGAAAGTATGAAAGAATACTGCTTTATGAAACACTAGCGAGGACAAAAAGAAATATATTGAATATGTTAGTTTATATCAATTGTCACCCTTAGTGTTCATTTATATATGTGAAATCATGTGAAATAGTGTACTGACTATCTTCTCTGTCTTGACCTGTACTATGTGTGTAGTTATTTTAGTCATTCAGTGTGATTAAGCTTTAAATGTTAACACTGTTTTTAAAGCATACTAGTAAGTCGACCGGCGGTGTAGCATATGTCAGGGCCGGCCACAGCAACCTGTCCGACCGCAGTGCATTGCCCACAGTTTCGAAGTTGGGCATCACTGGTCTACAAGACGAAGAAAAAATCTGAATCCTCTAGATTCCAGAAAGCAAAACTTTCGTAATCATTTGGCTTTCTACCCAGTGCATTATATATTTTTTTAATTTAATGGTTTTATTTAATTAAAAAAAAAATGTTAATCGTCATGGGAGATAATAAATAGATGAAGGAGAACTCCGAAAAAAAATTATTTGAAGAAAAAAATTATATTTAGAACACAAGGGACGCAACAATGTAATCAATTCAAGACATGGTCTGTAAATTGAACTGGCTTGTTTAAGGTCAGAGCATAACAGAGAATCTGTTCCATCTAAACATAGAATTGATTTGTTATTTCTGGATCTTTGGTTTCTTTCTCTTTATTTACAGAGCTTAACCCCCCCTCCCCCCATACACCTGAATGTTACGGAAGTCTTGTGTACATGATTGCTGTGCAGATATATATACATAGTTAAAGTATAGCCGAAGAGTTCGTATTCCAATCAGTCGTTCAAAGTATTGATAGTTATTAAAGTCAACATTGTATGTCTGTTATCGTTAACATGAGCTAATAGTCATTCTCTAGCACGCCTGGCTCGAGATTTTTTGAAGACAAACAAAATTCATTGTCTTTTCCTCTTATTCATATTATTATCCTTATACTAAAAATATTGCTTATAATAATTATCTAACACTGCAGGGATTAGGACTCGTTACGTGGAAACAAAAATTCATTGTAGTCTCCCCTTAACAATGTTTACTGTGGTAGGCCTACTAGCCTTGACAATGTCTACTGTGATAGGCCTACTAGCCTTGACAATGTTTACTGTGATAGGCCTACTAGCCTTGACAATGTCTACTGTGATAGGCCTACTAGCCTTGACAATGTCTACTGTGGTAGGCCTACTAGCCTTGACAATGTCTACTGTGGTAGGCCTACTAGCCTTGACAATGTCTACTGTGGTAGGCCTACTAGCCTTGACAATGTCTACTGTGGTAGGCCTACTAGCCTTGACAATGTCTACTGTGGTAGGCCTACTAGCCTTGACAATGTCTACTGTGGTAGGCCTACTAGCCTTGACACTGTCTACTGTGGTAGGCCTACTAGCCTACGTCGTTAGAACTCACCATTTTATCTTGTTCTTTACTCATTTTGTCAATACGTGTCTCGTAGCGAACCTTCATGGCCAGCTGCTCGGCCTTCATCACGCGTTGCTCCTGTTGGAGCCTGTAGGCCATTTCAGCCTGTGGACAATAGTAGTGATGTCAAGTCAGAAGGCTACTAGTATATTCATTCATCGCGTCATTAAATGCAAATTACATGTCCAGTCATCATGACAATTATTAAAAACTGGCATGTCCAGTCATCAGACAGTAACAGACAACTGGCATGTCCAGTCACCAGACAGTAACAGACAACTGGCATGTCCAGTCACCAGACAGTAACAGACAACTGGCATGCTCAGTCACCAGACAGTAACAGACAACTGGCATGTCCAGTCACCAGACAGTAACAGACAACTGGCATGTCCAGTCAACAGACAGTAACAGACAACTGGCATGCTCAGTCACCAGACAGTAACAGACAACTGGCATGCTCAGTCACCAGACAGTAACAGACAACTGGCATGTCCAGTCAACAGACAGTAACAGACAACTGGCATGTCCAGTCAACAGACAGTAACAGACAACTGGCATGTCCAGTCAACAGACAGTAACAGACAACTGGCATGCTCAGTCACCAGACAGTAACAGACAACTGGCATGCTCAGTCACCAGAAAAACACAGACAACTGGCATGTCCAGTCACCAGACAGTAACAGACAGCTGGCATGCTCAGTCACCAGACAGTAACAGACACCGACAACTGGCTCACAGACCACTTGTTCATAGACAACATTTTTACCGACAGTTGGTTCACGTCTAATCGTTTACACGACAAATCGTTTACCGACAAATTGATCACAGACAAATCGTTCACTGGATAGTAACAGATTGTTTAATTTGTTTACATTAAAACTTTAGTTGAACGAATTATCGTGTCCCCCGATTCTAGAACGATCAAATCCTTGTCAAAATAGGTTGGGGGGGGGGAGGAGCTATTCAGAAAGATGCCAAATAATGTGCTCTACTCGTGGACGGGAATTTTCCATTGGTCAAATATAAAACCTGAACCAAAAGTCATTCACCAGGTCGCTGATATTTAAGTTACCTGTCTGCGAAGTCTCTCCATCTCTGTGGTCATGTGACTACTGCTGTCTACTTCCATTTTCAGCAGACGTAGTTTGTCCGTAAGCTCCGCCTATATTATTTTTTATGAAACGAAATTTTAAAAAAATAAATACTTAGCACATTTTGATTATATTTTAAATTTGTATACCTATAAAACGAATTTAAAAAAAAGAACTTATATTAAATTATTTAATTAGAAGTATTATGGGAATAGTAACAAACAGTAATTTATACTATACAACTATTCTGCTCCTACGCCGATGCTTCTGGTGCGCACTAGCGCCCTGCTCAACCCTGTTGATGGACAGATTGTTGAGATGAGAAAGAAAAAAGAAAGTTCATTCTGGCCTAAGTGACTAGACGAACAGTGCAAGAAACTAGTTCTATCCGCCTAGATTTATAGAACTGAACATCGCCAGTGAGACAGCAATGTGAGAAGCAGGTTCTTGGTGTGGGTTGCCTGGCCAGGAAGTTGTCTTGGAAGGAGGGCCGGTCCTAGCAATTGCGGGGCCCTATGCGAAACGAATTGCACGGGGCCTAGTCTGGGTAGGGATAAGCATAATGTTAACATTAAGATTTTGTATTAGAAAAGCATTAGTCTTTACAATAAATTTTCTTTAAATGAAAGCTGAAAATGCCGTTTTTTTTAATCGCGCGTAGGATTGGCACCCCAAAATGACAATTTTGTCTATTTTTCTGGAGATTTATAAGAGTTTTCAGGAGATTTTTAATTTCAGGAGATTTCCAGAACTTTTTGGTATATTTCGCAATTACAAGAGATTTCCACTAGCCCCCGGGTAATCAGGAAGTCGCGCAAAACCTATTATTATATAAGCTATAATGCTTTAATTTAATAATTTACACCTACAATTAGCGCGGGGACTATGAAAGTGCGGGGCCCACTGCGACCGCATAGGTTGCAGTGGCCTAAGTCTGGCCCTGCTTGGAAGCTGTGGAAGAGTCGTTCCTACGAATGGAAGATATTCCTGTCGGTTTGTATAGGCAACCGTTCAGGAATCAACCAGAAGTTAAACAGCGGCACGGGCGGTGAACCTGTGTTAGTGTATTAGAGGCGACATAGGCGGGGGAGTGAACAGTGTAGGAACGTGAAGGCAGAGGCGGCGCCAGTGAACTCGCAGGCCAGAGCTAGAAGACATTACAATCAAAACTGACATTTGTGTTTATTGTAATCGTCTGGCAACTTTTATCACAAGTAATAAACATCATTCCCCTACACCTTGAGCCCTCGTTGTATTGCCTCCTTAGATTTGTTCACTGTATATAGACCTACAGTTATAGTAATCGTAGATTTCAACCGTCGTGATTTTATAATATGCATAATTCTATTTTAACAACATGTTCAAAGACTGTAGTTCCCAGCTTTATTCAGCCTGGGGGCCATTCAAATTTCAGACACTTTCGTCACGGGTTGCATTACCATTACAAAAAAATATAATAATAATAAAATATATAAAAATCTTTTTGAAAACAAAGCCTAAGGGAAATCACTGCCATATATCTCAAAACTGCAGGAATAAACTCTATTTCACTATATAACAAAATTTATTAATTACTACTAATTGATTTACCAATTTTTATACATTTTCTTTAATTGATTCATGTATTGTCATCATCCATGAATAATTATGAAAATTTTCAATTTGAGTTGAGGATAATAGTGGGACGAAAGACGCGTCCAAACGTAATTATGGGAATAACGCCACATACAGCCGCATCTCTCAATAAGTAGCATGTATTTCCTTTTTACTAATAATTAATTAAATTATTGTTGTTGTTTTTTATTGATTTATGTTTCGTTAGTTACAACAAATAATGATGTACAGTTTCAAATTGATCCCACAATGGGTGTAGGAGAAATAACGTGTACACAAATTGTACCAGACAGACAGAATTGATACAAGCTTTGTACAAACTGTCGAGTCCAGTGGAACCGAGCCTCTGAGGCTTCTTTATGCACAGTGGGCAGACGTTTCAATTGGTCGGATGTCACTACGTCGAGGGCCAAATATGACCTACGGGCCGTTGTTTGGACGTCACGGTTCTAACGCGTTCCATTAGGATGTAATTAAATCTCAATAGGGTCCTTTTCTGTAAGATGTTCTAGGGTTGGCCTATTCTTTACTATAGGGCCAGGTATTTAAAATGTGCAAAGAACACAATAAATTAGGGTTACTTTTCTTTTGTCATTTTTCTTTGTCTTTGAGGTCAGAGGTCAGGTCAATTCAACATGTCACGTGGCTAAGAAAACAGTGACCTAGCTATTTTGCCACATGGGACATTCAGCAATTATAAATACAATTAGTGAAAATTAGCGTAATATTTTTGAAATAGTAATAGTTTAATTAATCTTGCAGTTTAGATTATGTGTAGTTCGTCCATCGAGGTTAGATGATGACCACTTTTGTCATCTAGGGGACTGAGCGCTTTGCACTGGGGTTTTGTGCCGCCTCATGATGCTGGTGAGACTTATGTGACCCCGGAATGTTCGGCTGCACACTGGGCAGGTTATTCCAGCTACAGTTAGTGTCATTGACCTAGCTTTTCTTCTCTGGCGTTTTTCTTCTGCTAGCTGTGTTCGTTTGTCCTCTGCAATATTTGCTCTGTTATGTGCTTCCGTCTCCTAGGTGGTAGGATCAACACTGAAGGTTTTAGAGAGGGTGTCCCTAAAGATTTTTTTTTTTTTTTTTTTTGTCAATCTTGTGGGCGCTTCTCTTTCCTTAATTGGTCATAGAGGAGTCGTTAAGGGATGCGGCGGTCATTCATTCTGTGGCCTGCCCATCGCAGCTGGGACTGGGACAGTTTACATTAGCTGCATATACAAATGTAAAGATTGCAATGATAGATAGGGAAATATGTTACCTGCAGTTTGGCCATTTGCTCCTTGTTGACTCTCTCTGAGGACTCGTGTTTCAGCCTCAAAGTGCTGAGCTCACACACGAGGGCCTCCTTCTCATTAAAATAGCCCTGCGCCTCCTCTTTCAGCGTCTCGATGGTCTCATCTTTGCCCATGGTGTTGTAGGCCTCGTACATTCGGACCTTCTCTTCCAGGATGTTGGCCTCTCTCTGTTGGCGAGACAATAGTAAAGTCAGCAGTCAGGTCAACTAAGGAATGCGTTTTATTGATCAGCAGATAAGAAGACTTTTAAAACAAGCAAAATATTAACAAAATAATTTTAAAAAAAAGCTTATTTAAGCGCTGAAAAATCACTGCCTTAGATCTGATTACTGCAGGAATAAGGTCGTTTTTTTCAATATAAAAAAATTAATTAAACTAATTGATAAAATTATAGTTTTTTTTAACTGAATTATGAATTGCCATCGACTATGAATTATTATGTAAAATTTCAACTTGAACGGGAAGTGGGAGGAAAAAAAACGTATACTTAACGTAAAAAGGGACATAACTCCATGTATACAGACACATCTCTCAATAAGGAGCATTTACTTCTCTTTTTCGATGCCAAAAAAAATAAAAATTACCGATAGTTAATTTGCTAATTGGTTAATATTTTTATTGGTTCATGTTTTGTTAGGTAAAAAAAAATAATCGTGTAAAATTTTAATTTGAACCAGACAGAGTGAGCTGATAAAAGCTTTGTTAAGATGAATCAAGCTTGACTCCATATCGTTAGGATCTATTGTTTACACGTCAGGAACATGACATAGACAATATTTTGTTTGGCTACACAGACTCAGTTTTTCAACTACATATTTTTTCTACATCAGACATGGCAGAGGAATTGGGTGTTATAAATGTACTATAATCAAGAAACGATAATTAACAAAAAACGTACAGACTAACAGTTTAGCCCAGTTACAAATTGACATGTTACTTTTGTAGTCAACGAATGAGGTAACTGGAGACTACTATACATGAAATAGAAGTAATTTATTTTGGTAATCACTAGTGACAGTAAAAAAAGGTAAGAATCTAAAAGAAAGATGTAAATTTGCTTGGTTTTTACTCTCAGTCTGTCTGATGGTGAGGGGGGAGGGGATTCTTTTTCATTTTTTTTCCCACGTTCAAATCTCACATCAAGTTTTGAGATTTTGCAAAATTATTAATTGTCGATGACAACATGTAAAAGCAATCAAAAAATTAACCAATTAGTCAATCAATTAGTGATAATTAATTAATCTTGTTTTATTTAGAAAAAAAAGGAAATAAAACTTGCAACATTGAACGATATTGCAGCAATTGAAAGGTACGCTCACTTCAATCAATGAAAGCTTTGTTTTTTTTATAAAATTATTTTTTATGCTCTGATTGTTTTATTCTTTTAGTTGTCTTTTCTAATGGAGTTACATTTTGAAATCGTTTAGAAGGGTAACTTAGGATTAGTTTCCATTCATTGACATATTATTATTTATTAAATATCCTAGTTCGTTTTATTGACCATTCTCGTGTTTACTTTTCTCGCCATTAATGAAAAGGTTACAGTTTGATACAGCACGTTCCCTACAAGGTCAAGATCAATAACATAATTGTTATATGTTCTAATTAAAACCTGGACATGAGTGTACCTGTAGGTCATTGCGCTCCCTGTCCCACATGAGCATAGCTTCGTCCAACGCTTGCCTGGATTTTTCCAACGTAGCCTCCAGCTGCTTCTTCTCATTGACCAGGTGGTCATGGTCAAGCTGGAGGCTGTTGAGAGCTTCCTTCAGCCGGAAGCTCTCTTTCTCAGCGTCCGTCTGGCAGCTCGCGGGGGTGTCCCTGAGCAAGACGGACGAACTCGAAATTTGTCCTCGTAGGACCGAAATGGCGGCGTCCTTCTCGCTGATGAGGCTGGACGTCCTTAGGAGCTTCTCCCCGAGATGTTTCATTTCCTTCTTGTGCTCGTCAATCGTGGAGTTGAGCTTGAACAGAATGTCGTCCTTCTCTCTTAGACGTTCGTCTCGTATTCTGATGGACTCGTTCAGTCCTCGGATCGTGATGTCCCTCTGAGAGATTTGATTCAGCAACGTCTGGTGATCCGACTCCAGTCTCTTGCTCTCGACCTCCTGCTCTTTGGCCAAGTCTTCTTGCTTGCTCATGGCCAGCTCTTTCTCTCGCACGGTCACCTCAAACTCTGAAATCACCTTGACCTTCGCGCAAAGTTCCGATTTGAGGTTCTCGATTGTCTCTTGCAGTTTTGAGATTGTGTTATTTCTCTCTTCCAACAGTTGTTCATGCTCTTCCTTCTCTTTGTCTGTAGCGTGGCTCTTTGAGTTCCATGTGTCGTTAATCTACGGAATATAAACACAGAAAAAACTTCGTTTGAAAATCTAAAAATACAAATTTTCTAGATTACAGTTTCTTTCATCACCAAGAATACGTACATTAATCAATAATTCTGAAAACAATCAAATTTTAAACTTGAAGATCTCAAACCCCTGAGATCAAAGAAAGAGGCAAAGAGAACGTTACAGTTGACAATTTTTGTAGATAGCAGGAATACAACAAGATCAACAATATATATTTGTTAAAAGCACGAAGTAATGGGAGTGTGCTAGTGATTGTATACCCTCGAATCTCGACTTAAGGAAGGACGTGCTGGGCTACTGGTCAGGGGATTCCACAAGAAGGGTACCCTATACCAGGCATGTATTTCTTTTCGACGGGTCAGAAACTTTTAGATTTAATTTTTCTTTTTTTTGTCGATTATGGCACATTTACATGAGAAAGGCTCGCAATCATTTTTTTTCCAACGCTAAAAAGTTGAATATTTTTTGCATATAATAATGATCTGATTTATGGTATATATGTTTTGGTAATGAAAGGTTTTAATATGATTGACATTTCATAAACAGAGGTTTTAATAAAAGAAACGTTGAAAAAGTATTATTTTTATGCTTAAATTTATGTATTTTTAACTGGTCATGTTGAAATGATTATGATTCTATGCAATGTATATACAATTTTTTTTTTTGAAGTCACGCAATAATAATAGCGTTAGTAACTTGGTAGCCTTAGCCAGCACACGCATACACACAAAGCTGATGGATTAGTTTTTTGTTTGTTTTAAATAAGTTTTTGCGTTTGAGAAATAAAAGAAAACAAAGCTGCTGAAAAAAAAAAGCATTTAAAAAAAAGTTTCTTTTAAAAGACGTCAGAAAAATGAATACATTCATAATTATTGTAAGCAATGTTTCGTTACATTGATCATAAAAAGGGGAGTTAATCGGCCCCCTAGTTAAAAAAGAAGTACTATTACTATTAAAGAGTGTCTATAATATAAGAATGTTAAAGAATGTTATTATTACATAAGAATTCTACTGTGCAATTGTAAGGCAACCATTAAATCAATCGAAAACATGACCAGGATACATTGATTTGTATTAAATTGCTTTGTATATCCTAGACTCTTAAGTGAGCAACTCGTGTATGTATGTATGTATGTATATATATATATATATATATTTATATATATATATAAATTCTATTTCGAAAATGGCTCTAACGATTTTCTTTAAAATTTCACGGTATGTGCATAATAGTGAGAAAAAAATAATGAAATTAAATATCTTTATGTATGATTAGTTATTATGTTTTAAAGGCTTTATAAATTGTTTACACTTTAATTGAGTACACCCGTAGGTAACTTTTACTTTGTTATTATTTTGCTGGTGAATTATTGCAATGTGTTTAAGCTTCGAAGTCTACTGTCCCATACCAAAACATAGGAAATGGTCATAACACAGCTTATCTATGCCTTATACTTGCACAACCAGGGCCGGACCTAATATTTGAGGGGCCCTATGTGAAATGGATTGCGCGCGGACCAGTAAGGGTGTGGATAAGGATAATAAGTGAGAATAAAGATTTTGTATTAGAAAATAAATTCGTATTTGCATTACATTTTTATTAAATGAACGCTGGCGATGCCGTTTTTTATATCACGCGTAGGACTGGCGTTTATCATATTGATTGACACCCCCAAAATGACAATTTTGTCTTTTTAAGGACATTTTTATGAGTTTCCGGAGATTTCCAGGAGCTCCTTGAAAACAAGGAGACTATGGGAACCCTATTATAAATTATAATGGTTTAATTTAATAATTTACACCTAGAATTAGCGCGGGGCATTTGAATCTTAGGGGTCCATTGCGGCATCATAGGCCTAAGGCATGCCCTGATGATATCCAGCTCGCGGTCAACGAATTTTCATCACGCTGCTGCTTTTTTTAATTAACCTATAAACCTCGGTAAAACTGAAGTCATGTTCCAGAAGTCACCCAATAAAATCTACTCAGCCCCAAAGTTCAGCGCGAATAGGCATCCCTTAACGTGGTAGACAACTTCACATATCTGTGAACCATGGTATCAAATGACGCATTGCTTTAAAGGGAGGTCGATATGTGATCAGGGATAGTCGTGCTTTTGGACGCCTCCAAGCGAGAGTGTGGCGAAATAAATCGCTCCGCCTGTCTACAGAAATCAGTGTCAACCAGTGATTCTCTCAACCCCTCTATGTGGATCTGAGATATGAGTACTTTATAGAAAGCAACTAACACTTCTTGAACGACTTCACTAAAGACCGCAATACAAACAGCGATACTCTTGCAAAATGGTATGAACTTCTTATAATCCGACTGTCACGCTTTGCAGGGCACTTATTCCGTATGGGGGACGAACATATTTTTTTAGTAAGTTGAAAGGTTGTCGGAGTAACAGAGATGCCTCACAATAACGCTTCTTTAGAATACTAACGCGATGTTTTTAACTCTTAGGAAAAAAATGCGCGATTTTACTTTGTTACTAGGTGCACGTTCTACACTATAACGTAGAAATCACTTGATGATTCTTACTAAAGCCATAATAATAAAGCTTGTCTTCGAGTCGGAAGATTAGTGACCTTGACTGCGCAGCCCCAGCTGTAATCTACATATTTTACCACATCCAGGGCAAGCATAACCATTGTCCGCAGGTGGTCGATTTAGATTTTCTTTTCGCCGTCTGCGTTTGTCCTCGGCAGCAGATTTTCTTTTGGTCTCAAATGTGTATCCCGCGGCTTTCGTGAGTGACCTTCAGCTGTCTCGTTCTGAGGCCGCATAAAACCAGGTGCTCTCTTCTATGTCAGCCAAGGAAAGTTGACGCCTAAGCTGGTCTTTAAAGCGTTTCCGTGGGGCGCCTCTGTTACGTCGACCAACTTTTAGCTCACCAAAAAAAGACTGCCTTTGCATACGTTCGTCTCCCATACGGGATACGTGCCCTACCCAGTGCAACTGTCGGACCATAAGAAGTCCCTCTATACTGTCCATACCGGTGTTGCAAGGACATCGATGTGTCCATGATGGAGCGCAAGCATCTTTGATGAAAGCACTCAAGAAGTCTTAGTTGTTTTCTGTAAAGTGTCCATGTCTCAGAGCCATAATGATGGCAGGGGATAAAGAAGGCTAAGAACCAAACTAGGGACCGTAATCACGACAGTCTGGAGAGCTGGCAGTCTGAATCGCAATATTGCAATATTAAATGTCAGAAAGTAACCATTTTAGAAGTTACACTGCAAAGACTTTCTTCCAAGCCTATAATAGCCCAATAGTTTCACGCGAAAGAAGCAATGTAAAACGTTAAGACGAGAGCTGTGGTTTTCTATAGGCCTACTGTTGGGGGGGGGGGGGGGCGACTTTCTATTCTAATCGCCATGTACAATTACATTGAGAACTGACAGAACGAAAAAGCAACTCTTCGGATTGATAGTCTTTACCCGATCGTTCATTTTCGTAATTACAAAAATTATCCCAAAATGACTTCGGGTATATATCCTTCCTTAACAAATTATTCATCCAAGCGAGGCTCGGTCACCTGATATTATATTATGAAATATAAATAGATCTAGATAATAAAAATAACAATGTATTTCGCTTCAGCCTAAGGATAGGGCTGAACAAGGAAGAAGTAATTACCATATAAGCTGGCAAGAAAAAGTGTTTATTTGTAGGCTTGGAAATTGGATAGAGGCCACGTACCTATGGCAATCCTATTTCATTATAGGAGGGGGGAAGGGTAAGCCAAACTATTACAGTTCTGATAATCAGACCCCATAGAGCCCACCCATGTAACGCCCCTAGATGCAAAGTGAAGTATATAATCATTGACCTTTTTATCTTCAAAAAAAACAAACTGCTGACTCCTGAGTTCTCTTCATCAAACATTTAGTGTTCTAGAGGTAACTAATTATGAGCAGAAAGCTAAAAATAGCTCACCTGTTTTCCCCACAATTGACGAACATTCCGGGTTTTCCCGAAAATCTACTCTTGCTAAGACAAGAGTGAAAACCGAACCCATTGAGCCTAATTATTGTCACGGGAACTCCACATTTTGGTGCTGCATTACTCGTTGCTCTGGAATAAGTTTGGCGCTTTTATGTATGAACAATAAAGATACAACGGCGGTGATAGGAATCTACGGGCCCTGGACCCAACTATTCACTCGGTTTCAAAACCCCTCGTTTCTTATATGTTTTTTTTATATGTTTCAATTTCTTAAAAGTTTCTTATTAGTTTCTGTCGTTCTTACAGATGACGATTCATTTGTCTGAGCCCAAACCTGCTGTAGGATGGCAGGGGATAAAGAAGGCTAAGAACCAAACTAGGGACCGTAATCACGACAGTCTGGAGAGCTGGCAGTCTGAATCGCATACCACACGCCGAGGTTAATTATTGTCTCCACTTTATATATAAATGTATATACGGAAAATGTTCAGGATCTACATTGTTCTACAAGATAATAACATTTTGCAAGAAAAAATATAAGCATTGGTTTTTTGTTGTTTGTTTGTTGTTTGTTGTTGTTAAAGAGGATGTTTTGTTGTTAAAGAGGATGTTTTGTTGTTAAAGAGGATATTTTGTTGTTAAAGAGGATGTTTTGTTGTCAGCTAGCTCGACAGTATATGTACAAAGGAAAGTGATGCTTTTTTTTCTTTTTTTTTTTTAAGAAAAGGGACCAAAAGGAACCGAGATTTCACTGTTTGAGAAGCACTGGCATAGAGATAAGACAGAAACCTTCACTACAGACTACTAGCAGATTTCATTTGCTTCACCTGGTCCTAGCAGCAATTCTTCAATTAACTTGTTTTTTGTTTTTTGTTTTTTTTTGTTTTTTTTTTACGTTATTAGCCAAAAAAAAAAAGCAGGGGCGAGAATGTAGCGAGTGTCAGGTGGGACAAAACGTAAAGACATGGGGGGGGGGGAAGAATTTAAGAAGGGGTGGAGATAAAAGGGGAGGACACGCATGTCCTGTTTGTCTGGCTCCATGAAATAAATGTAACTTTTGTTTACCCCAAATGACGTCACGTGTCTCCCATAGCAACGTGAATGTGCCTACCTTTCCTGTCAGGCCCATTCACTGAGACCACGCTATTGTGTATTGAATGCTGTAGCTTCCTCCTGGTGTTACACCAGTGACTAATTGATACTCGTTAGTAACATTCTCAAGGCCGTCCGAGCCGTCTGCAAGAAGCTTCGTCTGAAAGGGGGCGGAACATGCTGTTAAAACTTGCAATAAACTCATGCAATCCCAAACCAATCATGCCGTCGGCAGTTTGATGCAGTTCCACATGCCAAGACTCTGTGATAAACAAATGTGAAATTACTGCTGATAAAAACACGACATAGATATGTCTACATACAGTTAGAGGTCAAGGAATCAAAAGACGAAAAAACCTACTGCAAAATGAGTTATTTATATGTCGTTATAATGTATAACTTATATGTTAAGATGTCAAGTTTATATCAATGAGGTTTATTTGTACGAGATCTTATTTTGTATGTTTATTTTTCAATTTATTTCTACAAGTCAGTCAATGCTCAAATAATTTAATATTATCTGGAAGGTCTACACTGCTAAAAGCGTGTATAGATGTTTATGAAAAAGAGAAACATAGAAAGAAAGAGAAACAGAGAGAGGTTAAGAAAGAAAAGAAAAAGAGAAAGAGAAACAGAGAGAGAAGAGAGAGTGAGAGAGAAAGACAGAACCAGGAAACAAAGTCTTGCTTCAATTTCTTTATGAAACACTATGCTTTGGCGTTGACCAACATAGTATGTTTCATAGATATGGTATGTAGACTGGACTGCGAGTGCCAGGATTAAGTGACGACGTAGACCCAGCTGTGACCTACATTTTTTGACTTAGTGGATGGCTGCCTGGTCGTGCGGTTTGCGCGCTGAACTGTCGTTTGGATTTATCGATGGTCCCGGATTCAAACCCTGCCCGCTTCCATCCCCCGTCGTCCTGCGGTAGGTTTGGACTAGGAAGTAAACTATCTTCAACTCTGAAGGAACATCCGAAACATATAAAACAAACAAAACAAAACAAAACATCGACGCAGACAAAACGGACGAAACGTTTAAAAGTGTGAAGGTAGATGGGCTCAGCAGCAATGTAGAATTTGCGCAACACAGATGTAGATTTGGTCTTGCACAAACATAGATGGCTGCATAGAGAGAGAGAGAGAAAGAGAGAGAGAGAAAAAGATAGAGGCAGAGAGAAAAAGAGAGAGAGAGAGAAAGAGAAAGAGAGAGAAATAACGAGAGAAAGTGAGAGAGAGAAATAAAGAGAGAAAGAAAGAGAGAGAGAGAGAGAAAGAGATTGTCTATTTTCTTGTTAAGTCAAAGCGAATATTAAGAAGCAAACACTGTGTTTGATTATAAGTAGTTATAAAAAGATAAGGTTACACATCCACTTATGCAAGTATATATCAGCATAGCTGTGGGAGGGGGGGCGTATATATCAGCATAGCTGTGGGAGGGAGGGGGCGTATATATCAGCATAGCTGTTGGAGGGAGGGGGGGGCGTATATATCAGCATAGCTGTGGGAGGGGGGGCGTATATATCAGCATAGCTGTGGGAGGGGGGGGCGTATATATCAGCATAGCTGTGGGAGGGAGGGGGGCGTATATATCAGCATAGCTGTGGGAGGGAGGGGGGCGTATATATCAGCATAGCTGTGGGAGGGAGGGGGGGGCGTATATATCAGCATAGCTGTGGGAGGGAGGGGGGGAGCGTTAAAAGAAAATAATACAAATCGAGCATGTCACAAAAATCATGCATTAGTCATTAATAATCAAGCAAACAATGCCGCATTTAAAAGTAGGGCCAGGGGCGTGACTTCTGAATGATCTAACCAAGAATATTGGTTTGATTTTCTCGATAAACTGTTAACATGAAATGTATAATGTTTGCAAAATAATAAAGTCGCTACGGAGTCTATATAGCAACGTGAAAGTACTCATCCTTATAATTTTGTCGCAAAGACAATGTTTAATTTGCTTTCTAAGCCATTGAACATCAAAGGCTGACAATATCTGCATGCTACACTATAAGACGGATGAGCTGATTTATCAATCTCATATACTAATCAAACCCACTTATAGCAAGTTTTAGATTACGTGATATACCTTGTTACTTTTTGTTTTCGGGAGTAGCCAAACTATGACCTGCATTCTTTGGGGGGTAACTCGCATTTTGTTTTTATTAGAAGTATTAGTCTAACAATCGTCAAAAATTATTTCAAATAAAACACATCTAAAATATTTAGGCCAGTGATGTGAAAACAACATTAAAAATTGAGTTCGCTGTAATAGTAACAAAAAAATATATATATTTTTTATTTCACAAATTAATTTTGTTCGGAATATTAATTATCAAAGCATTTAAGAAATTAGTTACACCAGCGGGTGGCCTATCTGCCCCTACATTTATTATAAATGTCGCGTTAACAGATCTATATATTATTCCTAGACTGGACATGGAGATCACTATAAAAAAGGTAAACATTATTTGAAAAGCTGAAACAAGGCGCTGTTTTCTGAAGTAGTGATAAGAAGTAAAGTGGTGTTTTTTCAGCCCTAACCTATGTAACATATAATTTAATGTTTAGATCTAGATCTAGTTAAACCTCCAAATTAAGAGCGCACTCACCTCATAATTATTATTTTGCAATGTTAAGATACATAATCTAAAAAGATCTGGGTAATCATTCTAATATGAATAAAATCAACTGACGTGAATTATTTCGATCTAGGATTTTCGAAACATTATTTCAATGGTAACTAACAGGAAATTACTTTATTTCATATATTTGCGTGAATAAGTAGTTCTGTGATTAATAGCCCATTTTATTAAAAATCCGTAAAAAGGTATTTCATTATTTCTAAACTTTGAAAACTAAAGATCATGACTTTTCTAGGACTGAAAAGATCGATTTTCCTAGATTTGGGGTGACTTCCCTTACAGCTTGAAAAAGAGTTACATACATAACAATCTATTTATATAGGTCTGTGATCTGATCATTATCGATAATAATTTGTTTTCGTTTTCCAGATTAATATATATAGGTCTGTGGTCGCGTCATCCTTATTTTTAAACTTGTTTCTTACTATAAAAAAGTATAAACAAAAAAGAAAACAACTTAGTGTTAGAATAGTGATATTCCTTGTTCTGATTTTAAAAAAAAACAACAATAAATGACAGACCTGGTTCTGAAACAATAGAAATGTAAATCTGACAGATGCATAAGTTACAATATAGATTTATGTTCAAAGAGTGTATCGATAAGTGATCACCTACATAATAATATACTTGGGTGAAATCGATACGGGTGTTGAAAGGCGGGGACATGGGTACAATCATGGAATGTCAGTGTAGGGCCGGCAACTCACGACGATGGCGTAACTGAAATTATAACACAGTGAAATACAAAAATGGTGACACAAAAAAAATGTTATATACAAATGTCATATCTTTGTTCAGATTTCTGATGTTCTTGTAAACAAAAATTAAGCTTGTTTTTTTATTCTTTATCGATTATGTTTTGCTTCTTTTCTTAAAATTGCTTATGGTCTTTAATTATTAAACAAATTCTACATGATCGACTCCTTTTGTCTTCTATATTAAAACTGCTTATGCTCTTTAATATTTCAAATTTGTCTTTGATCGACTACCTTTTGCTTCTTTGTTAAAACTGCTCGTGCTACTAATATATAAAAAAAAGCACCAACGATCGTTTACTTTTTTCTTTCTAAAGATTGCTGATGCTCTTTAATAGTTTGGAATGTCTACATGATCGACTACCCTCTTTTGTCCTTTCAGTTTTTGGTCTTTTTTTTTTTTTGTTGTTTTCTGCAGTTTCTTTCTGATAGTTTTTGTGTTAGCGTTCTGTCTTATTAATTGTGCAACAAACTTTTAAAGGAATGTTTAAAATGCACTAATTAAGAATCGCACTAATTAAACTGCTAGAAAAACGAGCCTTTAATGCCTTGTTTCCTTAATATTTTTTAAATATTTTTTTTTTAAATTTGAGAGTAATTAGCCTTCTACGTTTCAATGTACTGTACCTCAATGTAACATATTTCATAGCGATTTTGAGATAGAGAGAGAGAAATAGAAAATAAGAGGGAGGGAGAGAGGGAGTGAGAGTGAAAGAGATTATAAGAGAGAGAGAGAGAGAAAGAGGGAGAGAAAGAAAGGACAGAGTAAGAAACAGCGAAAAAGAGAGAGAGAGAGTAAAAGGAAGAGAGAGAGAGAGTAAGAGACAGAGAAAGAGAGAGTGTAAGAGGGAGAGAGACACAGAAAGAGAGAGAGTGTAAGAGGGAGAGTGAGTAAAAGACAGAGAAAAAGAGAGAGAGAGAAAGAGTAAGAGGGAGAGAGAAAGAGACAGAGAAAGAGAGAGAGAGAGAGAGAGAGATACAGAAAGATAATGAGATGAAATATAGAAAATGAAAGACAGGAAAATAGAGAAAAGAGAATGATTGAGAAAATAATTTTTAAAAGAGGGAGACGAGAGAGGATATTAAGACAGAGAAAGAGAGAGAGAGAGGAAGACAGACTGAAACGTGAACACTCGAGATAAAGAGAGATAAAAAAAATACGACAGAGGAAGAGTTAGATAGAAAAAGAGATGTTATAAAGAGATATGATAGAAATAAGAAAGAAATGGAATGAGAAAATGACACATTTCCTTAGTTTGGATTAAAGTCAACAGACCAGACGCCATGCCAAAATAATAATAATAACAAATTATAAATCATTATGTTTTAAAGACAAAACAGAATCAGATTTATTAGAAATTAAAAAAAAATAAAACAGAATAACAAAACTCGACAAGACGAATAAATGCAATAATTTTTCAAAAATAAATAAGAAAAATTCATGTGGATATTTTAGTAATTGAAATACTTTGAAGATTATCTGACATTATTATACGATATATACAACTTTCTATAACTCAATGAGTCCATACAGCACAGATACGCCGAAGTTCCTTGTATTTGCTATGGTTCCAAGTGGGTAAGCAAATCGAATACACTGAAGAATGGAACCTTGTTTTTTTTTTAAAGTTTTTAAGGTGCAGGCAGTACAAACAACAACATACAAACAACAACATACAAACAACAACATACAATTAACAACATACAAACGAATCACACCACGCTGCACTAAATGATCACTTCTCCCTAAACGCTAAATTCAAGAATGTAATAATACATCTACTGGTGTTGCCATATAATTCTAAGGTCATAATCTGAAACTCAAGATATGTATATGTTTGGGAAAAGTACAGGTGGTTGGTCGTTTTACTGGCCACTTGACCCTGGGCAACACAAACAGATGAACTTTATCCTCAAATCGAAAGGTCTTACTTTTTATATTTATTTATTTATTCATTTTTATGTATAAAATACAATAATAATAATAAAATAATAACTCAGAAAATATAGTAGTAGTATCTATTATAATATTGACATTGGGAATACCTTATCTTTTCGTTTTTAATTGTATCTCTAATAGCATAGGATATGAATTGAGAATAATGTATAAGGTCTAAAACTAATTTCATTTACTAGGAAAATAATTTATAGACTAGGACTTTGCACCAAAATACAAGGTGAGCAGAAATGTGTAAATAGGATAATGAGATAAAATTAAGTGCCGCGTGTTTCCGGTTACTTAAGTACCACGTGTTTCCGGATGAATAGAATTAAAAACTAGAGTTAAAAATGTTGACGTCATTGAGCTCTTCATTAGCCTCTCCCCCCCCCCCCCCCAGCCTCTCTTTCATGTGAACCAATGCTTATGTAATAACACACGCATATTTAAATGCGCAGTATTTGGCTAATTTAGTGCCTATGTATCTATCTATCTATCTATCTATCTATCTATCTATCTATCTATCTGTTTGTCTGTCTGTCAGTCTGTCTATCTATCTATCTATCTATCTATCTATCTATCTATCTATCTATCTATCTATCTATCTATCTATCTATCTGTTTGTCTGTCTGTCAGTCTGTCTATCTATCTATCTATCTATCTATCTATCTATCTATCTATCTATCTATCTATCTATCTATCTATCTATCTATCTATCTATCTATCTATCTATCTATCTATCTATCTGTTTGTCTGTCTGTCAGTCTGTCTATCTATCTATCTATCTATCTATCTATCTATCTATCTATCTATCTATCTATCTATCTATCTATCTATCTATCTATCTATCTATCTATCTATCTATCTATCTATCTATCTATCTGTTTGTCTGTCTGTCAGTCTGTCTATCTATCTATCTATCTATCTATCTATCTATCTATCTATCTATCTGTTTGTCTGTCTGTCAGTCTGTCTATCTATCTATCTATCTATCTATCTATCTATCTATCTATCTATCTATCTATCTATCTATCTATCTATCTATCTATCTGTTTGTCTGTCTGTCTGTCTGTCTATCTATCTTTCTTTCTTTCTTTTTAATTTACCAATCTGTGTGTATGTCTAAGCAGGTAATTATTAGAACCACATAGCAGACATCCTCAATTTAGAATCTGATTTACCAGACATTATCTAGCTGCTCCTAAAACAGAAACGCCACTTTGTTTTCCTGTTATGTCATTTCCTAAAATAGAACCGCCAATCCTATTTCTAAATGTTGTAAAATTAATACTTGCTGCTTAGTTTATTAAGTTTTGAGGTCAAAGTTCAGACTAACCCAACTTAATGACCCAACGTATTCTTTCTGTTTAAATTGTATCTATTTACAGTTCGCTGTAAGCATGCCCATGATTATATACATTCCTGTGAGAAAAAAAATGAAAAAGAAAGTTTGTTTCATTTATACCATTTTTAAATTGAAACGAGCCAAAAATAACTGTATAGAATTCTGTGATATTTACAGACTTACAGACTAGGACATGATTTATAAAATTTAATTTGCAGTTTTAGCTATTGAGATTTAAATTCACTGCTGAACGGACGGACAACAAAAAATTAATCGGGCAAGCAGTGGCGTAGCTAGGAATTTGCCATTATTGGGGGGCCCGGGGGGCTTGACCTCTTTGGGGGCTCTGCATTTTGACATTCGAAATCATAATCATGACATGAGATAATGGCGTAATATTTAATATTTAATGTAACAAAAATTTCTAACACTCAATTGGGCCGCCCTCTCAAGTGGGTGTCCGGGGAAATGTTCAAATATTCCCCACTCCCACGCCCTAGCTACGCCACTGCGGCAGGGCACTAAAATGAATGATACTTAAGAAGAATAGCAGAAAATCCTCGCCAAGAAGCAACATAGAAATAAAGGCTGAGGTAATGCAAGTGAGCGAATGAATTGCTCAATAAAAGCAACGATGCCTATCTGGTCTTCGGGCCACTTGAATCTTCGATCCACGTGTCACGGCCCCTATAAACCCACAACATCGAATTCATGTAGCCAAGCCTTTGATTCGCAATACACTCAAGGCAGACATTTTCAAGGGCCAGATAAAACCGCGTTTTGGGCCAGATGTAGCCCGCAGGCCGTAGTTTGGACATCACTGCTAAAAAAAAAAAAGAGTGAATTAGTTTAGCCCACACATAAAGAGTGGCTACCAAAGAAATGTCCAGGAGAATGTTCACCACCTAGCAATCAGTGTACAAGGCGAGAGGAAGACCAAGAAATGTCTGGATTAATCGTGTGAAAGTAAAACTATAGAAATAATGTCTTACAGTTCCGCAAGTTTTCAAACAGCAGCACATCGTCAGCTACGGCACCTTGACGACATATCCTCGAGAAACCCGGAAGTTTGAAAACAAAACAAAAAGTACACGACATATCCTCGAGAAACCCGGAAGTTTGAAAACAAAACAAAAAGTACACGACATATCCTGGAGAAACCCGGAAGTTTGAAAACAAAACAAAAAGTACACGACATATCCTCGAGAAACCCGGAAGTTTGAAAACAAAACAAAAAGTACACGACATATCCTCGAGAAACCCGGAAGTTTGAAAACAAAACAAAAAGTACACGACATATCCTCGAGAAACCCGGAAGTTTGAAAACAAAACAAAAAGTACACGACATATCCTCGAGAAACCCGGAAGTTTGAAAACAAAACAAAAAGTACACGACATATCCTCGAGAAACCCGGAAGTTTGAAAACAAAACAAAAAGTACACGACATATCCTCGAGAAACCCGGAAGTTTGAAAACAAAACAAAAAGTACAGATTTTTTTTGTCAATGTGACCGTTAGCTCAAACTCTCTTCGAGGATTGAATAAGGTGATAAAAGGAAGACAATTGGTTAGACACAAGTCAAAAGCCAAAGTAGAAAATGGAATTATTTAAAGCTCTAATTCCATACTTAGAAGTTTGGCAGGAAAGTTCAATTGATAGAGCGTCGCGCTACTCACGCAAAGGACGTGGGTTCGATCTATTTACTAATCTTTGTCTTTTTACTTTTCTTTGAAAAATTAACTGAATGTTTAGTTTACTACATTATTTGAGCTTCAATTTATCTTTTTTAAAAAAATCTATATCACTTATAAACTACCAAACCTCTCGTAACTTACGCTGAGAAATATACAAACATCAACATTTAAGACTATAATAAGTGGACTTTGTTTAGGACTTCTGACTGCAGTCTAAGCAAAGCCTGCTCTTGCTTTAGGAACTCTTGTACACGATCAGTGTAACATTGATAACATTGAAAGGGTACTAAGTAGTATTGAATGAAATATAACTTTGTAAAGCTTCTTCTAGACTCTAGACATTCAATGTTTTATTTGCTATGAAAAGCAAAAAGACGAGACGAAAGCTGAGCTAGTTCGGTCCTATTGTAAGACATGGCACACTGTCAAAAGTCATCCTTCAAGGTACAGTCAAGGATGCACGAAGAAAGGGTCGGCCAAAGAAAAGCTGGATGGATAACATAAAAGAATGGACAGGCCTGTGTCTTGATATCCTGCTTAGAACAGCTGCTGACCGGGAAAACTAATGGGAATTTGGTTACGCGAACAGTCACATCACCCCTTTGACAAAGTCAAGGGGCAGATGAGAGAGACACAAATGTGGGGCAGATGAGAGAGACACAAATGTGGGGCAGATGAGAGAGACACAAATGTGGGGCAGATGAGAGAGACACAAATGTGGGGCAGATGAGAGAGACACAAATGTGGGGCAGATGAGAGAGACGCAAATGTGGGGCAGATGAGAGAGACACAAATGTGGGGCAGATGAGAGAGACACAAATGTGGGGCAGATGAGAGAGACACAAATGTGCGGCAGATGAGAGAGACGCAAATGTGGGGCAAATGATACCTAAACAAAGGCCTAATCTCTGCCTTCATTATGAACTTTTGGCCCAAATTTAAAACATGAAGTCACAGGCTGGAAAAGACTTGTGGGCCATAGTTTGGACATCACTGTTATTAGGCAGCTTCCTAACATTCAGTGTAACATTCATTGCATTGCAAATGAACTTGTATCCACAATATATCCTTAAGTAAGAACCAGAACTTCAGGACTAGATAAGTCAAATTGTTTCCAAGTGTCTTTCTTTTTAATATACTTATAACATACATTTTTGGAGGGACACTATTTCATATTTAGACAAAGTTTAAAAAATACAATTATAAATTATATAATCGGATATTTTTCAAAGCTTATCATAATTCTGTCTTTTAATATTCTTAAAGTTTGATTTGGTAATTAAATGTAGTAGTGATTTAGACAATTGACAATTTGTGTCAATGTGGAATTTCAATATTGAAAAGGCTGAAATAATAAATGTTGAAAAAAAATTGTAAATAAAGAATATAACCAGAGTGTTTGTATTTAAAGGAGGAAGAGATATAGGTGTGTATTAGTAACAATGGTCTAGTCTAGCAGATCACTCATGCTTTCTTTATTAAAAACTATGTAAGCCTTTTCCAAAACAAACACAACTAACCTCTTCAACTTTGAACTCCAGTTCCTTAGCCTTCGCCTTGTACAGAACCAACTGTTCCATCAGCTCGGAAGTTGGCATGGAAACTGGGTCACTTCTGGTGGAGTTTAGGAGGTGATTGGTTGCCTGAACAAACGACAAGAGACCATTCTTAATGGGCAGCGAAAAGCCTTTATTCATTGTCAGAGACTATAAGGAATTCCTGGTGCTGCACAATATACACGCTCGTTTCTGTCGTATCAATTCACATTTATACTTGCAACTTTATGAGCGTCTTGTGTTCTAATACTATAATTGACCATACCTTCACCGTGTTCGTCGGAACTGATATCACTGACAGTAGAAGGGACAAAGGTGAGCAACTGGTTTTTTAACCAAAAGGCTTTGGACAGTAGGAGCTAGTTAATCTTTGCTGGCTAGTAGTGGCTACTTACCTTTGAGAAGAAGAATTCTGAATCCAAACCTCTGCTGCCTTGCGGCTAAACCCAAACAAGTGAAAGACGTCAGGAGTAAACCCCCGAGGAAAAATCGGGACCCGAAAAAGACAATGTGGCAATTCTAATGTTCATGTCGATAAGAGAATAACAATTGTTTACCTGTGTTTCTAGCTTGGGCGTCTGTGTAGCCAGGAGCGGTGTCTCTAATGAAGTAGACGTCGTGGGCTCTAGAACTGTTTGAGTTTCTTCATCTGAATGGGATTTTCCGACCTGAGAAATACATTTTAAAATATATTTATCATAACTTGTAACTCATGTTTAAGTACAGTCTCCCTTTCAGATCTTGTGATCTATAGGGCAAATGATAAAAACGTCATCTGTTTCTCAGGCCGATGGTTAATGAGGGTGTGATGTGGCCATTACAACGGCCTTTATTTATCAGGTACCCAGTAGAGTTGGGTGACTCAGCGGCGTCCTAAAAATTTCGAAATTCAAAATCACCGTGATTCGAACTCAAGAGCTTTTGGTTCAGATGTAAGCGCTTTACTACTCAGCCACCATGTAAATATGCCTTCTAATTATCTGTCAAAACGTTTGATTTCATTGCTGTAACTCATTCAAGTTTTGTCATAGAGTTTGGCGACGTACAGTGCGTCATGGAATCTATTGCATTCTTCAGTGAAAGCGACATTTCATTGGAATAAATTTCATCCCAAGATTGTCAGAACTTGCATTAGTGGTGGCTGAGTGATAAAGCGCTTGCCTTCCGCACCGGGGGCCCCGGGATCTTTAGAGGGCCTCTGAGTCCACCCAGCTCTAATGGATACCTGACTTTGGTTGGGGAAAGTAAAGGCGGATGGTCATTGTGCTGGCCACATGACACGCTTCTCGTTAACCGTGGGCCACAGAAACAGGTGACCTTTACATCATCTGCCCCATAGATCCCAAGGTCTGAAAAGGGATCTTTACTTTTTATTTTATTGTGCCAGAAAGTAATAAAAATAACAATAAAGACAAAAAAAAACAGAGGGGATGTGCATCCTTAGTCAAATATTCTAATAAATGGACTATAGAAAAAGAACTAACCCATAATCGGATTTCGCCGAGACTTTCTTTTTCTACCTGACACAAAAAGTAATGAGACCCGTCGCACACTAACAACAAACTTCTGAGACCCACTTTACCCCCCCCCCCCCAACCACAAAAAAAAAAAACACAACAACACAACATTATGAGGCAAACTGTCTCCGAACTGTCCCATTGAGTCTAGCCCACCTTTCATAAACAATGACATCTTAAAGCCCACTTTATCTGAGCGCCCCAAGTTTCTTTTTGTTAATGAATGCCTCGCTTCTTAGGGAACCCTCGATGTCCTTTATTTGTAATATATTTTAAAACCAATCATTTACACTACTTATCATTAGTATCTCTACAATAAATGTGTGTATATGTTTTCTATAGACTAAAGTGTGTGATATCTTGTTGAGCTGTTTGCGTGCTCACGCCTTCATATTTCTAACAGAGCATTGAATATAATGTAGACTATCTCTGCACTACATACAGCCCTAGGACTTGTGAGTAGATGGAGTAATTTTGATTGGGATTTGAAACTATGCCAAGGGAGGCAAACAAGTTATAGGTGAAGCTGGAATGAGAAAAATAGAAAGAAAGGGAGAGAAGAAAGAGAACAGGGAGAAAGTAAAAGAAAATGAAAAGAAAAAAAGAGACGTAAAGAGCGAACAGGTGAGAAAGAGAAATAAACAAATAAAGAGATAAAGATAAAGATAGAAGAAGAAAAAGAGAAAAGGAGAGAAATGAAGCGAGAAAGAAAGAGAAAAGAGAGAAAAAGATAGAGGGAGAAAGGGTAAAAAAGAAAAGAAATAGAACGAGTAAGTGAGAAAGAAAAAAGAAATAACTGAATACCCAGAGACAAATAGAAAAAACAAGCAAAAAAAAAAAGATTACGTTTGAAGAAAAAAAAACAAAGCTTATCTAAGGGAAAGAACCGCTAATTACTGCCATCAATCTACAAATGGCAGAACTTAGCTCCTTTTCTTCTACATAAAACATAATTTATTAATTAGTACTCATTCATTAACTTATTGGTTAATTGATTCGTGTACTGTTATCGACTATGAATAATTATGCAAAATTTCAACTTGATCCGAGAATGGGAAATGGGAGAAAAAAAACTGTCAAAGCGTATTAAGGGGATTTAATCCATATATATCCACATCTCTCACTTATTCCCGTATATATGTATCAAACACAATATTAAATTCCCAATAATTAATTAACCTGGTTAATTTTCTTTTATAGGTTCATATATTTGTCAGGTACAATGTATAATTGAGCAATGTTTTAGCTTCATCCAAGAATTTTGAAATGGAAAAAAAAACTTTTGACCAGACAGACAGAGTGAGTTGATATAAGCTTTGTCCCAGACAGACACAGTGAGTTGATATAAGCTTTGTCCCAGACAGACAGAGTGAGTTGATATAAGCTTTGTCCCAGACAGACAGAGTGAGTTGATATAAGCTTTGTCCCAGACAGAGTGAGTTGATATAAGCTTTGTCCCAGACAGACAGAGTGAGTTGATATAAGCTTTGTCCCAGACAGACAGAGTGAGTTGATATAAACTTTGTCCCAGACAGACAGAGTGAGTTGATATAAGCTTTGTCCCAGACAGACAGAGTGAGTTGACATAAGCTTTGTCCCAGACAGACAGAGTGAGTTGACATAAGCTTTGTCCCAGACAGACAGAGTGAGTTGATATAAGCTTTGTCCCAGACAGACAGAGTGAGTTGATATAAGCTTTGTCCCAGACAGACAGAGTGAGTTGATATAAGCTTTGTCCCAGACAGACAGAGTGAGTTGATATAAGCTTTGTCCCAGACAGACAGAGTGAGTTGATATAAGCTTTGTCCCAGACAGACAGAGTGAGTTGATATAAGCTTTGTCCCAGACAGACAGAGTGAGTTGATATAAGCTTTGTCCCAGACAGACAGAGTGAGTTGATATAAGCTTTGTCCCAGACAGACAGAGTGAGTTGACATAAGCTTTGTCCCAGACAGACAGAGTGAGTTGACATAAGCTTTGTCCCAGACAGAAAGAGTGAGTTGATATAAGCTTTGTCCCAGACAGACAGAGTGAGTTGATATAAGCTTTGTCCCAGACAGACAGAGTGAGTTGATATAAGCTTTGTCCCAGACAGACAGAGTGAGTTGATATAAGCTTTGTCACAGACAGACAGAGTGAGTTGATATAAGCTCTGTAATAAAAGACAGTGAACGTAAATGACACAGAAAGATATTATCTAAAGAGATAGAAAGAGATTAGCAAAAGAGATAGAAAGAGATTAGCAAAAGAGATAGAAAGAGATGCTATTGAAAGAAAATAAAGAGTAGAAAAATACAAGAAAGAAGAAAAGCGAGAAAGTAAGAGAGTATGAATTAACAAAACTGTTAAGTCTAGCATTGTACAGATACACAACCAGGAGATGAGGTGACCACGGGATGAAGTGACCAGGGGATGAAGTGACCACGGGATGAAGTGACCAAGAGATGAAATAACCAGGGGATGAAATGACCACGGGATGAAGTGACCAGGGATGAAATAACCAGGGGATGAAATGGCCAGTGGATGAAATGACCAGTGGATGAAATGACCGGCCTCTAAGAAAAGTATAGTTAAAACGAGACAGTTTCCTATCTATGTGTATTTCATGTGCTAACAAGCTGAATAGTAGATTGTTATGACCCTATTGGCGGCGCAAAAGGGTTGACTATAGGCCCAGCTGACACACACGTGAATCACTCAGGTCAGCGGGGCCATGGACAAGGGACAGTACTACGATTACACGATTACACGCAAATATGACCAATGTTATGGTCATGTGATCGAAAGCCTGCGTGTACGAGTGACAGTGTGTAGGAAAGCGGCAGTTCAAGACCGGAGAGCGTCGAGACCGGGACTGTTAGTCGGCCATGAAGTCGGTCCTGGTTGAGTCCTTAGGTGTTGATGTACAAGTCTAGAAAGAGAGACAGTAGAGTTTTGTACGGTGATGTACAGAGTGACATTTTAGTGTTGATGTGTTTGATGCCAATTGTCTAGTATTGGCTGTTACCTACTTATTCACTCATTATTAAAGTACCCGATATTGTGGAGCTCTTGTTGTCAAGTTCTTGATGTGTTGATGTGCTGTGTTGTGTTTAGCAGTGTTTACAGAAAGCCTGAGTAGGAAGAGAGATCGTAACACTGGTGTCTTGAAGTGGGATTTCCTATGGCTTCTGTAAAACTGCTAGATGAACTGAATCTGAAAGAACTGAAACAAGAGCTGAAATGGCGAGGACTGAAGTACTACGAAAGGAACAACGAAACTCTTAAAGAACGTCTCCGGCAAGCCGTAGTGGATGAAGAGGAAGATCCGAACACGTACCTCTTTGAACTCAAACCCGATGTTGTAGAGCTCTTGATCACCTTTCAAGAGCAGATGTTGGCTGGCTTTCAGAATGTGATCAAGGGTGACTCGCAGAAAGAGACAGGTGAAGAAACAAGAGAAGAGACCGAGAGCAATAGTTCAACCAACGCTTTTGCTACAGACGTCCATGACGTGAGTGCCTCCATCAGCCAGATAGAACAAGACAACGTCGTGTCTTACCTCAAGCCTGTAGCTGAGGACATTAAAGACATCTGTCAATCTGTCAGTGCTGTTGAGAGGAACTCAAATTTTGGTGGCTGCACCCAGGTGTTTGGCAAGAACTTTGTGTGTCGAGCTTTGCAGGGAGAACGCCAACTTCAAGGAACCCATAGGCAAGGTCTGCACCCAACAGACGTTTGTCCTGCTGACGAGACCATAGTGAGAAGCCCTGATGATGGTCAAGTAAGTGAACTGGAGCCTGATGCTGAAGATGAGGGTCCTTCGCAAGTGGAGTGCTGCCAACTTGCTCCACTAGTTTGCCCTCGGGCAAGCCTGAAGATGATGTGTGCCACTATTTCCCCTCCTGTGAACCTGAAACCCAACCCCCAAGTCTTTCTCTTCAAAGCCCTATGAAGAAACCTGTTAGACCAACGATCTTGGTGACCCCTGTCCTGACATATCCCTCCCCATGTGTTAAGTGGCTGCTCTCAGTAGTGAGCGACCAAAGAAGGCGACGTTTGCTGAGTCCAAAGTGCAGTGCGATGCAACCAAGATGTCAGTGCAACCAGGTGAAGGTCAACTGGAGCAGGAGAAAGAGACATACGCTGACTACAACACAGATGGCTCCATCGAGATGGCAATATAAGCCCTTTGTCGCCCCCACCGATAGACCTCCTCCTGCATCGATTCATCTCCACTGCCCATGTCGTGTGATAGATTTTGTCCGGGACGGACAAATCTGAGAAGGGGGCAGTGTTATGACCCTATTGGCGGCGCAAAAGGGTTGACTATAGGCCCAGCTGACACACACGTGAATCACTCAGGTCAGCGGGGTCATGGACAAGGGACAGTACTACGATTACACGATTACACGCAAATATGACCAATGTTATGGTCATGTGATCGAAAGCCTGCGTGTACGAGTGACAGTGTGTAGGAAAGCGGCAGTTCAAGACCGGAGAGCGTCGAGACCGGGACTGTTAGTCGGCCATGAAGTCGGTCCTGGTTGAGTCCTTAGGTGTTGATGTACAAGTCCAGAAAGAGAGACAGTAGAGTTTTGTAAGGTGATGTACAGAGTGACATTTTAGTGTTGATGTGTTTGATGCCAATTGTTTAGTATTGGCTGTTACCTACTTATTCACTCATTATTAAAGTACCCGATATTGTGGAGCTCTTGTTGTCAAGTTCTTGATGTGTTGATGTGTTGTGTTGTGTTTAGCAGTGTTTACGGAAGGCCTGATGAGTAGGAGAGAATCGTAACAAGATTATTTGCCCTCAGAACCAATGGTACAGTATTTCACTAGCACAGATCCATGATTTATATGTGAATAGTATATGTGAACCTGTCACTTTGTGAGAATCTATTTCCAAAGTTGACGCTTGTCTCTCAAAAAAAAACAAAAAAAAAAAAACAAAAAAAAACAAAAAAAAACAAGAAAATGTTTTAAAAAATACTTTTTAAACTAAATCGTATCTAAGGGGAAGAAGTCCTCTTTTACAACTCTATATTTCAACAATGTAGAGGTTTTTTTCCTTATTCGATATCTTTGTGTGTGTGTGTGTGTGTGTGTTGCATGCGCATGTGTGTTAGTAATTAATCTTTATTACATTCTGACCCTTCTTGCTTTCAGAAGACGTTTATTATACACTAGACTAGGTTCTTCCTGGAGTTACTTGCAGACACTCCGCCCTTGACAAGCTAGAGGGTCTGGGGTTCGCCTCCAAGCACTATTTCCAGTATTTAAAAAAAAAAATGCGTATTCTGAGGTATGTACAGTGCATTATCCTGCTATTATAAAAAATTTAGTTCAAAGATCAAATATGCTATTCACTGCTGGAGCCCAGTGACTGGTACAAATATATATAACCCCTCTTGGCTACTCTCATGGACTTTGGTGACTGTAGTTTGCTTTTGATTTTATATCGAAAATTGAAGTTCTATTGTCACATCTGTTTCGGGTTTTAAACTAAAAAAAGTTTCGATTTTTTTTTTTAAACAAACTCAGAATCCTCTTAGCTACGATCATAGAATTTGGTGATTGTAGTTTGCTTTAGAATAAAATTGAAGATGGGGTTTAAAACTCATAACTATTTGGAGGGGGGTTTTAAACATAAAGCCCTCTTGGTGGGGGGGGGGATTAAATTCAAAACAGAATTTAATTTTAAAGAGGTTGTTTTCAGCTTCAAACCTCGCTGGAGGGGTTTTAAACTCAAAACCCTCTGGAGGGGGTTTTAACTTGTGAGTGACCTCCAGCTGTCTCGTTCTGAAGCAGCTTGTAACCAGGGGCTCTCTTCTATGTCAGTTAAAGCAAGTTGGCGCCTAAGCTGGTCTTAAAAGCGTTTTCGTGGGGGGCCTCTGTTACGTCGACCAACTTTCAGCTTACCAAAAAACACTTTTTGGCATACGTTCATCCCCCAAACTAGACACTTGCCCCGCCCAGCGTGACTGTTGTAGTTCCTCTACAACTCTATACTGTCCATACTAGCGTTTGAAAAGCGTGACGTCAATGTAGAAACTAACCTATCAGGATACGGAATGTAAAGCCGTTTTCTGTAATTAATCCCAAAATATAAACATGTGGTTTTAGCTCGGTGTGTCTATCAACTGCAAATTCTCGGCAGCATCAATTCAATACAAAGTTTGTCTTCCAGTAGTCTCGCCTTACTTTGGATGGCATCCCTGAAGTGTTTCTTAACATGGTCAAGTTGGTTGTTGGATTATGTCAATGAGACTGCTGATGTCAATAAATTACTGGTAATTTATTGTTTTGTTTGTAACCAATAAGGGAAATTAATCCTTCATCTTCACAGATTTGTCCCCTTTGATGATAGGGTATTTTATTTCTCCATCCCTCATTCTCGATCAAGTTGAAAACTTAAACAATTCTCCATTATGGGCTACTTAACAAAACATGAATCATTTTTTAACAAGGTTACAAAAGACAGTTTGTGTGGAAACACAAACTCAAAATCGGCCCCCGAAAAGGTCCATCCAGGCAGGCTTCAATATTTTCAGAAAGAACATGCAAATGAAATTATATCAAAGACAAATGAGAGATAAGAATGGAGAAAGAAGGTTAACAGATCTTGTGTAGTGCCCCAACGGTCCCGCAGATCAAAGGATAGGTGAAAGTGAATGTAAAGTTAGATGTGAACCTGGCCTAACTAGTTCCCCTTTTAGACCTTGTGGTCTATAGAACAGATCATGTAAAGTTCATCTGTTTTTGTGGCCTACGATTAGCGAGGGTGTCATGTAGCAAGTACAACGACCAACCGCCTATACTTTTCCCCAACTAATGTCATTTACCCATTAGAGCTGAGTGGACTTAGAGGCGCCCAAAGATTCCAAAGTTGAAAATCCCAGTCTTCACCAGGATTTGAACCCGGACCCCCAGTTCGGAAGCGCTTTACCGCTCAGCCACCGCGCCTCCCTTGGCCTAACTGATGTCTTATAATTGATCCAATTGTTTTGAAAAGGCTCAATCTCTTATTCGAATCCTCAAAAAAAAAATTAAAAACAAAATATTTCCGCAATAAAAAAATCGTTCATAAAAATGAAATTTATAAGATTACTGTTCATTTTAAATTAGGTCTAACTTATAATGCATACTAATTAGCTTTTTCTCTTTAAAAAGCTGCTTGCATAACTGATTTTAAAAATTAGATTTTTCGCTTTCAGAAAAAAAAAAAAGTAGCCTTTGCATCAGAACTTTGAATGGTCTAAAATATTGTGATGTCGGATTTTCAATATCTTTTCTAGTTTACGAGATCTAAACGGGACGGACGGACAGACGGTCAGACGGACAGACGGACAGACATTTCGCACAAAACTAATAGCGTCTTGTCCCCTTTCGGGGGCCGCTAAAAATTAATCAATTAGGAAATTAGTCATTGGTAATTAATTATTTTGTTAGATATCGAAGAAGCGAAATAATCAGACATTATTGAGATATATTTCTCGTAAGCGTGGAGTAGTTCCCCTTAGATAAGCCTTTTTTTTTTCTTGCTTTTTTTAAGATTTTTTTTTTATCTTTTTCTTGTTTTATTATATATATATTTTAATTTTCAAGGCGGCGCGGACATTTTATCTGCATCATTCTTTCCGCCCAAGAAATATGTACGTATTATCTTGCTTGTTCTCGCAACATATAGGCCAGTATGGTTGTGATATTCATTTTAGAGCTCTTTAGTGTCTGAAGTTTAGCAAATGATTAGCAGCAGACGAGATTTACTATGCTGTGTTTACCAAAAGTGACATCACAAGAATTTTAATTAGATCCCAGCCCCAGATGTACAAGTGTATGCACGTGACTTATAAATGTGAAAATATGTGGAGGGGCGGGGAATTTATTTTTCTGTTGGTCGGGGAGTTGGATCTCGAGTGTTGACAGCTGGTGGCCGCAAATACTGCTCAGAATGTAAGCCGTGAAATTTTATTAAGGTTTTGTGTCTGAAGAGCTGGATAGCAGATCTCTCGCATGGAGTCGAAGTTTTTAGTTTGAATTTCATACCGATCTATTTCTCTTCCTACAGCCACGTCCGAGGCTCACACGCTTATGGTTAGGGTTATTGTTAGGTTTAGGAAAGAATTTGGTCCTAAATAGTAAAATAAAGTTCCCCTTTCAGACTTTGAGATTTACGGAGCAGGTGATATACAGGTCATCTGTTTCTGTGGCCCACGGTTAACGAGGTGTCATGTGGCCAGCACAACGACCAACCGCCATTAGAGCTGGGTGACCTCAGAGGCGTTCAAGGATGCCGAAATTTAAAATCACAGTCAATCACCATAATTCGAACCCGAGACCCCCGTTTCAGAAGCCAAGCGCTTTAGCGCTCAGCCACAGCTTAGCTGCCTTAGCAGAGTTCTATTTTGAATTAGCATACATGACTACATTAAATAAGCACAAACATTTTACTGGAGTCGTGAAAGTCAACAGGGCATGCAAGATAAACTGACTTGGATACAGTCGAAATCGATACAAAAGAACTGGAAAACCATTTTACCATGACAAAGATGCCATAGTCTTACCATACATAAGTGTCATCACCCCTCCCCCCTCAAAGAGAAACCGGGCTGTTTGTTCAGCTAGTCTCCTGTGAATGCACTAACTTTCTGCGCCTGTAGAGGTCCAGGAAGATCCGAGAAAAGCTTAAGCACCATGCCACTCTACTGAACCACTCAGTGACAGCTTCAAGTCCCCCCCCCCTTCTCTGTCATATTTACGATGGGCTGAATACTTGGGTAAACAGGTAGTCAAGCGCTGCAGCACTTTCTTCATTAGCCCGAAATCTTAGAGTTGGTTGTTTGCGTCCTAAACAGAATCTTTGAGTTGGTTGTTTGCGTCCTAAACAGAATCTTTGAGTTGGTTGTTTGCGTCCTAAACAGAATCTTTGAGTTAGTTGTTTGCGTCCTCAACAGAATCTTTGAGTTGGTTGTTTGCGTCGTAAACATAATCTTTGAGTTGGTTGTTTGCGTCCTAAACAGATTCTTTGAGTTGGTTGTTTGCGTCTAAACAGAATCTTTGAGTTGGTTGTTTGCGTCGTAAACAGAATCTTTGTGTTAGTTGTTTGCGTCCTCAACAGAATCTTTGTGTTAGTTGTTTGCGTCGTAAACAGAATCTTTGTGTTAGTTGTTTGCGTCGTAAACAGAATCTTTGTGTTGGTTGTTTGCGTCCTAAACAGAATCTTTGAGTTGGTTAACAACAAAGACAAAGTGATGTTAGTTTTTTCAGTCAACAGTCAAACACCTATGCCATTTATGTCTAAACTACGGCCGGCGGGTCTTATCCGACCCCTCGAACGTCCTACCCACAGTGCTTAATGCAAGCCCGTGGTGACGTATAATTAGACTTTTCTTTCTATCTGCGGAAATGTTGGGTCTCAGATAATCTTTAAGTCCCAACAATGGTATTTTCAAAAAGGGTTTGTCTAGCAACCAAACACAATCCATAGCCGACATACGTATTCTATTTGAAATAAGGGGAATAAATCCTATGTGGATGTATATATATATATATGGGTTTATTCCCCTTATTACTTTATAACCTTTCTTCTACCACTTCCCATTTTTGAATAGCGTTGAAATTTTACAAAATTATTGAAAGTCAATAACAACACACGAATCAATAAAAAAAAATTTGTAAAGGAATTAGTAATAAATAATAAATTATTTTTTGATATAATAGAAAGTGAGCAAAACATTGCCATATTTTTTTAGAAAAATGGAAGTTATTAGCGGTTCTTTCCATTAGATAGGCTTTGTTTTTTTTTTTAAGTATTCTTTTTTCTTTAGCATGTTTTATGATTTGAATTGCATTAGTAATATATTCCATTCTTGAAGGAGTATGTCAATTGGTTCCACGTGAATATCCCTGAAACTTTGGCTTCATTGGATATCTGAAAGTATATTATTGTACTGACCACCCAATAACAGCGTCACAATGGTCAACAGCCAAGAATTCAAGGATTCAAGTCCAACCATTGTGATCATTTAAAGATGAAATTAAGAGGTAGGTATGAGCAAAGCAATTACATTTCATCCATTGTCAACATCGTATACGAAGCTAGTCTACGGTCATCTTATCTTATCTTCTCTTATCTTATATATTACAGACGTTTCTTCAAAGAAAAAGAAGATTGTTAAGTCCTACTCAATTCATGTGTCAATCTAGCCACACATGTTAATCAATGACTCTGGCCTGGCTTCTGTTTATTTGCTCGCTGCGTTTTGTAATTAAACGCTGTGTTTAATGAACATAGAATCATGTTGATTTGCCATGGATTTCTCTTGCTTAAAATTGCCTGATAAAAATTTATATAGAGGAATATATTTTAGGTTTGATCCATATAAAGCATTGTCTTCGATTCAGAAGATTAAGGGTGAGTGTAGTTATTTCTCATGATCACCCTAACCCAGCTGCAAGATGCATATTTTGCCCCATCTAAGGCAAACAAATCCTTTGTTGACGGGGTGTATTCAAGTTTTCAATTTGTCGTCTGCGCCTGTCTTTGGTAAGGGTTTTCCTTTAAACTCCTCGCATTCTCATGGGGTACACATTTGATCTAAACAAAGCGTATATGCATTTTAAGTTTTACCTTTTTAACCCGCTAGGGTCTTTTTGACAAAAAACAAATGGAAGGAGAAAATAGTAGGGGGGAAAGACAAGACCTGCTCCCTTATCAGCGACTGATTTATTTATGCGTTGTTTTTAACAGACAGACTAGGAGCCAGCCGGCACTATCACGTGTCAGATCTTTATGACGCCATTCTCCGAATGAATGACGTCATCAGTTTTTACGCTTTAAAAAAAAAACTTTTCCCACACGCCTCTAGATCTACTTACCTTCCTCGCCCCTCTTTCTCATTCAAACAGCTTTAACAACAATTCAAGGCGTAGTGAAAGAGAGATAGCGGAACTGCAACAGTAATTTTGAAACGAACATTCTTCGATGGTTTAGTGTAGGGCACTTTTGATGTTGGTAAACCCGAATCTTTTCTAAACTACCTCCAAAACACTATACGCACAACGAATTCTTTTGTGGGGGTAGAGTGTTCTTTCTTTCTTTCTTTTTTTATTTTGCATTCTTTTTTGTGTGTGTGTTCGCATGTGCTTGGATTCTTTACTGCGCAAGGTCATTTCATGTATAAGACGGACCGCATCATAAGTGATGATATAGAAGAAAGGGTTACTACAGCGATTGGACCACACGATGACCTGCTACGTATTGTAAAACAAAAACAAAAAACGCAAACTTAAATTATAAGACCGTATTACAAGGTCTTCTAGGGAGACATTCCTTCAGGGAACAGTACCAGGAAAAAAGAACAAGAGGTAGACAGAAAAATCGATAGGAAGACATCATAAAAGAATGGACGTGCCTGGCTCGCCAGCCTTTGAAAGAGGTTCTATCCAAGGCAAAAGACAGAAAGGAATGGGAAAGACGGTAAACAGATCTTGTGTGGTGCCCCAACGGAAAGGGAAAATTGATGGCGGTAAAGGTAGAAGACGTAAGCGTAGAGTGTTTCTCTTCCGAAACAATTTCATTTGGGTGTTAGTCTTTCTTTTCTTGGTATTAAAATGTGCAAAATATCGAAATTGTTTAATACTTTTAGTTTCCTCTAAAAAGGATTAGCCATTTCTACTTTGTGTGGTTTGTCAATCCGTTTGTTCGTTTGTCTGTCACGTTTTAATCTCAAAATTTGGAATTTGGACCACTCCCAGCACCCTAGCAACGTCCATGGTCTAGCTACTACCATTCGTCCTCACTCTTTGGGCGTTTTTCAAACTTCCTGACATTAGCTGGGTAAAAGTAAAGTAGGTTGGTCGTAGTGCTGGCCACATGACACCCTCGTTAACCGTGGGCCGCAGAAACAGAACCTCTACAACATCTTCCTCTTAGATCGTACATTCTGAAAGGGGAAACTTTACATTGACATAATGCCAGGTATTCACAAACATTTTTTTACATACATTTACAAAAGATAACGTATTCTTTTTGTCTCAGAAGACAATTTTCTTCTTCTTCTTCGTTCTCATTGTTATGTTGGAGTGTTCAGATGACTAGACCAATACATGAGATGAAATGCGCAGTGGTTTCCAAATCCATATAGTTTTCTTTCTATTGGGGTGTTTTGGGGTCAGTGTCTTATACGGGCCTCTTGGTAAAGAGAGCAGTTTTGGAGGACGTGGTCGGCATTCTTTGGTGATACTCCACATGGGCAGATTTCACTGGTTCCAATTTTGAGTTTCCGGTACATGTGTTGTCGCATTCTATTGTGTCCGGACCTGAGTCGAAAGATTAGACGTTGGTCTTGTCGGGATAGCTTATAGTAAGCGTCATCTTTCTAGTGATTTGGATGAGAGCTCGTCCATTTCTCATTTATTTTATTTACAATTAATTTCTTCAATTCTTCTGGATAGACTGCAGAGTTTATTTGTGAGTTAGTTCTCCCACTCGTGTGTCAGCCTTCTCAGAAGACAAAGATTTCACAACTTCTTAGTTCTATATTTAGCATTAGCATGCAAAAAGATTTTCACCAATTTCAGTTTGTGGTTTAGGAGGGAAGGTCTCTGTACACATGACAATACTTAACAAACGGAAGAGCGGATACAGGGTGTGTATCAAAATGGTTGCCAGGAGTGTACTGGGTCATGTGTAGGTGAGGAAGAGAGCGACCTGTATTGTGCCTGAGGGGCTTGCAAGAATGTTAGTCAAACCAGACGACAGGAAGTTTGTTATATGTTCATTTGTGTTAATTCAAGATTTACATTTTTTTATCATACAATGTACTACGTAAGCTAATCACAGTTAACTTTTTTTTAAATTTTGATATTTTAAATCTGGTTTATATTTTTATAAGCCACAAAGATACAATATGAGAAAAAGACGAATAAACAATAGGAATGAATATGTAGGCGATATAAATGTAATCTATGAGACATTAAAATAGAAAAGTAGAGCAAGGGACTTAACCTACTCATCCATTATTAGTAATGAAAAGAAAATGGCTGACGTCTTGTGTTCCTGTGCTCTAGAATTCGCTAAATAGAGATTTATCATGTCGGTTTGATGATTTGTAAATATTATAAAAGGACACAATGCAGACGTGAAAAGGACTGTAAGATTTAACAAATTGACAAATATAATTTATATGATTATATACTGGAATTTAAATGTGTCATTATTAATTAATTGGCTAATCAATGTGTTTGGAATTATGAGTCCACGGTCTTGTTAGAACTTTAGACTCATAAGAGGACAATGAATTTGCAAAGATTTATCTTCGAAATATATAGACAACCAACTAAAATGAATACTACAATTGAGAGTTTTATCAAATCTGCAATAAACATAACTCTCATGGTAACATATATAACTTTTATTTATGCCCCAAAATTTAGAAATAATAACTAACAAAGTTCTAATTAGTGAAAAACATCAATTAGCCTTAATGACCAGAGCTAGACTTTTGTTTCATTTTTCAAACGAATGTTATACATAAAGCAACATTAAATATAGTTTGCACAAGAATTATATAATTGCATGATTTCAGCTCTGAATAGCTTGCATAATGCATTGCTTTGTACAAATGTAAATAGCATATCATAGCAAGGGGGCACAATTTCCTAAAATAGAATGGTGATTATAAATAGGCTTCATGGATAAATAGAATTATTGTCTGATTTCTACACTTAGTTTAGCAGCAGTAAGGTACAGTGCAGATATTGTAAGGAGCAGTAGGGGCCTAATTAATACACAAGGCAACACATTTACATGTATAGGCCATTAGCTCGAGCTTATCTGATTTACAGAATGTTAATACAGAAAATATTTTTCACAAAGTCGAACACCACTCTTGAAACAAAAACAGTTTGAGTAATATAGTCTGTAACTCGAGCGTTACGATATTAAAGTATATGAAAAGACCCACTTTGGATTAAAACAAAAAAAATTATCAGTGAACAGAAAAATCTAGATCTAATTAAAACTCATAGAAAGTGAAGCTCCACCTAGACGAGGGTTAATCAAGATAGGCGAAGATGGGAGAAATTCATCTGAAAGCAGGCAAGACACAACAATTGCTTGTTCCAAAGAAATATAGAGCAACAATTTTAAAGCTTGCACATGACATCCCGTTTGCCGGACATGTGGGAGTAAAGAGAACATAGAATAGAATCTTGAATGAATTTTATTGGCCTAGAATTACGCAAGAAGTCAAAGCCTACATAAAATCTTGCCATATTTGCCAAATACATGGAGCAAAGGGAACATATATGCAAGCTCCAATACAAACAACAGACTTAAGTGAAATGCCATTTGAAAAGACAGCTGTATATATTATTGGACCAATGCCAGTAATATCCGGAAGAGACCATCGCTACATATTGACTGTTGTAGACATGTGCACACGGTTTCCAGAAGCAATACCATTGAAAAGAATTTCTTCCGAAGATGTCGGAGACGCAATAACAGCAATATTTGCAAGAACAGGTTACCCTCGCAAAATACTGAGCGATCAAGGCACCCAGTTTAAATCAAATGAATTCGCACAGTTTTGCAAAACTCTGAATATTAAACAACAATTTGCTGCCCGTTTTCACCCTTAAACAAATGGGATGTGTGAACGCCTGAATTCAACGCTGAAAACAATGCTGAACAAAGTAGCACAGGACAACCCAACAGACTGGGACAAGCTGATCTACCCCATACTGTTCGCCTACAGAGAAGCACCACACACAACAACGGGCTTCTCACCATTCGAGATGCTCTATGGCTTACCTGTTAGGGGACCCATGTCACTATACAGAGACCCTCTAGTTAATAGGAACATAGAACACGACGAGACACGACGAGGCACAAGTAAGTGGAAATGTCGATGTCCAAAATATATAGAGAAGCGGGCAAGGGAAATGGCCTGCAAGGCGAAGAACTGGAAAAGTTCATAACATTAAAAATAACACAGGAAGAAGAAATGGAAGAAAGGAGATTTAATAGGGAAGAAGTTGTGAAGAAACAAATCCTTTTACATTTAAAGTGTCTTTTAATTGTGAAACATTATCAACCTAACATATATACACTGCAGACATTAAATACAGATCTCCTACTCAGTCGCTGACTTCCTCTCTTCTTGTTTACACCCTCGTAACTTCCCCCAAGTCCCCTAACTCTCGATACCCAACAATTGACCGTGTGTCACGGTTGACCACACAGTAACCGTGTCACAACAATCATCATTAATAGAAAAATCTAAATCCATCAAAGGCAGACAATGGTTATGACTGCGCCGTTGTGGCAAAATATGTTGGTCACAGCTACATTTCTCATTAATCTTCGGACTTAAAGACAATCTTAATTATTTGTAATAACTAAACCAAAACCACAGGAAAAACATCACCCACTAATAACCATACCACCAACAACATCATCCACAAACAACCATACCACCAACAACATCATCCACAAAAAACATACCACCAACAACATCATCCACAAACAATCATGCCACCAACAACATCATCCACAAACAACCATACCACCAACAACGTCATCCACAAACAATCATGCCACCAACAACATCATCCACAAACAACCATACCACCAACAACATCATCCACAAAAAACATACCACCACCATCAATAAGAGAATAAAAATCAACATCATCTACCAAAAAAAAAATATGCAGAATCAAACTCTTATCGCTTGTAAGTATTGTTTGGTATTGTTCTCTTCATCTTGGTCTTCTTCCTTCTGCATTCCCTCATTTCAGCCCTCTCCCCCACTTTTTTTCCTTCTATTTTCTACATTTCTTAGCAGGTAGACTCACCTTTGAGCAGGAGGCTTGCACTCAATGAGTGAAGGGGAGGCAAGCGATAGGAGAGTACGGGAATGATTTCATCAGTTTTCTGATTCTCGGAGTATCTCAAGTCTGATCCTTTGGCCAGACAATGCCGCTAACAGCAATATAGGCACTCATGATGTTCACTGCATACATCTATTCTAGCATCATCATCATTCTCTTGATTTGCGTCGTAGGGGTGCTGTCGCGGTTAGATTAAACAACTCCCTCCATTCTTTTGGGTCAGCTGCTGTCCTTGGCAGAATGTCATCTCATGTTGTTCGGCCAGCTGTTCTTTGGACGACCCATTCTTCGTGCTACCTGCACTGTACATTGAAAAAGGACTTTTGATATAGCCATGTCTTACGATATGACCTAACCAGTTCAGCTTTCGTCTCTTCACAGTATTGAAGAGTTCTTCTTTTTTCCCAACCAATGTTGTAAAAGTACAAACTCATTTTTTTTTCTGTTATCTGATGCCCAGCAGTCTTCGTATTATTGTCATATTTTATCATAAATATGTTTATTATGAAATCTTTCCGGAAGTTTGAAGTCCCCGTATGTTTTACGGAACTTAAGTCGCTATACCAATAGGTGCATTTTAATCTGTACATTGATGGTTAAAAAAGAGTTTATAACATGTAATAAAATTGTTAATTATGAAGCAAAATGTTAAGTCGTTGAAAGAGTTTGAGGAAGTTAACTAGAGATTTTCAGAATTCCCTTTTCCCAGAAGAAATTAAAACGGACTGATAAACACATTATTTTTTTAAGGATATTAAAATCTCATTTGACCAGCCGGTCTTTCTGGACAATGTCATGTATTTATATGTAATTGTCCCTAATGAATGTTTTCAATTGCCCTTATGATATAGTTGGAAATTTTGTTATGGTTTATTGCTTGTCATATTTGATTAATATTTAATTCCATATCTATGATCACTTCTATTTTTAAGTATTATTCATTTTACGTCTAGTAATTTTCTCTTTGTGTTAATTTAAAAATCAAGGATGGAATCAAATATACTATTTCACTATCTTTCTCTGTCTCTCTCTCTCTTTTCCCCTCTCAATCTCTTCTCAATCTCTCTATCTCTATCAATCTTTTCTCCTTCTCTTTTTCTCTCTATCCCTCTCTCTCTTTCCCCCTCTTTATCTCCATCTCTATCCATTGTGTCTCCAACTCTCTCTCTCTTCTATCTCTTTTTTATCTCTATCTATTCTCTCTCCCTATCATTTTCTCTCTCACTCTCTCCCGCTCTCTCTCTCCCCCTCTCTCCATAAACCCTCTCTCTCTCTCTTCCCCCCCCCTTATCTCCATCTTTATCTCTATCCATTCCCTCTCCCTCTCTCTCCCCTCTCTCTTTTTCTACATTCTCTCTCCCTCTCTCTTTTTCACTCTATGCTTTTCTCTCTCTCTCTTTCTCTCTCACCCTCTCTCTTTCTCACGCGCTCTCTCTCTCTCTCACCTCGTTTAATACCATTTATCTATTCACAGATATAAATTCGCTGTGTTTAAAACTTTAAAAATATTATCCTCAGTTTGAGACCCTCCCAGCTGAAGTGCATTGATCAGCTACAGGTAGCCTGTGCACGGATACATTCCAGGTATATGATGTTTGTAGAATGAAGTTTCTTGTTGTTACAGGATGATATTTGCATAGCTGCAGGTAATGACAGCGACTCTCAAAACTTAAAAGGATGGCTATGTGAATCGAATGCACGTTACTGTTTGTTGAACTAAAATAGATAACAAGGGATCTAAAATGTTTTGTTTTTAAAGCTGGTATTGACTCTTTTACAACGCAGTAATAACATTACATTTCAGTAGGGCATTTTAGATGCTACTTTAGAAATTCAGAGAATCACGTCATAGCTTAAAACCTCTTGCAATCTCACAAGGAGTGGTGGAAAACGGGACTCAAAACTCAGGACCACTGTGACGATAGTTCAAAGTGCAAACTACAGTGTTGAGCAGCACATTCAAATACTTCATCTGGGAATAAGTCAAAGCGACATAAAAATGTCAAGGTCGAGTTGAACACCACCAACGAAGACAAGGATTTTCAAAGGTTCAAACCTCTTGCTGCTAATGACTCAAGTCCCCTGCGGAAATGCGCTCACACCCGGGAGTTGCTCCATCTTTTGTTTTCTATTTCATGCTGACGAACATGAGATCTCCTTCACGCTGCTCATGTTAGGATTATATAATCATGCGGGGAGCGTCTCAATCAACACTCACACTGGCTGGTATGAGACCAGAGCTAACGCCTTGAGATTGAGACGAAAGACTAAAGGACCGTTTATAAGGGGGAAATGACAAGTACCGGCATCTTTAGAGTTGCTAGTTTTATAAGTTTTATAAGACTTGAAGATTATTATGTCCACGCAAGATAAATTGTCCCAGCTTCAAAATGTAGTCCGGAAGGCAGAGGAAGGGGGGGGAGGAGGGGGCACGATGCCTCACACATCCTATATTTCTATGTGATGTTCATGGAAAGTGGAAAAGGGGGGGGGATGCCAATAGAGTACATTGCTTCGGGCGAACGTTTTGATCACTACGCCTCTGGCGGGAGTAAAAGTTTGTTAGAAGAGGCGAAAAGGCTGATATGGAAGACAAATAGAGCCTCCAACATCTAGCCTGGCATTGTTATTTTTGTAGCAGACGTTCAAACAGCCATATTACTGACCTCATCGTAAAGCTTCCCATAATCCTCTTTCAATCTCTGGCGCTCTTCCTCCAAGATGTCTATCCTCTCCTTTAATCCCTGGATTTGATCTGTGGCGATGTGAAGATGACGTTGACTTTTGAGAAGCTGTAACAAAGCACACAAACACAAAAAAGTAAATCAGAAAACGCATTTCGAAGCGAGTGCTGCAAAAACAATGCAGATATGGTGTTTACTTTATTTTTAAAAACTAGCGTTGTTTTGAGAGAATAAACTAAATTGAACTAGTAATTACAAAGCTCGCATTAACTCACGCAGTTTGTCTGTCTGTCTGTCTGGTAAAAAGGATTTACTTGTTATTTCTCCTACACCCATTCTCATATCAAGTTGAGACTTTGCACAATTATTCATTGGAATGGACAATACATCAGTCAACTAAAAAAAAAAATAACCGGTTAGTCAATTAATTACTGGTAATAATTATTTTCTTTCATACCAACAAGGGAAATCAATATTTCAGTATTCACAGACATGACTGCAGGGTTTTGTCACGTTAGATAATTGTATAAGTTATTTCTCTCACACCCATTCCCGGATCAAGTTGAAACTTTAAAGTTATTTATGGTACCTATAAAACCACGAATCAATTAATAGATTAACCAATTTGTCAATTGATTATTGAATATTATTTTTTTTTGTATGATATCGAATAAGGGAAATAAGTTGTGCATTACTGAGAGATATAGTTGTAAGTGTGTAGTTTTTCTCCTAAGGTAGGCTTCTTTTTTTTAAGGTATAAAATTATATATATATATATATATATATATATATATATATATATACATAGTTGAATGTAAGGAATATGTACCGGTATGTAGGTATGTCCCGCATAGAAATCAAAACCGTTGGACCAATCCTGATAAAACTTAACATAAATGTTTTTCAGATCATGGTGAAAGAATAACTGTTTTTCAGATCATGGTGAAAGAATAAATGTTTTTCAGATCATGGTGAAAGAATAAATGTTTTTCAGATCATGGCGAAGATACATATTTTGTACATCTTTCAATCCAAGAGAAAAGTAAGTGAAGGCAAAATAAAAAAAAGTAAAATAAGCTAGTCGCCCAAAAGGTAGACAGAATATTACATAAACTAATTAAATCTGTTGATGTCAATTTACATCGGGGCCAATACTTTGTGGGGTGGGAAAGATTGTTGTTCCGGTCTTTTTGTTGTTCTCCTGTCGGTATGTAGGTCACAACGTGAAGGTTTGGAAACAGAAGGAGGAAAAAAGAACAGCAAGCAAATCTAAAAATAGTCTGGCTGATCCACAAATGTTGCTTTCATTAAAAATCAAAGACCAAAACGGTGGTCGGACATGCGCAAGTCAGCACATTTTTACCGTCTACAAGTCTACATATACAGCTTAAAATAGTAGGCTCCCCTTGAAATTCTTTATGGAAGTTTTTTTTTTCATTTCCACTATATTTGTTGTAATATTTTTTATGATTTAATATGTGGCTTATGATTTTTTTATTAAGCAGCTGTATTTTGCTTCAGGTTTTATGTCATTATTTTACATTACAGCGATTACATCACAAGCAATATTAGATCTATTAAAATGTGTGTATCTTCATATACATTTAAATCCACCTTGATACTAAACTTGATAAGGCCTTCGCTTGAGGAATGGAGTAAAATAAAAAGAAAAATTCTCCTTTCAGACCTTGCGATCTATAGGGCTGATGTTGTTAACGTCATCTCTTTCATTGGCCAGCGGTGAGCGAGCAGGGTGTCATGTGGCCAGCACAACGATCAACCGTCATTACTTTCCCCAACTGAAGTCATGTACCCATTAGAGCAGGGTGGACTCAGGGGCGCCCGAAAATCCCGAAATTCAAAATACCAGTCGTCACATGAATTCGAACACAGGACCCCAGGTTTGGAAGAGAATGCGCTTAACCATTCAGCCACCACATGGAAATCGTTGCCAATAGCTCAATTGTCTATTTCATGCGGTTTTTGGCAACAACGAACGGATCCAATATAATGTAATCATTAAGGAGGTTTCATGTAGAATTACGAGCCGATCGCCCGTCATTGCGTTGGTTGCTTTTCATCCTCTATGTTCCTTGAAGGATATGCAGTTTTTATACTATTAATTGAATTTATTATTATCAGTGATTTTCTGGAACTAGAACAAATCATTAATAGAAGTAGTGGAAGAAGCAGTAGTAGTAGCTTAGTAATAGTAGAATAGGTTTTATCAAGTCAACCTATCGTTTATAACAAAGTTTTAATGTCCATTTCTTTGAAACTTATAGTAGCCTTAACTAGAATTGTGCAGTAATTAGAAAATTTAATACTGTACTGGACACTTGTATTAAATTATTGGTTTCCAATATATGGGATCCTTTTCTTATCTTGGGATACGATAAATGGCAGACGTGATGTCAGAAGAACATTTTCAGACATGATTTTGTTTGTTAGAACCAATAAAATTGCGTTCAACAGTTATGGCATGTTGTCAAGGATATATCATCCAGTCATAATGCACTGTTCAATATATATATTACAATAGATGTGTTAGTTTAGGATTTTATCTTCGTTATTTACTCATGTTTTATATATTGCGCGTAGGGTGCTGTACTATTGAATCATGATGGTGTTTTAATTGAATAGAACGTCATTGAAGGAAAACTGAAGGCCCTTCTGAATAAAAATAATAATTTCATAATATTTGCATAGAATAGAGAGGTCTAGTCATTTGTGTTTGCCGTGTACTCTGTTCAAAAATGTTCATAAGAATCTAATTGAAGAACATTCTAGTGGTTTCCAGAACTTTCTAGCATTGACTATGTTTAAATTGATATCACTGACTTGATCTTCGTGTCTCAAGTTTGACATGCGTGTCTTCGTAAACAAAAGACTACGGTAAGTTCCGGTGTCGTAGAGTTAACTCCAAACAGTGGATAAATGTTTACAAGCTGATAAGTTTCTTTTAATAGACGCGACTCTGATTCCAGGTGTTACGAGGATAAGATCTATTGAAAAAAACAAATTGACTTCAATCCTTTGTAGACATTGGCCTCACCCTAACCAGCATGTATATCCAAAATACTTTTTTTTAATGGCCCATGCTGGGTAAAACCCAGAGTGTTTTATGTGCAGACAATCCGAAGGCGTGTGCGCCTCCATGGTTGACACATTAAGGTCACAAAAACTAAAAGCTTTTTTTTGAAAATACAAAATTATCAACGTTTTCAACGTGTTTGAAACATGAGCAATAGATTTTACACGTCCATGAAAAGCGTTTGTCTAGCTTTCATTCATATTTTATGCTCACACATATTAACCAATTTAAAAACAATATCGCAAAAGCAATTTGAGTTATTATTATGGAGTGTGTGTATTCATAAACAGATGCATCATAACTGTGGGAAGAACCGAGTCCTGTGTAAAGGTGTGGTTGCCGCCCAAAACTCACTTAGGGGGACGCAGTACGGAGTTTATCAAGTAGTAAAGCTATTTTAAAGCTAAAATAGACTGTAGCCATGATATATTGTGTTGGAAACGTTCCTTTTTGACAACATTCTAAGGTGCAAAGTTTCATCAATGAATTGATGGATAGAAAATTAAATAAATATTCAGTATTTCATTACCTAATCATGTTTAAGTTTGATCAGTCATGATAAAAGAAATGAAGGTGCTTCGCTCCGCTTTGGAGCACTTTATTTTTGTGAGAACATTTGTGGTGGTACTTATACTGAAGCGTTTTTCTGTGTCTCTTTTAGTTTCTTTTCAACTCAATCTTCTCCTTATCTTTATCTGCATCTGTTAGACTTTGAAGTCACTTCATGATCTATCCACCTAACCTTGGCTTATCTCATCTTGAAAGTTAGATTGAAAATATTTTTTTTTCGGTTTGTTGGTGTGTGTGTGTGTGTGAGGGGTGGGGAGATGTGGTAGGGGGTAAATCAACCAGGCAACCAATTTCAAGCAAGATAAACGATACCGCTCTCAAGCCTTAGCAGACGACTGGAAGGTAGCAGCCGACAAGTGAGATGCTTGGGCGTTGGACCAATGGAATACCAGTGCTGTTTCGTGCAAGGTGTGTAAGTGTATTTGTGTCTGTGTGTGCGTGTGTGTGCTAAAGTGGAATGGTGGGACAGTAAAAAAAGGTAGAAACCGCTTTTTTCAGTTTAAGTGTTTAAATTAATTTTCCACATCAATGCCCTCTGCTATTGCATTTAATCATCAGTGTGGCGTTCGGCTCTTGTAAAACCTATCACAGAATTAGCTTTAGTTTTATTTCGCACATCACTCACAGAACACAGTTGCCCACTTCATATCTAATAATATTGCAGTAGTGACTATTAACTGATAAAATTGTTAGTCCATAATAAATACATTTAAGATTCCTCTAAAAACAAATGGTTGACCCCAGTGTTGATAGCCGTCATTGGCTTATAGCTCCAAACAGCTAGTACAACAAACCTATTGTTTATATTCTTATATTGTTTATATTCTTATATTGTTTATATTCTTATATTGTTTATATTCTTATATTGTTTATATTCTGAATGTAAAACTTGAAACATTCCTAACAAAACTAAATGCAACTTTTCAAACAGCATATGCACAACTTTCAACATCAATGTAAATATCTTTAGAAACATCATTGAAATAGTGATAGCTAAAACAAGATATAACTCACTCTAAAAATACTTGTCTTTCTGTTCTTATTCTTCTCTTATATTTATTCTCTTCCACTTAACCTTCCACTTCCATATTTATAACCACGTCTTTCAAAGACAAGAGTCGTGGTGGTCGAGTGGTAAAACGCCTAGATTCCGAACATAGCGGTCTCGGATTCGAATCCCGATGAAGGCTAGGATTTTGTATTTCGGGTTTTTAGGGCGCCACCGACTCCACCCGAGACCTATTGGTATAGGAGGCCTGAGAACTGACCTGCGACGTCGCAACATGTGGTCAGTTTAGACCAATAGCTCGTTGCCACATCCTATGTAGTTACGTCAGACCTGTGACGTGGTAACGAGCTATTGGTCTAAACTTCCCACTTGTTGCGACGTCGAAGTTCTGTGTTGAGATCTTCTATAACTATTGAACTCTGCGCATGCATCTCCAATGGGTACCTGACATTTGTTGTGGATTGGATGTTGTGATGGCCACAAGAAACCCTCGTTAACCGTCTGCCACAGAAACAGATAACCTTAACATCATGACCTACAGATAGTAAGGTCTGAAAGGGGAACTTAACTTTTTTTTTTACCGCAGACTACTTCGTGGTTACACCAGAATCAATTCAAGCTTATAATCCCGCAGACATACCCCCTAAACACCCAATATTGTTGTAACAATAAAACAATGTGTATTTACACATTGAATTCCTACTTTGGGCTAACGAGCGTGATGGCTATGCAGAGAGTAACGTTGACATCTCTCGTTCCTATTCTGGCACTAAATGTTCATGTCTTTAATGGAAGACTCAGTCCATTTCTCAGTCATAAATAACTCCTTCATACAAAAATAATATATTCTATCCGCTTTTCGATTAAAAATAAAAGTTGTAGTTTATATAAAAATCATTATTCAGAAAGTGTCGTGTAGTCTAATGTACACGTCTGGGGAGGGGCGGATTTCGGAGACAATGACGAAGCGGGTCCGCAGCTCATCCGATTGAGACTTCCCACCGCACGCCACTGATTCAGTAAAATATTATAATGTGGAAGTGCTTTACAAATCATGTCTATATATAGCTACATCCTGAGGCGTTTGATCTGATTGTAGCTTTTAATATTTTGCGTATATTAAATCTGCTGAATTTAATTAAGCATCGACAAGATTTTGATGATCTTTTTTCATTGTAGTTACTAAATATATTAAATATATTTTTTTCGCCTTTTTTAGTACTGTATCTGAAATAGGGCTGCGGAGCCATATGTAAAAGTGTTCGAGACGAACCATAGTTGTTCTACGATTGAATGAGGCCAACACATCTGAAGGGATATTGTGGCTATATTAAAGAGAAGTTAAAGTTGTTTCGTTTATCTGCTCCATAGTTGTTATTTTTAGAATGTTTTTGGCAGCGTTTTTTTTTTGCCTGGAATTTTTTTTTTTACAGATCAACTCTCCAATCTCTCTCTCTCTCTCTCTCTCTCTCTCTCTCTCTCTCTCTCTCTCTCTCTCTCTCTCTGTTCGTTTCCTATCACTTCAACTGCTTCTGGCATCTCATATTTCTGCAGATTTAACAAAATATGCCAACACACCATGAAACAAAATCTCGAGAAAATCGATTATTGATTGAATTGCTTCTGGTAGATTTAGGGTCGAATTTTGGAAATGTGCATGCCATAGACTTGACAACTGACATCCAGACATGATATTTAGAATGATATGAAGAAAATAATTCCTCACATTTCACATAACGCTGTTAAGACGCAAGTTGTTTTTAACTGTTGATGATTTCTATGCAAGGCCAACTGTACGTTGTAGCAGGTCAATATATATTTATTATACAAAAACTTGACAATTAAACTTCATTGCTACTCTCTGTATAACTCCAACTTATACAAACTTTCTACTATTCGTTTTACAAGCCCCAAACTCTCTCTACAAGCTCCAAGTTCTAACAAACTAACATTAGCAAATATCAGGTCTTAAATCACTTTGTTTTCGCCACCCGTACTTTTCATATGTACTATTTCAAACATACTAAGTCTTACACTCGCATCTCACAGTTACCCACCCGTTACTCACCCGTATCGTATCATAGCAGCTTTCTGTCATCCAGACATTGACACACGCTCCCTGTTGGTCCCGGCACTCCATAACCGCCTCAGTTCGATCTACCTACTTATAAATTTGTTTCTCTGGCACTTTTATTTTTTTGTCAGTGTTAGAACGGTGTGACGTCACAACTAAAGTGAATATTTCATGGAGATTTGTTGTTTTTTTTACCTTTTCAAGGCAGTACCCCCTTTCAGACCTTTCAATCAATGAGGGTAAAATAAAATAAATTATAGCTTTTATATAGCGCTACTTTGATGCTTCAAACATGTTCAGAGCGCTTTGGTCCAATCTCATTTGTGGACCAGTGGGGGGAGGGGGTATGTAGGAGAAGGTTTTCCGCGCTGCTTTAAGGCGCTCAGTTAACACAACTCTGACCGAGTCGGGTGTCGAACCTCGAGCCCCCTTCATAGGTAGCCAAACCAAGCCCAGTTCAAGCGTACTTAGCCTCTCGACCACGATTTAAAGCTCATACGTTTATGTGGCCCACGTTTAACGAGAGTGTCAAGTGGCAAAAACAACGAGCAATGAAAGTTTGGTACCCATTAGAGTTCGGAGGGCGCAAGGGCTTCCTTTTTTAAAAATCCCAAATCAACGAGATTCAAACTTAGAACCTCTCGGTTCCAAAGCCATTGTCTTACAACTTGGCCACCACGCAACATGTTATGATGATTTGCTTATTTGTTAGGTTACACTGTTACAAGAGTCGTGTAAAATCAAGGGCCGTAAGTAAGTACATGTGGGCCGCGGTCAGTTTTTGTGGAGGGCCGCTACTCTCATTTGAAGACTTAAAAAAGGAGCTTAACACCAGGTCAGTGGCGTCAGGCCAGTGGTGCCAGTCTAGTGGTTCCAGGGCAGTGGTGTCTGGTCAGTTGTTTCAGATCCGTGGTGTCAAATCAGTTGTGTGAGGTCAGTGGTGCCAGTCGATGGTGTCAGATCAGTGGTGTTAGGTTATTGTTGTCAGAATAGTGGTATCAGGTCAGTGGTGTCAGATCAGTGGTTTCAGGCCAGTGATATCCACTGAGGGCCACGAACATTTCCACTTCTGTACGGGTAGTTGTGTGCAGGAAAGCGCTCCCAGGGAGGCCAATACAAGCGCTATAAAGACACTCTCAAGAGCTCCTTCAAGGAATACGATATCGACATTCACGGATGGGAAGCACTAGCTCTCGATCGCTCCTGATGGCGTGAAGCTGTGAGTCTCGAAGTCTCAAGATTTGAAGCAAGAAGAGTGGCCAGCGTAAAAGAGCGCCGAACCTACACAAAGCTGAGAGAAGAATCAGGCCTATCTGCAACTGACCAAACCCATCCATGCCACGTATGCGGACGCCTTATTAAAGCGGGTATTAGACTTTACAGTCACCTTCGAGTCCATAAGAAATGAGAAATGTGCTCATCCTCGATCACGAAGAAGGAGCTATATATCCAACAAGCTAGTTTGTTCACTGTCTTGTTAGGATAATTGATAGTAGTTAAGTGTATGTTTAATATCTTTACAATGTTTTAAAATTTAATATGTCAAGGTTTTATTTTTAAAAAAATGTAAAGCCCCCATCTCTCTCCATTTTGATTACTATGAGGTCTTGGGTGTTAGAACAACTAGCGATCTGACCCTGCAATAGATTTGACGTTAATTAGACGAACTTGACTACAGTAGCACCAAAAGTCAATCACAAAACTGGGGTTAAACTAGGTTACTCATGGGCCAATCATTGGTTAGTGGCAGTTTTCAGTCGGACATAGAACAGATTTCGTTGGACAAATGTTTTCCCTGGAAGTCCAAGCTGTAGACGAAGTGCAAGAATAGAATGTATTCATTGAAACCGGATGTGACGTTTTGAGAAGTGAAAGTATTTAGGAGCACACTAATACATTGGAAATTTATATGCTGTTTTTACAAAGGTTATATCAACTCACTCTGTCTGTCCGGCAAAAAGGTTAAATACGTTATTTTTCCCACACCCGTTATACGATAGAGTTGAAACTTTGCACAATTATTCATTAGAATAGACAATACATAAATCAATAAAAAAAAACAACAACTAATAAGCCAATTAATTACTGGTTATTAACTATTTTGATTGATACTAACAATAAAAATTAATCCTTAGTATTCACTAATATGGTTCAATATGTCGGGTTTTGTCACTTTAAAAAAAAATTAAAACGTTATTTTACCGGCACCTATTCTCGGATCAAGTTGAGATTTATTTTAAACAGTTATTTATTGACTCTAACAAAACATGAATCAATTTTTAAAAATAAATAATTAGTCAATTAATTATTTTGTTTGATATCGAGAAAGGGAAATAACTTCTACGGCCTTAATTAAATGGTAGAGTTGTAAGTGCGGAGTTCTTCCCCTTTTGATTATTTTTTTTAAATAGATTTTTTTTTAATATTTTGCTTGTTAAGTGGTTTAGTCACTGTTGTTATAAATCTCATGTGCTTACAAGAGTTCATTCTCTGACGCTTTTCGCATGTTGTATCGAAAAAATCAGTCTCATAAACAATAAACATGGTTTATGACATTTTAAAAAGAAATGTAATAAATCATTCTCTGATTTTTTTAAAAAGTCTTAAAAGTACAAGAAAATTAAATAGTGAAAAAAAAAGTCTTTCCATAGCAACTGTAACCAAATACTTTTTTTTCAAAATCCATTTTTTTTTACTTTAAAACGAGCCTTAAAACAAAACAGAGAAAAGAAAAAGTCTACGCCTAATAAACTTTTGTAAAAGAGTAAAAAAAATGGAAGAGAGACGGAGAGACTATTAAAAGGGGAGGTAAACAGAAGAAAGTTGTCTCGGTAGGAAAGTGAATTCTCAAGTTCAGTAACTCTGTGTTGACTTTCTCATCTTGTCTCACGGAGATGTTCTGGAATTGGGCCAATGGTTCCTGGGAGTCTTTGTATGTAGGTGTGCGTGTGTGTGAGAGAGAGAGAGAAAGAGAATAGAGGGGATGAATGTCTATGGGGTTAGGAGGGGGGGGGGTACTCCCACTCTAATGTTGACTTGTACCTGTGGCAGTATAACAGTTCTCTCTCTAAGTTAGCTGGGTTTTTTTTTTCTTCTTTACTATTTATTATGTCAATGTCTAAACAGAAGTCGGGATTTTACGGATCTGAGTAAACAAGGACTTTTCATTTTATATGTGTCATTATTCACGGTTAGAACTTAACACACTCACGGTTAGAACTTAACACACTCACGGTTAGAACTTAACACACTCACGGTTAGAACTTAACACACTTACACACACACTCAAAAGCATTCACGCACTTACCAACACACTTTTGTAAATTAACTTTTGTTCTGACATTTTGTATTTGTTTGTTTTTAGCGACCCCCGAAAAGGGAAAAGACGCTATTAGTTTTGTGTGATCTGTCCGTCCGTCCATCCGTCCGTCCGTTCAGTTTAGATCTCAGAAACTAGAAGAGAAAATGAAAATCGGACATCAAGATATTTTAGAACATTGAAAGTTCTGATGCAACGGCTACTTATTTCGTTTCCGAAAATAAACCAACTAATTTTAAAATTATCTATGCAAGCAGATTTTTCATAAAAATACACCACTTTTACAACTATTCACTATTAATAGTAACAAACACAGCGAACTCTTTAATAGGGTAGGAGACAGTGTACCATATTTTGAACAAATTTATGCAAACGGTTTTACATTTGAAAAGAGAAACAGAGTGAAGGAGAAGACAAACAGAGGAAAAAAAGAAGAGAGAAAGAGAAGAGAAACAGAAAGAAAGAGAAGAGAAACGGAAAGAAAAAAAAAGAAGAAAGACAAAAAAGGAGAAGAGAAACGCAAAGAGGAAGAAGGGAAACAGAGAGAAAAGAAACAGAGAGAAGAAGAAGAGAAACAGAGAGAATGAGAAGAGAAACAGAGAGAAAAAAACAGAGAGAAGAAGAAGAAAAACAGGAAGAAGAGAAACAGAGAGAATGAGAAGTAAAACAGAGAGAAAGAGAAAAGGAGAAGTGAAACAGAAAGAAGGAGAAGAGAAAGAGAGAAAAAAACAGAGAAAAGAGACAGAGAGAGACAGAGAAGAAAAAGAGAAACAGAAAGGGGGAGAAGAGAATCAGAAAGAAGAGAAACGGAGAGAAAAAGAAGAGAAACAGGAAGAAGAGAAACAGAGAGAAGGAGAAGTAAAACAGAGAGAAGTGAGACAGAGAGAAGGAGAAGTGAAACAGAAAGAAGGAGAAGAGAAACAGAGAAGTGAGACAGAGAGAAGGAGAAGTGAAACAGGGAGAAGGAAAAAGAAACGAAAAGAAGAGAAACAGAGAGAAGAAGAAGTAAAACAGAGAAAAAAAACAGAGAGAAGAAGAAGAGAAACAGGAAGAAGAGAAACAGAGAGAATGAGAAGTGAAACAGAGAGACAGAGAGAAGGAGAAGTGAAACAGAGAGAATGAGAAGGAAAACAGAGAGAAAAAGAGAAGAAAGACAGAGAGAAAAAAAAGAAGAGAAGAGAGACAGAGAAGAAAAAGAGAAAAGAAAGAGGGAGAAGAGAATCAGAGAGAAGAGAAACAGAGAGAAAAAGAAGAGAAACAGAAAGAAGAGAAACAGAGAGAAGGAGAAGTAAAAAAGATAGAAGTGAGACAGAGAGAAAGAGAAGTGAAACAGGGAGAAGGAGAAGAGAAACGGAAAAAAGAGAAACAGAGAGAAAAAACAGAGAGAAGAAGAAGATAAACAGGAAGAAGAGAAACAGAGAGAAAGAGAGAAGAAAGACAGAGAGACAGAGAGAAAGAGAAGTGAAACAGAGAGAAGGAGAAGAGAAACAGAGAGAAAAAAAGAAGAGAGACAGAGAGAAAAAAAAAGAGAAGAGAGACAGAGAAGAAAAAGAGAAACAGAAAGAAGAGAAACAGAGAGAAGGAGAAGTAAAACAAAGAGAAGGAGAAGAGAAACAGAGAGAAGAGAAGCAGAGAGAAGAAAAACAGAGAGAAGGAGAAGAGAATCAGCAACAACAACAAAAAAAAAACACGAGAATGAAAACAATGACAGCGGCAACTACAGAAAAAAAAACAAAAAAAAAACAAGAGAATGAACACAATAACAGCGGCAACAACAACTTGAACAACAACGAAAAAAAAAAGGACTGTGTGGAAACACAAACTCAAAATCGGCCCCGGAGTGGTCCACCCTGGCAGGAAAAAAGGCAGGTTTCAATATTTTCAGAAGAATATCCGTATTAAATTCTATCAGAAGTGGTCCACCAAGGCAGGTAAAAAGACAGGTTTAAATATTTTTAGAAAGAATATCATAATGAAATTCTATCAAAGGCAAATGACAGAGAAGAAGGGAGAAAAAAGGTTAACAGATCTTGTGTGGTGCCCCAAAGGTCCAGCAGACCAAGGGAGAGGTGATAGTGAACAATTGTATAGATGTAAATCTGTCCTAACTGATGTCTTATAATGAGTATCCAATTGTTTTGTAAAGGGTCAATCTCTTATTCAAAGCCTCAAGAAAAAAAAAACATTTCCGTTAAAAAACAAATTCCTTTAGTTTTGTGTTACAATGTTTTGATGGAATACTTCAGTTCACGCGATAATATGAAAAACTAGCTTATTAAAAAATGGTAAAATATGGTCTCCCTTACTAAATATCATCCAGTGTTTGTTACTATTAATAGTGAATAGTTGTAAAAATGGTGAATATTTATGAAAAAACTGCTTGCATAATTGATTTAAAAATTAGATTTTTCGCTTTCAGAAAAGAAAAAAGTAGCCGTCGCATCAGATCTTTGAATGATCTAAAATATCATGATGTCCGATTTTCATTTTCTCTTCTGGTTTCTGAGATCTAAACGGGACGGACGGACGGACGGACAGACAGACGGACGGATAGATGGACAGACAGGCCACACAAAACTAAGAGCGTCTTTTCCCCTTTCGGGTGCCGCTAAAGATACAACAACAACAAACTCAACCAAGTTACTCTTACCTCTTCTTGCAACATCTCCTTCTCTCTCATCCTCAGCTTGACGTCATCGGACACAGAGGGCGCCGTGGTGTCGATCCCAGCCAGAAGAAGCTTCCTCTCCATCATGCTGACCTTCTGCCTTTCCTCGGCCAGAAGCCGCTCCAGGGACTCGATCCTAACTTTTAATTTACCCTGCAGGAGAACAGAGAACGAGTATACAAAATCGGTCAGCGCACTGCCCTTCTCTTATGTAAGCGTTGAATACTACAAAATGATATAAAATGGCATGTGTGTATACAAAATCCACTTTCGATCTATAAAGCGAGACAAGATTAAGTATAATTCGCCGGTAATAATAGTAATAATTAGAATCTAGCTAATAAATTTTATATCAAATATTTGCTTTTTAGTTTAAAATGTTGTTTGAATCAAGATCTTCAGTAATTTCAATGTTAAATGTCATACTTCATTAACGTCCGTGAATGTCGAGGGACCGGCAGTAGAGACTATAAGACTATAAGACAATTCTGTTTCCTGGTAACTCACTTTGGCAACATAATATTGGAATTGTTAAAAAGGTGTGTGTGATAGTGAGAGAAAGAGAGAGGGACACAGAGAGAAAGAGAAAGAAAGAGAAATAAAAAAAACTGAGAGAGGGAGAGAATGAGAGAAAGACAGAGAGTGAAAGACGATATGAGAAAAAAAAGACAAGTAGACATAGTGACAGATAAAAAAAGAAAAGAACAGATATAGAGACACACACACACACAAAGTCACAAAAAGAGTGAAAGAGAGAGAGAGAGAGGGATAAAGGGAGAGAGAGAGAATGTCTTTTTTAAGTTGTTTTTTTTTATTGTATCTATGCACAACAGAACAAATCCTAAACCTCAGAATACTCTGTGAAAAATATCTCCAACACCAAGAGAATTTTTTCCATGTCTTTATTGATTTCAAGAAAGCTTTCGATCGAGTATGGCACGGGGCACTCTGGGCGACAATGGAAAAGTACAACATCAATAAAAACATAATCAAAGTTATCCAGAACCTCTACAAGGATGCCATCAATGCGGTGTACTCGCAAAGACCTTCCTTCAGGAAAAAGTACCAAGAAAAAGAAGAAGAGGCAGACAGAGAAAGCGATGGAAAGACAACATAAAAGAATGGACGGGCCTGCCATTGAAAGAGGTATTAAACAAGGCAAAAGACAGGGATGAATGGAGAAAGACGGTCGACAAGTCTTGCTTGATGCCCCAACGGTCCAACAGACTAAGGGATAGGTAAAGGTAAAGTTAAAAATGTCAACTTTAATGTCCAAACTCCAACAAAAGTGACAACAAGAAGGTTACGTCCGACAACGAAGTGAGGTCTCTAATAACGTGAGAACTGAATACGTTCAATCTACAAATACTCAACGAAGTGAGGTCTCTAATAACGTGAGAACTGAATACGTTCAATCTACAAATACTCATCGAAGTGAGGTCTCTAATAACGTCAGAACTGAATACGTTCAATCTACAAATACTCATCGAAGTGAGGTCTCTAATAACGTCAGAACTGAATACGTTCAATCTACAAATACTCATTCACTTATATCTTAATATCTGCATATGCTAAGACACGTTCAACCGTTTCGGTTATTGTATGATCATTGTAGGGCCATTGTTGGGTTATTATACGGTTACTGTAGAGTTATTGTATGATCATTGTAGGGCCATTGTTGGGTTACTATACGGTTACTGTAGAGTTATTGTATGATCATTGTAGGGCCATTGTTGGGTTATTATACGGTTACTGTAGAGTTATTGTATGATCATTGTAGGGCCATTGTTGGGTTATTATACGGTTACTGTAGAGTTATTGTATGATCATTGTAGGGCCATTGTTGGGTTATTATACGGTTACTGTAGAGTTATTGTATGATCATTGTAGGGCCATTGTTGGGTTATTATACGGTTACTGTAGAGTTATTATATGGTTACTGTAGAGTTATTATACGGTTACTGTAGAGTTATTATATGGTCATTCGAAATATGAAATAATTATGTTGAAGGAAAAACAACGAAGAACAAATTGAATGTGTGTTAAACTGGTACTTCTGGCTCTTAGTCTTGCGCTCTATCAATTGACATATCTCAACCCTTCGCCAAATCTGTTCAGTTTACATTCAATACAGAAGATTAATGTCTCTATTACATGGATTAGAAGGGAAAATGGAAATATAAAGGCCTAGCCCTCGACTCCAAAATTAGACCGATGCGCTCCCTGGTCATGGCCATATTCCTTATTTGCTTGCGAGTCTTGGACGCTGACTGCAGAGCTAGAGGGGAGAATCCCAGCAATGGAATTGAGATGCTACAGAAGGATCCCAGGTATCACAGTTCAAGATGCAACAGAAAGGAAGAGCGACAGGTTGAATACTTCGCTTGGACCCCACGTTGACCTGCTAAATATTGTAGAAAAAAAATCGCCAAACAAAACTCTATGGCAATATTACAAAGTCTTTGAGGCTCGCAAAGACCTTCTTTCGGAGAACAGTTCCAGGAAAAGAACAAGAGGCAGACAGAGAAAGCGATGGGAAGACAACATCAAAGAATGGACAGTCCTTCCATTAAAAGACGTTCTACCCAAGGCAAAAGACAGAGTGGAACAGAGAAAGATGGTCGACAAATCTTGTGTGGTGGAACAACTCTCCAACAGACTAAGGGATAGGTCAAGGTGAAGGTGACGAACGAAAAAAATCATTACAGATGAAATATGAACATTTGTAAACGTTATATTGTCCATCATGCATAAAAACGTGAAGCGTTAGTACCATGTAATGTACATAACAAATGAACAGACTTAAATATTGGAGACAGCAACTAACCCTTCAACTGGAATGCGAATCCTTTTATTGTGTGTTACAAGACGTACTCTAGACAAAGAAGACAAAGACATCTTTATATCTTCTCTATCTGGTTCCTCGGACGCGGGGTGGATGAGTGGTAATGCCCTTGGCTTTCGAACCGAGAGGTCCAAGGTTTGAATCCAGGTGAAGACTAGGATTTTATAAATTTCGTGATCTTTCGAGAGCCTCTGAAACCAACCAGTCTTCACCTGGATTTAAACCTGGGACCTCTCGGTTTGGTAGACAAACATTTTACCACTGCGCGACTCCCATCCATCTCCAGAGCAAAATTAAAAGTGTTTAACCTTAAACATTTAAAAAAACGCCTCAAAACCCGGATATGACCAAGACCGCATAATTTTTTTTTTTCAGGAGAGTTTTCTTTAACACGCCATGTGCTTCTCACTTGCTCTAGTAAAGTACAGATTTTCTGAAAGTTCAGATGTGTCTTCGAAAACGTTTCATATGCTTCTTATCGTATTTTGGCTCACTTTAATTTTTTAGCTGGGTTTAATAACCCAGATGCATTCTGATACGTTGAAGGAACAGTACTGTTACTCAGGTTATAAAAAGCGTTGGACAGACATAAGTTACGTTATACAGAATAAGCAATATTTATAGAATGTTCAAGAGTACATAATGCCAGGAATGCTCTTGAAGACAATTTGCTATTGTAATTATGTTTCTAGGGACGCCAACAATTCAATAGGAAAACAAAATTGTTCCGTAGTGTTTGCAGCATCGCTAAAGTTACTATATATAGCACATTGTGAGACCTACCTTTAAATTTATGGAGATTGGAATTTAAAGAAACACAAAACATAATAACATGATGCGTGATTTCAGAACGTGGCCACTGCTGCTTTTTAAGTAAACGTAAAGTTCTTCTTTCAGACCTTGCGATCTATAGGGCAGATAATGTCAAGGTCATCTGTTTCTGTGGCCAGCACAACGACCAACCGCCCTTACTTTGCCCCAACTAATGTCAGGTACCCATTAGAGCTGGGTGGACTCAAAGACACCCAAAGATCGCGAAATTAAAAATCACAGTCTTATCCAGGATTCGAACCCGGGACTTCGGTTCGGAAGACAAGCGCTTTACCGTTCAGCAACCGCGCCTCCTGCAGCTACTAATACCATAGTCCTGCTGAACAGATAAAAAATGAAATCTATTTTCAAATCTCTCTCAATCTTTCTTTATTTTCTCCAAATCATAATTTTTTATTTTTTCTCTTACTGAATAACATAAAAGAATGGACCGGTCTCTCTCCTGATGTCCTGCTTAAAACTGCTGCTGACCGGGAAAAGTAGAGGGATTTGTAACGCGAACTGTCACAGCACCCCTATAGTGCAAGTCAAGGGACAGATGAGATGTTGTATAGCAAATACTTATGAAAATATTGTTTAGACTTTTTATCCAATTTGCCTGTTTTTATTGTGTGTTTACTCCACGTTACTGAATCTTGTACCAAGTCATAAACTGAAGTGTGTATAAAATAAATATTTTTTTTTACCTATCTATACTTTCAAGAAACTTCACGAAAAGGTGGGATCATTACATCCTACGTCCGGTTTGTTTGTAGCAAAAGAGCTTACAGCAAAAAGCTAGCTAGAAGAAGAAGAAGAAGAAATAGCTGATGAAGCCTCCGTGGCCCAAAGAGTCTATGTTCTTATTTACGTCCATCAATTTTTCCTAAATGTATGTCTAGTGTATTTTTCTATAAAGTGTTTATTACATTCAGTAGTTAAGCTTTATATTCTACTTTCTATTTGTGTTTTAATAAAATTATGTCATTTAGCTATCTATTTCAACTCTACAAAATCGTTTGTTTTTCTGATTCTGGCTACCCTTTTATGCTCGATTGGCGCTTTCACACATGAAGACATAAGATTTGTCTGGCGTATGGGACAACTTTTATTTGAAAAAAACTATTTCCGAGAATAGGTGGCGTCAGAGATATTGCTCACTCTGTAGAATGTAACGTGTGTACTTAAGCGGGACAAACACAGAAACATCTAGAGTCAATTTATTAACCTCTCGGAACTCGGCGTAGTCCAGCACACAATTCCTTACCTCCCAGTCGCGCGTGATGACGCCCTCCTTGGCGGAGTGGGCGGTAAGGAACACTTCGTCGCTGCCCATGCTGGTGTCGCTCAGGGCCGACACCTGGCTGACGTTGCTGGCGCTGCGGGCTGGGGAGTGGGTGGTGGTCTCCTGGACCCTGCGCTCCAGCTCCTCCTCAGCTGCCTCCGCCCTCTCGTTGATGATGTCCAGCAGGTTGCTGAAAGGAAATCACGAACATTGATACGTGACCCGTCGTCATAGAAGGCCTGAACACGTCACAACCTGTGGGCAGTTTAGATCATTGCAACGGTACAGGTCAGTACGACCAGGCAACGAGCTAATGTCCTACAATGCCCACAGGTTGCCACGTCGCAGGCCAGTGTTGAGGCCTTCTATAACAATTCATCTCTATTAATGAGACTTAAGAAGCTGTATTATGGAAATCAGTGTTTTAATGTATTGGTGTTTTACTCTAGATCTAAATTTTATTTTATTTTATTTAACATCTTTGAGAACAAACAATCTTTATTTATCATTAATAATATTAATGTCAAATACTTATTGTTTGATCCAGAATAATAATTATGGCCTTCATTGGAATTCTAACTCAGTTTTGTTTCGGCTGTTATATCAACGATATCTGTTCTATATATGTGGATGTTTTTGTTTGTTTGAGAAATAAATCCTTGTAATCATAACAAATTTCCAATAAGGATAAAATAAAAACAATTAACAGCCCATGGACTGACCCAATTACACTAACTGACCCACTGACCTCAGGACATTGACTGACTCATTGACCTCATGACACTGACTGAACCACTGACCTCATGACACTGTTTTTATCGTGCAGCATATCCAACTCCTGGAGCAGCTCCAGCTCCGTTCTCCGGCTGTCCTCTTTCAACTCCCTGAGCTGCATCTTCAGATATTTGGTCTTACTCAGCAGCCTCTCTGTCAGACTCTCCCTCTCCCTAAGTGCATTCAGTAACACACCTGTTGGTGGGAAAACACAATAACCAAAATTACCAAAAACGTTTTTCCTATTGTAAAGACTTGTATGTTAATTGAAATATACATCAAGACGAATTGTCATAGAAGGTCTGAACACTAACCTGCAACGTCGCAACATTTGGGCAGTTAAAACCAATAGCTCGTTGCCAAGTCACAGGTCTGTACCACTTGGCAACAAGCGATTGGTCTCCACTGCCCACAGGTTGTGACGTCGCAGGTTACTGTTCAGGCCTTTTATGACGAATAGTCTCGATTATAATCACCAATCTGTGCCAGGGTGTGTTTGTTGATTACACTACATTTTAAGTCTTCTGTTGTTTAGTTTTAGTTGAGTTTTTCACATTATCAATCAGTCTTTTGTCTCACCATGTAACCTACCATCTTCAGGTTCGGAGGCGCTTGTGTAATAACACATTGAAGAAATTGGGTGTTGCCATTATTCCGATTAGCGTTTAGTAGTGTGGCTTAAAAATTCATCCAATGAAATACATACTCAGACAATCTGTATATATAATTCTCTACGTCGCCCGACCATGCGGGACACGCACGCATGCCAATTCTATAACCCTCAATGAAAAAGTCATGGAAAAATAACTTTTTTATTTCTGTCGAACTAGAGTTACCCCACGTAACTTACGCGGCGACAGAGATCGCGGTTCAGAAAAAAAAAAGAAAGGAAGTGTTCATCTGTCACAAAATAGCGGCGTATGCTACGCCGCGGGTCGGCTAGTGAACAATATTAGAATCAAACAAATCATAAGTCTTGACGAAAAGGCTATGAAATGAACAAAGCACAGTGAAAAATGAACAATGACCATTAACTAGACAAAAATGACCAAATATTTGTGGGGAGACAATAAAGGAAAATGAGACAAGATATCGTGGTTGCTTGTTCGTTTGTCATTGTTCGTTTGTCATGTTTCATACATTATTGTTCGTATGTCGTTGTTCGTTATAGACGTTCGTTTGCCGCTCATCGTTTATTTGTCGTTGTTCGTGTCCTTTGTCGTTGCTCCATTGTCGTAGTTCGAATGTCGTTATTTGTTCATCATTGTTTGGTTCTCGTTGTTGTTTTGTCGTTGGTCAGAGTTCAGAATGTTCTCTAAACTAAAATCTTTTCTAGATGAAGACATTTGTCCTTGACCCTGTTTTCGAACGTTTTTTTACAATATTTTTCCCCAGTGTCCCTTTAATTTATTTACACAAATTTCTCTTCAAGGGTTTCTTGACTTTTCCCTTGACCCCTACACATACACATCTTGACCTCAAACTTGACCAGACTCTATACGCTATGTACAACAATGAGCAGTCGATCGTGACACAAAAAAAAAAACATAATAAATTTCATGTTTCTATTCTATTTGTGATTTTCAAAACATACGAAACAATGCCAAGGACACTGAATTGACCTGCCAACTAAATATAATACGAACAGAGCTGGAACCTAAACAATGCGTAAAGGTTTATCTTCGTATCAACTTTCTTTTAATATCACTAGTTAGTAGCGCTTTTGTCTTTTTAAGGAGGTCCTAACTTAGAGTGGATGGTAGTCTATTACTACCAAAATTAAAATTATTTTGTTTCAAGCGGAATGGCTTAAAACATTGTATTCTGCAGGCTTTTGCGTATTAATTGAAATTATTATATTTAAAAGCAAAATTTAAAAACAATACTTGTTATAAACAAAATTATATACGGGAAAGAACCGCATAATTACTGCCATATCTCTCACTATTACAGGATATATCTCCTTTTTTCTACATACAACCAAATTAATTAATTAATTACCACTAATTAATAAACCTATTGGTTAATTCTTTGATTGATTCGTGTATTTTCATCAACCATGATAATCGTACCAAGTGTCAACTTGATCCCAGAATTGCAAGAAGGAGGAATAACGTGTACATCAATAGTCAATAGACAGACAGACAGACAGATAGACAGATAGAATGATTTGATTTAAGCTTTGTACAAAAAAATTAAAAAATCAAGTTTAATTATTGAAAACAAACTATCTTGTCTCATAACATATCGCTGGAGTTTATTTGTGTCATGTCCATTACATTGAATAGAAAGAGTTGAGCTTAAAAACGGAAACTGAAATTATACGAGTCAAATTTTATTTCGTTTTTTTTTGTTAGCATTATTTTCCACGCGTGTAATTTCTTTTCATCCTGTATTTTTTTCTATTACATTTTTATTATAGTTTTAATATTATTTTAGATTTTCGTACATTTCTATTTCAGTTTCAGATTTCAATTAAAGTGATTTAACATTTTCTATAACATTTATTTTTTTTACTGTTTCTAAATTTCGCTGTTCTCTTTTTAAATGTTCTGTTCTCTTTTAAATGTTGCTGTTCTCTTTCAGATTTCTCTGTTCTAGCTATCTTCGTGTACATATCTATTTCCGTTAACGGAAATTTCTTTTCCTTCCCTTAATTACATCTAGGTTAATATATTTCTATATCGTTTTCGTGTATACTTCATTCTCGGTTAGTATACCCTAGCTGTTCTACCTAATATCAGTCGACTATTTATTATCAAAACATATAGCCATCACCTGTTGTATATTTGTGTTTCATTTTTGTCTCATTTCTTTTTCCTACTAAATGGGTTTAAGTGGCAGCATAATTAGGGTAATTAGTAAACTATATTCGCAGGGGAAAATAGTGAACCCGCCACCTTTTTTAAATAGTAAAAGGGTAAACAAAGTTATCTTTGTTTTTCTTAATACATTGAGATAATTCTTCGACCGAGAATGTCAGGAATGTGTCGAGTTGTCGTTCCTTAAGGATTGTTAGAGGCTTGTTGTAAAGTTAAACATGGGAATGTTAAAAGAGTATGAATAGACAGATACGTTGATAGAATTAGCTCATAACAGACAACCATATAATAGGGTCTCTGTTCTGTACACTCTGCAGATTGTGAAGAGACTGATATGTAGACAGTACATACGATCTTTCTAGACAAGCTGATTGGTGAGATCCCAGACTGCACCAGGATTTTTCATTTCGGAATATTTAGCGCGCCTCTGAGTCCACCCAGTTCTAATGGGTACCTGAAATTAGTTGGGGAAAAGGCGGTTGGTCGATGTGCTGGCCACATAGCGACCTTGTTAACCGTGGGCCACAGAAACAGGTGACCTTTACACCATCTGCCTTGTAAGTAAGAGAACCAGTCAGAACCGACAATGTAATACAGTACCAGAAGTAGAGTTAACTTCACATTGGTATTTCTGCTTCGAGCTTTACTGCAGCCTACTCTCAATTCTATATGCTAGTGTAAAAAAAAGTTTATTTGTGTAGTTTTTCTGTTGTACAAAGAGGCAAGTGTGTGTCTGTGTGTGTGTCTATGTGTGTGTGTGTCTGTGTGTGTGTGTGTGAGAGAGAGAGAAAGAGAGAAAGAAAGACTGAGAAAGAGAAATGTTCCAAGTACAAATCCAGGTGAAGACTTTTATATTTTGAGCTTCGAGGATTTTTAAGTCGCCCATGAGTCCACCCTACTCTAATGGGTATCTGTCATTAGTTATGGAAAGTAAAGGTGATTGTCGTTGTGCTGGCTGCATGATACCTTCGTTGGCCGTCAGCTATAGAAACAGATGAACATCCTCTGCCCCATGGATGAAACAGATGCACATCCTCTGCCCCATGGATGAAACAGATGCACATCCTCTGCCCCATGGATGAAACAGATGAACATCCTATGCCCCATGGATGAAACAGATGCACATCCTCTGCCCCATGGATGAAACAGATGCACATCCTCTGCCCCATGGATGAAACAGATGAACATCCTCTGCCCCATGGATGAAACAGATGAACATCCTCTGCTCCATGGATGAAACAGATGCACATCCTCTGCCCCATGGATGAAACAGATGCACATCCTCTGCCCCATGGATGAAACAGATGCACATCCTCTGCCCCATGGATGAAACAGATGCACATCCTCTGCTCCATGGATGAAACAGATGCACATCCTCTGCCCCATGGATGAAACAGATGCACATCCTCTGCCCCATGGATGAAACAGATGAACATCCTCTGCCCCATGAATGAAACGACTTTCCATCCTATCTGTGTACGTCCTTACGTCTTGTGTTTCTGCTTGGCGGTTGTGCCGAGTCGGTTCTGGGGGGTTCGTGCCCTAATATCGGCTTAATCATAAAACTAAAAAGAAAATGACCCTCTAATCAGATGTTGACTTCTTTCGGGGAAGATGATGTTAATGTCATCTGTTTTTAATGGCCGACGTTTAACGAGGGTGTCATATAGCTAACACAACGAGTAACCTCCTCTACTCCTACTAGAGTTTGGTGGACTCGGGGTCATCTTAAGAATCCAAGCGATTAACTAATTGGTTAATTTTTGGATTGATTCGTCTATTAGTATCGCCTATGAATAAGTATTCAGAATTTCACCGTGATCCGAAAATAGAAAGTGGAAAAAAAAACGTGTCGAAACGTAATAAGGGGACTAAATCCATATACATATATATCCACAGCTCTCATTAAGTAACATTTATTCCCCTTATTGAAATTAATTAATCACCAACAATTAACTAACTACTTTTTTTTTTAGTGATTCATGTCTTTTCAGGTTTAATGAATAATGGTGCAAAGTATAACTTGATCCAAAAATGGGAAATGGGAGAAAAAAATATGCTCAAACTTTTTACCAGACAGACGGACAGACAGACAGACATAGAGACAATGTGAGTTGATAAAAGTTTTGTAAATATACTTTTTAAAAAGTAAAGCTTATCGAAGCAAAAGAGCTTCACATTTACAACCAACTCTCAATAATGTAGAATTTCCTAATTCTCGATATCAAACAAAACAATTCATAACCTATAATTAATTGACTAAGTTGTTTATTTTTTAATTAATTCTTTTTTTTTTTTAGGTACAATAAAAAATATGGAAAGTTTCAACTTATCCGAGAATGAGTGTGGGAGAAATAACGTGAACAATTATAGCAGAGGATAAGACCGCACATATTTAGCCATATCTCTTAATACTGAAGAATTACTTCCTCTTGTTGTTATCTCTAATTAGTTATATTTTTTTCATTGATTCGTGTTTTGTTCGCTACAATAAATAATTGTGTAAAGTTTCAACTCTTCCGAAAATGGGTTTGGGAGAAATAACGTGTTCAAAATTTTTACCAGACAGACAGTATAAGCTTTGTAAAAATAGACCAACGTATATTCTGAAAGCAGACAGACAGTATAAGCTTTGTAAAAATAGACCAACGTATTTTCTGAAAGCAGACAGACAGTATAAGCTTTGTAAAAATAGACCAACGTATATTCTGAAAGCAGACAGACAGTATAAGCTTTGTAAAAATAGACCAACGTATATTCTGAAAGCAGACAGACAGTATAAGCTTTGTAAAAATAGACCAACGTATTTTCTGAAAGCAGACAGACAGTATAAGCTTTGTAAAAAATAGACCAACGTATATTCTGAAAGCAGACAGACAGTATAAGCTTTGTAAAAATAGACCAACGTATATTCTGAAAGCAGACAGACAGTATAAGCTTTGTAAAAATAGACCAACGTATATTCTGAAAGCAGACAGACAGTCTAAACTAGACCAGTCGTCCTGGCGATCTATTTTAAGATCACTCTCTCTTCACTGCCAATAAATCTCTTGAAAAATGAAAGGGACTCTTGACATCGAGTTTTAAACATATATTTGATATCTAATCTCCCAGGACGCTTTCCGAGTCTTCGAGTCTGTTTGAAGAAGACATGTCAGCCATTAGTTATTTAAAATCATGTCCAAATTAAAACTTTTAAAATGGTATGCTTTTAGCTTTTGGCACAGGATGCAGGTCTCACTAGATGATATGCGTCACAAGAACTCTTCTGATTTAAAGGGTGGTACAAAACGTAAACCAGAGTTTTTGTTTCGTACTCAAACCTTTATGAACACTGGGATTTTACAATTTTTGGAATTTTAAATCGCCGTTGAGTCCAACCATCTCTAAAACGCACCTTGGAGGAAAAGTAAAAAAGAGTGGTTGCTGTGCTGGCCACATGACACTCTCGTTAACCCTTGGACATTGAAACAGATGAGCTGGCCACCATCTGTCCTATAGTTCGCATGGTTCATATTCTAACGCTTCTTACATTCATCGATGACGGCAAAGCAAATAGCTGCTAATACGATTTTACGAGACGAGTTGGGGCGAGAGTTGATAGAGGGACACTCAAAATGTTCTTCCGCAACGGATTTGCATTAAACAAAACAGAAGACATTGGATCAACGCAGATTGAACAGAGCAAAGCATCTGCCAGGACAGTGTCATAGTTAGCGATGTAGCATGCCGTATAGTGAAGGCAAGGGCCGCATTCCGTGATCCGCTGCCTATATTGGGAAATCTATCCATTAACATGGATACGAAGATTTCGCTCCAAAGGAAAGCTTCACGTGGGAGACATGGAAGAAATACCCCAAGATCGAGTCGAAAAGAAAAATGTGACCAACCATGAAATACGCGAAATCGAGACAGAAAGTTGCATGAGATTGCTGGATATGTCCTAAGAAAATACGGAAAAAACTCCAGGAATTTATCACAGTTGCCTACGCCGGATATTAGGTGGCCAGAAAAAATAATTGCTGTCAATTTGTGGGAGAGAACGAGACAAAACCCCAAAGTTCAAGACATCAAAACGTGAAAGTGGAGCTGGATAGGAGACACCCTGCTAAATCCAGCTACCAATGTTACAAGGCAGGCACTTCATTGGAATCTGCAAGGAAAGAGGAAAGTGGGCGGACTCAAGGTTCTATCCAAGGCAAGAGGAAAGTGGGCAGACTCAAGGTTCTATCCAAGGCAAGAGGAAAGTGGGCAGACTCAAGTTTCTATTCAAGGCAAGAGGAAAGTGGGCAGACTCAAGGTTCTATCCAAGGCAAGAGGAAAGTGGGCAGACTCAAGGTTCTATCCAAGGCAAGAGGAAAGTGGGCAGACTCAAGTTTCTATCCAAGGCAAGAGGAAAGTGGGCAGACTCAAGGTTCTATCCAAGGCAAGAGGAAAGTGGGCAGACTCAACAAGGCAAGAGTAAAGTGGGCAGACTCAAGTTTCTATCCAAGGCAAGAGGAAAGTGGGCAGACTCAACAAGGCAAGAGGAAAGTGAGCAGACTCAAGGTTCTATCCAAGGCAAGAGGAAAGTGGGCAGACTCAAGGTTCTATCCAAGGCAAGAGGAAAGTGGGCAGACTCAACAAGGCAAGAGGAAAGTGAGCAGACTCAAGTTTCTATCCAAGGCAAGAGGAAAGTGGGCAGACTCAAGGTTCTATCCAAGGCAAGAGGAAAGTGGGCAGACTCAACAAGGCAAGAGGAAAGTGGGCAGACTCAAGGTTCTATCCAAGGCAAGAGGAAATTGGGCAGACTCAACAAGGCAAGAGGAAAGTGGGCAGACTCAACAAGGCAAGAGGAAAGTGTGCAGACTCAACAAGGCAAGAGGAAAGTGGGCAGACTCAACAAGGCAAGAGGAAAGTGGGCAGACTCAACAAGGCAAGAGGAAAGTGGGCAGACTCAACAAGGCAAGAGGAAAGTGTGCAGACTCAACAAGGCAAGAGGAAAGTGGGCAGACTCAACAAGGCAAGAGGAAAGTGGGCAGACTCAACAAGGCAAGAGGAAAGTGGGCAGACTCAAGGTTCTATCCAAGGCAAGAGGAAAGTGGGCAGACTCAACAAGGCAAGAGGAAAGTGGGCAGACTCAAGGTTCTATCCAAGGCAAGAGGAAAGTGGGCAGACTCAAGTTTCTATCCAAGGCAAGAGGAAAGTGGGCAGACTCAAGCTTCTATCCAAGGCAAGAGGAAAGTGGGCAGACTCAAGGTTCTATCCAAGGCAAGAGGAAAGTGGGCAGACTCAAGGTTCTATCCAAGGCAGGAGGAAAGTGGGCAGACTCAAGGTTCTATCCAAGGCAAGATGAAATTGGGCAGACTCAACAAGGCAAGAGGAAAGTGGGCAGACTCAACAAGGCAAGAGGAAAGTGGGCAGACTTAACAAGGCAAGAGGAAAGAGGGTAGACTCAACAAGGCAAGAGGAAAGTGGGCAGACTCAAGGTTCTATCCAAGGCAAGAGGAAAGTGGGCAGACTCAAGGTTCTATCCAAGGCAAGAGGAAAGTGGGCAGACTCAAGGTTCTATCCAAGGCAAGAGGAAAGTGGGCAGACTCAACAAGGCAAGAGGAAAGTGGGCAGACTCAAGGTTCTATCCAAGGCAAGAGGAAATTGGGCAGACTCAACAAGGCAAGAGGAAAGTGGGCAGACTCAACAAGGCAAGAGGAAAGTGTGCAGACTCAACAAGGCAAGAGGAAAGTGGGCAGACTCAACAAGGCAAGAGGAAAGTGGGCAGACTCAACAAGGCAAGAGGAAAGTGGGCAGACTCAACAAGGCAAGAGGAAAGTGTGCAGACTCAACAAGGCAAGAGGAAAGTGGGCAGACTCAACAAGGCAAGAGGAAAGTGGGCAGACTCAACAAGGCAAGAGGAAAGTGGGCAGACTCAAGGTTCTATCCAAGGCAAGAGGAAAGTGGGCAGACTCAACAAGGCAAGAGGAAAGTGGGCAGACTCAAGGTTCTATCCAAGGCAAGAGGAAAGTGGGCAGACTCAAGTTTCTATCCAAGGCAAGAGGAAAGTGGGCAGACTCAAGCTTCTATCCAAGGCAAGAGGAAAGTGGGCAGACTCAAGGTTCTATCCAAGGCAAGAGGAAAGTGGGCAGACTCAAGGTTCTATCCAAGGCAGGAGGAAAGTGGGCAGACTCAAGGTTCTATCCAAGGCAAGATGAAATTGGGCAGACTCAACAAGGCAAGAGGAAAGTGGGCAGACTCAACAAGGCAAGAGGAAAGTGGGCAGACTTAACAAGGCAAGAGGAAAGAGGGTAGACTCAACAAGGCAAGAGGAAAGTGGGCAGACTCAAGGTTCTATCCAAGGCAAGAGGAAAGTGGGCAGACTCAAGGTTCTATCCAAGGCAAGAGGAAAGTGGGCAGACTCAAGGTTCTATCCAAGGCAAGAGGAAAGTGGGCAGACTCAAGGTTCTATCCAAGGCAAGAGGAAAGTGGGCAGACTCAAGGTTCTATCCAAGGCAAGAGGAAAGTGGGCAGACTCAACAAGGCAAGAGGAAAGTGGGCAGACTCAAGGTTCTATCCAAAGCAAGAGGAAAGTGGGCAGACTCAAGGTTCTATCCAAGGCAAGAGGAAAGTGGGCAGACTCAACAAGGCAAGAGGAAAGTGGGCAGACTCAAGGTTCTATCCAAGGCAAGAGGAAAGTGGGCAGACTCAACAAGGCAAGAGAAAAGTGGGCAGACTCAACAAGGCCAAAACAGAGAGGAATGGACAAATCTTGTGTGCTGACCCAACGGTCCAACAGACTAAGGGATACATGGCGGTGGTGAAGGTCTAAGATGGAGCCGACTATGGGGGTTAGATGAAGGTTAAGGTATTTTCTGAATAAAGTACTAAAATGTCAATCGTAGCCTCTTTGAATCTATGCCTAAGGCTTCCTTAATTCGAGAAACGACTATGAATTATCATACAAATAAGATGAATGCCAGGGCATTAGCTATGATCGGAACGATGTCACCCTCACAGCAGTTTCCCCTCTCCACGCATCGAATGTATCCAGTTTAGGGTCAGCGGCGTCGACAGGGTGTAGCACTGTGTGCTGCAAGCTGCCTAAGGGTCGCCGGCTCCTGATTGTTTCCAAAGGGTTGACTACCGAAACCATATTTGGGTGTAGCTGCAAGGTAGCAGAGTTTTCATTCTCGTACGTGGGTAGCCAACCAAGGCTAACGAGCCTCTCCTGCCCGAAGCTTACTGATTTAGATGCGTTTAAACCAATTTAAATTCCCAATGGGTAGACCTAATTAAAAACCAAGCATAACCAATCCACTTTATGAAAGTGCAAAGGAACTGAAAAAAAGACGCTATTTTTTTCTTGGCCCAGACGGCAAAATAGCTTACAGCTCAGCAACAAAAAAGCTGGCTAGAAGAAGATGAAGAACCATACAATAAAAAATAATAGTAGATTATGGAGTTTTTGTTAGTCATTTAAGTGAAGTTCATACCCATTCAGTCGACCTCCATTAGAAGTGGCTATTTTTTTTTTTTATTTATATAGCTGATAGTAATTAGAATCACTATGATTTCACATTAATGACCTTAATGAGACATAGACTCTAGAAACTTCTTTTTTATCTTCTAAAGCGATAGCAGAGTTTCTTATTCCCAGAGACTTCTAGGTCTATGTCGTTGTTATCCCGTCAATTTCCATTCCCATGATTCTTTACTCAATGTGCCACATTGATGACTCGAAACATAAACACAATTTGTGTCAGGCCTGACCTTGACCCTGCAAAAAGTTCCCGGGTGAACCAGAAAAGCAAAACGAAAAAGAAATTTTTGCTGTGTGGGGGGGGGGGAGGGGTTGATTGAAATAAGAAACATGGGTGGGGGCATGGGGGTCAGACAGCTCAAGAATATCATTTTTACCAAACTTTTATCAACTCCTTCTGTCAGTCTGTCTGTCTGGAACAAATGATGTTCACGTTATTTCCCCCTTTTCTAATTCTGGGATTAAGTTACAACTTTGCACTATTATGCATTGAACCTGACAAGACATGAATCAGTAGAAAGAGCAACAATTTAGTTAATTGATTGTTGGAAATTAATTTTTTGTTTGATATTAAAATAAGGGACTTAAATTCTACTTAATGAGATATGTGGATATATATTTATAGATCTAATCCCCTGATTACGTTTTGACACATTTTTTCTCCTACTTCACATGCTCGAATCAAGTTAAATTTTTTGCATAATTATTCATAGTCGATGACAATACACGAATCAATCAAACAATCAACTAGTTAATCATTTATTATTAATTAATTAATTTTGTTTCATAGAGCTGAAACGGAGCTAATCCCTGTAATTTTCAGATAAATGGTGGTAATTAAAAGTTCTTTCCCTTAGATAAGCTGTGTTTTTATAAAGTAGTATTTTTTCAATAGCTTGTTTCAACCTAAAACGTGTTGCAAGAGAGAGGGTAAGCGAGGAACGTCTACAGCGGTTGGTATTAAACACAATAACTAATTACCACTAATTACCACTAATTAATTCACTAACTGGTTCATTTTTTTTAATTGATTCAAGTCTTTTATATGTGTTAGACACCTTATTTATATAGGTTAGTTATTTAGCGACGCACCATAGAAGACGCATATTGAACGGGACTAGTGACGTTTGGGATATGTTGGGTTAGAGACCGGAAAATCAGTTAGCGATAGAATAGTCCAGGGTAACGACGTGTTTAGTGACAGAGACTTTTACTGTGGCCTTTTCTTAGAATAAATACATGTTACATTGTTCTTCAGCGTTGACTACATCTCTTTACTAGTTAAAACCGATGTGTTTGTTTTGTCTAGATTGTTGATCAACTACACGGAATACACCCGAACAATTACACCCAAACGCTTGCAGAGTAATTGGTTGAAATTCAACAGTCATCCATAGTTGACCTCAAGACAGCCTGAACAAGCAACATCACATATGTCAATGAATAATTGTGCAAAGTTGTAAATACGTATCAAATTGGGTGTGGAAAAAATTACGTATTAAATCTTTCTATCAGATAGACAGACAAACAGACTGACAGACAAACAGACTGAGTGAGTTGGTATAATTTTTTTGTAAAAAAACCAGAGGGAAGCCAATTTGAAAGATTTCAATGCTGATTTGTTTTACGCTCGAAAAGACAAGGCACCGCGAGTTATGTGTCCTGAATTTTTTAAACGTTGCTAGGGACGCTATCAGAATGTTGTTGTTTTTTTTAATTAAAACTGTAATTAGAACAATAAGACATAAAGATTTTTAAGTATGAGAATCATTGGAAAATACTTTTTTTTAAAGACAATACCTCTTTGACACAACTAATAGAGAGATTATTTTGATCTAAATAACTAAAAGGAATGTTGAGTTTTGTACATCACAACGTATATCCCGCCTCACCCTCCCCCCTCCAGCCTAAGAAAAAATCCTGGTTAGAGGAATGTATAATTGTGTTACACTTTCTACTATTCTAATGGTAGACCTTCATAGCTAGACCTAGAAGACGATGGCACAATGTTCCTGAACAGTAATTGATGAAACTATTGAATAATATGATGCCAGCATGCGGACATTCCAGAAGATGTAGAGTCCGTTTAAAATAAATATTTTATCATTCTCTGGCCAAATTTAAATTTCTTTCTTTCTTTTTTTTTTTTACTTAAATTAGAACAGTCAATTGAGAGTTTTCCCCGTGTGGCCAACGAGCTAGTCATTCTTGTATCAGCGATATACATCAACTGTTAATTTTTTAGGAAAATCGTTAGAGCCGTTACTGAGATCAGTGCACACCCACCCAGGTGGTAGGTTTGTGTTTCCACGATGTTACAACTTGAATAGAGGTATTGTAAAACGTAATTGTTAAGCTTAGAATGATGTATACTGAACGCGGTTTTGACTCGTGAGCAGACATAAACTATGTCCCCCCCCCTTTTAAGGCCTGAGCACGTGCGTTGTGCTCTTTGCAATTTTATGTGCAAGTCACACCCTCCCCATGTGCAAGACGCACATCCTCCCCCCCCCCCCCTTTGAGGAGAACAGTTTTGTTCCCTCCCTTGATCTACCTTTACAACTTCATCAACGTGTAGATGTGTCATGAGCGACGCGCTTGTGAAATCAGCCACCGTGTCCGGCGCGTTCTGGTTTACGCTCGTCTTTGAAGGGCAATAACTCTGGCGCACGTGCCGACACAAGTGTTTTTCTCCGAGAGTAATGGCCCCTGATTTAAAAAAGGGAAAAAAAAAAAGAAAGGTCTCTGTGCCATTTGTTTCAACTTAAAGATTTAAAACAAGTGTGCTTTTTTTTTTAAACCTTTTTCCTTTTCAAATACTTACGAAAGTTTCTTTTGATGTCCAAATGTCTAGGAGATTACATGCTAGGGACAAGGGTACGATATTCAAAAAGTTCTCTGTCTCACTCTGTCTGTCTCACTCTGTCTGTCTCACTCTGTCTGTCTGGTAAAAAGTGTGTTCATGTTATTTCTCTCACACCCAATCTTAGATCAAGCAGAAATTTTACACAATTATTTCTTTTACATGATTACACAAGAATCTTTTTTTTTTTAAATTAACCGACTAGTTACTGAACTATTGGTAATTAATTATTTTGTTTGGTATCTTGAACAAGGGAAACTATTGAGAAAGCTAAACAAAAACAACTGGTAAAAAATATTTATATCGCACATATTTATAGGTCAAGGTCAATGGTACATACAATTACATAACTATTTTCACTTAATGTAAGCTTTTTACAAATTATAGGGACAGGTACGAATGGGTGACCATCATATGTAACGACATTTGTGGGCTGAATATTTTGGTAGTACTAGGGCATATTTTGACACCCACTAAGACACTGATTAAAATAAGAAATAAAAAAAAAATGGTCATGTTGCTGAAAACGGTCTTCAAAGATTATTGGAAACTTAAACCGAGAAGTAACAAAGACTGACACAAACAAGTCAAAATTGATTGAAATTTTCTTTTACAGAAGCCAAAACTAAACTCTCCCTAAAATGTATGCCAAATCACACAGCTAGTATAACAATAGATTAAAACAAAACAAATGAGTCCACAAACTACAAGGCAGCAGCCTAAAAGGAGAAAAGAACTCTGCAATGTTTCGTCATTGACCTATGTCATAGGAACTAATTAGAAAAGAATATCCGTACAAGAAGGCTGGGCTGAATCGGACACACAGTACGAATTTCGCCAACTAGCAGAGCAAAAAAAAAAAAAAAATTAAAGCTCTTTAAGTGGACCGCACTTGAGAACTGAGAGATCGGCAAGCATGAACTAGCTGTAAACATGGGCCCAGACAAGGCCCAGGAAAGGCGGCTACGAGAATCTGTTGATTGTGGCCATTATTTAGCAGAAATGACGGACTGTACGTAATATATAGAGAACACTTTGAAAAGCGTTTTGAAATCACATTTACAATTATCGCTAGCAACGTTAAGAACAGGAACAGGAAAAGGAGGGACAGACAAAAAAGGAGGGACAGACAAAAGAAAGAGGGACAGACAAAAGAAAGAGGGACAGACAAAAGTAAGAGGGACAGACAAAAGAAAGAGGGACAGACAAAAGTAAGGGGGACAGACAAAAGAAAGAGGGATAGACAAAAATGGAGGGACAGACAATAGAAACCAGTGGGAAGAGAACACCAAGGAATGGACAAGTCTATCAAATAAAAGAGGTTAGAATCCTCGTCAAAAGAGAGAGAGAAAGAGAGAAATGGAAAAAGATGATCAACAGATCATGTGTGGTGCCCCAACAATCCAAAAGAAATATTTCCCTTGTATTTGATGTTTTCTTGTACAAGCCAATAGACTAGCACGTGCAACAGACTGTCTTTTGGCCTGACTCCAAAAATTAATGAATCTTAAAGAAATTTCCAGGTGATAATTAAAATAGTTTTGTCGGCATTTTCAAAGGATGCATCCCATAATGCTTCTAAATTTATATTTTAATAGCATGATGACAATGTATTTAATACGCCTCTTTCTTCACGTAAAAATAAAGATAATTAAAATAGTTCCGTCGGCATTTTCAAAGGAAGCATCCCATAATGCTTCTAAATTTATATTTTTATAGCATCATGACAATGTATTTAATATGCGTTCTTACTTCACATGAAAATGCTTATTTCTGGGCAAGCGGTAGATAAGTGTCAAACCAGGAGCAGTCGCTCCATTCACGACAGAAAGTTGATGTGCGTTCATTCACAGATCCGTTTAGTTGTGCTCCCTTATTCTTATTCTATTCACTAGGATTCGTGGCAAGATAATCGAGATTTCGTTTATACTGGTAAAACGTGTACATTATATTTTATTTCTTTAGCTCAGTTGATTGCCTTGATGAGTCCTCTGACATATCGACCATGCGCTTAGAAAATAGCTATGAATTATTTCCCCTTGTCCATTTTGGTTAGATAAGAGTTGAGCCCCTTGAACGGGCACTCTCCAAATTTCAATCGTATTCCATTGTTCATGGCCGACGGTTGTATGTAAACAATAACGCCTTGGTCGTTGACAGCTATCAATGTTGTGTTATGACCATTCCCCTTGTATTCATTTGATCTTGTTGACCTGCATTGTTGTGAGTGTCATTAAACCTTATGTGATTCTCTGATTGACGGCTATGCCCTGAGGAGAACACAATGCCCTTTGGTGTAACGAGAATTTTCAGCTCGGCGTTTTTATTTCAGCCTGATTGTGGCGTGAGACACCTACTGGTTCCTGGGTATCCATAACTCCTGTAATTCCTGTTATCCTGTTACTGGATCTGAATTCCTGTTTTTCCCTGCACAAGGATTCCTGTGTTTGATCCTTACACATTCTTGCGACTTAGCTCACCCTTATCTCTGTGGCTGGAGGAAGAAACCTCCAACATCTCAAGTCAGCTCACAGTCCCCCGCAGCCTGCCTCTTCATCGTTGATTTTGCTCCGCCACCGCTGCGGCCCACAAACTTCGAGGAAGAACAACAGCGACCGGGTCATTCTAATCTCAACTGAAGTTTTCAGCTGCGACTGGCACCTCCCAACGCTGATACTCACTCTATTGGACCTTCAGTGCGTCGGCGCCGCAGGCGCCATTATCCATTTGGTGGTTAGAAATAGAAATTACCCGGCCTGGACATGGGGCTCTTCACCCCTGTCCTGTCTGAGGGCTCTCAACGGTAGACGGTCATATCGGTTTACTGGGCCAGACCGGGCCGTGCCGTGTACACAGCGCTCCGTCCCCGTTCCTGGGCCCCACTCGCTACAAGTGACCGAGAACAGAGCTAACTGCGGGGAGCTTGTCTCATATTCCTATACTGTAACCGCCACTGTTCCGTGCAGGGACCGCCACTCCAGCTACGGGTCACTGATGACGGCTCCCTTCTGGAACGGCGTGGCGGATTTTTTGGACAGGTGTGCGGGCTACTTGTTCCATCCCTACCCCGAGTGAAAAAAACAACAACAAAAGCTGACCCAGTGGGTCCCGCAAGAGCCTGGTTCGCTACTCGTACTTCGCCTAACTAGCTCCACCACTAGACGTTTCCACCGGAGGGCCACGCTGAGGCGACGGGTAGCTGGAATTCCTCCGGCGCTACTGGACCAGAACGGTGAACAGTACCAAAAAAGAACGAGAGATAAGTATCAGAGAGAACATCTAGGGGCAGGAACATTAGAGCTAAGAGTTATGAACAGTAGGGTACACATATTTGTACCATCAGCAGTCAATATGATGATTGGATTATTTCATTTCGTAGATAGATTACTTTAGGATTGATCACTATTCTCACTACCATTGTTATACCTACCATTATATCTTCTATTACTTTTATCTTCTATTACTTTAAATATTTTCACCTTTAAAACAAAAGTAATCCTCTCCTTCATTGTATGCTGCCTGTATGTGTTCTATTTCGAAATCTATAATGAGCGCTGGTCTATAATGTTGTTAGAAACACCTAGGCTTAACTTCACCAAAACTTATTTTAATAATTAACCGATTATAATCACATACACCCCCACCCCCCCTCAGAGGCGCATGACAAAGGGGGCTTTTCCCAATCAATGACACATTGACAAACAGAGACACTTACATTGAAAAACAGATACACTTACATTGACAAAGAGACAATTACATCGACACATACAGAGACACATTGTCACACTGATACACTTACATCGACACATTGATACACAGAAACAATTACATTGACACACATAGACACACAGAGACCCTTACATTGACACACATAGACACATTGACACACAGAGACACATTGACACACAGAGACACTTACATTGACACACAGAGACACATTGACACTCAGAGATACTTAAATTGACACACAGAGACATTTACATTGACACTCAGATACACTTACATTGACACACAGAGACACTTACATCGACATCGACTTCGACATCGACACACAGAGACACTTCCATTGACACACAGAGACACACTGACACACAGAGATGCTTCTACTAAGACACAGAGACAAGATACGTATGTGAAAAAAAGGGGACGAACTACGTGAGGGCGGTCAGAGGGCGGTGATGTAAGTCAGGAGAGAGTAACATTTGATTAACGTGAGAGTGAACGCTAAAGAGGTCATGATAAAAGTGTAATCATTAATCCTCAAATAGTATCCCCAAGCTCTGTTTTCAAACAGTTGTCCCACTTATACGAGGTCCTAGACTTCACCACAATACATATATAATGAAGTAACTGATACATATATAATGAAGTAACTGATATATATATAATGAAGTAACTGATACATATATAATGAAGTAACTGATACATATATAATGAAGTAACTGATACATATATAATGAAGTAACTGATATATATATAATGAAGTAACTGATACATATATAATGAAGTAACTGATATATATATATAATGAAGTAACTGATACATATATAATGAAGTAACTGATACATATATAATGAAGTAACGGATACATATATAATGAAGTAACTGATACATATATAATGAAGTAACTGATACATATATAATGAAGTCACTGATACATATATAATGAAGTAACTGATACATATATAATGAAGTCACTGATACATATATAATGAAGTAACTGATACATATATAATGAAGTCACTGATACATATATAATGAAGTCACTGATATATATGTTTATTTATTTATTGTAGACGTTGGGAAGATGAACTCAAAGTACTTACTTATCTACAGGACGTCTTGGTAGGGTGTAAGTATATCTACCTGGCGCCCTGCTCCAAACCCCCCCCCCTTGTCTAGTAAGTCTCAACACCTTCTTGGCCAATCACAGATGCAATACTGCTAACAGTGGCAGAGCAACAGAAGCCTAGGCAGTAGCTAAAAGGAGAGACAGAGAGGAGAGAAGAGAGAAGGTGAAATCGAGAAGACAGAATGGGAGAAAGAGTATGAGAAAAGAAGAGAGAGAAAGAGAGAAAGTGACAAAAAGTAAAAATGAAGTAAAAACAATTGTAACGACCAAGAGAAAAAGAGAACGTAAAGACTTAGAGAGTGAAAGATTGAGCGAAAAGAGGCAAAAAGAGAGATGTAAGTGTGGAAAGAAAATGAGAGAGAGAGAGAGAAGGGGGTGAAAAAAGAGAAAACAAAAAAGAAAGAAAGAAAGAGTAAGAGTGAAAAAAATGGGTTTGCAAAAAAAAGAGATAAAGAGCAAATGAGAGAAACAGAGATTAAGAGACAAAATGAAAGAGAGAGAGAGAAAGAGAGAGGGGGGAGGAGAAGATGAAAAAGAGATTGAGAGACAAACTGAAAGAGAGAAAGAAAGAGAGATTGAGAGACTAAATGAAAGAGAGAGAGAGAAAGAGAGAGAGAGGGAGAAAATGAAAGAGAGAGAGATTGAGAGACAAAATGAAAGAGAGAGAGAGATTGAGAGACAAAATGAAAGAGAGAGAGAGATTGAGAGACAAAATGAAAGAGAGAGAGATTGAGAGACAAAATGAAAGAGAGAAAGATTGAGAGACAAAATGAAAGAGAGAGAGAGAAAGAGAGAGAGAGGGACAAAATGAAAGAGAGAGAGAGAAAGAGAGAGAGAGGGAGAAAATGAAAGCGAGAGAGATTGAGAGACAAAATGAAAGAGAGAGAGATTGAGAGACAAAATGAAAGAGAGAGAGAAAGAGAGAGAGAGGGAGAAAATGAAAGAGAGAGAGATTGAGAGACAAAATGAAAGAGAGAGAGAGAAAGAGAGAGAGAGGGAAAAAATGAAAGAGAGAGAGATTGAGAGACAAAATGAAAGAGAGAGAGAGATTGAGAGACAAAATGAAAGAGAGAGAGAGGGAGAAAATGAAAGAGAGAGAGATTGAGAGACAAAATGAAAGAGAGAAAGAGAGAGAGGGAGAAAATGAAAGAGAGAGAGATTGAGAGACAAAATGAAAGAGAGAGAGAGAAAGAGAGAGAGGGATAAAATGATAGAGAGAGAGAGAAAGAGAGAGAGAGAGGGAGAAAATGAAAGAAAGAGGGATTGAGAGACAAAATGAAAGAGAGAGAGATTGAGAGACAAAATGAAAGAGAGAGAGAGAAAGAGAGAGAGGGAGAAAATGAAAGAGAGAGAGAGAAAGAGAGAGAGAGAGGGAGAAAATGAAAGAAAGAGAGATTGAGAGACAAAATGAAAGAGAGAGAGATTGAGAGACAAAATGAAAGAAAGAGAGATTGAGAGACAAAATGAAAGAGAGAGAGATTGAGAGACAAAATGAAAGAGAGAGAAAGAGAGAGAGGGAGAAAATGAAAGAGAGAGAGAGAAAGAGAGAGAAAGAGGGAGAAAATGAAAGAAAGAGGGATTGAGAGACAAAATGAAAGAGAGAGAGATTGAGAGACAAAATGAAAGAGAGAGAGAGAAAGAGAGAGAGGGAGAAAATGAAAGAGAGAGAGAGAAAGAGAGAGAGAGAGGGAGAAAATGAAAGAAAGAGAGATTGAGAGACAAAATGAAAGAGAGAGAGATTGAGAGACAAAATGAAAGAAAGAGAGATTGAGAGACAAAATGAAAGAGAGAGAGATTGAGAGACAAAATGAAAGAGAGAGAGATTGAGAGACAAAATGAAAGAGAGAGAGAGATTGAGAGACAAAATGAAAGAGAGAAAGTGAGAAAGAAAGACAACGAAAGAAAAAAAGAGAGAAAGATATAGAGAGGCATAGAGCAAGAGAGATAAAAAAGAAAGGTACTTTTCTCTGTAAGAAGAGTATCAAATAATTCTAGTGCGAGAGAGTCCGGGGAAAGATTCAAAGAAAGAGGCGGATACACTTACACCATGAATACACATGACAACTATGCACTCACTCAGACAAACTAAACACGTGCCTCCCCCTCCCCCATCTCCCTTAGCCAATACAATAACACCGTGCCCTCCCCGGCGTGCATACATAAACATGACGTTACTCCCATGAGTTTACACGTGTATACACGTAATGACGTGAGTTTCCAAATACCAACATAAATATAGAGGCCTACACAAAGGCCTTAGCTGACACACACACTCATACGAACGTGAGCACACATGCACGCGCGAACACTCTCACCTGTATTTCAAGAGAATGTCTAGGTACTCTCATGCTCACGTATGCATCCTTTTATCGAGGTCAAGGCCGAGCACTCTTTTTTTTTTGTATATCTACTTGTTAAATGTCGAGGTCCTTGGTTTGTAAGCAGAGCTATTTAGATCTAGATCTTTGTGCATTGGCTTATCTGCTTTGGAACATGGCAACATAAAGTCGTGTGTCTTGCTGTTATTTATGAATGATACTTTAAGTCAACTCCAAAAAAACTATTTAAAAAAAAATTCGAACACTACATGGAAGAGTCCAGTAGAGCTCTAATTGATATGTGGCTCATGGATCGGCCTTCAATACTCGTCAAGATTTGGTCAGTGAGTCCGAACGAGAAACATATGCTAGAACAAATGTGTACAAATACTCCTTCTTCCCTAGTGCTATTAGAGCATGGAATGGGTTGGCTGAGCTAGCCTGGAAAACCAGTGACTTGGCAGAATTGATGTTATAATGCTTTATGCTTAGTGACAATCTGACGCATATAAAGCTAAATAAATGATTGAGGCTGGCGAGCATTGACACAATGATAAAGAGCAGACGAATAATGAATAAAAACTGGCTTTAAACTGCCCCGATGTGTCCTTGGCTTTCACCATATCTAAATCTGCTATTGAAAATCAAAATGGGCCGGATGTAGAATGTTTGGAAGACGCTTTACATATATGTGGCTGAAGTATTTCCTAATAAATATCAAAACCGTGGTCAAAATTGGCAATGTCATTTTCAGTACTTCCCTTAAAATAAATTATTGAAATAGAATTTGTTTCTGTATAGGTCTGATTGTAGCCACTTGGGGAAAATTGAATAATTAAAAAGCCTAACATTTGTAATATTGTCAAACTGCATGATAAACAATTAAAATGTTATTTTACTTAAGTTTGCCTTCTTATGTTTCTTTATTAGTATTTGTTCATGATGGGGTCTCTTCTGGAATTTTTATATAGAAAATAAACAAAAGGAGGTCAAGGGTAAAAAAAAAAGTTCAAGACCACTGGGTCACATTAACTGTCGTCTGCAGACTTATTTACTGCCCCCTAGCGGTAGCTTCAGACACTTGCATGAGTATGAGATAAATTAAAGTGAATTTGAACATCATTCTCGTAAGATGTATGCATAAAGTAAAGGAGCAAAATATTTATCTAAATAAAAAATATATTTAAAGATATATATACTAAGGTGTTCATTTCAAGACAGAAATTAATGTTTTGCTTGGCACAACAAATAATGATCTAAAATTTAAATTTGATTTAAGAATGTGTGTGGGAGAAGTGACGACAGTGTGAGTTGAAATGAGCATTAAAAAAAAAGGATTAAGGTCACCTCCCTATTTGTTTTATATATATTAAAAGTCGCACGAGTTGTCTTATCTTTTAAACATAAACATATTTTTTGCAGCGTAGATAAACTGTTAGATTTAAAACAGGACTTATAAGGAAATTACATTTTTCTTACACAAAGCTTATATTGAGTGAAATTGCATCATTTTTTAGAATCTATAGTATAAATGATTTTTAAAAGATCTTGACTAACATTTATGAATTTGTGCCATTGGAAATCTTTTTTTCCTTTCTTTTTATCGCAACTTTCATGTATTATTTCTGTGGACCAAGTGGGGTGGTGTTGGGGTAAAATGTATCCGGAAGAAGGTTTGCGCAATCTTTTTTCAAAAATAATTTTAAAAAAAAATGCTCAGTCTGAATAAGAAGTCAAAGTCTCGAGCCAACATGATAAATGGCAGACTTGCTAGCAGCTGAGCTAGTGGAGTATTTGTAGACAAAAAAGAAAGCACCGTAAACTAGTGTTAGTTGAAACATTTAGCGAACCTCTCAATTCTCTGAAGAAGGCTTATCTCCCCTAAGCTTAGTATATTTTCTACTCAAACCTAAATTAATTTGTCACGAATAATTGATTAACTGATTATATATTTAATTGGTTAAGTTTTTGATTGATTCATGTTTTGTTTCATTTTGATCCCAGAATGAAAAGTGGAACCAGGGGTCCTGGGTTCGAAACTCGGTGAAGACTGGGATTTTCAATCTTAGGATTTTTAGGGGGCCCCCGATTCAACCCATTTCTAATGGGTACCTGGCTTTAGTTGGGCAAAGTAAAGGCGGTTGGTCGTTGTGCTGGACACATGATATCCTGCTTCATAGAAACAAATGACCTTAACATCATCTGCTCAACAGATCGCAAGGTCTCAAAGGGAAACTACTATAAAAAGAAGCGTCCACCAGGGTACATACGTTTCAAGATTTATGTTATATTTTTTATTTTTTACTTTCAAATTAAACTATTTTATTTCTTGAAGATGCAGGGGCGTAGCTAGGGAATTTGTCATCATTAGGGGATTCGGGGCGCTTAACCTCTTTGGGGGGGGGGGGGTTCCTGCATTTTGCGTAATATTTAATAATCAATATGATAAACACTAATTTGGCGCCCCCCTCGTTTACGAGACGAGGAGATTTTTAAATTCTTCTCCTCCTCCCCCCACCCTATCTACGCCCCTGTGAAAATGAATTCGGTTATTTCTTCACTTTAACATTAATCTACCATCTACGGCATATAATAAGATATTGTGTCATCAGATCTATCATCTAATAGCTAGAAGTATTCACCAACCAATTCCATAGTATCTCTTTATCTCTTTCGTATATATCCCAGTGACGCAGTCTTTTTCACTTACCAAGAAACAAAGCACGAGAGAGGTTTATATTGATAAATGTATCTCTTTCGCTTTGCTCGCCTGAAAAGCTTCTGTTAAAATCAAACTTGATCTTATCTGATAAGAAGTAGAGATGAATATAAAAGGGATTTCATTACAAACAGCTGAACCAGATACAGGACTGACATTTAGATGTCAGGTTAGAAGGTAAACTAAAGCGATCGTTTTATGTTGAATGAAATTGATAGTCCTCCGGGTAGCTATGTTTTCTTAGGTAACATCTTTAATAGTTTGAGTTTCAACATCTTTACCTGGTTTGCTGACCTGAACATGAAATGTAAAAATAAATTATCCTCAATCTTCCATGCTGTTAGTAGGCCAACATACTCATGTAAAATCGATTTGTAGTGTTTATATATATATAGATGGGTCTGGCACCCTAACACCCTTGGAGATCCATTATACAAGTATATATGACTTGCCAGTGGCGTAGCTAGAGTATATGATTCCTGGTGCGGTACCTCATCTTGATGCCCCCCCCCCCCAAAAAAAAAAAAAAAAAAAAAAACGAACTAATTAATAACATTGCAAAATAATATGTATTCATAAATCAAATATAGTTAATTCAAAAAAAAATCACTTTTACAAAAACATACTACAAATGAATTTTACGCGCTTTCTTCCTGGCAAAAGTATCAATAATTTTATCGAAATCCATTTTTTTTCCACCAGCTCTTGTTCAATGGACAAAATGGCCAAATTAGTGAGTCGTAAATTTGTCATCGTTGATCGCAAATAATTCTTGATCAGTTTAAGTTTGCAAAAACCTCTCTCGCATGTAGGAACGCTTACCGCAATAGTCAAAAATATGCGAATCATCATGACGATATTCGGGACTGAATCATCTAGCTGATATTTATTAATAAAATTCAAGAGCTCAACAGGTTTTGGAAATTCGAAGGCTTCTGATGAAACTGTGACAAACCATTAAGCCTCTTTCGCTCCAGCAGAAATTAGTTTTTATCAATGTCGCTAGGAGTACTATCGAGGATTTATTGAGGATATATCGAGGATTTAATAGCTAGGACGATATTCGGGACTGAATCATCTAGCTGATATTTATTTATAAAATTCAAGAGCTCAACAGGTCTTTGTTTTGGAAATTCGGAGGCTTCTGATGAAACTGTGAAAAAAAGGTGAAGCCTCTTTCGCTCCAGCAGAAATTCGTTTTTATCAATGTCGCTAGGAGTACTATCGAGATTGATTTCGACCTGAGGATTTAATAGCTGAGAAGGCGACAAAAATTCATCTATCTGCTACATCATGAAGTTGCTCGAATCGGGTGATTATTTCTTGAACAATCCTGTCCAAGGTAGAATAAATTTCCCTTCGTAGCTCTTCTTTGTGTGTAAGTACAGAGTAGTCACTTTTCTCACCAGGCATCTTTTTCTTATGGCCAATACGTTTTTGAGGTTCTGTACTGATTCTCAGATCTGAGCACACGCTTTCGGCAAAGGTAATGCTGGCTTCAGCGATGTCCTCTCGATTACTGCTTAGAAATGTCTCTAATGTTTTTAATTTGAGTGAGCAGTCTCGAATAGACAATCCTTGTTTTTGAAGGTAGAATTGCGCATCATTAATTTCAGTTAATACAGGAGCCCAAAATCCAAGATAGGTGAGAAAATTAAAAGACTGAACAGCAACCAAAAATCCACCTGCTTCAGATCTAGTCGATGAATTTTCATCTCTGCTAGTTAATATCTCCAGAGTTTGAGCAGGCAATGAATAGTGACTTCTAGAATACGATATTGGACACCGTAGTTTTGACCTTTCATGACCGCAGCATTATCATAGCCTTGACCCCTGCAGTCCATTATGTCTAAGCCATCCGAACGCAGTTTCTCTAGAATAATCTTAGCGATTCCAGCAGCATGCTAGTCCTTTGTGTCGATGAAGTAAACAAAAGACTCACGAACCTGCACCCCGTGATTATCCATGACAACGTACCGTAAAATTTGGGAAGTTTGATCCAGCTTTAAGATGTCAGGTGTACTGTCAAAAATAATAGAGAAATATTTGGCTTGTTTTACTTGCTGTATGATTTGTTTTTTAGCGTGATCCCCCAATTTTGTAATAAATTCATTTTGTATTTGTGGAGACGTATGTATTCGGTCTGGAACAAAGGTTAGTTCGAAGCACATGCTCCCTCAAGAGTGGATCGTAATTTGATAGTAAATTTACTAACTCTCCAGTTTTTCGTCTCTTGTATAATCAAATCTTGGGCCTTTTTGTCCATATTGTTTCCTACTCTCAGGCGAACTTCAAGTTCCGTCCAAGCAAGCGATGACTGAATGTGAGCTCTGCTGGTCTCATGTTTTTCTATTTTCGGGGATAACCTCCACCACTCATTGAATCCATCTTTGGATTTAAATGAAGATGAAATCTTAACAAACGTGGCCCCTTTACATTTAAGGAGGGAGAAGGCGGTACTTACGGGGAGGTATCCCTAGAGAAAATTGAGTTTTAGGTCTAGGATATCGATTTTTAACTAATAACATAATTAAGTAGATCAATCATTTTTCTTTACATTACAATCATTTTTATTGCTTAAATCTGTGTCTAAAACATGTTTTTTTAATGTTTTTGTAAGGGCTATGAGACAAAATCTTAATAAAATTTATACTTTAAACTCATTTTTCTCAAAATGTTAGTTTTTGCACATGTCATTGTGCTTTACTAGGAATTTCTCCTAAACTACTTGATAGATTTTGATGAAATTTGAAACACTTCTTAAGGACATCATTAACTTTACTCGTACAATGATTTTTTTTCAATATTTTATTTACTTTTTTTTTTAAAGTATTTTTAATTAATATTTATCCTGTTTTTTTAGGTCTAAAAAATACTAAAAATTCAAAAATTTGTAAAAAATTTAACATACTTAAATCTTTAATTCTGACGTTGTACCAATTTAGAGGATCCTTTTTTCTTATCTTTTAATTCAATTTCATGTATTTCTGATCAATAGTTTTTACAAAATTCAGAGTTTTAATTTGTATACAATAAACAATATGGCCGCCGTTACCATGGCAACCATCATTAAAAAAAAAACAACTTTTTTTTAGCATTATTTATTTTAGAATATCATTATATGTTACCATAACAAATTTCAAAGGCCTAGCTTCAGAAATAACAAAAATAAGATTTTCAGGGATACCTCCCCTTACGGCCTACGAGCGCTACAAAAGGGGCGACTCTAAGCTACCCACCACAATCTTAGTGCAACAGTGGAGAGAGAGGAACCGCATAAAAAAGTGATCGTTCCTCCACATTTGACTAAATCATCTGGGCTCTCCACTGATAGAATTCCTATTAGAAGAATTAATACTTGCTCCCTACAAATAAACATGTCCCTTATAGGATAAGAGGCGATTAACACCTGCCATACTCCAAAACTTGGCATCAGCTACACTAAAGTCCTTCCCATCAGATGTCATTTTCTGCTACACCAATGGGTCGGTAATGAGGGACCCCGATAGATCTGGGTATGGGGCCTTTATAGACTACACAGACTGGACAGAACCAGAGATGCCGATTTCTCCGTCTGAGCTTAGAGTTTTGAGGCGCCAGCCAGACTAGTCAGTCTTGAGCACTGTTCATCATTTTGTTTACGTTACAGTATTACAATTAATTCGTTTAAAAAAAATCGTAGAAAACAAAGGTTAGCTTATTTAAAAATATTGACATTACAATAGAATTATTTCCAAAATTAAACTATAAAGAATAATAAAGAAATGAATAAACTAAGACAATTGTTTAGAGCTAGAGTTTAGAAATATATTTGTAAACTCAATATCTAGATTAAACCAATGGACTAAACAATGAAGTAAAAAAAGGTTGGCCTATCTTCTTCTTCTTCTATATATTATAGAGCATTGATCAGTGTAGTAACAATAAATGTAGTAAATTAGATTCAAACTGTTCTATAGCTTACATTGTATGGAAGAAATAGTCAAGGAGATGAAACAAAATAGCGACATGACTAGTTTATAAATTGTTACTTCATGTTTAAAATACAGTCGTTTATGTTTGTTTGTGTCCATACAATTAGTCGTTTTTAGTGTGAAAGCTCAGGGAAATAGGAAAAAATATACACTGGGGGAATTTTGGTGCCCCTCTCCACTTGGTGCCCTGTGCGGCCCGCACCACCCGCACATTGGTAGCTACGCCACTGTGACTTGCTTTAAACATAGTGCTCACTAATGTGTTATACTTCAATGTATGTGTTATGCAGTGTATGAGTGTGCTTATGATATAACCATAAGGAAAGGAGAGGATGGTTTTGGTTGTCTAGGCTAAAGAGTTTGTGATGAAACCACGAAGTGGTCTATCGTAATTTCAGTGACATAAAAATACTGGTGTAGAAGCTGAAGAGGAGAATGTCGGTGCGTAGGTTATGGTATTCTAGCACCAATGTTTATTAGGTGCACAATTTCTGAACGCACTTTCTTTGTTGCCTTGCTTTTAAGCTTATGGAGGTTTTTTTTTTTTGTTGTTATGCTGGTGTAACGTTTCTTTCGTCTGTGTACTCCTGTTTAGGGTGAGTATCTAAGGCAGTACTGCATGTCCCAGTTGTTTCGCTGCCATAGTATATTAGACTAAACCTTTCAATTTGTCTTTTCTTACGTCTCTACCGGGAGTTAGTTCTGGGATTATCAAGTCTACACCAGAGACTAGAGTCGGCAGTGGGCCAGTGTTATGCGTATTAAGGTGTTGCGTTGTGAGATAGCAAGGTGCAGAATGAAGGTTTAATTAATATATCCACAATATTATATTGTTTTAAACTCAATGATATTACTCCATCAGTTTGTCATTATAACTTACATTCATATCATTAAACAATTACATTGTTAACAGCGAGTCAATTATTTATTGTAAGCACGAACGTGCCTGTTGAATGTCAAGGGCCCGGTCAAACGAGCTAAGGCGGATAACACAACCCGGACAGAGAAGAACCAGAGACGTAGAGTCGTTTATTTGTAGTCAGATTTTGTTTTAATTATCATTTCATTTGTGTTACTGCTATATCTCTTCTCAAGTAAATCTATGTACCTTTATAAATAACATTTACATTCAAATTTGTTGAAAACTGTTTAAATTTTATTTCATCAAGAATTTAAACGCCTCCATTGGCTTAGTCAAAGCATGCACCATAAAGTAGTAACAAACCAACACCCGAGCAACAAATGAAACCATTTTTTGTTTTGGGGGGGGGGGAGAACGGGCTTATGTACTCACCTATAAATACAATGATATTTAATTACAAGCTCGGTAGGGTGTCTATTTGTTGGGAATGGCTACATATAATTGTATAATCGCTTTAGCAAGGTTACAGCCATAGCGAATATTACTACAAATGTTTCACGGATAACTGATTAAATGACGAACTGGCTCAACGAACATGTCTAACCGAGTGACTAGTAAATATCAGCTACTATTACAGAGTTAGATCTTTTCATGATTTTTACAAAGCTGATATCAAGTCACTCCGTCTGTCTGTCTGGTAAAAACCTTGTGCACGTTATTTCTACCACTTCTTATTCTCTGATCAAATTGGACATTACTTCAGTCGATCATTGTGGGGGATGCAAACACATGAATTAATATAAAAATAATAACCGATAAGTTAATAAATTAGTAGCAGTTAATTAATTTAATTTTGTATTATATAACAAATGGATGTTAACCTTGCAGTATTGTGATATATGACAGTAATTGTACTGTTCTTTTCAGTATATAAGCTCTTTATTGTTGTTCTGGATTAGGTGCAAGTAGGACTCTCTCGTGAAGGTTTACTTTGGAATGAACGTTGTTGTAGAATAGAATTAGAGCAAGAGTTAATGACCTTGTCATTAGGCAGTCTATGTACTTCAGGCTGAAATACATTTCCATCATGCACTTTTCACTAAAGTACTAAAGTACTTTTCCCTGATGTACTTTTTCGTCGTGCTGCTTTCCTGGCGTGAGCGCTAATGTAATTATATTCTGCTCACGGCAGTAATCATTGGATCTTAATCATCTGCAGGACTCGTTCTTTTGTGCCGACTCAATCAATTATTTTATTACCAAGGGTCACGGGGTCACCATGAGACTCACATATGAACTGTATACAACAACAGCAACAAGGTCCCACGTTTGATGGGTGGGACCTGTAGTCGTATGCCTTCCCAAACGACTTCTGTATGGAGAGCCAAGTGCGGGAAATTGCTCTCAGGGGGGTCAACACAAGCGTTACAAAGACATCCTTTAGAGTTCTCAAGGAGTGTGATATTGACCTTAACGGCTGGGAAATACAAGCTCTCGATCGCTCCTCATGGAGTGAAGTCGTGAGTGTCGAGGCAAGGAGAGTGGCCAGCATGAAAGAACGTAGTGCCAACAACAAAAGCTGAAAGAAGAAGCAGGCCCTAACTGCATCAGACCCAAGAAGAAGCAGGCCCTAACTGCATCAGACCCAAGAAGAAGCAGGCCCTAACTGCATCAGACCCAAGAAGAAGCAGGCCCTATCTGCATAAGACCCAAGAAGAAGCAGGCCCTATCTGCATCAGACCCAAGAAGAAGCAGGTCCTATCTGCATCAGACCCAAGAAGAAGCAGGTCCTATCTGCATCAGACCCAAGAAGAAGCAGGCCCTATCTGCATCAGACCCAAGAAGAAGCAGGTCCTATCTTCATCAGACCCAAGAAGAAGCAGGCCCTATCTGCATCAGACCCAAGAAGAAGCAGGCCCTATCTGCATCAGACCCAAGAAGAAGCAGGTCCTATCTGCATCAGACCCAAGAAGAAGCAGGTCCTATCTGCATCAGACCCAAGAAGAAGCAGGCCCTATCTGCATCAGACCCAAGAAGAAGCAGGCCCTATCTGCATCAGACCCAAGAAGAAGCAGGTCCTATCTGCATCAGACCCAAGAAGAAGCAGGCCCTATCTGCATCTGACCCAACTTTCCCATGTGTGTGGCCGGCTTTTCAAAGCGAGACTTTTGGACTTTTCCTCCTAAGCAATTTTCGAGTTCATAGGAAATGAAAAACGTGATCATGTTGGACGTCGAAGGAGGAGCTATAGACAGCTATAGACAGCTATAGACAGTTACAGGCCTTTAGATCTAGACTTACGAGATGCGCAAAATGTTTCTGAACATTAAATAATTAAACGCCTACATGCGGAAATATTGTCTCGTCCTCCGGCCAAATTTAATTTTTTTTTTTTTACTTTGAAAAATAATAAAGGTGAAAGTAGAGTTTTCTAAGTGTGGCCAATTCTTTTTTCCCAACGATATACAGCTACTGTCAAATTCTAGGAAAATCGTTAGAGCCTATTTTGAGATTCGTGTCCAGATGTTTTTAGTCCATCCAGTTTCCACGAAGATACAAGTTGAATAGAGGTATTGTAAAAAGACAATATCTTCTCTGTGAAGCTGATGACGTTATGTAAGAGCACTTACTTTGGTTTTAACTAATAAAAGATAAACAAAAATTATATTTTCCCCCGCCCCAATTCCCCCCCCCCCACACACACACACACCACCACCACCAACCGCCCAAAAAAAAAATCATAGCTACGCCAATGTATAACTAAACTTTGAGTATATAAAATTCTAGTTTGGTGATATAGATCCAACTTGATATGATAGACAGTAGCCTAGACCAGGGGTGGGCAAATTACGACCCGCGGGCCACATGCGGCCCGCCGAAGTATTTTATGCGGCCCGCCGACACCTATAGAAGTCAGGTGTGCCCACGGTATTTACATATAAAAATGCAAATATTAAAAATAATATCTATATAAATTATTGAAACTGTCTCATTATAGAAGTTTCAAGTAAAAGAAGATTATGCTTATTGGCTATACATCAATACTCTCGATTCAAGACACAATGTCTGAGTGTTGGGTAGGCTTGGAACAAGATGGCAAGTGTAACAACTGATGGAGCTCGATTTTTGACTGAGAAAAATATTTTTTAAATATAAAATATCCCAACCATAAATTCTAAACAGGAAAGTTTGCACAAAGATGCATAAAATGTTATCATTATATCAGTAAAGAACATGATAGAAATTAAACTTCTTAGAGCTAGGGATGTTAACCACGGGTAGTTCCGATTTATGAACAAAATTATCCAATGTAAAGCTAGCTTATCATATGCAAGGCAAATGAGAAGAATATTAAATATCAAGGAAGAAATTGTTATATTACTTGAAGGACATTGACTGTGACTTTGATACCAATATTTCTAATGAAGAGTGAAAGACAGATTTCATGTCTTTTATAATTGGTATTGCAATTGGTTGTTTATATATGAAATATAAATGCATGTTAAATCTTTTCAAACAAGGCCTTCCTATTTCTACAGGCAAGAAAAAATATAATAGTTTTTGCCATTTTCCTTTGCTGAAAGGTGAAACTATTTTTCGTGAAATAATTAAAAGTACAACATTTATTAAGATTCCTTAATTGTGCAATTTATAAAAGTAAATTTTAAGACGTCAAGAACCAGTTTTCAATATTATCAGCTCACCATTTTTCGCAGAAGCTGATTCAGCTCCAGAGGACATAACTCCAAGCAAAGAGAAGTTCCAGTCAGTACTACCACGAGAGTCTTATGGGTGCCAGAAGCTGTATTTTCAAAATTAAAAAAAAAACCTTTGCTGCTGTTCACACTATTTGGGTACACATACATCTGCTCTTGATTTAGTATGCACCATTGAAGGACATGGTCAGCATTCTCTGTTGATGCTCCATAAGGGCAGGTTTCCCTCGTCGCGACATTTAACTTCCGGAACATATATTATTGTCTCACTCAGTGAGCAAACATTTTTGTGTGAAAACTAAACAAGTATAATCAATGGTCAATGTTGACTGACTAATTTAACAGCAGTCACAGGGGTAACAACTAGTAAGATAGTTTCACAGTTCCGGAACATTATGCACGAGTGTAAAAAGTAAAATACTGCACATTAAGTAAAAATGGATATTTGTGGGGATATTGTGATATAAAAAGAGAAACAGCAATTTAAAAAAATCGTAAAATTTGTTTCCAAAATTGCTAACTCTTGTAATTTTTCAACGCGGAGTGTGAAAAAAAAGAAAGAAACGTGAATATAATATAGTGTAAATATGACTTAAAAGACATTCTACACAGTTAGCTAGCGTATCTTTCTAAGATATATACATATATGCGGCCCACCATTCCAAAACGTTTCTTTAATGCGGCCCTCGATATAAAAAGGTTACCCACCCCTGATCTAGACTGATTACTACTTAAGAAGATGGCTCATGAACGCCTATTTGTTTAACTCTTTAGAGAATGTAATCGGAAATATAGACCTCCAGGCCAAATTAAATTGTATAAACATTATATTTTGAACAATTATAACTGTCAAACCAGCTCGTAATTATATTCCCAAAGATAGACATAAACTGTCAAACCAGCTCGTAATTATATTCCCAAAGATAGACATAAACTGTCAAACCAGCTCGTAATTATATTCCCAAAGATAGACATAAACTGTCAAACCAGCTCGTAATTATATTCCCAAAGATAGACATAAACTGTCAAACCAGCTCGTAATTATATTCCCAAAGATAGACATAAACTGTCAAACCAGCTCGTAATTATATTCCCAAAGATAGACATAAACTGTCAAACCAGCTCGTAATTATATTCCCAAAGATAGACATAAACTGTCAAACCAGCTCGTAATTTTATTCCCAAAGATAGACATAAACTGTCAAACCAGATCGTAATTATATTCCCAAAGATAGACATAAACTGTCAAACCAGCTCGTAATTATATTCCCAAAGATAGACATAAACTGTCAAACCAGCTCGTAATTATATTCCCAAAGATAGACATAAACTGTCAAACCAGCTCGTAATTATATTCCCAAAGATAGACATAAACTGTCAAACCAGCTCGTAATTTTATTCCCAAAGATAGACATAAACTGTCAAACTAGATCGTAATTATATTCCCAAAGATAGACATAAACTGTCAAACCAGCTCGTAATTATATTCCCAAAGATAGACATAAACTGTCAAACCAGATCGTAATTATATTCCCAAAGATAGACATAAACTGTCAAATTTCTATTTCTATTTTCGAGCTCCGAGGTTTCGAGTTTTTTTGTTTTTTTTTTTTTTCTTTTTGGAGTTTGCAAGCTATAAAGAGGAACTACATGACTCTGTGATGATTTACCTTGTGCTTTTTTTTTTTTTGGGGGGGGGGAGGGGGAGGGGGAGGTTTAGTTCCTAATGGTTAATCAGACCTAACGGCTTATGCCCCAAGATAACACGTCACTAGGCAGGGGCGACTCTTAACTTCCCCCCTTCCCTCCAACACTTACACTAACATAGTATCCACCCTACCTCCCATTTCTTCTATCTGCCCATAACACCGCCTCTGTGTTGACTCCTCTACCTTTGATACAGTTAGCTTTAAGACGGACATATTGTGTTTGTATATTAAGAAATTAGCAAATGTATATATATATATATATAATTTTGTTGCTTTTGAATTTAAGGTTGAAGGGGGGGGGAGGGTGTGGAAGAGTTGGAGCGCTGCCTAGCACGTGATCTGACGTAAGCGAAATTAAAACGAGTCCACAGAGTGCAGAAGTTAGTAGCAAGATGCAACTAGCAAGCTACTAGTAGTGTTTTTGTTTTGTTTTGTTTTGTATTTATTTTGTTTGAAGTAATATCAGCCCTCGTGCGCTTCCTCCGTGAAAGAATATGTGTTGCCACGGTAACCGAAGATAACTCTTTTTTTTTTTTTAAGCTGTGAATGTTTTTGAGGTGATAAAGAAACTAGAGCACTCTCGCACAGACGCAAATTCAAGCAGAAAGAGAGAGAGAGAGACACACACACACAGAGACACATAGAGAGTGAGAGACAGAGAGAGAGAGACAGACAGAGAGAGAGACAGAGAGAGAGAGAGACAGAGAGAGAGAGAGACAGGAGAGAGAGAGAGACAGAGAGAGAGAGACAGAGAGAGACAGAGAGAGAGACAGAGAGAGAGAGAGAGAGCCTGTTAAAGATGTAGATGGCTAGATGGTATGTAAAACGGTCTAATCATCTGGTGTTGAGAGTTGTGCCGCTTGAGACGTGAAGTTAGAAAGAGTGGAGTTCAAGACATAACTTCACAATAACATCCACGACTAAGGAGATTTTTTTTTTTGACCAAAACAAAAAAAAAAGATAAGAAAGATAAAGGCGAATATTTTAAAGGATTAAATGTGACAAACGGACGTTCAAACAGCACAAATACAATAACGCTTTTTTCCTCTTATTGGGAAGGGGGGGGGCTCTAAAAACATGGCATAAGCCTTAAATGATAGAGCGATGTAAAGTATAGTTATGAATTTTACGAGTGAGGTTAGCAACAATTATTATTATTATTATATTATTATATATATATTATTATTATTATGTTAGAAATGAACAAGTAGTCATTCTCTGGCACTGCCAGGGTCGAGTTTCGCTAAAGAGAAACAAAATTCATCGTAGTCCCTTTAACAGTTTCCACTGAGGAATTTTCTGGTGATGTGGCAGGTCTGCAGCAGTACCGCCCTCTGACAGGCAACGAAGATGTTCCTAGGAATGTTAAGGGCCTTGAAGGTGTCTGTGAGGTCAGTTGTTATTATCCCCTCGGTTGATATAACAATGGGGTATATTGTTATTTTGGACAATTTCCATAGACGCTTAATCTCCAAGCTTATTATTATTATTATTATTATTATTATTAGTAGTAGTAGTAGTAGTGGTAGTAGTAGTAGTAGTAGTATTGTACATTGACTGCTGCTTTAGCAAAAGTGTAGATACCAACATATTCAGTGTTTTAAATTTTCCGCGACTAACGAAAGTCTTGAAGCCGAAACGCTCCAATTGTTTAAGTCTACCAATAGTCAAACTCTTCTAAATGGTCGGAATAAATTGCCCCGCCTGCCTCTAAGGACACACGTGGTAAAGGTCTTAATCGACCACTGGCAGACAACGGTTATGTCTACGCTGTATGTGTCAAAATATGTAGGTCACAGTTGGGATTTGAAATAATTTCTTCATTATTGAGTGATATAGTTGTAAGTGCTGAGTTCTTCCCCTTCGCTAAGCTTTTTTTAAAAGGATTTTTATCTTTTGTCTGTTATTAAGCTTCTTTGAGAACAAAAGGTCTTTAAGGCATAAGCAATCAAAACGTCTTGATTTGTCATTACCGTTACTGCCAATTACTGCTGGGTTATTGCTGAGTTTAGGTTTGTTGAAATGTGTCCAGATATCACTAGCTCTTTTGCGTTTCTACACACAAGTAAAGCATCTACATTGACGTTGTAAAGACGTGTATCTATTATTCATTAAAATTACCTCCCATTGTCGTTTAGAAAGAAATTTGATAGAGTTTTGCTTAAGTTTGGCTTTTAAGAAGCTCCCACGATTCAGATTGAATTACTTGTTTGAAGCTACACCGTGACGTATGTGCATGTCGTATGTTGACGTTGTGACAACTTGTTATATTTTATATTCCAGTATTGAAATGGTGGTCTTTCTCGTGGGCAAATGTTGGTGTAAATAAATTATATTAAATGATTTTAACAGAGAGTGGTAAAAATAGAGTCATGTTATAGAGATGCTCCATCGGGAGCGCTATAAATATCATCTCAAGCGCCATTTTTTCTCACTGCCACAGAGGAAAGAATATGTCAGCAGATAGACTATGAATGAGAAGGTTGATTGACTCAAGAAAAGTCCTTATTAAAAACAGACGCAGGAGACGAATAGAAAAATAAAAAAGACTTCCCGGCGGACAACAGCTTTGTCTGTATCAGCTGTGAAAAAATTATGTAGGTCGTAACTGGGTTTGCATTGGGACGTGAGATTAGGAATCTTCAGAACTGAAACCATTTATTTAATAATTACTATTAAGTCACTCTCACTGAATGAGCTTATTGAGGAAAAGCCCAGGGTTAGCTATCACTTTCATGCTAGTCTTATATACTATTAATGAGGCAGCCAAAGCAGAGCAGGATAAACTGAAGCATAAAACATGAGCCCATAGAAAGGGAACTACTTTCATAATTTGATCATCATCATCATCAAACCCCATTTGAGTATCAATTCAAAAGGCTCAAATACTCTCTTGTAAAAGCCATAGACAGGAACCCTACTGTTTTGCATAAAGCATACATGTCACCATACAGGTCGAGAATTTTGAGTTTCCCAGACCTGTCGAGACGGAGATCAGCAAGTCTGGGACAGTCAAACAGAATATGAGACACGGTTTCCACTTCTTCCCCGCAGCGGGGGCCCCGTAAGTCAAAATTTGACCATAGCTGTGAGAAATATGTGCCAACAGGACAGTGGCCTGTCCTGTACTGTGCTATAATAGCATTCTCAGGCCTGGACAGCCTCCACCACGAGGAAGTGCGGTCAGGGCGCCTCATGCACTCCGAGACTCCACTTTTGTAAATTAAACCCATAATTTGGTAAATGGTTCATTAAGACATAAAAGTCAAACTACAAAAGAAATAAAGGTAAGCTAAGATCACGACATTGAAACAATGCTCCATTTACTATTCAAATTAAAGTCTGACACACAAATAAATACTTACTGATTTCGTCATCCATGTCTAGAACCTTCTCCATTAGCTCCACTCGAGACTCTTCGCCGGAAATAGCCACTTTCGATTTAAATTCCGGATAGTCCAAAAGAATTGACCGTGGTATCGGCTCGTCATCACTGTCTATCCTGCGTCGCGACACGCTGGCCTCTGACTCTTCGTCACTGTCTCTGTCGTAGTCGCTATTGCTGCCCCCTCCCCCTCCTCCACCTCCTTTGGCGCCCTCCGTCTTGGCTCCAGCCTTCTCCATATGGCCCTTGGACTCGGTCCTAACGTTGTGATCAAGTGAGTGCTGTGAGTAGAATTCTTTGGCCCCGGGCTCGGCTTCGAGCGCTCGTAATCCTTCGTCGGCGCCTCTCAGGGGATACTCGCGTGTCGAGGAGACCTCCGTTATGCTGAACGAGGCGTCGATTCTCAGCTCCCCTCCTAAGTCTCCCGGCACCCCTCGCGTGGACGTCGAAGAGGGCGCTGCTGTGCTCACGAGTAACGGTTTCGCGTACTCACGTTTCTCGCTGCTTATTTCCACTGCGTTCCCCTCCACCGGCGACTCCACCGTTATCCCTTTCCTCTCCGCATTCTCAAACTGAATCTTCTGCTGCTGTGCACGTGACTTTGGCTCCTCTTGTCTATTGGCTGGTTCTGAATCGGCGCGTGCCGCCAGGATTCCCGGTCCAAAAAGTGGAATCCCGGGAATGCCAAGTTTACCTGTGGATAGACAGAACGTAAGGAGTGAGTGTAATATATATAAAAAAAAGTCTAAAGATAGATAGACAAATATATAAAAAGAAAGATAAGACTTGTGGATAGGGGTACAGACGGAAAAGAAAACAAGAGGGTGCAATTTTAAGGGGAGTGAAGCGACAGGTAAGGGAGAGAATAAAGTCACAGAAATGATGTCGTGACCTGGCTGAAGCACGTGATTTAGCTTCAAAAACTCCGAAAAGGGGGGAGAGAGGGGGTTCTAGAAGAAGAAAGGATGACAAGCGTAGGCTTCCAGCATTTGTTGCAGAAGCTATCACTGACTATTGGAACATTTGCTGCAGCAGTAGTCACTGACTATTTGCACAATTGCTGCAGCAGTAGTCACTGACTATTCGCACATTTGCTGCAGCAGTAGTCACTGACTATTTGCACATTTGCTGCAGCAGTAGTCACTGACTATTTGCACATTTGCTGCAGCAGTAGTCACTGACTATTCGCACATTTGTTGCAGCAGTAGTCACTGAGTATTGAAACATTTGTTGCAGCAGTAGTCACTGAGTATAGAAACATTTGTTGCAGCAGTAGTCACTGAGTATTGAAACATTTGTTGCAGCAGTAGTCACTGATTATAGAAACATGTGTTGCAGCAGTAGTCACTGAGTATTGAAACATTTGTTGCAGCAGTAGTCACTGAGTATTGAAACATTTGCTGCAGCAGTAGTCACTTATTATTGAAACATTTGCTGCAGCAGTAGTCACTGAGTATTGAAACATTTGCTGCAGCAGTAGTCACTGAGTATTGAAACATTTGTTGCAGCAGTAGTCACTGAGTATTGAAACATTTGTTGCAACAGTAGTCACTGAGTATTGAAACAATTGTTGCAGCAGTAGTCACTGAGTATTGAAACATTTGTTGCAGCAGAAGTCACTTATTATTGAAACATTTGTTGCAGCAGTAGTCACTGAGTATTGAAACATGTGTTACAGCAGTAGTCACTGATTATAGGAACATTTGTTGCAGCAGTAGTCACTGATTATAGAAACATTTGTTGCAGCAGTAGTCACTGATTATAGGAACATTTGTTGCAGCAGTAGTCACTGAGTATTGAAACAATCAATGCAGCAGTAGTCGCTGATTATAGAAACATGTGTTGCAGCAGTAGTCACTGATAATAGGAACATTTGTTGCAGCAGTAGTCACTGATTATAGGAACATTTGTTGCGGCAGTAGTCACTGAGTATTGAAACATTTGTTGCAGCAGTAGTCACTGAGTATTGAAACATTTGTTGCAGCAGTAGTCACTGATTATAGAAACATTTGTTGCAGCAGTAGTCACTGAATATTGAAACATTTGTTGCAGCAGTAGTCGCTAGTCACTGACTATTAAAACGATTAATGCAGCCGAAGTCACTATTTTAGTCCTAGTTGCATCAAAAGTCACATACTATCGGAGCCTTGGTTGCAGAAACAGCCACTGACTATCGGAACATAGTGAAACTGGATTGCAACATGCCTACTATTAGCTTGAAATAGGATTCTGCCTACTAGAGGGTAGGACGTAGTCCAAACAAAGTGAAAAGTTTCGTCTTAAATCACAGTATTGAAACAATGTATGTAACTAAGTTATTTATTTGTCTTCTATAAGATATAACTCTAACCCAGTAGAAGTCAATCGTCATTCAAAATACTTTCTTCTTACGCAACATCAAAGCGACAAATAAAAATTCTTTAATAAACTTGGGTCTTTAAAAAAAAGTCTGAAATGTTGTTTTTTTAAGTGAGCCCCCGTAGGATGATAAACCGCTGTTAGTTTTGTGTTGTCTGTCTATCGGTCTGTCACGTTTAAATAAAAAAAAAGCTAGAAAAGCTATTGAAAACCTGATTTTCCCGTTTGGATAAAAAATAAAATGGAAAATAAGTAGGAAATCTTATAATAAATAGTAGATTGTTGAGTTTGTTTTCTACTGAAAAACAACACCAAATTATATTTCAGAAATCGCTCTTCTGACTTATTTTACATTAAATTTTCTTGCCATACGGTTCTGAAATATCATTATCAATAATAGGCTTGTTTTCATTTCAAATGACAAACAATCCAAATTATTCTTTCACATTTTGTTACTTTAGACAATCAAAACAAGTCCATGGCTTCAATATTCCTTATCCAAGTGCGGATCCGGAGAGGAGCCATCTCTGAGTTTAAGTGATAACACAAACTCTCTTTGTAATTTTTTAATGGAATGTACATCTATGGACATTTATATTAAGAAAGTTTTTGGGGAAATTAAAATTTACATTGATATTAAGATACTTTTTTTTTAGGAAAACCTAAACGCAATTGGATATTAAGATACTGTTTTAGGGAAAACCAAAAATGTACTGAGTTTCCGATATTTCTGCTTTCGTAAAATAAATGTTTGTTATTAAGAATTTTTTTTGGTCAAAAGACAGGGAGAGGGGAACCAAATGTACATTGGTCCTTAGATATTATCCAAATCTTTGTTTTTCCGTTCCCTCTAAAGCGTCTAGGATTTCGTATCTAGAAGCTTTGATAGCGAAAAGAATTGTTGAGTTGAAAGAAATGTTCAGATAATGTCTGCTACAGCCACGGCTCAACGTGCCCAAAGTGTATTATTTCTGATTCGTTGAAACATGGATAGTGCTTGGCACAGCTTCAAACATTTGGGGGGGCGGATAGATGCAAGTGTTAGGTAAGTTTTTATTTTACAGACCAAAAATAATAAATCTATGTTCAAATAACCCCCCCCCCAAAAAAGCCTTGAAATAAAATTAAATAAATGTGTCAAAGCACCGGTCTCTAGCACCCCCCCCCCTTTCTCTCGAAGGATATTTTACGTCAAGATGTGCTCCAGGAGTTGTGGTGTCAGGTACATCCATTCAAATCTTAACCCGCACACTCCTCTTTCTTACGGGCTTTTTTTTTCTCTCAATCTTCTCTTGTATTCAACCGTTTTGTATAGATCAGTGTTTCCCAAACTGTTGCCTCTTCCCACCTGGTGTCCACTACTTTAAGGTCCTCCATGAAAGAGTGGCGTCAAGTTATACGAGAGGCGTAGTGTTCCGTGGAGCCCTAGTATTCCGTGAGGCCTGTATAGGTGTTCCACGTACTACTGAAATAAAGAGCTAGTAGGCCACAACGTCAATTCATCTCTCTAAAAAAATAAATAAAGTTTTCCGCTAAATACTCAGTATGTGGGAAGTGTTTCGTTAGCGAAAAGGCCCGGGAAACTTTATAATAAATAAAGCGAGCAGACAATATCAGCTTGTTCGGTACTCGTAGATTTGAAATATTAATTTGTGCGCTTTATCAATTTAAAATGCTAAATCTTTTAGTTAGTGTAGTACAAAATTATGAAAGTAAAAAGAGTTAGGGATATAGTATTTCATAAAGCCCAAAAAGAGGCAAAGAAAAGAGGCCTAAGGCCCAAGGATTCCTATGATGATAAAGCTAAAACTGAATAGCGCAAATTTCCTTTTAAAAAAAAAAGCCCATATGTTTTATCTTTTAATCAAGGCGGTAGACAAATGTTAAAGTAATAAAATTAGCTCCCCTTGAAAATTGTGTCTGTGTTTCGGTTTATAATTACCTCCTTTTAACCCTAAAAATATTTGTGTTAAATGTTAAATCTTTTAGTCAGGCAGTTAGATGGTTATCTAACAGTGAAAGCTAAGCATAATACTTCCACATAGCCTTAATTATAATTCTAACGTTTAATCTCTTGTAATTGTATATGAAGATAATTAACTCCTTAATTCTTAACGTCTCAATGATAGTTAGCGCAATTAGTTTCTTAGAACTCTTAAGTCTCAAAGAGTTTAAATAGAACAGAAAACGAGATTTTTAAATACAGACTCTTGACTTATCCATATATCCTAGAATGAGACTACAGTAATTGATAGTAGCAAGTTTTAATGGAAACATAGCCTACAGTGATACTGCTTGACTGTCAAAACATATTATTACGCACCTTATTTTGTGATGTTACTTTAATAATAACATTTATGAACATCGTTATATATCACCATTACCCATCTCTCCCTCCCCCCGGTCCGCCCCTGGTAGATGCTTACGATGGTTCTAAAATTACAAACACAATTGAAACGCTTGATAATGCTTCCAATTAACTTTCCCTAAGGAATTAAAGAGATGGAGAGAATCACACTGTTATCACATGATAAAGCGCGTCGTTTGTAACCAATAACAACGGAAGTTGTGTGGCAATCTCGAAACGTTTGGCATGTTCCGTTCAAAAGCGTTCAGGGATGCTAAAAATAAGTAGGTTTAACATTCTTTCCTTTCAAACTATAACTTTTGAGAGTCTATATAAGGGGAGACAAAGAGGTTCGGCAAGTCATTGTTCAGTTGTGCTATAATTTCATGGTGACTTAATACTTATTTCATATTGTATTGTTATATAGAAAGATTTTTTAAACTTGATAATCGTAATTACAAATATTGCGTAATTAAATTATTTAGTATTCTGAAATGAGATTATGTTAAGTGATCTATCTCAACACAGGATCTGCATCATAGTGCTAATGTAACGAGTTCGAGACCTAGAGCCTAGCTGCTACTATATAAAAGTATAACAGCGTTACGATACTCAGCAGCAGCATGAAAATACTTAGCATCATCATACACCATACTTATCAACAGCATGACAATACTTAGCAACATCGTGACAATACTTAACGACAGCGTCACAATATTTAACAGCACCGTTAGAATACTTAACGACAGCGTCACAATATTTAACAGCACCGTTAGAATACTTAACGACAGCGTCACAATATTTAACAGCACCGTTAGAATACTTAACGACAGCGTCACAATATTTAACAGCACTGTTAGAATACTTAACGACAGCGTCACAATATTTAACAGCACCGTTAGAATACTTAACGACAGCGTCACAATATTTAACAGCACCGTTAGAATACTTAACGACAGAGTGACAATACTCGACAACAGCATGACAATAGTTAACAACACCGTGACAATAGTTAACAACACCGTGACAATAGTTAACAACACCGTGACAATAGTTAACAACACCGTGACAATAGTTAACAACACCGTGACAATAGTTAACAACACCGTGACAATACTAAACATCATCGAGACTATTCTCAACAACACCGTGACAATACTAAACATCATCGAGACTATTCTCAACAACACCGTGACAATACTAAACATCATCGAGACTATTCTCAACAATAGCGTGACAATACTAAACATCATCGAGACTATTCTCAACAATAGCGTGACAATACTAAACAACAGCGTGGCAATACTCAACAACAGCGTGACAACTCTATCACATTTGGTTCCCTATCACGTCTGGGTATTTTAAAACGTCATTTGCCATACAAGAGTCAGTATTCTTATTTTAAATAGTAGTACAGGTTTGAAAAGCAAAGTATGATGGTCTCTTGTGTGTTATTGTTGTTGTTGTTTTTTTTGTTTTGTTTTTGTAGGAACTATTCGGGTCTTCCTGTGCTCCAATCTTAACGTTTTATCTCCCCCATCTCAGAGAGTCTTGCTCGTAGAAGATTTGTTTGTTACTAGCTTCACCAGCTCATATTTTAAACTGTATTGGAAAGTAAGATCAAGAGAAGAGGAGGACGAAATGAGAGAGAGAGAGGAGAATGAGGCCTTTCCTCTTATCTCTTTTGACGATAACCTCCATCTTCTCTTTATAGAAACTTACCTTCAAAACGATGATAGTGTATCTAATGACACCTCCATCTCACCATCAGCGCCCCCTATCCAACAGTCCACCACCAGCTTGATAACCAGCTCCCTACACATTTCCCAAATAACTTACGTTCTTTCCCTATCGCACCCCCCCAAACTACTACCCCCCCCTCCCATTCTCATGTCACTTTGTTATCAGGATTGGTTTGTTTGTTTTTTCTGTTGTTAATACTTAAGCTACGCCACTGACAGAACCTGCGACGCCGCTGATCCCAAACTGTATCGGCACATGCGTTTCTTTGGATACATCAGCTTTGTGTAGAGTGGGGAAACTGTTGTGTGGACGTCATCATTCCGGCCATAGCTAATGCCCGTGCGTCTGAATGGCTGAAGGAGCCATGACGTTTCGTGATTTGCTTCATATCAAAGCGACCTTAAAACTCACTTCTCACTTCCTTTCACGTGCTCTAAGGGAGTAATTCCCAGCATGGTTCGCTACCAATGGGGTTTCTGATTCGGCAGACCCAATCAAACATGGAAGAGGTCTGTCGTCAGCGAAGCTGAGGATACTGGAATGGCATGGGAGCAGATGAAGAAAGCTGCTCAGAACCGAGTTCGGTAGAGAGGTGTGGTTTGGGCCCTATGCTCCAATGGTAGTGCACAGGATTAAGTCAAGGTAATAAACATGACTCATAGCAGTCCGGTCTCAAGAGCCCTGTACATGATGAGGATCAATTGAAATCGGAATCGACTATTTATTTCTCGTATTTCACGTATCAGGAATGTATAAAGTGATATGACACTCAGTTCATAAAAAAACCCAGAATGGTCACCACGTACTTTTATGTATCAGAATTTTTCTACGTTCAGGCCAAGAAAGACAAATATCACAGCCCGTATCAGTTCGAAGAGCAGAAATACACACACAACATAATCATGTTTCAGTTCTTTAAAAGACATTATGAAATTAATATATAAAATATGCATACAAAATTTCGCGCCATAACGTCCAGATCTAGTCAGTTTGTTTGTATTGTAATGTCTTAATGCGACCGACACGCTAAGCCTCCTTATGAGTTTATGTGCAAAACAAAACTCCTTTTGTGACCTTCATTTTTTATGTACATACTGTCATGTTTGTACCGAGGACTTGAAACTGTATATACATTGAAATTCATAACATTAGAATTGGTAAAATGTATCCGTCTTATTGTATCTTTTTTTATGCAGAAAATAATTATTTTAATTGATTCATTAAAGAGATAATAGCACGTGATGATTTAAAAATTGCAATGTTTCCCTTTTCATTCCACAGAAACACACACACATGCACAAATAAATAGACAGACACACATGAATATAGACAGAGAGGCAGACAAACAGACAGACAGTAAAAAAAGATAGATAGATAGATAGATAGATAGATAGATAGATAGATAGATAGATAGATAGATAGATAGATAGATAGATAGATAGATAGATAGATAGATAGGGTAAGACTCCTGCAGAAATTAAATGACTTTACTCCACAAAAGGCGGGAAGGCATCTAGCAGCAGACGAAAGATTCAATTATAGCAATATTTATCTCCCTTATGCATTTAAGAAAAAAGTTGTTGATGTCTATTTTGGTTCATTTAAAATAAGGAGACTAGATTATGGAATCTTAAAGATTTTAAGCCAGGTTCTAGATTTGTGTCGCAGGCAAAGTTTTAAAAAGATAAATTAATAATTCTTGTTCAGTAAATGTTAATTTGGGCAAAAGTGTGTTTCGTCCAATAATCCAATTAATTTAAACAAGAGATATTTCAAATCTTAGCCAGAGGAAGTTTTCTTTATTAATTTTTAAAATGCAATATTATTTTATTCGAAATGGATTCAGTTATATTTCGAAACTGTAACACCAATAAGTGTAAAATCATCTCTCTCTCTCTCTCTCTCTCTCTCTCTCTCTCTCTCTCTCTCTTTGTCACCTCTCTTTTATTCTCTTTTTCTTTTTCACCTTCTCCTCCATCGTTCATCCATTCTCAACATTATTAGATCTGAAGACGTTCAGTACTTGTGTTATATTTGATAGAAAATAAAATACGCACTGAATCATTGATAGGACTTCGATACTTTAGGCAGACAGTCTAGACAGACCTCCGAACAGACTGTTAAGACAGATATTAAACAGTATATTGAACTCACGGAATTCGGACTAATATTCTAGTTATGCAGATAGTAGACTACCTACACGGACAAATCCAACAGACAATTTAGACAGACAATAGGCTCAGGCAGATAGTAAAGCACCAGTCCTTGCGATCTACGTGGAAGATGATGTACATGTCATCTATTTCTATGTCAAACGTTTAACGAGAGTGCCATGTGGCCAGAAAAACGACCAACCGACTTCACTTTTCCCAAATCTAAAGTTAGATAGACTCAAAGTCATCCTAAAAATCACTAACTTCCAAAACCCAGCTTTCACCGAAATTCGTCCCCAAAGACCCCTCGGTCCGGAAGTCAAGCTTGTCAACACTCTTTAGCCGTAGAGATGGTAAGACATGTTCAAATAGATAAAGTCAACTAAAAAGATAACAACTTAAAGATTTCACATTTCTCTCATGTTGTCATATTTTTCATTTATTTAGAACAAACCGGATCTGACCCGCAGGCCTTAGTTTTGGACACTAATGATCTACTGCAAAGGTGGGCAAATTACGGCCCGCGGGCCACATGCTGCTCGCGGAGTGTTATATGCGGCCCGCGAACACCCCAGAAATCAGGAGTTCTCACATATATTATTTGTTTAAAAATGCAAATATATTAAAAATAAATAATTTTAAAATTGTATTGACACTTCTGATAGTTCAACTTATGATGAAGAAGCTAAAGAAACGTCTATACATGCAATTCTAAAAAGTTTGTTGAAGTAAACGAAGATTATTCTTATTAGCAATATTTCGACACAATCAGTCAAAGACACAAACTCAAGCTAGTAGTTATTCTACACAATGATGAACTGTGTTGAATGTGTTGGGTTCGCTTGAAACAAGATGGCAAGTGTAACGACTGCAAAAGGCCGTGTTTTTACTGAGAAAAACAGTTTTTTTTTTTAAATAAATGTAAAGAAAAATATCCCAACCATAAACATTACACGGGTAATCAAACACATTATTCACCCAATTATCTCATTGGTAGAACTGATCAGATAGGGGTCTTAACCACAGGCAGTTCCAAGAAGTACGATATTTAGCAACACAGTAGTGTCCACTGGCTTAGCATGGCCAAGTTATTGAGAATTTGTGGTCTCAATGAAGAAATTATGTTCATTGAAGGACATTGATTGTGACTTTGTTACTAATATTTCTAATGGAGAGTGGAAGACTTCGTGTATTTTTATCGACATAATTGCAATTGGCTGTTTGCATTTGAAATGTATACGCATAATTATTCTTTTCAAACAAAGTTATCCCATTACTCTAGCAAGCATGTGAAAACAGGTTTTGTTATTTTCTTTGCTGAAAGATGAAACTATTTCTAGTGAAATTGAAAAGTACAAGACTTATTTGGACTCCGAGATTGTGGACTTTGAAGGCAACTTTTAAGACATCAGTTTTCTATACCCTCAGCCCACCATTTAGTGCAGTAGTGCAGAAGCTGCTTCAGCTCCAGAGGACATAACTTAGTTAGTCCTTCCGGTGAAGTTTTGTGGGTGCCAGAAGCTGTATTTCTGCACTTTACAAAAAACCTAGCTACTAAACTTTCACATTATTTGGGTTCAAATACATCTGTGAATAAGTAGTCTATGTATTTTATTGAAAATAAACAAGTGTAAGAACAGGTCGATGCTGACTGACTGTAATTTGACAGCAGTCCCAAGGATAAGAATAAGTAAGCTATTTCCACAGTTCTGGAACATTACGAACGAGTGTATACGGCTTACTTCCCCACACTTAGTACAACTGTACATTTGCTGTGAAATGTTGTGAGGTGAAATGGTAATAACAAAAAATAAAATCGTAAAATTGTATTTCAAGTGGAGTGTTAAAAAATGAAATGTAAATGTATAACACAGTATAAGTATGAATCAAAAGACATCAAACACAGATAGCTAGCGTATATATATATATATATATATTTATTTATTTATATATATATATATATATATATATATATATATATATATATATATGCGGCCCCCCATCCGCCAAATTTTTTTTTATGCGGCCCTCGATAGAAAAAGGTTGCCCACCCCTGGTCTACTGTATTTCATTTATGTCAAACATGGCAAAATGTTCCTTATATCAAAAAGCAATGTTTTTCTTTTCTTATCTTACAAAATACAGACGCTACGTCAAAAAAAAAAGATGATTACGTCCTACGCGTCATGCATCTAGTCATGCATATTAACCAATAACTTAAATTCTGCAAAGTCATTGATTTTCCTGGCTGGTTTGGGCAACCCATTCCATACTCTAATAGCACTAGGGAAGAAGGAGCATTTGTACAATTTGTTTTAGCATATGGAACGAGGAATGTGCCTTTATCTTTATGTCTTTCTAAGTATTTTATTAGATTATTGTTTTTGTATTTGAAGAATATGGTTCAGTGCTTTATGTTTAACTGTTACTTATGAATCTTCTATCCTGAAGGCTTTCTAAATTTTAACACGCTCTAATGTGCTCAGGAAAAGGAAAGTTATATAGAAGAAGAAATAGATCCTCCAGTTGTGGGAGGGACATTTGACATATACTACGATCTCCACAATGACGCAAGGAACGTTAATTCCAACTTTCATAAAGATTGGTCAAACGGTTTTAATTTCTATGAAAGACATACAAACATGCACCTTACATCCTGCTTTATATATTAGATACTAGCCATGTTTTCACCCGGCTTTACTCGGGGGTTTTTCCTTATGTTTGTTTTTCATTATAAATGAAGAAGCTATTTGAATATTTCAAATGCATGTCAAATTGCCTCATTGAACTAAATCAAGTCAACTCTCTTGCTGTATCACCGCACTTCTATACTCTAAAGAGTTTCCCTACTTCCACCACACCTTAGCCTTTGAACATGACATCACGCAACATGCGCAGGATAACATTGACATCCCTACAACAAACTTGTAACAAACTAAATACAAACTCCGCATTACAGTAACTCTACTAATTGAAATATATTCTTTCATTTCTCAACAAGCATGGAGAGAGTAGGGGGAACACTATATACACTGTATACACTATATACACTATATACACTATATACACTATAAAAACATGTCAAAAATAAAAAAAACAACGTGTTCTAAATAAGCATATTTATATATTAGGTGAAATGAGGGCTTAAAGGCAAAGCCTTAACATTATTATTATTACTATTACACAATAACTAAGCAAAAAATATTTAATTGGGGATGAAATGATGAAGTGACCGGGGATGAAGTTACCGTGGATGAAATGACCGGGGATAAAGTGACCGGTCACCACTTAAACTTCGGACATTATAAGCTTTTTATTACATTTCCTCTCATAAGCTTGCTCTTCATGGATGGGTGGACAAGGATTTGGACAAAGGCTCTAACCAAATTCCTTAAAATTTAACAGTATATGTAAAAAATTTGGAAAAAAATAATCACTACTTAATTGGCTTTACAAGAAAAAACTGGTTTGACCGATATAATTTTTCAAAATATAGTAATCTTAAAATTAAACTTAGCTATTTTGAGCAGCCTTTCCACGGGTATTCCCACACTTGACTCAAATGTTTCTTTGTAATTGTACTGTATTCAGTAAAGAGTTGAGTAAACAAACGTACGTTCATATACATTTACAGCACCTTGCTATATAGAAATTATCTGGACTGTGATACAAAAAAAAAGTTAATGTCAAGTTGCTGGACGTCGCAGTTCACCCCCCTCCCCCACCCCCCAAAAAAAAAAAAAAAAAAAGAAAAGTTTTTATATAGCGCTACTTTCATGCTTATAGCATGATCAGAACGCTCTGGTCCGATCTCATTCGTAGACAAGTGGGGGGAGGGGGTATTTGGGAGAAGGTTTTCCGTGCTGCCTATAGACGCTCAGTAAACACACCTGTGATGGAGTCGGGTGTCAAACCTCTAGCCCCTTGAATATCAAATTAAGTTCAAGCCTCTCGGCCACACATAATGTTTGAGGTTAACAAGAAATAAATAAAATGAGAAATTATAGACCACCTCAATATTAATTTAGAATGAGTTGATATGAAACAAATAACAACAAACTTAAAAAAAATATTATTTGTTATACTCTACGTTAAGTCCAGTTCCTGGTAAATATATTCAGAATTTCCGATATTTCAATTTACCGGATCTCATACTGGAGAGCATGACGTCACGAGCAGTTCTCCCCCCTTCTTACAGTAGTAGGTTGTTTCCCCCTTCATACAGTAGTAGGTTGTTTCCCCCTTCTTACAGTAGTAGGCTGTTTCCCCCTTCTTACAGTAGTAGGCTGTTTCCCCCTTCTTACAGTAGTAGGCTGTTTCCCCCTTCTTACAGTAGTAGGCTGTTTCCCCCTTCTTACAGTAGTAGGCTGTTTCCCCCTTCTTACAGTAGTAGGTTGTTTCCCCCTTCTTACAGTAGTAGGCTGTTTCCCCCTTCTTACAGTAGTAGGTTGTTTCCCCCTTCTTACAGTAGTAGGTTGTTTCCCCCTTCTTACAGTAGTAGGTTGTTTCCCCCTTCTTACAGTAGTAGGTTGTTTCCCCCTTCTTACAGTAGTAGGCTGTTTCCCCCTTCTTACAGTAGTAGGCTGTTTCCCCCTTCTTACAGTAGTAGGCTGTTTCCCCCTTCTTACAGTAGTAGGCTGTTTCCCCCTTCTTACAGTAGTAGGCTGTTTCCCCCTTCTTACAGTAGTAGGCTGTTTCCCCCTTCTTACAGTAGTAGGCTGTTTCCCCCTTCTTACAGTAGTAGGTTGTGTCCCCCTTCTTACAGTAGTAGGTTGTTTCCCCCTTCTTACAGTAGTAGGCTGTTTCCCCCTTCTTACAGTAGTAGGCTGTTTCCCCCTTCTTACAGTAGTAGGCTGTTTCCCCCTTCTTACAGTAGTAGGTTGTGTCCCCCTTCTTACAGTAGTAGGTTGTTTCCCCCTGTTCTCCTTCAGTGCTCTGTGCCTTGCCACTGTAACAAATTAAAATGGCGCAATGCCGGGCTCATTACGTCCTGCTGAAATTCATCCATTAGACGTCACGTTTCAACGTATGCCATTTGTTGACTTGATTCAGCTGTTTTGTTTATTTTTGAAAAAAAAACTTATTCAGACAAAGCTCAAAATTATACAGCAATATGCACCCCCCTCCCCGCCGCCACCGCCTACTCCTCCATCGCGTACCCATCCTCATCAATGTATCTTACTGGGTGGGTATAGTTATCTGCTATATATATAAATAGTTTACCGCTATTGAACTGCAGCGACCCCTGGAGGGCAAAGGGACGTAAGCGCTGAAGATTCCACTTGTACGCAACACAACACATTCCCGTGTGATACTTGAAAGCACCAATGGGAAAAAAAAATTCTGGACGGAATTATTCTTTCAGTTCCTGCTCTTCGATAACAGCAGCTGATACATTGTGTGTGCGTGGTGTGTGTGTGTGTGCCCCACACCTTTCATAATGTTTTTTTTTTCTTACAGAATTAATTTGAATTCTATGTAGTACATTCAGTTTGTTTAAATGTTGGCACTGGGTGGGAAGATAAAAACACCAGACAAGACTACACGAAGAAGAAGGGGTGGATGAAGGAGTAAGAGAACGGTTTGCTGGGTTTAATTCGGTTTTTTTTTTTAAATAGATTCTGTGGATTTTTTTTTCGTTACATGATGTGGGCAATAATTCTATTGTACTTAAAGTTTGTAATTAAAGTTTGCATTGACCTGTTGTTGTAATCAATCAGTAATGATTTATTTCTCTGTCTCTCTGTCTCTCTCTGTCTTTCTCTCTCTGTGTCTCTCTCTGTGTGTGTGTGTCTCTCTCTCTGTCTCTCTCTCTCTGTCTCTCTCTCTGTCTCTCTCTCTGTCTCTCTGTCTCTCTCTCTGTCTCTCTCTCTCTCTGTCTCTTTCTCTCTCTGTCTCTCTCTCTATCTCTGTGTCTCTCTCTCCGTCTCTCTCCGTCTCTCTCCGTCTCTCTATCCGTCTCTCTCTGTCTCTCTCTCTCTCTGTCTCTCTCTCTCTGTCTCTCTCTGTCTCTCTCTCTGTCTCTCTCTCTGTCTCTCTCTGTCTCTCTCTCTGTCTCTCTCTGTCTCTCTCTGTCTCTCTCTCTGTCTCTCTCTCTGTCTCTCTCCGTCTCTCTCTCTGTCTCTCTCTCTTTCTCTCTCTCTGTGTCTCTCTCTCTGTCTCTCTCTCTGTCTCTCTCTCTCTTTTTCTCTCTCTATCCGTCTCTCTCTGTCTCTCTCTCTCTGTCTCTCTCTCTGTCTCTCTCTCTGTGTCTCTCTCTGTGTCTCTCTCTCTGTGTCTCTCTCTGTCTCTCTCTATCCGTCTCTCTCTGTCTCTCTCTCTGTCTCTCTCTGTCTCTCTCTGTGTCTCTCTCTCTGTCTCTCTCCGTCTCTCTATCCGTCTCTCTCTGTCTCTTTCTCTCTCTGTCTCTCTCTCTCTCTCTGTCTCTCTCTCTGTGTCTCTCTCTCTCTCTGTCTCTCTCTCTGTCTCTCTCTGTCTCTTTCTCTCTCTGTCTTTCTCTATGTCTCTCTCTCTGTCTCTCTCTCTTTCTCTCCGTCTCTCTCTCTGTCTCTCTCTGTCTCTCTCTGTCTCTCTCTCTCTGTCTCTCTCTGTCTCTCTCTCTCTGTCTCTCTCTATCTCTCTCTGTTTTCTCTGTCTCTCTCTCCGTCTCTCTCCGTTTCTCTCTGTCTCTCTCTCTTCAAACTACCGCGGAAACCAGATGATTGGTACCATACATATTTCGGATTGACGCATATTTCGGATCACGTTTGTTCATTACAGTGGAGGGGAATAGACCTGAAGAGTTTACTCAGGACTCGGGATATCACATGGTCTTATGAAATAGGAAGAATAGTTGCCTACTGGTATAATACTTTGTGGATAGGTTTGGGGCTAGATAATTTCACTGTTAGTATAATACTTTGTGGATAGGTTTGGGGCTAGATAATTTCACTGTTAGTATAATACTTTGTGGATAGGTTTGGGGCTAGATAATTTCACTGTTAGTGTAATACTTTGTGGATAGGTTTGGGGTTGGATAATTTCACTGTTAGTAAAATACTTTGTGGATAGGTTTGGGGCTAGATAATGACTTCACTGTTAGTATAGTACTCTGTGGATAGGTTTGGGGCAAGATAATGACTTCACTGTTAGTATAATACTTTGTGGATAGGTTTGGGGGAAGATAATGACTTCACTGTTAGTATAATACTTTGAGGCTAGGTTTGGGGTTAGGATACTTTGTTGTCAGAATACTTTGAGGCTAGGTTTGGGGTTAGGATACTTTATTGTCAGAATACTTTGTGGCTAGGTTTGGGGTTAGGATACTTTGTTGTCAGAATACTTTGAGGCTAGGTTTGGGGTTAGGATACTTTGTTGTCAGAATACTTTGTGGCTAGGTTTGGGGTTAGGATACTTTGTTGTCAGAATACCTTGTGGCTAGGTTTGGGGTTAGGATACTTTGTTGTCAGAATACTTTGAGGCTAGGTTTGGGGTTAGGATACTTTGTCGTCAGAATACTTTGAGGCTAGGTTTGGGGTTAGGATACTTTGTTGTCAGAATACTTTGAGGCTAGGTTTGGGGTTAGGATACTTTGTTGTCAGAATACCCTGTGGCTAGGTTTGGGGTTAGGATACTTTGTTGTCAGAATACTTTGTGGCTAGGTTTGGGGTTAGGATACTTTGTTGTCAGAATACTTTGTGGGTAGGTTTGGGGTTAGGATACTTTGTTGTCAGAATACTTTGAGGCTAGGTTTGGGGTTAGGATACTTTGTTGTCAGAATACTTTGTGGCTAGGTTTTGGGTTAGGATACTTTGTCGTCAGAATACTTTGAGGCTAGGTTTGGGGTTAGGATACTTTGTTGTCAGAATACTTTGAGGCTAGGTTTGGGGTTAGGATACTTTGTTGTCAGAATACCCTGTGGCTAGGTTTGGGGTTAGGATACTTTGTTGTCAGAATATTTTGTGGCTAGGTTTGGGGTTAGGATACTTTGTTGTCAGAATACTTTGTGGGTAGGTTTGGGGTTAGGATACTTTGTTGTCAGAATACTTTGAGGCTAGGTTTGGGGTTAGGATACTTTGTCGTCAGAATACTTTGAGGCTAGGTTTGGGGTTAGGATACTTTGTTGTCAGAATACCCTGTGGCTAGGTTTGGGGTTAGGATACTTTGTTTTCAGAATACTTTGTGGCTAGGATAATATCTTGTGTCAAGTGGCAATATTAATGTTATAATATTTTATGGTTAGGATAATAGGTTTTGGCTAGGAACTTGTGCTAATAGTTTCTGAATACAATACAATTGTTTATGGGTAGGGTAATACGCAGTCACAAGAGCCATTGAAACGAAGATTTGGCTTGCTTGAACGATAGCTTAGTGGCTAAGCGCCACGATTGTCACGTGATTTAACCCTACCATGCTCCCCCCCCCCCACACACACACACTTTTCACACTATTTCTTGTGATCTTTAGACTACAGATATTTTGATTAAAATTAGAAAACTTTTAATAGGATGCAGGGCCGGTCTTAGACCACTGCTATGCGACCTCAGTGGGCCCTGCATTCCGTGCTAATTCTAGGTGTAAATTATTAAATTAAACCATTATAACTTATAACAGGATTTCCGCGGCCTACTGATTTTCCACGAGCCCCAGAAAATGTCCTGAAATTGCAAATTCTAGGGGAAAGTCTAGAAATCTCCTAAAATTATTTAAATCTCTTTAAATATATATACAATTGACATTTTTGGGTGTCATTCACATGGAAAACGCCAACCCTACGAAAAATTAAAAAACATCATAATACAATGCCCGTAACACTGGCATCTGATGAAAGAAGCAAATCGCGCCTCAAAGTAATCAAGAATTACTTGAGGTCAACAATTCGGGAAGATAGATTGAAAAATTTGGTAAGATTTATGTAGAAAACAGAATTGTGATGATATACTGTATGACTTCGCGAAACGCAAGGCTCGTAAAGTTAATTTGATCGTGATTTTGTACTTAGTAAAGAATAAATAAAATGCAAAGACGAATTTATTTTCTAAGAAAAAATCTTAATTTTCACTTATTATCCTTTTATGCATAACCAGCCCCGCAATAATTAGGGGCGGCCCTGATAGGATGTAAAATTGAGAGATAAGAGACGCAAAGATTTGTATGCTAGTTAAACCAGTAACAATTAATATTTCGCTTAACTGATTATCAATATTATTGGCTTATTCTATCCAGTGTAACCTAGTCAAGCAGAAAGTACTTATTTTTATGCGTTGTGCGTCATTTTCTCGTTCAACTTGTTCCCTTCTGGTTCGTTAATCTTATCTTATCTTATTGATTACAGACGTTACTTCAAAAAAAAAAACAAGATAATTACGTCCCAGGCATTTCGTGCGCCAATCTAGTCATGCATGTTTATGATACTGACAAGTACAAGCATTGAATCTGCTCAAAATGTGGACATGAGGGTAAACACTGTCTAGAAAGTTATCGATCTTAGCTGCCCGGTTCAAAATGTGGACATGAGGGTAAACACTGTCTAGAAAGTTATCGATCTTAGCTGCCCGGCTCAAAATGTGGACATGAGGGTAAACACTGTCTAGAAAGTTATCGATCTTAGCTGCCCGGTTCAAAATGTGGACATGAGGGTAAACACTGTCTAGAAAGTTATCGATCTTAGCTGCCCGGTTCAAAATGTGGACATGAGGGTAAACACTGTCTAGAAAGTTATCGATCTTAGCTGCCCGGTTCAAAATGTGGACATGGGGGTAAACACTGTCTAGAAAGTTATCGATCTTAGCTGCCCGGTTCAAAATGTGGACATGAGGGTAAACACTGTCTAGAAAGTTATCGATCTTAGCTGCCCGGTTCAAAATGTGGACATGAGGGTAAACACTGTCTAGAAAGTTATCGATCTTAGCTGCCCGGTTCAAAATGTGGACATGAGGGTAAACACTGTCTAGAAAGTTATCGATCTTAGCTGCCCGGTTCAAGAAACGTACAAGAAGGGAACGCGGTGGCTGAGTGGCTATGAAGTAGGCTTCCGCACCAGGGACCATAGGTTCGAGTCTCGTTGAAGACTGGGATTTTAAACTTAGGGATTTTTTTGTGCGCTCCTGAGTCCACCCAGATCTAATGGGTACCTGACTTTAGTTGGGGGAAAGAACGGCGGTCGGTCGTTGTGCTGGCCACATGACACCCTGCTCGTTTACCTTAACATCATCAGGCCTATAGACCGAATGGTCTGAAAGGGGAAACTTTACTTTTACTATTAGATAAACATCTACGTCTATTTATTTCACGTTTTCTAGCTTTTATACAAACTATTTTTGTTTTTAGAACAGAAAGGAAAACATATCAATAAAACGTTTGATCGGGACCAGCATGCAATGCAAATGTTAGAAATGAGTTGTGCGATATTTTTGTTTCATTGAGATGCAATTACGAATGAATTTTAATGCATTAAGAAATTCTTGCCTATGGTCTTCAAGTTTGTTTACATTTGTTATCAATATAATTCCGCTTATTAGCTTTCAAACTCTTTATGGGTTCAAGAACCAAAAAGTTCGAAACTGAATAGAAACTGGGTGGATGGGTATATTGAAAACGGCTCTAATGATTTTCCAAGAAATTTGAATTTGACAGCTTATATATATTTTTGGTGAAAAAAAAAACGTAACCACTTGGCCACACACTGAAAAACTCTCGTTAGCACATTATATATTTCAAAATATGATCTTTTACAGATTCCTTTGGTTTACTTCTTTTTTATTTGAAACAGGAAATCTCACACTCAAATGTTTCTTTGTATTCAGTAAAGAGTTGAAAAAATAAATAGACTTCTGTGTGGATGTAATGCACTGTCGTATCTCTTGATGTTTATCTGGACTGTTAAAAGTGTAACTTGTTTGTGGTGTTCAATGCAAGACTTTAAAAAGGTCTCAGAGAATTTAATTTAAGAAAACCGATTTTCATCTTGTTATGAAGGACAATAAATGCGACAAACTAAAGGAAATAAATGAATAAAATAGTAACGTCATGGCCTATTGTTAGGGGTTTGTGTCTGCCAATAGTACTTTATGGATTAGAGACCTGGCGAAACACAGTGTATTGTTAGACTACAGATGTTAGAAGACCATTGTTTCTTCCTTTTGGTGAAATGTCGAAACGTTGTTTCTAGTCTTCGTCTATGAAGCACAATCGTACTATCGGTGTTATATCAGCCTAACTTATTTGTTCATTTAGATACGTGAAGGTTTTTAGTTCATTGCGTAATTTTTGGTCTTAATTTTTTTTTTATTATTATTTTGATTTGGGGCCCTGTTAGCACATACAGACATATTTCAACACATGCACAGGCTTACAACACATACGATTGTACATATTGCATTTGAATGTGCATTCTTAGAGCAGACATATGTAAGCAAGGCTCTCATGGACGTGTAATGTCTGTGGTAGCGATGCTTTTCAGGCGCCCACTTTAACCTGTTATCGTCTGCCTTCATCTATCAGTTGTTACACGGCATCATAACAGACGACCCATCACTCACCTAGGACTTAAATACGTCACTGGCGCGGGACTACTAGAAGCGCAAACATTCTGCAGTACCTTTCCCCACCCCTCCGATTCCGTTCATCCTTTTAAGACTGCAAAGTGACCTAGTTTAGAAAAAAAAAAATTGTTGCCAACTCTTATCACTTGAAGAAGGTAAAAAAAAAAAATACGTACGGTTGAAAATACTCTACGTTAGCAGATATATATATTTTTTTCTTCTTCAATGTTTCGAACACGAGACTTATCTAGTTTACATTTTCATAACTTGATGTTTTTGAAACATATACTTTACGGGTTTTTTTTTAGAATGTTTTTTTATTTAAAGCTTATCAAAAAAATATTTTTTTTCGCATTTAGATACGTGTTTCGACTTATGCCTTATCAAACAGGTTCACATACAGATCTCATAACTTTGATTTTAAAAGGGATATATATATATATATATGACTGTTAAGGCGCTGGTATAATATTATAAATGCTAAGAGTAATACAAGACGTCCCTATAGTAACATAATAGTCGCCATACCTTGGGAAATAGTATTGAATGAGCACTTTCATAGAATTGGGTTATTTAGTATCACTAGCTTCAACTGAATCTCTTCCTCTCTCCTTCATATTCTCCCTCTCCCTCGCCTCATATCTCTCCTTCTCCTTCTCTCTCTCTCGCCTAATATCTCTCCCTCTGCTTTTCTCTCTCTCGCCTCATATCTCTCCTTCTCCTTCTCTCTCTCTCTCGCCTCATATCTCTCCCTCTGCTTCTCTCTCTCTCTCTCGCCTCATATTTTACCTCTCCTCTCTTTCTTTCTCTCTCTCTCTCTATCGCCTCTTATCTAACCCTCTCCTTCGCTCTCTCTATCGACTTCTATCTCTCCCTCTTCTTCTCTGTCTCTCTCTCGCGCATCATCTCTCCCTCTTCTCTCTCTCTCTCTCTCTTTCTTAACCCAAAAATCACTCGATCCTCTTCTATCATCCAGCACTTTTAGGACCACCTGTTGAATATTTATCTTTATTAGTTCACAATTTTCATTAGCTCTTTCCCTCAATTTTTGTTATTTGATGTTTGAACGTAAGGTTAACCATTATATCTGCAATGCCAACAATGCTCGTATGTTTTATGTTTTTCTAGGTATTTAAAAGCACCATGAGCTTGTAGCATGACTGTTAACGTCGCAATCTAAATTACATTTTAGCTTTATCACATAATTTTCCAATACATAAATAATGTAGTGATTTTCATACCCTACATAAGTGATTCCTAAATTTCTGGCCATTTCCTGTCTATGGCACGGTCCTTCGAGACTAATACAAATGTAGCGCAAATACTTAGTCTCATTTTATTCGGCATTTTTAGCGGTTAGACTTGTGGATCTCAAGCCGAAAAAGGTAGGACGCCACTGCTGTAAATGCTAATGTAGTGCCATAATCTATTGTAATTTAAGACAGCTAGTAGGCTGTAAAGAGCTAGGAATTCCAGGGCCTGTCTTGGTGGTGGAGTTTCCTAGCGTTGATTGCTATGAGTACTTGTAGCTACTTTGTTATTTGGAAACGTATTGCAGCGAGCGGCCCTTGACTGTTTATTATTTCAGTTTTCCGAGCGTGATACGTAATCAACGTTAATAACGCTAGCTCTAATCTACGCTAATCAACGCTAATCTACACTTGCTGGGTTGCAACATGAAAGGTCTCGAATTTAGATGTCTCTGATCGCCAGGATTTTTTTTACTTTTCGTGATTTCATGATGTTATAAGTCTCAGGTCTGAGGTCATGACCTTTGTTAAAGAGAGCAGAGTTCACTGTGTTAGCTACATGACATCCTCGTTGCTCAACAACTCTCCCACCCCCCTCCGCAAAAAAAAAATACAAAATAAAAAAAAAAACAGATGAGTGTTACAGTCACCATCTGCACAATAAAAGCTAGTCCAAACCTCAAAGGTGGGATTCAGTCGCCATCTGCACAATAAAAGCTAGTCCAAACCTCAAAGGTGGGATTCAGTCGCCATCTGCACAATAAAAGCTAGTCCAAACCTCAAAGGTGGGATTCAGTCGCCATCTGCACAATAAAAGCTAGTACAAACCTCAAAGGTGGGACTCACTTTTTCTTTTTAATTTTTCATTCCAAAAAAAAAATATTTTTTTTTCCTTTTTTTTTTTTTAGTCTTTTTTTTTTCATTACCAAATCCAACCACTTCCTCTTCCTTTTAAACATATGGGTCTCCTGTAAACGTTCCGAGTGGTGCACTGCGATAACACAAGCAATGAGAACCACTGGTCTAGATCGAAGAGCATATGTTGGAGTGGGCGCGAGATCAGACAGCATAAATAATGAGCTGCCGATGCCATGTTCCATGTTGCCATTTGCTACACGTCAAGGAAGAACAGATGTCACGGATCCTACTCCCCCCTCTGTGTTTTTTCTTACGTTAATGCTGCATTCTTTTTTTTTAATTTCAATCTCGGAAATAGAAAGACAGGGGACTGTTTGCGTCTCCTACATAAACTATAATTAGTGGTTAGATTTAGGATTAGGGTTAGGGCTATATTTTATACATGCCGTAGCTTCCAGACTTTGACGGAATGTGGTATTGCATTCTAAAAATCGGAATGAGTAAAAGTAGCCATAGCTGCAATCTAAATTTAGAAGCCCGCGTTATAAGAAACTCTCCCGGCATGCTTTTGAAATACGAAAATTCAACTTCAAAGACGTCATCAACTAATGTGTTCACAACGAAACGAAATAAAACTCAAAAGTTGCTACGTAACTTAGAAGAGGTGACGTTCACGATCACGAATGTTGATTTCCCCCATATTACGTAATCAGTTCTTCATGCCAACTTTTACATGTTCAAATCCTACAAAAAAAAAAAAAAAAAGGAAAGAGAATAAGGAAATGTTTTTAAGTTTTATGTTAAAAAAAAAAAAGATCTATCTGTTTTATTATCAATGTGTTTTTTTTTATTAAATCTTGTAGAAAGAGGATGGTGCATGGCAAAGAAAAATCTCAATTAAACTAATAAATATTTACTACATAATTAAGAGCTTGAGTGATTGCCAACGAATCAAACTGCCCCTTGAGGGCACGAAACTATAGACATAGGAAAGTCACGATAAGGTTGAATTTTTTAAAAGTTTCTTTGCTTATCTTCATTTAATCTCAACTCTCACACTTCACCAGAGATTGTCTGCTACAAATCACCGCGACGCCTCTCGATTCCTACTTTATGTTCAAATACAATAGTAAACTAAACATACATGTTTTATTGGTCAGTGAAAAAAAAAGGGGGATCAACCCTACGACATTCACGTTAAAAGGTTGATGCTCTATCAATTTAGCGATCCACCCTACCCGTATGCGAAATCACCTAGATCTAAATCTTTCTACGATACTTTTAAATATATACATCTATCTAGTCCTCCATGAGATGTGATATAGTTGTCTCACGACTGAAGGAGGCCAATGATGCAATAATACATATGCTTGATACGTGTTAGAATGCGAAAAAGCAAATAAGAATGGCTGCCTGGTCGTGTAGTATGCACTTTGGACTGTCGATCAATGGTCCCTGGTTCGAATTTCGAGCCCTGCCCGCCACCAGCCCCTGATGTCCTACAGCAGGTTTGGGCTTGGATGTAATTATCATCAAATCTGAAGGGAACATTCGAAACATGTAAAACATTTGACGAACTTTAATAGTTTAATTAAGCCGACTTAATATAAAGAATGAGCAATCACAATGCACTCTTTCAGCAGTATGATCCACTATTGCAGTGTGTCCCAAACTTTTGACTTATGCGTACCCCTTCTAGAATTTTTGTAACGCTGAAAACTGCGACTTATTTAAGTCTGTAAAACTAAAAATAAATAATAAAAAGGTTACAAAACTGTTTGTGTGGAAACACAAACTCGAAATCGGCCCCCGAAGTGGTCTACCTACAGTTCCAGGATTCGAACACGGGACTTCTGGTTCCAAGTTCTTTACCACTCAGCCACAGCATCTCCATATATTCATTTAGCGAACACTTATATTTTCTAAAATAATAATTACTAACCTTATCCATGCATTAAAAACTTAATAACATGTTGCCTGTAATAAAGAGAAACTAAAAAGAATTCTTCTTCTTTCAAAATTAGATAAATTGGCAACACGAAAAAACAATAATTGTTGAACTAGTTTAGTTAGGTAGTGAGCTAGCTAGAAAAGACTTGGAGTAGGTCTACTTGGACCAGACATTCCCCTCGCAAAAGAGAGAGGGAGAGAGAAAACAAACAAAATGTAAAATACGTTTTTAAAAAGCTCAATAATGTATAAATTATTTCCCTTTTTCGATATCAAACAAAAAAAAAGTAATTATTAATAATTAATTAACTAATTGTTTATTTTCTATTGATTCATTGTTATTTGTTAGTAACAATAAATAATTGTTTAAAGTTTCAACTTAAATTCGAAAATGGGTGTTTGGGAAATGTACAACGTGTACAATTATTTTAGAGGACGAAGCCCTACATATTTAGCAATATATGTAAATACTGAAGATATCCCTTTGTTGGTAACAAAGAAAATAATTAATTGAAAGTAACGAATTGACTAAGTGGTTAATATTTTAAATTAATTGATGTATATTCTTCGATAATGAATAATTGAGAAAGTTTCAACTTCATCTTAGAATGGGTGTGGAAGAAATCACGTGTTCAAACTTTTTACTAGATTGAGTGAGTTGATATAAGCTTTGTACAAAAATACATAACGAAGAAAAAGATATGAACGAAAGGGGGGGGGATAAAGAATAGAGAGGCATTGGAAAAAAGAAAGAGCGAAAGAGAGAATGAAATGAAGTAAAAGGTTGCAACCCTAACCCTAGAGAGTTAAACAGAGAGTGAGTGAGGACAAAAGAAAGCGTTAGATAAAATGGAGGTAAAGAAAGAGGTATAACCTGATTGAGAAAGATCGTGGAATGTATCAACACTTCTAAAACGTTTCTTTTGATGTGACAAAATTGGAGTTGGTGGGAGAAAGGAGCTGCGCATGCTCCAAGTCTGTCGTTCAACATTTATTGACCCACCCATCATTTCTCTCTCTCTTCGTTCAGTGGACAAAGAGATAAAATTTTGTTATTTTAAAGCGCAGTTTTAAAGTCTTCTTCGGAGGGGGGGGGGGAGGCTCAAAACCTGGCCAATCACGTCAAACATTTTATCTAGACTACCAAACGCCTCTTGGCCTTTTTTTTGTGTGTAAAAGATCTTCGCTTGACCAATCAGCTTACCTGGAGTTGTCGGTGACGTGGCACTGGATGTGAAGGTCCTGCTATCACGTGACAGCCTCTGAAGGTTGTCCGTCAAAAGTTTAATCTTGTCCGCCTGGGCTTTGTTCTCCTCCTCCAGCTTACGTACTTTCTCCCTCAGATCGATGTTCTCCAACGGAGCGTCGTCAGCTCTAACCGAGGGGACCGGGGTTCGATTCTTCAAATCTGAAAGTGTATAAAACTAAGCTTAACAACGATAGGAGTATTTACATAAACTGTGTTGGTTCTGTTGTTGAAAAAGAGTTATCCTATTGTGCAATACTGTTTACTCGTTCTCTCCTTATGAACAATACCATTGTTGATTTGACCAAGGCCGGTCCTAGCAATGGCGGGGCCCTATTCGAAACGGATTGCGCGGGGTAGGGAAAAGCATAACGTCAACATTAAGTTTTTTTTATTAGAAAATACATTCATCTTCATTTTTATTAAATGAAAGCTGACAATGCCTTTTTTTTTATCGCGCGTAGGATTAGCACCCCAAAAGGACAACTTTGTCTATTTTTCAGGAGATTTTTAATTTCAGATTTCCAGAAATTTTTGGTATATTTTGTAATTGCATGAGATTTCCACTAGCCCTTGGAAAATCAGAAAGCAGCGCAAAACCTGTTATTATATATAAGTTATAATGTTTTAATTTAATAATTTACACCTAGAATTAGGGCGGGGCCTATGAAAGTGCGGGGCACACTGCGACCGCATAGGTTGCAGTGACCTAAGTCTGTCCCTGGATTTGACCCCAATACTTCAGTGAAATCGACGATACTACCGTTGATGCTTCAAATGTCAAATATTTCGATTTCTATTCCTCACAAAAAGAATAATCAATCACTTGAAATTTAATCTGGAATAGCTTCCCTTTCAAAAACATCATTTTTTTTAAATTTTGTATCTCATATTTGACTCCCAACAACGATGTCTTTAAAGAGTGGGGATAAAATGGTTTTATTTTCTCTACATTCAGTTTCGTGATGAATTCAATCATTTAAAATGTTTTAAAAAATAAAAAAATAAATTATTGATTTGATAGCTTTTCTTTATCCTATTGAACCGACATTTCATACACCTCGTGTCACGTGACAACGCGTTGTATTTACGTTTCAGAAAGATCACATCTTTAATTATTAAATTAATTACTTAAAATTTATTTGATTAATTTTTTAAGGCGACGATCTAATAAGAAGAATGTCGTGCGTTCTATCCCCATACTGGCCTGTTTCTTAAATATTATTAATCTGACTAAAACAAACAATTAACAAGCAAATATGAAAAAAAAAATCAAAAAAAAAAATGTTGCTCCTTACTACAGCTTATAGAACGACTATTTTGTTCTTAATCAATAACTAATGAATTTAAGATTTAAAAAAAAAAAGGAACATTGTTTACCCCACCCGAGGAAAAAAAATCCTGGTTTAGAGAATCTAGTAGAGTTTAAAATATAAAATTCTAATAATAGGCCTATAGATCTAGACTTACAAGACGGTGCGCAAAATGTCTCAACTGTCTATTATTTATTAAATTATTTAAGGAATATAATTGGCCTGCTTGCAAAACTACCCCGAAGACATAGTCTGTTCAAGATAAAGATTTTCTAGCCTAATTATTATTTTCATATGCTTAGAAAAAATTATAACAGACAGACTTGAGTTTTCCCAGTGTGGTCAAATAGCTAAAAATTTGTTTCCCTATTCTACACAACAGCTATAGAATTTCTAGGAAAATCGTTAGAGCCGTTTCGGAGAACCGTGTCCAAACACACAGATTTCGGAGCCTATGAATGTGCGAGCTGATTAGAGGAATTATTAGAGAAAAATATAGTGAAACATGTATATTGACCTTCATTTTCAGTTTGAAGTTCCTCAATTTTCTCTTCTGTTTCTTCCAGTTTCTGTCTTAAGCGAATGATCTCAATCTGTAGACTGTCCACTTGTCGCCTCAGTTCACTGGAAGCAGGCTCAGTGTCTGTGTCCAAGGATTTGGACTTTTTCAGTTTGTCGTCTTTCTTGTGGTGGACATGTTCTCGGATATGTCGAGTCTAAGAGACAAAAGGGTAAGTAAGTTATAAGTCATAGAAACAATTTTGTAACGTGGAAAGTGGGTGTGGTAAGTTATAGTTCTTGTATACTCGTAATGTAAGGCGTGGGGCGCTGTGGTTTAGTGGTTTAGCGCTTTACTTTTGAACCAGGGGTCCTGGGTTCGAATCTTGGTGATGAGTGGGATTTTGCATTTCGGGAATTTTAGGGCGCCCCTGAGTCTACCAAACTCTATTGGGTGGCTGAATTTAGTTGGGGTAAAGTAAAGGCGGTTGGTCGTTGTGCTGGCCACTTGACACTCTTGTTAACCGCAAGCCAGAGAAACAGATGACCATTGCATCATCTGTCCTATAGACCACAAGGTCTGAAAGGGGGACTTTTAATTTGAGGTGACGAGAGTTGGAATCCATTGAAAAGACATACAAAACAATAAATCAAGAACATATTAGGTAAAAGTCTTAATTCGAATTAATATTTAACAATGTATATTTAATATTTAATGTATATTAGTATAGTGTTTAATATTATAGTTATTTTATTTTGAAATTTAATGTGCTTTTCAAGGATTCCTCTTACAAAAAAAGAAGTTCAAATTTACCATGGACATATCACGAGTTCCTCAGTGCTCGCGAAAACCGTCCAACAGCTGGGCCAAAAGAACAGCTTAAAAGAATGCACGGGGGTGTCATTGAATGAGATTCTAGCCAAGGCAAAAAGATGAAATGAAATGGAGAAAGATGATCGACATATCATGTGTGGTGCACCAACTGCCAACAATCTAAAGAATAGTTGAAGGTGTAGGCCTACTTTATATTTATTCAAATTATGTTTTTGACGCAAATATCTTAAAATTGTGCTGACCAGCGTGTCAATTCTGCAATTCTTTTGACTATATGAAAACAAAAAATATGATCAAAAAGTAATAGAGGGGATGGACTTATGGGATCATGGTTATTACCTGGACAACACTGAGTCTCTCTATCTCTCTGTCTTTCTCTATAAGCTTCCACCTCAGGTCATCTGCTTCTTGAGACAGCTCGCGCAACTTGTCCTCGTAGTAAGCGTTTGGGGTGGAGGGCTCAGCGAGGGTCAATGTGGATGCAGCCTCTTTCTCAGCAAGCCGCTCTTGTAGAAACTTCACCTAAAACAAATGTTGGCACATCGATTAGACCCAACACGCTAGGAAGTATAATTGTTCTAAATTTCATAAAACATAACTCTTGTTTTATAATTATGATTTCTGATTTATGTGATTATGTCCCTTTGCATAAAAAAACCGATTGGTGGAAAAAAATACTTTTTGTTGTTAGCGTCTAAAGATACGTTTTTAAACCAGGAAGGGGTATACAAAATAATTCTAGGAGAAGAGCATTAAAAAAACGACCGAGAATTTCTATGATTTCTGATATGATATAGCAAGCTCAGAGCTCTACGGTCCTAATTCGTTTGGGAACCAGTGGGGGGAGGGGGTATCTGGGAGAAGGTTTTCCGTGCTGCCTTTAGGCGCTCAGAAAACACAACACTGCTCGAGTCGGGCGTCGAACCTCGAGCCCCCTTCATAGGTAGCCAAGCCAAACTAAGTTTAAGCCTACTTAGCTTCTCGACCACGCTTCCCATTCATTTCGAAAAACATTGGAAAACATTTCAAATTTCAAAACAGGTCCTATACATGGGAAGAGAAAGGCTGAGAGACCAAGGCAAATATGGAGATCAGTTTTACAAGACGACAGGATGGACCCAAGGGGAATAGCCAAGAGTTTGATGGCTCTGTTGCGGCTCTATGTTCCACTAGGAGTCTAAAGGATTAAATCAAGTTAGCTCATCTTTACCAAGAGGCCTGAACAAGACATTGGCCCCAAAACACTCTAATAGAAAGGAGACTATATGGAGAGCTCCCTGATTTGGAAACCACTTAGCAGTTCATCTTATATATAGGTTCCGTTATCTGAACGCTTCAACATAAACATGAGAACAAGGAAGAGAAAGAAAGTTAACTCAATGTGGGTGAAAACAAAAAGACGGTGGGTCGTTGTGTTAGCCACACGACATTCTCGTTAATGTCTTTACCTCCGCTTGCAGGTTCTCATTCTCCAAGTCCATGTCGTCCAACTTCTTGTGTGACGTCATCAGCTCTTGCTCCACCATCTCCAGCTGCACGCGGAGCTAAAAATAGAATAAAACATTCAAACGTAAATAAGGTAAAAAAAAATAATTAAAAAAATAAATAAAGTACCCATTTCCTACTTCGTAATCTATAGGCTAGATGACATAAAGGTCGTCTGTTTCTATGACCAACGGTTAACGATGGTGTCATGTGACCAGCACAATGACCGACTGCCTCTACTTTCCCCAACTAGGGTGAAGTACTCATTAGGGTGAACTGGACTCAATATTACTGTACACCTAATTGACTAAAAAAAACTGCTATTTATGGATTAACCTCTACCTTATGAAAATCTTTACTACTATAGCTTCACATAAATAGTATTAACAAACAAACACAAATCTTTCCAAACTGAAACATGCTGTTGGGATTCCAACACATTTATTTCCCTTGCCTGATTTTCATATAATCTTAAGGATCCTCAATGGCGTTACTATATATTCTCTATTGATTCTCTCCCTTTTTAAAAAATGAAACATATTGCAAAAAGTCTCGAGACCAACATTACCTGCATGACGTTCATGAGATCTTCGTCGGTGGAGTCCTTCCTTTGCGACACCGGAATAGGCTCGTCGCCATCGATGATGTCATTTCCGTCGGCGCCTACGATTAATATTACGTCATCAGACAGACCACTGCTTCCCAAAGCTAGAAGGGGATAGACGATAAAACGACAAGCATCATTAAAAAAATATATATTTTAAATATTTTTGAAAAAAAATGACACAAACTCTTATGGAGCCCTGTGGGTCTGTTTTAATTTTTGGTGAGACGAACAGGCAAACGTTCATGTTTAGACAATTTCTAACAAGATGAACATGGGGCATGGAAATCTGATTTTAAAAGATAAATTATATTAATAATATTAATATTTAGAAATAAGCGTAAGCGGAGTTACGAAAAACATGAAAATGGATACTAAAATTAGAAACAGTAAATTTCTATTAATTATGAACACAATTCTATATTTTAATGTACATAATCTACATATTGCAATGTTTCCCAAACTGTGTTCCTTGAGGCCTGAATATGTGTTCCACAAACTACTGCAATAATTAACTAGTAGGCCACCTCGTGAATTAATCTCTCTATAAAAATAAGCAAAGTGTTTCGCTAAATGCTCAGAATGTGCAAAATGTTTGGTTCAAGAATCAGTCTAGGGACACTGAAATAGTGTATGAGTATTGTATTGTTGGATGTCATTCGTAGTAGCTAGCTGATACCCGTTATGCTAAGCCATTATCTCATGTCATGATGTCGATTGTCCACATGCTGGAGCCCCTAAAGAGGTCAAGCCCACCGGGCCCTCAACTCCATAGCTAAACCACTTCATGTACCTAATTATGTATGCATCTATCTCTTTGTTAACCTGTTAGTATTTACCGCTACCTCTTTGTATAAATATGTCCACCTGTTAGTATTAGCCTCTACCTGCTTTGTATAAATATGTCCACCTGTTAGTATTAGCATCTACCTGCTTTGTATAAATATGTCCACCTGTGAGTATTTGCCTTTACCTGCTTTGTAGAAATATGTCCACCTGTTAGTATTAGCCTCTACCTCTTTGTATAAATATGTCTACCTGTTAGTATTTGCCTCTACCTCTTTGTATAAATATGTCCACCTGTTAGTATGTGCCTCTACCTCTTTGTATAAATATGTCTACCTGTTAGTATTAGCCTCTACCTCTTTGTATAAATATGTCTACCTGTTAGTATTTGCCTCTACCTCTTTGTATAAATATGTCTACCTGTTAGTATTTGCCTCTACCTCTTTGTATAAATATGTCCACCTGTTAGTATGTGCCTCTACCTCTTTGTATAAATATGTCCACCTGTTAGTATGTGCCTCTACCTGCTTTGTATAAATATGTCCACCTGTTAGTACTAGCCTCTACCTCTTTGTATAAATATGTCTACCTGTTAGTATTTGCCTCTACCTCTTTGTATAAATATGTCCACCTGTTAGTATTAGCCTCTATCTCTTTGTATAAATATGTCTACCTGTTAGTATTTGCCTCTACCTCTTTGTATAAATATGTCCACCTGTTAGTATGTGCCTCTACCTCTTTGTATAAATATGTCCACCTGTTAGTACGTGCCTCTACCTGCTCTTATGGACTCTGTGTGTTTCTTCTCCTCTTCCAGTTCTCTCTGCCTCTCCTTCTCTTTCTTCTTGTGCTTGCTCGCCTTCTCGCTCATCTTCTGCAACTGCAGACGCAGATACTCGTTCTCTTCGTCCATGCTGGACACCCTCTTGCGAAGCATTTTGGACTCTTCCTCCGTAAACTTTAGCTGATCTGTTTGAATTATAGAGATCACTATATGCCACTATAGGGTGTGAGGGACATCCTTGAATTCATAATAATAGCAATAATAATAATAATAAGGCTTGTCTTGGAATCCGAAGATTAATGAGGAATGCAGTATTTCCCGTGGTTTCGCAGCCCCAGCTGTGAACTTAAAAGAGTTGACAGACTCTATCAAAGGCAAAAGACAGAGTGGAACGGAGAAAAACGGTTAACAGATCTTGAATGATGCCCCAAAAGTTAAGCAGACCAAGATTTAAGTGAAGGTGAATGAGAATATAACAGAAACAAAATTCCGTTCTTCAAAATGATTAAATGTAGTTAAGAGGTGTAGATCTCTTCAAGTGAGATACTTTACCAAAATTTTCTGAGATTTAAAAAAGTTTTAGATGGTGTCAAGCTAAACAAATAAAAAGCGTGAAACAATCTTAAAGTTTATCGTCCACACCACTTTCACCACTTAACGCTAAACGCCAACCTCTTTGTCATACCGGTTCATTTTATAGCTCTCCTCAGCATTAGGCTTTAAAACTCTAATTAGCAAATTAACCCACTAAAACCTAATGTGCTGTTAATAGGTTTCTAAAAAAATATTTTTTTTTGTTATACATAAGTAATAGGATTCAATGGGTTAACACAATTCTTTATCTTTCGTCCTCACCACGAAGGTCGTTTTCCCTCTCCATGGTGTCACAGAGGTCCTTCATCAGCTGAGACACGTCATATTCCTTGCTCCCTTGCTTGCCGATGGCGCCCAGTGGTGGCTGCAAAAAAAAAAATCAAAAAAAAATCATAACAGTTTGGTGGAACTGGGGAAGATTCAAGGGCGGTGTGTTGTGTGACCCAAACGCAGAATGCTCTCAACTATTAGGGAACATTCAGATAGAGGCGGACCTGATGAGGGTCGCTGCTTGGCCTTCTTTACCGCCGGGAGCATTACTCTTCTGTTATCTTAGTGTCCAATGGGGACGTCAGCCGCTCTCACCTTCAACAAGCTTCATCTCAGACAAGTGTAACGAGATGGTATATAAATTACTTGGCTCCCGGAATTCAGTATTACTTGGCTCCCTGAATTCAGCCTTACTTGGCTCCCGGAATTCAGCCTTACTTGACTCCCGGAATTCAGTATTACTTGGCTCCCGGAATTCAGCCTTACTTGGCTCCCGGAATTCAGTATTACTTGGCTCCCGGAATTCAGCCTTACTTGGCTCCCGGAATTCAGTATTACTTGGCTCCCGGAATTCAGCCTTACTTGGCTCCCGGAATTCAGCCTTACTTGGCTCCCGGAATTCAGTATGATGTCTGGCTGCCTAATATTCACCGACAAGAATGCCTCCCTATGGTGCTCGCTATTGAAGCTTGTAAGATGCATTTATATCCTAATCTCCTCAAATCTTTCTCATTTTGATTTTGTTATATCGCCCACACTTTTCTGAATATTGCTATTATTTTCTACTATTTCTGAAATTCTATTTCATTTAGTGTGGTATTGCTTTATCTTTAAAATTGAAATAGAAGTTAAAAGGACATTTTTTGGAGGTTTAAAGTTGGTCGTGATAATAGTGGAGATTTTCATTCTAAAGTTATCTGCTCTTTGCTTTTTGTTGTTTTGTTTTTTTTCTTCAATTTTCAGTTGATTCCACAGTGCAAAAAACTGTCTAGTTCATCCATACTTCTATATTCGTACACCGGACATACCAAATGGCTTGTTATTTATTGACGGTCTCCATTCTAGGTGAAGACCACAGGACTGCAGTTACGTCTAGTGAGAAGTCTCATACAAAACTCACCATTAGATTTAATACCAAATTAATAATAATTCATAAAACTATAATACATAAATTAATGTGTTACATACTTTAAACAAGATTTCCACAATGGTTTTAGAATCAAAATAGATTTAACCTAGAATTTGTCTTGACGACTTTGTCTTTACAGAAGATTTCAGTGAAAAATATCTTATCTTATCTTATAAAATACAGACGTTACTTCATAAAAGAAGATGATTACGTCCTACACGTGTTCCTAGGTCAATCTAGTCATGCATGTCAACCTATGACTTAAATTCAGTCATTTGTTTTCCTGGCTGGCTCAGGCAACCCACTCCATACTCTAATAGCATTAGGAAAGAAGGAGCATTTTTACAAATTTGTCCTAGCATATGGAACGAGAAATGTGCCTTTATCTTTGTGATATGTATTGTGCTTCTAAGGCTCCCTGGTCGAGTGGACTCCAAACTCGATGATCCCGACCTCTGAGTTCGAACCTTGCTTGTCTCCATGCCTTGAAGTCCTGCAGGAATTTTAGGCTCTCGACGGAGAAAACTTTCAAAGTATCCAACTTACTAAGTATCTCTTTCATAAAGCTAAATATGGTTTATGAGTATTATTTAGGTTTAGATTTTATGGGACATCGACACAATTTAGGCCCTATTGTGAGGGTATTATAACAAAGCTTCTATCAACTCACTCTGTCTGTCTGGTACAAATTTTGGGCTCGTTATTTCTCCCACACCCATTCTCTGATGAAGTTCAAACTTTACACTATTGTTTGAATCTAACAAAACGGTCCAACAGACTAAACGATAGGTGAAGGTTAACAAAACATGGATAAATAAATAAAAAATTAACCAATTAGTCAATTAATTACTTGTAATTTATTATTTTGTTTGATACCATAAAGGGAAATTATTTCTTTTGTTTAAGTGATATGACTAAATCTGTTATTTGTTGTTGTCTCTCTACACATTATTTCACCCACACCCATAGATGAGCTTTTTTTTTTTTTTTAAAAAAAGTATTGTCCTATTTGTTTACTATAAATTTTTTATTAGATGGGAGATAACAATAACTATTGAAAGGGTTGCCATAAAATACCACAGTCACCTCCCTTAGTGTAGTGTATTTACGATCTTCACTAATAATTCTTGTGAAATTTTTTTTCCACTATATTAAGTTTACTGAGTGATGAGGTCTAATCTACTCCTTAAATTTATTTCTTATAAAGCTCTATATTTATTTAAATCAAATGAACGAAAATAAAATAAAATAATTTATAAGATATTGTAACTCCATAGAACTGAAGAACTAGATCTCTATCAGAGTCTCTAAGTCTACATCATTCACTATATGTCTTTCTCTCTTCCTCTCTTTCTTTCTGTCTCTCTCTTTCTTTTTCTCCCTCTCTCTCTCTCTTTCGCTCGCTCCCTGTCTCTTAGGTTCAATAACTATAAATGTCTAAATACTAAACAAACTGGGGGCTCAACGTTTAGCGCCCAAGTATTGGACTAGACTAAATATTTCTTCCATGAAGCACTTAAGTGTACTCAAGGAAATTTCTAGGGATGCATTTATTGTTTTGTTGTATATTGAATTTTATAGATTCATTTAAATGCTTTATTCATTATGACATAGACCATTTCTAGTTGGATTGAAATTATTTGTAATAAACCCGAAAAATCATTACGTTTAATGTTGCAAAGGTTAAATAAATATAAAATTCTAAAACATTACATCACTGAATCTTGCAACCTTCCTTTGACATAATATTATGTCAGAATGGATCTCATTCACCAATCGTAAACAAACATTTAGCCACATGATTCTCTATATCTTCTATAAAAATTACGATCTAATTTTAATACACAATGGCTGTCACGTGACAGTTTTTTTTTTCGGTGTTTTGTTAATATTATCACGTGACTAAATGACTAAAGAAATCGTTAAACGTGCAAGTCACATGGCACCCTCGTTGTTCTCAAGGATGGTAAACATCTGGTCATTTGACCAATAGACGTCTAGGTTTAGAGAACATTACTTCTCTTCTTTCTATTATTACTATTATTATTATTGTTATTATTATTAATCATTCCATTAAGTTATCAGTTGGATCTTCTTGTCACCTAGCTCAAGCTTAAATATTCTTGGTGTCGTGGAGATGATTGTAGGATGATCCGCTCTATTGATTTACGCGCACTAAGACTAATCAATGACGAAGTTTTGTAAAAAAAATTTCTTATCATTTGTTGGTCCAAATTTAAAAAAAAAATAACCTGGAGAAGAAATTTTTATTGTTATTTTGAGAAAAAAAAATACTTCTATAAATTTTGTTTTTCATGCTTCTATAGCATGGTCAGAGAGCTATGGTCCAATCTCTTCTGTTGACATGTGGGAGATATGGGAATCTGGGAGAAGGCTTCCGTGCTGCCTTTAGATACAAAGCAAACACAATTCATCACAAACTAAAAAATTTCTAGTTTACATTGGGATTCGTACTCAAGCCTACCCAGGTAGCCAAGCGGCTTACGACACTCAACTACACAACGTGTTACTGAGTGGCAAAACCCGTTGACTACCTTTCAAAGAGGCTTTTTTTTTAGTCCCGATTCAAGACTCAAGCTAAATTTGGACTTTGAGCTCATAAAGACAGCATGGAAACCTTCCTGATACATCCTCCGTCCACTGGTCTAAGAGAGATTAGGCCAAAGCACAGTGACCATTCAATAAGCATAAATATTGTTCAAACAAAAATGTGGATATTTGTTTACATTTTTTTTTAGTCTTATAAAAATAAGCATTTCAATTGGTCCTCTAGGCCTGTTTCTTGTCTATAACTATTCAATCTTTTTGTACAAGTCGTTTTACTTTCTATGGTTGACACTAATTATTGCAAGTGAAAACTAATATTTTAGGGAAAAGATTTAGAAACGTCTAAAAAGTCCACTAATCATGCACTGTACTGTATGTACCATTTGTAGTGACAAAATATCAAACACTTAAGAGAGATAACAAAAACATTTTGAAAACAATAAAACACACACACACACACAAAGAAATTAAGCGATTTGCGTTGAGTTGGACAAAAAAAAATTGACAATTTCTTTATTGGAAGAAGTTGAAAAAAAAAAAAATAAAGTCAAGATGAAATATTGATGTATGCATCTAGTTGTAGTGCATTCGCATACATTGACCTGTGGGGTGAGTAACAAAGCAATAAAAAAATTATGACGTGTGAAATAACAAGAGCTTTACAGTATTCCAAAACAAAGAAATGTGTTGCATAGAGTATCAAGTTACAATCGAGGCATTAAATATTCAGACTTTTTAATTATTCCTGAATCGGTTATAGGAGATAACACGGCGTAGAAAAACAAATAAATAAATAGCTTGGCCTTAAAACTAACTGACCTTCTCTGTTGCCAACTACATACAGAAGAAGTGAGATATAATTTTAACTATCATTCAATGCCTGGTAGCTCTTCTTCGTATCAACTTTCTTACTAGCTAGTTGCCCGTTTGTTTAGAAGTAAGTCGCAGGAAGTAGAGTGAAACTGTAATGCTCCTTTGGTCTTGACATTAGTTTGTGCTATAAACGAAAGAGTTTTGAATAGTTTGATTCTGCAGTGCTATAAAGTGAAAATAAAAATTAAAAAAACAGTGGCGTAGCTAAAAATTCGGAGGCCCGGGGGAGGGGGGCCTGACATCTTTAGGGGCCCTGGCAGTTTGACATTTGACATCATGACATGAGATAATGACGTAGTATTTTATGTAAAAACACATTTCGGACACTCATTTGGGAGCCCCCCCCCCCTCAAGTGTGGGCCCGGTGTGTGGACTTCCCCCCCCTCCCCCCACCCCCACTGACAAAAATTATCGACTACCTGTTAGAAAACAATTACCAACACTTCTTCTGTTTTGTACACCGGATACACCAGAAAGAGATTGTCCGTCATGAATTAAAAAATGTTTAATATTTGCCTAAATCTTGGTTCCAGTCACATACACAGTCTCAGGTCAATAGCTTATCATTATCTTAACACTAACATAAAAAGATGTGTTCCTAGGATATTGACAGATTGTTCTCCATACCATTAGCATGATACAATATTGAACCTACTGGTATTTACATCTGTAAATTACTGATTTTGTTCTAACTAGGTTTTGGAAAAAATTTGAAAAAAAATAATAAAATTTAGAACTGCAAAACAAGATGAAACAAAATTTACTCAAAGAGTGCAAATTTCTCTAAACAAATGTACATGTTATTTACGAAATATATCAAATAAAATTTAATGTAGTCAATTTCTGATAGCCATTTAAATTGACACATTGTGTACAAACAGTTTATAATACAATTGAAAACTTTGTTTTGAAACTCTCAAGTTCAAGAAAAGAAACTGTACAATAAACGTCACTCAAGTTTGATTGCATTTCAAAAATTTGCGAGGCACTCATCCCCATGACATTGATGTCATTTAACACATCACTAAAAAGATTGACATTAAAACTGCCAATGACCAAAATAAAACATGCTTTAGAAATTAAAATATGACATTAAAAGCAGCACTCATCAAAATTAATATAAAACATATTCTCAAACAAACTATACATACAAGAGACTTTTCAACTGACGTTCAATACAACAGACAAACAACAGGAATTCAATAATTTAAACTACGATTATGTACACTTTGTCCACGCTTTACAAACAAATGCATTTTGCATCTTTCAGATGCGTAACCAGAAATGAGTTCTTCTTATCAGCACGTGATCTCCTGTGGAGCAAGTGTAACAAACAAGAGTAGAAAGCCTCGTGCGATAAATAAAAATGTCACTTATAAAATGGGGTGAAGTCTCTATTTCTGGATACGCCTCTGTAAATAAAAGTACAGTTATCACAAGTTCGAAGACTGAAAAAATGTTGATTTTTTTGTTTGTATCTAAATCAGAAAAGTAGTTAGATTTATATCAACACGATATGGGAGACAAAATCGCTAAAGTTTCTACGCCGTTTTCTCTCGCTGGTGTCAGTCGATGGATCGTGTGTAGATACCTGAAAGAACCTGAAACATGTAAAAATGTGGATGTTTGAAGATTCTCTGTCATTTACGAAAACAAACGAAACAAATATTCGTATTTAATACTTAACTTAATATTTAGAGAACATAATACAAATGTTAATTTTCTTAGAAATAAATAATTTACTTTTTTTTTAAATAATAATTTTTATAAAGAGAAAGACAACTAGCAGCAAGAAAAAAATTGTTATTTATTCAATATTTTTATTGATATACTTTTGTGTTTAACCTAAAAGGGCTATTTTCTTTTTTTTTCCCCTCAATTTCTACACTCAGCTTTACGTCGTGATATAAATTTCTGGATTTAGAAAACTCTTCAGAAAATTGGTGAACATTTACATGGTCAAAATAGAAAATAAAGTGAAAAGACATACAAAAAGTACATTTTATTGGTCACTAGAAATTATATCATATCTTTTGGTTTGACAGTTAAATTGATTGTGTCCACTCAACGCAAACGCAAAACAAAATATACAAAAGAGAAGAAGTCTTAAAACAGAAGGCTGCAAGCAACAAGCGACTGACTGGAAGAGAAGAAATGGAAACTATCTCAATGCAGAAAACAAAAAGTGTTTTGTATGTTTTTGGTGTCAGAAGTTTTTCATTAAAGCAATAAATGTTTTGATGCAGAAATCTAAAACCAATTAATATGAAATGTAATATATGATAGTAACACTAGGGTAAAAAAAAAAGACTTGACTATGTAAGTCATAAACGAGAAACTTTTAAGTCAGGAGAGTTATCTGGCCACGTATCGTCACGTTGTTACGCGACTCGCCAAAAGCAATCATGTGACAGAGGTGAACCTAGTCTCTAGGTCGCTGCTGGGCAACGTGGCCGCGTCAGAGGTCCGTGGTTCGAGTCCTCGACGAAACGTGTCTACTTATTAACTAGTGTACCCTAGTGCTTCTATTGTGATACTTTTAGGCATGTTAATTCATCATTTGTTTCAGAACCAAAGCTTCAAACTTCATGTATCTATAAATTTGGTTAGACTAATTTAAATATTTTGAATAAAAAAATAATAATGTAACTTTAATATACGTTTTTGTTTTAATTTCCTTCCTACTTTATGCCCCAAATAATAAAAAAAACTAAACATTCATTTTTATTGGTCATTGTAAAATTAAGAGCAAATTGGTGGCCAGTCTGGGGGATCGAGCCAACGACATTCACGTAATTACAATTACTTTCTAGAAACTTTTATTACTCTTATTTCTGAATGTTTCCATTATTTCAATTAAAAAACTTTTTTCTATCAACAAATATTCGTACCATTCCAAATCTTCTTATCTTATATACATGTATTGCAGACGTTACTTCAAAAAAGAAGATAATTAGGTCCTACGCATTTCATGTGTCAAACTAGTCATGCATGTTTGTCAATGACTTAAACTCTGCTAAGTCGTTGGTTTTCCTGGCTGATTCAGGCAACCCAATCCATTCTCTAATGGCACTAGGGAAGAAGGAGTACTTTTATGAATTTGTCCTAGTGTATGGAAATGTGCCTCTGTCTTTGTGTCTTTCTGAGTATTTCATTTGGTTTTGTCTTTCCATTTGTAAACTAGGGTTCAGTGTTTTATGTATTATATTTACTTTACTTTGAAGTCTTCTGTCCTAAAGCGTCTCTAAGTTTAGTTTGAAGGTCTTACTCTAATCAAATGTGAATATTTGTTTGTTTTAAATCTCATGGCTCTATTTTGTATTTGTTCTAGTTTCGTCATGTTTTCTTGAGTTGAGGGATCCCAAAACAGAGGATGCATAGGCCTATTCTAATATTGGCCAAAGTAAAGTTAAACAGCATTTTAGTTTTATGTTCTTGTTTGATTTGTAAAAAAAAATATTTTAATACACCCGAATGTTGTGCTTGATTTTTAATAATTTCATCACCATGGGGATTCAGTTTCACTTTCAGAACGCTCTACTCACTTTCAGACCAACTTCCAACTTCTGCCCTCTCTCCATGATAATAGCAGGAATTGTAAAGAGTATCATTGCTAGAAAAATGACTCTGGGCTCAAGTGCTTTGAGAGGCATGAAATCTAAAATTCAATTAGGGTTATGGTCAATGAGGGTGTCGTTTTGCCCCAGTTCCCTAAATATAAAGTGCCTTTTACTTTGAGTACAATATTATGAGTCAAATAACAAACCCATACATTGCCGGGATGTGATCCAAACAGCTTCAGCCTATTGATCACCCACCTATAGCATTAAATATTCAAATAATAATAATAACGTTTGTCTTCGAGGCCGAAGATTAGTGAGGGAAGCAGTATTTCCCGTGGCCACGCAACCTCAACTGCGACCTACATATTTTACCACTTCCAACGCAAGCATAACCATTGTTCCCCGGTGGTCGATTTAGATTTTTATTTAGACGTCTACGTCTTTCCTCGGCAGCGGATCTTCTTAAGGTCTCAAAAGTGTATTCCGCGGCTGTAAGTAAGTGACCTTCAGCTGTCTCTCTCTGAAGCCGCCTACAACCAGGTGCTCTCTTCTATGTCAGTTAAAGCAAGTTGGCGCCTAAGCTTTTCCGTGGGGCACCTCTGTTATGTCGACCCCATTTTAGCTCACCAAAAATGTGCTTTTGGCATACGCTTGTCCCCCATGCCCCGACCAGCGTAACTGTCGGACCATAAGAAGTCCCTCTGTAATGTCCATACCGGCGTTCTCAAGTACATCGCTGTTTGTAGTGCGGCCATGCCACCCAAAAATTTTCAAATAATGTAGTGTTACTAAAAAAAATTTCACTTTCCCAAATATCGCAAGACCTGAGTACAAAGCTCAACCAACCTTTTCATCATACCATTTTTTTTTTGCTAGCATACGTTTAACAAAGAGGGGTTCCGGGTTCGAATCCTGTTTTAGACTGGGATTTTTTCTTTCAGGATTTTTAGGGCGCCTCTGAGTCCACCCAGCTCTAATGGGTACCTGACAATAGTTAGGGAAAAGTAAAGACGTTTGGTCGTTGTGCTGGTCACATGACACCCTCGTTAACCCGTGGGCCACAGAAATAGATGACCATTACATCATCTGCCCCATAGAACGCAAGGTCTGAAAGGGGAACTTTACTTTTTTAAAATATTTTTAACATTAACCTAAGAATGAGAATTTAACTTTTGTAGTGCTTTAAATAGCTCCTTGGAACCGGATGTAGTAAGCCCCTTATGAATCCAACGTGTCACCGATTCGTTTATCTAAGCTCACTGGCTAAGCAATTATGTTTCATTATACTAAGAACATCATAAATGTCTGTTGGTTCATTTACTGTGATTTTCTGTCTACAAATTGTAACAATACTTTTCCGCCCCAGATGGAAACGCATTTAAATATATTAATCTAAAAAGATTATATTTCATCTCTCTCTCTCTCTCTCTCTCTCTCTCTCTCTCTCTCTCTCTCTCTCTCTCTCTCTCTCTCTCTCTCTCCCTATCTCTATTTAATTTGTCTTTTGTGTTCTTTCTATCTCTGTTTTTTGTTCTCTCTCTTTCTGTTTCTTCTCTTCCTTCCTCTTTTTGTTCTCTCTCTCTCTCTCTCTCTAAAGATATTAAAAGTGTCTGTGGTATTAGGCATTAGAAGTCAATTTTGAGGATAAAGCAGAAGCGCTGTCCTATAGGGAGCTCCAACAACTGAGTAGGACACTAGGACAGCCCATCATAACTATAATCTAGTGCCCAGGCATGCACTCTGGGAAAAAATCGTACAGATTCAACCATAGCCTCTCTCTCTCTCTCTTTCTCTCTCACACACACACACGGCAAAAACAGATAAATACACTCGCTCAGTTAATTACTGAACAAAATCTCCTAATATCAAAGTGACCTCCGTTTTCAAGCCTAAGATTTGATCAAAAGAAAAACTGACCATCTTAGAGGGGGAGGAGGTAATCTGACCATCATAGAGGGGGAGGAGGTAAGCTGACCATCATAGAGGGGGAGGAGGTAAGCTGACCATCTTGGAGGGTGATGAGGTAAGCTGACCATCTTGGAGGGTGAGGAGGTAAGCTGACCATCTTGGAGGGTGAGGAGGTAAGCTGACCATCTTGGAGGGTGAGGAGGTAAGCTGACCATCTTGGAGGGTGAGGAGGTAAGCTGACCATGTTGGAGGGGGAGGAGGTAAGTTGACCATCTTGGAGGAGGGAGGAGGTAAGCTGACCATCTTGGAGGGAGTGAGGAGGTAAGTTGGCCATCTTGGAGGGGGAGGAGGTAAGCTGACCATCTTGGAGGGGGAGGAGGTAAGCTGACCATCTTGGAGGTTGAGGAGGTAAGCTGACCATCTTGGAGGGGGAGGAGGTAAGCTGACCATGTTGGAGGGGGAGGAGGTAAGCTGACCATCTTGGAGGGGGAGGAGGTAAGCTGACCATCTTGGAGGGGGAGGAGGTAAGCTGACCATGTTGGAGGGGGAGGAGGTAAGCTGACCATCTTGGAGGGGGAGGAGGTAAGTTGACCATCTTGGAGGAAGGAGGAGGTAAGCTGACCATCTTGGAGGGTGAGGAGGTAAGCTGACCATCTTGGAGGGGGAGGAGGTAAGCTGACCATCTTGGAGGAGGGAGGAGGTAAGCTGACCATCTTGGAGGGAGGGAGGAGGTAAGCTGACCATCTTGGAGGGAGGGAGGAGGTAAGCTGGACACCAGGATATTGTAATCGTCCAGTATTTTTTTCTCTCATTCCAACTTCAGTCGAATGAAACGTTATTTCAAAGGGATGTAAATCCGTTAATTTTTTTTTCATTGTTCGTTAATTAATTTGTACAAAGTTGACCTGATATCAACTCCCGTCGTGTACTGGTAGACATTTTAAACATTTTGTTTCTCCCACTTCCCATTCCCGGATCAAATTGAAACTATGCACAATTATTCATTGTCCCTAACAAAACAAGAATCAGTAAAAAATAATAATAATTAATTAACCAATTAATTAATTAATTAGCGTTAATAAATGAATTTTGTTTAATATCAAAAACGGGAAATACATCTTACAGTTTTGATATATGGCTGTAAATTTGCAGTTCTTTCCCTTATATAAGCTTTGTTTTTTTTTATAAGTATTTTCTTATATTTTGCTTGTTTTGTTTTGTTTTAAGTTTTTACCCGCCAATGTAAAGAATAATCAGTTAAGGTCCTGTCAGTAGCGGTAAATATAATGCAGTTGGTAATAAGTACTACTTTCTGTATTGGATACCCAATTTAGATGGTCTTTGAAAGTGTGATTAACATTCATTATATTGGTGGGTTGGTGCTGGGTTGGTGCTGGGTTGGTGCTGTGTTGGTGCTGGGTTGGTGCTAGATTTCAGCTTACAGTGGATGTTATCGATGGTGTGCAGACAATGAGTGTTAGGGTCAAGGTCATTTCGATTCTCTGGAGATATTCAAACCACCAAGTCCATCTTTATCTTTATTGCTATAGACGTTATGCCGAGGTCGACAAATAAAGTCAAACTGAATTTCTATTTGTATGGACAAATACAATTATCTTATCTTGTATCTTATCTTATCTACCTGCCGGCCCAAGAAGAGGAGCAGTCGAGATGTCATAGGACTCTGTAAATGTTTGATCCGTTGCTTTGATTCGAAACGATTCCAGCTGAAAGACGAGTCGCTCTTGAAACCTCCCCAAAAACATAGACTATTAGTTGAATGTATTCACCTGCGGATCAGCCATACTCCCCATCCCTGAGTTTCTTCTACTTTCCCTCCTGCCCAAACCCCAAAAAGATAAGACCTACTAACCTTGCGATCTGGAGAAGTTGATTCCTTGTTATTGTTGCCCTTGGCTTCTTTCAGTTGCTGACGCAAGTCAGAGACCTGGGAAATGGAAGGGAAAAAAATATTTTTGAAAGTTAAACTTAGACTTTTGTTTTTCTCTCAACATATTCTTCTCCTCTTTATAACTTCTTAAGTTGGAATGTCATTTCTAGGAATCCCCCATTTATAATCCGACAATAAACTCATGCATTGATGCATATCTATATTATATCTATATCTATATTATATCTATATCTATATTATATCTGTATAGATAGATAGATTAGATAGACAGGCAGACAGGCAGGCAGGCAGGTACGAAGACATACACACAGACAGACATACAGAAAGACAGACAGTCAGATAGATAGATAGACAGATAGATAGATAGATAGATAGATAGATAGATAGATAGATAGATAGATAGATAGATGGATGGATGGATGGATGGATGGATGGATGGATGGATGGATGGATGGATGGACGGACGGACGGACGGACGGGTGGATGGATGGATGGATGGATGGATGGATAGATAGATAGATAGATAGATAGATAGATAGATAGATAGATAGATAGATAGATAGATAGATAGATAGATTGATTGATAGATAGGAAAAGAAAAGAAATCTGGAACTCTCTAAAAGATGATCACATAAAAGGTCAAATGTTTGTGCTCACTACCAAGCCTCATTTCTCATTCTTCTTAATGCGCAGACGTGCTAGCAATTGAGGGGAAATATTACCTCACCACCCCGCCTCCCTCTTAAGAGTGAAAAAAAGTTGTAAACTGATACGATGTTCCTAAAATATGTTTGTTAAGTCTGTCTAGATCTTGTACGTTATAGAACGTCCAATCGGCTTCAATAAACAACGGGAGAGAGGAGACAATATTAGTAGTGCGCGAGTGTTTTCTTTTTTTATTTGCATCTGTAAATGCAGAACAATTACACTACAGTACATAATGAATATAATGTACTTACGTAATGTAGCTACGTCATGGTATATGTTTTGTACCAAAAATAAGGCCCACAACTTAGAGGCAGTCTGTATTGCTATTGTTACAGCGTTAGAGATGGATGAGCCCGTTAGCGTGAGGAGTTTACGGTGTAGAAATAGTCTACCCTTTCGGCTAAGGGCCCGGCACATGACGCTCGCCCAGGGCCCCGAGCAACGTTAATGCCGCCCCTGACTCTAGGCCACCTGTAAGTTCCACGAATTGGGTCGCATGTATCCAGGTGTCTGGTACTCTTTCTCTCTATAGTAGCAACAGACAGTTTCCATACCTTGTTTCTGATTTCTGAAACCTACTTATTGTTTACAGAGTTTGTTCTAACCTACCTGGGAGAATCTAAATCTAATGCTCTAGGTTCTTTTAAAGCATAACTTCTTTTAACACTCACTGTCAGCTGGGATACATTACAGATTCTAAAACGGAACATTCGGTAACCTCCCATTTAAACTAAAAAAAAAAAGGAAAATATTTTTAAAAATTCCTTTTTTAAAAAATAAAGCTTATGTAAGGAAAATAACTCTGCACTTAGTATTATATTTCTCAATAATGTAGAAGTTATTTCTCTTATTAAATATCAAACTATTTAGTCTATTTTCTAATTGATTCATATTTTGTTAGGTTTAAAAATTTAACTTGATCTTTGAATGGGTGTGGGAGAAATAAATCGTTCAATTATCTAAGTGGACGAAGCCATATATATGTGAATATTAAAGAATTATTTTTCATTGTTGGTATTAAACAAAATAATTAATTATCAGTAATTAATTTCATTTATTGGTTAATTTTTTAAAATTGATTCGTATTTTTTCTACGCCAATGAATAATTGTGCAAAGTTTAAACTTGATTTGAGAATGGGTGTGGGAGAAATTACGAGTACAAACTTTTTACCAGACAGACAGACAGACAGACAGAGTGGGTTGATAAAAGTCTACAAAAAGGCGAACGAGTCACAATAACAATGGAATCACCGAGCCCCATAGGTAATTAGTTCGTCCCTACCAGTTCCTACAACACGCCCCAGCCTGCTCTAACCTCCCCTTCTCTCTCGTTATCTAACATGCAGCACCAGATGTCGCAAGAACTCCCTGATTAATATGCTACTCTTGTTTCTCATTAGCCTACTGCCGTGTGCTGGAGAGAGAAAGGGGCAGGGTGTTATAGGATGGGTATATTCTACCATGTCTGGGTTTGTAAACATCTATATTCTAGATCTCGTAACAGTTTTATTTTTATAATAATGAGGTAAATGACAAAACAATATTTCTTGCTTCTGCCTTCTCTTGTCACACACATTTGTGACAGTCCAACTTTTCCGATTTGTTTGCTATTTTGTTTGCTATTTTGTTTGCTATTTTGTTTGCTATTTTGTTTGCTATTTTGTTTGCTATTTTGTTTGCTATTTTACACCAGCGGCGGCTGATTTCATTTCTGCCTCCATAGCCAACATTAACGTTGAACAGATATATAAACTAAAAGACTTTTTTACAAAGCTTCTATCAACTCACTCTGTCTGTCTGTCTGGTAAAAAGTTTATACACGTTCTTTCTCGGACACCCAATCTCGGATCAAGATTTAAATTTTGCAAAAATTATTTCTTTTACCTGATAACACAAGAATCAATAAACACAATTTAACCAATGCCAATTAGTTAATTAAGTAGGCTATTGATTATTAATTATTTTGTATGGTATCTCGAAAAATGGAAAGGAAATTACACTAGACTGAGGTGGTAGAAAAGGTTGAATTAGTACCCTTAATAAGTCTCCGCTTTTAGAGGAATTTTAAACACAAAAGATAACTATACAATCTTCTATATTTTATACACACATCACTAACAGAGTTATTACGAGTCGTGAGTCATGAGTTGAAATCCTGGTCGTTTCCCCCTTTTAAAAAACGATTACGGTAAAATCACCCCCCCCCCCCCATTTTCCAGATAAGTGATAGGATCATAGCGTAGTGAGAAAGTGATAGGATCATAGCGTAGTGAGAAAGTGATAGGATCATAGCGTAGTGAGAAAGTGATAGGATCATAGCGTAGTGAGAAAGTGATAGGATCATAGCGTAGTGAGAAAGTGATAGGATCATAGCGTAGTGAGAAAGTGATAGGATCATAGCGTAGTGAGAAAGTGATAGGATCATAGCGTAGTGAGAAAGTGATAGGATCATAGCGTAGTGAGAAAGTGATAGGATCATAGCGTAGTGAGAAAGTGATAGGATCATAGCGTAGTGAGAAAGTGATAGGATCATAGCGTAGTGAGAAAGTGATAGGATCATAGCGTAGTGAGAAAGTGATAGGATCATAGCGTAGTGAGAAAGTGATAGGATCATAGCGTAGTGAGAAAGTGATAGGATCATAGCGTAGTGAGAAAGTGATAGGATCATAGCGTAGTGAGAAAGTGATAGGATCATAGCGTAGTGAGAAAGTGATAGGATCATAGCGTAGTGAGAAAGTGATAGGATCATAGCGTAGTGAGAAAGTGATAGGATCATAGCGTAGTGAGAAAGTGATAGGATCATAGCGTAGTGAGAAAGTGATAGGATCATAGCGTAGTGAGAAAGTGATAGGATCATAGCGTAGTGAGAAAGCTAAACGCATGAAATTGCGCTAAACAAAAAAACATTGGTAACAATATTTCTAATCGCACATTTTTGTATTGTTGTAGTTCTAGATCTATAAGAAACTTAATTAAATGACTGATCCAATTACACTTCGTATAAGCGTTTTTTTTTTGTTTTTTTTTTGTTAATTGTTTTTCTTCTTTGCTTCTAGCTGATGATGGTCACGTGACCTTAACTTCCTGTGCTATTATTTTGGTCTAGCAGGTTTTTCCTGTCTCTATTTCTATTGTATTTTTCCCTACAAAGTCCATCCAAATGAGTGATTGATAGCACATTCTGTCCCTCTATATATTATAACTGACCCACATGTAGCTAGTTCATAAGTATGAAGCCATGCAGATTAATCTGTTTACGACATTTGAACGTACGACATACTCAGTAAGTAACTCATTGTCTAATATTTGACATTTGCACGCACTGTTTAACAAACACACACACACACACATCTATGTAGTGCAGGTATAAACAAACACATACACACACAAATGCATCTATGTAGTGCAGGTATAAACAAACACATACACACACAAATACATCTATGTAGTGCAGGTATAAACAAACACATACACACACAAATACATCTATGTAGTGCAGGTATAAACAAACACATACACACACAAATACATCTATGTAGTGCAGGTATAAACCAACACACACACACACACACACACATCTATGTAGTGCAGGTATAAACAAACACATACACACACAAATACATCTATGTAGTGCAGGTATAAACAAACACATACACACACAAATACATCTATGTAGTGCAGGTATAAACCAACACACACACACATATCTATGTAGTGCAGGTATAAACAAACACATACACACACAAATACATCTATGTAGTGCAGGTATAAACCAACACACACACACACACACATCTATGTAGTGCAGGTATAAACAAACACACACACACACAAATACATCTATGTAGTGCAGGTATAAACCAACACACACACACACATCTATGTAGTGCAGGTATAAACAAACACATACACACACAAATACATCTATGTAGTGCAGGTATTAACCAACACACACACACACACATCTATGTAGTGCAGGTATAAACAAACACACACACACACACACATCTATGTAGGGCAGGTATAAACAAACACACACACAAATACATCTATGTAGTGCAGGTATAAATCAACACACACATCTATGTAGTGCAGGTATAAACAAACACACACACACAAATACATTTATGTAGTGCAGGTATAAACAAACACACACACACACATCTATGTAGTGCAGGTATAAACAAACACATAACACGCAAAGAGGGGGGGGGAGAGGGAGAGTACACTCCAGAATCCCAGCATTCACGTTGCCATGGTAATGTCTTCCAGGCAATTTTTTTTTTGGTGGGTGGGAGGGCGAAGAAACAAAAACGAAGACTGTATAAATAGACTCTGTGCTAGCACACTTATTCCAAGTAACTACAGCATGTGTAGGACGAATGTGTTGAACAGCGACACGGATTTCAGTGAAATGCGTTGAGTGAAAGAAATGTATGCTTTGGAATGAGACAAATACACTGACAGACAGAAAGACAGACAATCAGGTAGAGAATCGGGAAGTCAAACAGAACAACAATAAATCTGAGAAATTGTAAATATTTTTACCAGTTATTTTCGTTTAACGCTATGTCATGCTTTTAGCTTTCTCAGTACTCTATGACCATATCACTTCTCTGGACCAGTTGGCAATGGGGGGGGGGGGGGGGGAGAGAAAGGGAGATGTGAAATTTACCGTAATGGCTTTTTAATAGCATTTATAAAAAAAAAAAAGGGAAACGACCTGATTTCGAACATGGCTCTGGCCTCCTAAATCCTAAAGCCGACATACTATCCACTCTGATAGTGAAGTGCTTGTGAAAACTAAAAGATTGTACTGTCTGTTTCAAACTTACATTAAAACGGTAATCTATACAGGGGACTAATTCAGCTTATGCCACCACTTCAATCAAGTACAATTTCTATCGCTTGTTCGAGATACTAAACAAAATAATTAATTACCAATTGTTAATTAATTGGTTAATTTTTGTTAAGAAAATGTATCGATTCATCAGGTAAAAGAAATAATTTGGCAAAATTTGAGCTTAATGCGAGATTGGCTGTTGGAGAAATAACGTGTTCAAAACTTATTACCAGACAGAGTGAGTTGATATAAGCTATGTAATAATTTTTTTTAAAATTCATACATGCACCTATATCTACTAACATATTCATCATATTGACAATTACATTTCATTCTGAACAGTAATGCAAAAGTGTATGAAATTTCCTTAGCAGTTACCACAAATTTGAGGTCTGCCTCCTAGAATCTGCCTCTTGTAGTCTGCCTCTTACTCTTAAAAAACACATTTTACTGTTAGCACAGGTTTCTTTGTGTAATAGTTTCTTAATGTAATTTATGTAATTTTCAAGTCATCGAGGTTTCTGATCTTTCTGAATTAAAAAAAAATGCTAAACACTTTGAGTGGGGGGGGGCGGTGCTTCTTTTATTTAGAAATCAGAGTTTGTGATCAAAATTAGTTGAATCACTATATAATTTTTAGATTATATCGCTACACTTCTTATATCTTAGCCGATTCTAGCCCTCTGAGGGGGGGGGGGGGCAGTCCTATCTCTATTTAGAAATCATAGTTTGTAAACAAAATTATCTACATAATATAAGGTACATATTGATGTTTTAACCCATTTGCATATTATTTCGCAAAACACTCTGATTTCAAATTTTATCATTAGTAAATATAAAATGAAAAAGGTTGTATCATGTGGGAGGGTCGATACATGCAATCGCCTTCCGCCCATCGGACAAACCAATACTTTTTTCTTTTTGTATTTCAGTAAGAAATTACAAAATTTTAAAACAATATGTCACTAATATAATTTATATTTGCTATTAATTAAATTCTTATATCGAGTCGCCCCACCACCTATTCTTTAATGCATTTTCAAAAGGTCGTTTTTGAATAGGATGAATAATGAGCTGTAGATGTCAGGAGAAATTGTTTCTGCAGCAAAAAAACGCTTTTGGCGTCGGGACTTCGCTCCGGACCCCACTGAGGGAGCTTACAGCGCTCCCTCAGACCCCCTAGCTGTCAAGAGAAAGACCTCAACATGGCTTTTTTTTTTTTTTTTTTTTTTCGCCAAATGTTGAGAAACACTGTTTTAAAAAAAAAATCTAATATATATATATATATATGCATGCTGTACGCGCATTTATGATTAGGGTTTACTGGGTGTTACGATTAGGGTTTGGATAAAAATCGCCCCCCTCCTCCAAAGTTCTGGATCCGCTAGTGGATGTAAATCCATCTGTTACTATTGTAGCAGTCAAGTGTAGCGTCACATTTTCTCTATTGTAGCCAACCCTAGAAAACCTTTCATTTTAAAACATAATAGAGCTATAGTGCAACTAAGCATAGTCTGTTTGGGGAATATACAGAGAAATAAATTTGTAATAGTGATTTTCTTTATGCCATTATGGATCTTACCAACCGAATGATTATCTTATGCAGTGATTCCCAAAGTGGTCATATAGACCCCCAGGGGTCTACGAAGACTTCCAAGGGGTCTACGAAAGGGAAAACATACATTGGGGGTCTATGAGATGTCCACGGGGGTCTATGATAATAGATTTCTTTTAAGCAGGTCGTGACTTTAATTTTAACTTCAAATTATTGTAATTCTTTCATACACTAATATATGATTTGTACCCGAGTTAATCCTTTAAATATTTATCCTGCTTTTCAAACGAAATATTGTTGTATCTAATTTAAATACTTATTTAACTAGCTTCATTTTGTCTACATGCAACCAATGTTTAAAAAAAAATGTAGACTGTACAGCGCTGATTATTTAAAATTGATATTTATTCCTTCCTTGTAATACTAGCGGTTGCCATAAGTGCCTTTTTATAACGATTTGAAATCAATTATGCTGGAGGATCATTTGAGACAATGCCTGCACCCTGACAAAATACATAAAGATTTGAAAAACGTTCAAACACTCAAAGATTAGAACACAATCTCTCTTCTACACCATATAGAGAAGATAATAGTTTGTGAGAGTCTTACAAAATCTCTTTACATATAGCGAAATACGGAAAACACTATAGGTATAACATTGATTTTACCCGCCGTTGTAGTTTTAAATAACTGTTTTACACAAACCTACATCTGATATTAATAAACGAATTTCTTTAAGCAACAATACAGTTCGAGGTCACATCTGTGGCATGAGTTATAAAATTAAAAGCTTCTTTTGTAATTCTTTCCAAACGACATATATACAGTTCTGGATCAGCGGCGAACAGGCTCTGACAAGGTGTAGCCCTGTGTGTTGCAAACTGCCTAAAGGTCGCCGGCTCCTTATTTTTAACAGGGTTGACCCACGAAACCTTTCCCATGTTCGGGTATAGCAGCAAGGCAGCACAGTTTGAATTCAGTTTTCCTTCTGCTAGGTGGGCTGCAAGCCAAGGCTAATGAGCCCTTCCTGCCCAAAGTTGACTGGTTTAGGTTCTCACTAGGTACTCACCTTCACCCCTTCTCCCGTTAGTGAAAACAGTTCTGCGCACCCAATATTTGAGCCACACGTGAAAGATCAAGACATACAAGAGAAACTGCTCTTTGTGAAAACTTTTACAATGATACATAAGGCTAATTAATTAATTGATTGATTACTATTTAATGTTTGAGGACTACTTCATAGAACAACAAATTCCTACATGAAACATAATATCCTAGCAACGGATAATAGATGTGCAAAAAAAAAAAAAAAGGAAAGAAAAATAAATTCCAATGTGTTTGTTGGTGATTCCAGTAATAAATATAAATTGTTATTTTAATTAGATTAAATTAGAATTTTGTCAATAAAAAAAATAGACAGATCTCTATAACCCTATTTGTAGGGTCTAAATTATTTTTTCACTCTTGAACTCACTGCAGTTAGAAATTTGTTTTAAAAATGTTTTGATGAATTTGCTAAAATTCAATACAAGTTAAGTTGGGGGTCTACCGAAAGCCAGAAAACATGCCAAGGGGTCTACGAGACAAAAAAGTTTGGGAACCACTGATCTAATGGATCTAATTGTCTTGTAAGAGCCAGTCTCTCGTTTAAAGTCTCAACAAACAAAACTGTTCCCTTTAGCTAAGTGTTCCAGATGTATTCTATGTGAATATAGTTCACGTCTATAATATGAAACACTGCTTATTAATTGTCGCTTAAAATTAAAGTTCACTTGTATGCATACTAAATAGGTTTTTGTTTCTATTTTTTTTTTAAAAGTAAACATTTTATTTTGTAAATGTAGTAGCTTGTTGAACTAAGATTACATAACTTACTAATACAATTTTTAAATTTTTTAAAAATCCTTTAACCAAAAATCTAAAACCGTTTGCATAAAAGCTCTACTTTATTTTCATTATTAAGCTCTACTTCGTTTTGAGTTTGGCCTCAGACGGTATCTCGGAATTTCTGGTGTTTTTTTTTTAATGTTCAATTTTTTTTAAATTGTTGGGGAAAGGGTCCACTAATTGTTTTTTTTTTATTTTTATTTTTTTTTTGTTGCTTTTAATTCAAACATTTATTGTATATGTAAGGACTAGCAGACAACGCCCTTGACCTACCCATCTTTATTCTTTATTCGTAGCAGAAGTTTGTTGTTGTTTTTTACTTTAAATTTCAAATTTAGTCCCCCTTCAGGCTGTCACGTTGGTGTAGTGTGTGTGTCTATGTGTAGGGGTTGGTGTGTGGGTGTGTACGTGGGTGGGTGTGGGTGGGGGTGTATGTGTATGTGTGAGTGTGCGTGCGTGTGTGTGTGTGTGTGCGTGTGTATGTGTGTGGGTGTGTGTGGGTGGGGGTGTGTATGTATGTGTGTGTGTGTGTTTGTGGGCGTGTGTGTGTGCGCGCGTGCGTGTGTGTATGTGTGTGTGGGTGGGCGTGCGTGGGTGTGTGGGTGTGCGTGCGTGGGTGTGTGGGTCTGCGCGTGCATGTGTGTGTGTGCGCGCGTGCATGTGTGTGTGTTTGGGTGTGCTTGCGTGGGTGTGTGGGTGTGCGCGTGCGTGTGTGTGTGTGTGTGTGCGCGTGCGTGTGTGTGTGTGTGTGTTTCCAAGGTAAAGACAAAGACAGGAACCGTAAGTTTTTGGGTGGTGTAGAATTATGAAGGTCATGACCTGGTCTGTCATAATTTCTGTGAAGAAGTCACGTGGGTGAGAGTTAATCAGAGACGCGAGAGAGTAAAAACGTATATTTGCAGTGAGGTTTTTGTTGAAATATTTCATTTTGTTAATACTAGATCTATATCTCATCTCCAGGTGAATATGCATATATTATTACTAAAAGTTATATTAAGTGTTGTTTTAAGAAAGAAGTTTGTTCAATTTATCTAAAAGTTTGTTTATTTAAATATAATACCAGTACATTGGTTTAGTTGTACTACCTGTTGGGAGCTACGATCTAACGACCAACCACTAGCATATGGTGTCAGAAATGGAATGTGAAATATCAACATAAGGTAATGGAAGTGAACGGACATAGATTGACATATGGTGTCAGAAGTGGGATGTGCAATATCAACATAAGGTAATAGAAGTGAAAGACCAACTATCAACATATGGTGTCAGAAGTGGGATGTGCAATATCAACATAAGGTAATAGAAGTGAAAGACCAACTATCAACACGTCTAAGAGTATTTAAACTTTTAAGTCACTAAATCTCCTAAACCTGTAGCGCTTAGGTGACGCATAAATGTCACGCAAGCGTGTCACATCAACTCAAAAAAAAAAATAATAACCTCCAATTTCTGTGGCTTCAGTATACAATGTATGGGCCGTATAGCATCACAGGCCATATATAGCACGCTGACCGTTGTTTGTACACCACAGCCTTAGGCATGTCTGTGCCTCCATATGCTGTCTTATATGTGCCATCTTACTTTAGAAGGTTATGAAATACCATTTATTTAATTACCTCAAAACACTAAACTGAAACTTAAGTACAGGACAGCTGAAAAAAAAACTTAAAAAAAAAATCTAAATGAAAATAAATTGCATGAGCGTAGCCAAGGATGCCATTATTATTATTATTACTATCAATAAGTAATGTAACCCTTTAAGACCTTTTGATCTATTGGGCTGATGACGTAAAAGCCAGGTGTTTCGAGGGTTAAAGAGTGTGTCATGTGGCCAGCGCAAAGACCAACCACCAATATTGTCAGGTACCCATAAGAGTATCTTTGGACTCAGAGGCGTCCTCAAAATCAAGAAATTCAAAATCTCAAGTTTTTACCGATATTTGAACCCGAGATCCCTGGGTTTTGAAGACAAGCGCTTCACCACTCAGACCCCACGTCATCTTATTATTATTACCTATGGTATGTTTTTGTGTTTTACTAGAAATATGAATTGAATTAAATTGAAGTACTTACAATGTCACGAAGTTTATCAATCTCCATCTCCATCCTAAACTGACGTTTGTCTGTGTGCTCTAGGAGTTCGGTCAGATGTCTGTTTTCTTCAAGTGTCTTGTTTCTCTTGTCCTCAACGATGTCCAGTTCATCGTGCAGACGAACAGACACTTCCTTGGCCATTCGAAGCTCCTCCTCCAGCACGCGGATGTGGTTCTTGGCGTCTTGAGAGTCGAACTGATCCTGCAGCCTTCGAAGCTTCTCTTCGTAGTGGATGCGATCCTCTTCGATTTGGTCGTTCCGCCTTTCCGCTTTGCGGAGCTTGAACTGCAAGATACGGCAGTTCTTGGCGGTCAGGTCCAACTCTTTTTGAAGCTCTCGGAACTCGTCGTGCTCCGCTTCCCGGAAGTGGTCATACATTTCATCCATTTCGTTTCTCATCTCCATTATCTGGCTCTGGAGATCTTTATTCTCTTCTTTGACCTCCTCCAGCTCTTTCTCAGCAGCCTCGAGATCCTCCTCTAAGACGGAATTGTCAATGTGCTTCTTGTCAGTTGCTGGACTGTTTTTGGAATCCTTTTCCCTGAGTTTGACTAATAGGTCCTGGTTGTCCTTTTCAAGTCTAGAACATTGGCCTTCCAGGCCACATATCTGAGACCTGAGTTCTTTTAACAATTTCTCTAAGTCATCATTGACTGTTTGAGCTGATTCTTTTCGTATCTTCTCCTTTTCTAGTTCCAAAGATTTGATCTTTTCTTCCATTTTTGTCAGTTGGGTATTAAGACTTGATAGAGCTTCGGCTTTTTCTTTCAGCTCTTCTGTTAGCCTTTTGGTGAGATCGTTGTCATTGCACTCGGTGGATTTTTCGTTTCCTTTTTTGGGAGAGCTACTAGATGTTGCTTCATCTCTTTTCTCGAACTGTTGAGTCTTAAGCGAGGGTGTTGTCTTGTCCTGAGATTTGTCGAGTTCTTTGACTTTGCTTGACTTATTGTCTTTGTTTGAGTCGAGTTTCGTGTCTTTGATTTTGTCGAATGGTAGTTTTGACGCAGATTTCGAGGCCGAGAGAGGCAATGTTTTTGAAGTTGGAGGGCCGCCGGGTTTGCCAGTAGGAGGCGAGAGGTTATCGCCTTTTTTCGCTGCACCGCTACCTTCGTCTTTGCCTCGATCTCTGTAAGGCGAGCTCTTGTCTCTGTCCGACTTAGCGGGTGATGCTTTGGGACTCGTATCTTTCTTGTTATTCTGGTTTGGGTCCTTGACGTCATCTGATGTCTTGATAGAGCCGTCTGCGGGGCCAGATGTTTGCCCGCCCGATCCGTTATCTCCAGTTTTACCTGTCACAGGCTTGGCGGGGTGAGCATTTTTGTTTACAGCGGCGGAATCTGTTTGTTCAGGCCCTTGAGATGAACGTGAACTGGGAGAAGGAGACTTAGATTCTGAAGAACTGCCATCTCCTTGCCGCAGTTTATCGGAAGTTTTGATCGTTGAATTGTCTCCGTTCTTCTTCGTTTTGTCGTCTGCTGTCTTGCTTGTCGTTGGTTTAGATGAAGTCGACGATTTCTCTTTGTCATTCGGAGACGTCGATAGACTTTTAGGGACAGGAGTCTTTGCTTTATTTGCTCCGTTTTCTTTCGATTTTAAATCAGGTATGTCTTTCACTGGGGACTGCTCCTTCTTAACTGAGTCCTTTTTACTTTTAAGCAAGTCTTTTCCAAAAGGAGCGGATTTTGAGCGGGAAGCTAGCGTGCTTTTAGTGTCTTTGTCGTCTGCTTTTATGGAAGATGTTTGTTTCTTATCCTTTAAGTCGGATGGTGGACTTTTGATTTTGTCCTCGGTATTTTTGCTGCTTTCGTCTTTTGTTGGTGAAATGTTTGTTTTTGAGTCTGTTGTTGAGGTTTTAGGTGACGACTGCTCACCTTCGTCGTTTTTAAGGTTTTTAGTATCAACTTTTGGCGCTATTACTTTCGTTGAGTCAGCTGTTTTACTGTCTGATGGCTTTGTGGTATCTGCAGATTTCGTGTCTGTAGGTTTACTTAATGAGCTGGATTTAGAGTCAGCTTTTGGATCACTGGAGATTTTTCCTGTGACCACAGAAACGGAAGGGCCTCCACCACGAGTGTCTGGAAATTTTGAAGGGGATTTTTCCTTGGCGAGACTGGCAGCCTTGGATTCAAATTTGGAAGCGAAATTCTTCGCCAAGGAAACGGATGTCGTTTTTTGAGCACTGGTTGATGTCGTTGATGTAGATGAAGTTGATGATGACAACGAAGTTGTCGTTGTTGTTGAGAGGGAAGATGCTGTGGATGACGATGGAGCCACCGTTGTTTTAGGTGGGGATTTTGAGGGCGAAGAAGTAGCTGGTGTGGGTGTCGAGGTGACTGTTTTGGATTTGCCGCTCACCATAGCTACAGTAAAGCTACTCTTAGGGCTCAGTTTCACAGCCTCTTTTCCTGAAGAGGCTTCTTTTGAAGATGGTGTTTTTATCTCTTCCTTACCAGCGGTGGGCTTTGCTTTTATATCTTTTTCAGGAGCGGGCCCACCTTTGGACGCTTTCGACGCTACCTCCTTTGATTTAGAAGCGTCCGGTTGAGGCGCACTGGAGTCGGTGGCAGAGGGTTTCGACACAGCTGGAGCTTCACCGTCTTTTTCTTTTGCCACAGCCTCTGCTTCTTGGGCGAGAAGTTCCTCCGAATGTTCCTCTAAGGAATGAAAGCAGTTCCTGCATAGAGATTTCCTCCACGCTTGAGGCTCGAACACTGAACAGACGACACATTTTTGTGGATCTTCGTTGTCAGACATTTTGAAAACTTTTGTGGTTCTTTTTTATTTCAGTTATAAAATATGTGTTGTCAAATTTTCTATTGATTCAGCAGATCTCAAAATCAAATATTAAATCCATTCTAAGAAATATGGCTCACTATATCTTAATTTAACACCACAGATAGTAAACGCAGGACTCTTTATATAATATTTCAATCTTCCGTAAAATTCACATTCCTACAAAATATATGTGTATATCCAATGTTTAAAGTAATCCAAAGTATTCAGCATCAGTAAACATTTTTCTGTGAAATAAACAAAATAATAATAAATGATACAAATGTAACACCGTAAAGTCGATTTTCGTCTAGTCGCAGATAACAGTTGAAACATTAAGATTAGTGACAGAGCTAATGGAGAGAGAAAAAGAGGGAGAATTGTCTCATGCTGTGAACACTGCAGGCTATCAAGTCTACACTGAGTTAGAGTGTGTCCTAGTCGAAGTACACGGAATGGCTGAGATCTTACTTTGACCTAGGAGAGACTGTGTCTTGACACTTTGATCTTAGCCTAATGGCGATACTGTGTCATTATTAACACGGAGGAAAAAGGAGGCGCATAATTCTAGACACCACCAAACGCCGGGTTCTGATTGCAGCTCATCTGGATGTGGGAGAGTTGCGCGGTTACAAATAGTACCGCTTGAACTTAATGCAAAATGAACTTAACAATTAGAATTTTATAATGAGTTAGATCTGTGTAAAAAAAAATAGGTCTATTGCATTTAATCTCGTTAAAATTGTCCATATTGTAATAAAAGTTATATTTTTTTCACAGAGATATTATTCAAATTATTTAAAGTTTTAAAAGTTCAACTATAATACGCCTACAGTGGTTTAGTTGTCTACCAGCACTATGATGATAAGTGACTATAATCGAGAAACCACATAATTTAGAAGAAGACTTCTTGCATTTACCTTCTACGAAAGTATCATTTTCCCTTTAATATTAAAAGTTAATGAAATCAAAAAAATATCAACATACGTATATTGCAAGAACATATGGCATTCATCATCGCATGATATTCCTATAATGTACCTCCATTTCTGCTTAAGTGTCATTTAGGAAAAGGCTCGACGTCAATGACAGTTTCATAATCAGAAATAATACAAAAAAAAATATTTATGCATTCTGGCATTGACCCATATGATATACTATTTGATATTTATAAGGTATCTGGCAGATTTCTTGTCATACAAACAAGCTACAGTTTATTTACATTGTTGTATTTCAGGACAAATAAAATTTATTGTAGTCCCTTTAACAAAGTTCACTAAGAAACCTTTTGGTGATGTGGCAGCTCTGCAGCAGTACCGTCCTCTGACAGGCAACGAGAATCTTCTTTGGGATGTTAAGGGCCTTGGGGGTATTTGTGAGGTCAATTGTCATTATCCTCTTATTAATATTATTATCATTATTATTTAAATTCTGTTTCCAGTAGTTTTGAATTTGCCGATACTGTAGATCTCATCAATGACAGATAATTATAAGTTGATGGCTATTTGGTGTATCAGGTGTACAGAAATTAGAAAGTGTTGATTAGTTATTTACAAAGTTGACGATAATTGTTTTGTTGTAGAATCGAATTTCTAAACTCTTTCGCGTATAGCACAAACTATTTTTTTTTAATTATGTTAGAAAAAATTATCATCTTCGAATATGGAGATGTACATAGCCCTTAATCCACATATAATGTTATTAAGAAAAACTTTCTTTGTAATCTTTTTATAGTAGAAATGCTTATGCATACAATATGTATATATGATGTGTGCATGTGCTACGCTGTACTTTTTTGAAGACCAAAAGTAGCCTTTCAACTATATCAAACATATGGAAGGTGATGGTGATGTTGAATATTATTTTGCAATTTCTTTTGATCAGAACCTGACGAATGGATGACAACACAACACAAAACAACAGCTGTTTTGTCTTACAAAGACTGCTAAATGAACTTAGTGATTCATATGAACCTGAATTCTCCGTGTGAAAACAAAGAGTTCGAATAATTATCTCTTTTATCTTTCATCAACCTTGTCTTAAATACATCATGACACTTTGCAAATCGTTCTTGACGGTCAAGGATCTAACCTCTAGACTATATAAACATCAATTTCGTGTCTATTTATGGTGTAGAATTGAAAGATAATACCGAAATTTGAGAATCATTCAAGACAACTCTATGTTGCCCAGGGGTTATTTCCAGGAGTTTCCTCTCTTGTTAACAGAGCTCTTTGGTGAAACTCTCTGGCACCAGAACTTATAATCTCGTCAAAAAGTTAACTACTCACCAAACTGAATCAACGCCAGGGTTGTCTTTCGATGTTCAACGCATTTCAAATCTTCACAAGCTCCACATTCTCATTCATTTCAATATTCTTCACAATTCCATCAACATTTTGAGTATCAAAGAGCCCAAGCCGCACAGCATTCACATTGCTCCACCCGTTCACCAGATTAATAAGTGAAATCACTAAGAAACATTAGATCGTGCTGCAAGACACCGCCATTTTGTTCACTATTCTAACCCACCGCAAGGTGACGGGCATTCCTAACATATTTTTTCCCCACGTCGATAATGCTTCCCCTCCCTCCCCCCCCCCCCTTCCTTCTGACCAGAATTTCTACAGCCTTTCGTGTTTTGTTTTATGAATTCATGAGGATATAAGATTAAGTTTGTGCGTGTGTGTGTGTGGTGTATATGTTTTTTCTACCTCTCCTACTCCCCCCCCCCCCACACACACCTTTTCTTTCCCGTGTTTTTACGGTGAGCAATGTAAAATTTCACCTACTACGCCTGAGCGAAAGAACACACGGTGTAACAGAAGGGTGACCTACCGGTACGGGCTATAAATAGATGCACGTGCTGCTTGGCGGTGTAGATTTTTATAATAGTCGACATTTGAGTGCGCGTGTGTATGTGTGAGAGAGAAAGAGATAGATTGCACATGTGTTCCTATGAGTGGTGTGTAAGGGTGGGAGAGATTGTAGACGTGCAATAGAGACCATGAGACATGAAAGAAAAAATAACATGAGCGAGTTCTTTGCTACAGTTTTAATTCAAGTTTTAGCAGACCACTTTTAAGTTTGCAATACAGACCTATGTTTAGGGAAAGAATTAAATCTTATTATACTGAAGAAGTAGGAGTTCATCTCTCTATATTCAGTCATGTATTACAGATTGACTGGTCATGTGGAATGAGCCTCGGCAGCCCCGAGCAGTCCTCACAGTGGTTCCTCTTCTCTCAAACCCTTTGTCAAAAAAAAACCGCCCATATATAAGGGGTTGACCTGGATGCTTGTAAAGGTCGTTGTCCAGGGGGTCGGATCACTTGCCAGCAACTCCAATTTCTAGTCCAGTCCTTGACGACAGGAACATCTCAAAGTTAGCAGTCAAGCAATAACACACTGACCAAGGAGACAAGTCAGATTTATAGTACAGGATATAAGGTTCAATTTACCTTATTAGATAAAACAGTGATGCCAAACCTTATGTATCCATCGGGCCATTGTGTCGCGGCCACATAACAGAAAAGATAAAAAGAAATCAAATAAACATGAATGCACCTTTATTAGAAACCCCTGGAATTACACTAATTCATGAGATGTAGGAAGTGTATCCGAAATCAACCTCAGAGAATCCCGCTATATCGATGAGACACTAAGTCGGAGCATTAAATCTAGATGTTCGTCTGTGAGGCGATTACGCACATTTGTTTCACCCCTTTCCGCCTGGTAAACGAAGAGTTGCAATTTCATTTAGAAGGCGCTTACGCCAACTATTTCATGCAAGATCAACTTGGTTTCTTGTAGCTAGGTGTTGAGTTCATTTAGATGCGATGCGATGTGATGCTACTTTAAAATGCCAAAATCCCACAACAATTCGGGGTCGTCAAGTTGAGGCACTGTCTTTTAGTTCTTCGTCCCAAAAAAAAATACTTCAGTTTCATGTCTCAAATCACAGAAAAAGTTTTACAACTTTTCATCCGCTTAACCAGCGTACTTCATTGTAATACAAAACATCTTCATATTCGGACTCTGTCAGAAAATTATTAGAAGTTTTTGTAATTCAGAGCTTGAAATGTTATAAAATGTAAAGTGCTAACACATCATCAGATTTGACTTACGTTTGACTTGACAACTTTTCTAATAACTCTTGCTGCCAGTTCGCTATGACATCAAGCCATACTAATTACTACCAAGGTGGAGAAACATCCTCCATGATGTCTGAACATTCTTTGAACATGTCTTTGCCAGTGGTGTCTCTTGCATGCTCGTCATAGCAGCTCTCTCTTCTGTGATTTTAAAATTGCTTTTCGTACCGCGAATAAGTCCCAATAATGGAGTCGTTATCAGATATGTCGGCGGCAACAGAGAACATTTCAAACTCCGCTGCTCTATCTCTTAGTTTCAAATTGAAAATTAAATTTCTGGCGGCCTCAACTGCATTCTAATTTTTTATTAAAACATTTCTTCAATCACAATACCCCCCCCCTTTTTTTAAAGTATTCGCTGTCGAAAATAGGCTTCATCTCACTAAAAATGTGAGCAACACTGTAGCAACCATGCCGTGAACGACGCCTAGTTGTCTTGTTCCTTCTAGGTCAATATTCTCGTCAATCTCTAGCGATCACTTAGAAATCTTTTCTCCGCGGCTCAAACTTAGATTGTTGCCCTATTGGTTTGTGTTGTTGAATCCATAATGCTATTTGATCTATTTTACTTTGCGTTCTATAGAAACAACCAACAAAGAGTTTATACTAATCAAACATATCTCAAAATTCAAAATTCCAGTCTTCGCCAAGATTCAAGCCCAGGAACCCAGTTTCGGAAGCCAAGCGCTTAACCATTCAGCCACTGCGACCCCTCTACAATAAATAATAGTTTAAAGTTTCAACTTAATCCGAAAATGGGTGTGGGAGAAACAACGTGTAAAATTGTCTAAGGAGACAAAAGCCCTAAATATTTAACCATATCTGTGATTTTCATTGTTGGTATTAAACTAAATAGTTAATTACCATTAATTAATTAACTGTTTTTTTTTATATTATTGTTTTAATTGATCCATGTCTTTTCTGCACATATTGAATTTTTCTTCTTCTTTCTCCCTTTACATGTCGGAGGGTTCAGATCAGTAATCCTATATCAGAGATGAACTGCGCAGTGGTTTCAAGATCAGGCAGTTCTGTATAGTTTTGTTCCATATGAAGGTTTTGGGGCTAGAGTCTTGTTCGGGCCTCTTGATATATGAATAATATTACAAAGTTTCCCATTGATCCCAGAAAGGGTGAGGGAGAACCAACTTGTACAAACGTTTAACCAAACAGACACACTGACAGACAGAGTTGATATAACTTTAAAAAAAAAAATCATAATAAGTTGTCACGGGTGAATGTGTGTATGTATGTATAATCTATTTTTACAAAGGAGCAAATCACCGGAAGTGAGTTAGTTGTCAAAAGTAGAGAGTGCAGTGTGTGTTATGCCGGAAAAGTTCATTAAAGTTGATGTGTTTTGATCGAGTTGTTTAGTTGTTTAATTCGTTAATTACAGCGGAACCTCGGCACACCTAAACACATTGTGAAGGCAGTTGCTAGAGAATTATAAAATAAATCTATATTAGGAAAGCTGTAACATTAGGGAAGATTAGATCACATGACTAATTCCATATCCTACGACAATGTCAAAATAAATATTTTTATCCGAATGCCATTGATGGATGATAGAAGGGGGGTAGCTCGAGATTGGCATGAAGAACAGTGACTTGGCAAAACTCAAGTCCCTATCATGGACGAGGAAGTGACCTCATTGACCCGCAGAGGACGTAATAATATCTGATGGAAACGTCTGAAATGTTTCACAGAAGACATTCATTGTATAAAATTAGAATTACTAATGAACTGTTATCAACAATATATATGAAAATATTGAAATGAGTGTTAGAAATGATTTTGTATCATCAATGCATACATTGCATACTGTGTTGATGGTTGTGTATTGGTATTTAACATCATAGAAATGCCAAACTAACATATCACTCATCATAGATTTTAACATTGTGTATGAATCTGTGTAGTTGTAACCAAGGCAACGTCATCGATTCTGCTATTTTGTGTTTATCTCTTAAGGAGAGCGGAAACATTCAAACATTTACTGATCTAAAATAAAACAGTTGAAAGCAGACAACATAGTTTTTATTTGAAATTCAGATCAAGATAAAAGGGCCTGAGGAACAGATTATCTCCCCTATTAATGTCAGGTACAGTTGGTGGCAAAGCTTTTCAAGATGGATGTCGCGCATGCGCAGGAGAAAGAACAGTTTAAAAACACCGGTGATAAATACCAGCCTACACGTTATTTGAAAACTGCATTTGATCTATTTATTGCTTAGTAAGACACAGACCTGGTTTTACATTTTATTTATAAAGGAAAATATGCCTAAATATATTTTTTTGAACCTGTCTAAATTGGTAATTTAACTTTTAATAAGTTTTTTTTTTCTAAAATTAAAATTTTGCTACAAACCGATAAATTAAACTTTTTAACATTTTTCAATCCAGTGTTTTAGACTGCTGTTGTAATTCCTATTGAACGGCCTTTCAGATAAAATAACAGAAATGTTTGCATCTTAATGCCCTAACCTTTAACAAAGCCTTCTCGTAGCCGAATCTAGAAGGATATGGGCGCTAACCCTAACCTCAAAAAGCCGCTTCTGAATATACTTTTTAAAAATAGAAAATAATTTCTAAAAGAATAAAATACAATCACAAAGCAAAACAAAATATAAAAAAAAAATTGACTGGTGAATTTTTAAATTGATTCGTGTTTTGTTAGGTGCAATAAATAATTGTTTAAAGTTTCTACTTCAGAATGGCTGTGGGAACATTAACGTACACACTTATCTAGGTCATAAAGCCATAAATATTGAGCCATGTCTATATCTTTGAATACTTAAGAATTAATTTCCTTTGTTGGTATCAAACAAAATAATTAATTATCTGTAATTAATTGACTAATTGGTTAATTTTTTAAATTGATTCATGGATTGTCCACTGAATGAATAATTTTGCAAAGTTTCAACTTGATCCGAGAATGGGTGTGGGGGAAATAACGTGTACAGACCTTTTACCAGACAGACAGACAGACAGAGTGAGTTGATAGATAAGATTTAAAAAACAATATTGCATCAAAGTCTTTGAACACAACAAGTAAAAAAGTGAGTCCGTTTCAAGTTGCAGCACCCACAAGAGTGTGAGAAGAGGTTGCAGGTGTTTGAACCTTTCCAGCACGTGATTTCAAACATGGGAAAATGACTTGATCACGTGACCACCATCGGAACGTTTGCAGTGACGTGATTCCCATGTGGACTAGAATAACAAATGTTGTTGTATTTGATACGACCTATGTAAAGTGTCCCACATGCGAAGGTTTCGGTTCATATGACAAACATAAGTGTCTCGTTTCTGCGATGGGAAATGGTTGCCAAAAATGCGCACCGTCACTACCATTGCAATAAACCTGATGAAAGCAGTTCCTTACACTGACTCTAGGGGAAAACGCGTGTTAACGTTTAGTAGTTAATATCAAGTTTGATATGACTTTTAGGATATTTTAAGGAAACGTTTGAATTTTTTAAACCATTTTCTTTACAAAATTGCAGTCATTTTTGTCTCCACTTTGCTGTAACCCCCCCCCCCTTTTTCAGGCCACAATTGGTCATTAGTCATGACCCCAGGAGTAATGAAACCCCTACGGGTCACATAGTGTGTATTTAGAGTTAAAAAGGCCTTAAACTATTAGATATATAGGGCCCTATATGAGTTCAGATATTATGTGTAACTGCTAAGTATTTCTTGGAGGCCCTAAGCTAGAGCTTATGTTGTATAGAAGTTAATCTGGCCCTGGCCCCATGTTTGTTACGCTAGCGGGTGTGGGCCCCTAAATGGTCGAGGGCCCTTCTCGCCATGGATGCTAAGCCACTGTATATATATATATATATATATATATATATATATATATATATATATATATATATATATATATATATATATATATATATATATATATATATATAATATAAAGATAATATGATACTCAATATCTACAGTATAGAACTAATTTTGCACTGAAATCTTACAGAGTTCTGATCTTACAAGTTCTTATATAAACTGCGCTATATTAGAATGTCTTCGTTTCATGATGACTAATTTAGCACTACTCAAAATTGTCCGAATAATACAAGGAATAGCTTGGCGTTGAAAAGGCAGAAGAAAGAGGTGGTAGTGGTTGGGTGTGAAGAAGGCGGGGCTGAGAACCACAAGCCAATGAAAAAGCAGGTAAATGACATGCTTGTGGGTTTTCCCAAAAGTTAAAAATAGCTTCTTTTTTTTTTTGGATAACTTTTTGTTAGTTTCAAATGTTTACTCTTAGATGATAATTTGTTTTTATAAATTTGTATCTAGTTAAACATTGTACAGATCTGTAAATATCCGGTCTACTCTATGGGAAGTCTATATACCCATTTTATTTTAATATAATGAATTTATCTCCCATGAGATAGAGCAGTTCATCAAATACAAGTGCATCAGGGATGATAACTTTAGGCATATGCAAACTAGGCAGCCGCCTAGGGCATCTGATTGGTGGGGCTTCGCACACTGGCGGATCCAGGAGGGAGGCAGTAGAGAAGAAATAGCGAAACTTGTTCCAAATGCTATTGTTGGTTACAAACTTGGAGTACACTAGGTTTAAATAAATTGAGTAGATCTAATTGTTTATTTATTTTTTTTTTTGGACCACCAAAGTCAATTTGCCTAGGGCCTCCAATTATCTAAGGCTGGCACTGCTGACTACTTAACAATATCACCTTTCCAGCTTAATACTTTTTATTTCAGTTGGATAAGCATAAAATAGTTAAAATTTCACATAAATATAGCAGCATTTGTCAAGATTTAAACTCGAGACTCTCAAAACTAACTTTATAAATAGACCACCACGCCTTCAACACGCCTTTACTCCAACTTTGTACATGGTTGAAATAACTAATTATAGACACTTGAGGAAGGGGGCATAATTCAAAGCAAGCTCCCTGCTGTGCTAGATGTTCCCTGAGTAGCTCAATTATTGTCTCCCCTCCATGTATTTGCCAGTGGTTGTGCAAATTCATCAAATGTTCAGACGCAGGAACCGATGACACCAACAATAAAGTAAGAGGTAATAAAAATGTTCCAAAATGGCGCGTTTCTACCTTATCAGCACGTGCCCTACTCCTGCCAAAAAGCAGACGACCGCTTTCGCGGGGCAACATTCCTGCGCCAATAGGAAGAACATTTGCGAACACATCCGAATCAATGGTTTCGGTTTTTCTCGAATGAATTCATGAATCTTAGAATAATAGAGTCGATTTGTATAAAGCGCAGATCCTTGCATCGTTGCTTGGTTTGTGTAATTATTTCGTTTTAAATATATACCGGATATGACATAGTTTTTACAAATATAACCTTGAGTTTAGACATTGTTATTTACTAAACAGTTTAGACAGTCAAATGTTACTCTAAACAGTTTAGACAGTCAAATGTTACTCTAAACAGTTTAGACAGTCAAATGTTACTCTAAACAGTTTAGACAGTCAAATGTTACTCTAAACTGTTTAGACAGTCAAATGTTACTCTAAACAGTTTAAACAGTCAAATGTTACTCTAAACTGTTTAGACAGTCAAATGTTACTCTAAACAGTTTAAACAGTCAAATGTTACTCTAAACAGTTTAAACAGTCAAATGTTACTCTAAACAGTTTAAACAGTCAAATGTTACTCTAAACAGTTTAAACAGTCAAATGTTACTCTAAACTGTTTAGACAGTCAAATGTTACTCTAAACTGTTTAGACAGTCAAATGTTACTCTCTAAACTGTTTCGACAGTCAAATGTTACTCTCTAAACTGTTTAGACAGTCAAATGTTACTCTCTAAACTGTTTAAACAGTCAAATGTTACTCTCTAAAATGTTTAGACAGTCAAATGTTACTCTAAACTGTATTCAAATTCAGTGAACTCGTTTTTTTCCGTACAAAAAGTCCTTCGAGTTGTCTCTTACAACGATTGAAAAACATCACACACTGCACATATAACCATATATTGAAACGTCATAATAGATTTGTAACATGAAAATGTAAGCTTTGCATTTTCGTGAAAAGTTAATAGATTTAATTATTATTTCTTAGTAGTTTTATTTTTTTAATTAAAATTTCATATAAAGCTTCCTACTTGATTGCATTAGGAGTCGCTAAAAACTTTAGGTTCAGATAGAAAAGGTCCAGTAAATGAAGTATATTTATTGTTTATAGACTAGTTTAAGCAGTTAAGTATCTTATGATAGTACGGAAAGGTCAAAGTTGAAAGCTCAACATTGCTTAGCTCAAGGGTAAAGTTAAAATGTCGACACGGGCAATAAAAGGGCAACAGTAATAGGAGTAGATTTTTTTCTCTCAATATCAAAGCACATTTCTTGTCAGTGGCGTAGGTAGGGTGGGGGGGAGGAGGGGGAGAAAATCACCCCCTCCGGGCCTCCACTTTAAGGGGCCCCCAAATGAGTGTTTTTTTCATTAAAAGTAAGTATTACGCAAAAGGCAGGGGGCCCCAAAGATGTCAAGCCCCCAGGGCCCCCAAACGATGGATACTTCCTAGCTACGCCCCTGTTTCTTGTTCCTATAATTTTACAAAGTCTCCTAATTAAGTCAGAACACTGAAGCTAAGATATAATCCAGCAGATACAAAAGTCGAATAGACAGTACAGAAAACCTACATGTCGACGTTAATACACTACCAACATGACCTAATTTAATAATTCAAATGGAAAACACAACCTCGTTTTAAATTGATTGTTGACGTCATTTTCGTTCCGGTAGCAATGAGAACAGGGACAATCTAATTCAAATTTTTGATTAGCTAATGAACACTGGAATGGAGGTTCTCAAATTAGGTTACTTTTATATTAAACACACATGTCGTCATTCTGGTAGCTAAATAAAATTAGAATTGAATGGATTTAATTTTTTAAACTAAAGCTCTGGAGAAATGTTGCTAACAAGGCAAACATTCCCAGCATAATGTGGGCTATCCAGATGCGTTGCTAGGGTTGTTATCACCAGGGGCGGACCAAACCCGACATTCCCTTTAGTGACGCCACTGAATCTGCCGTTTTACTGAGTATATTAGAGATGCACAGATTTAACACGCTTTTCCTTACTATTCGCAATGGCGACTAGTTCATGGAAGGAACACAAAGAGTTACCTTAGGCAAACTCGGCCTCGGACCTCGCACAGGATCTGAGAAAATGGGATAGGGAGAAGCTCAAGTAAATGAGTCCCTAAATAAAAAGGATGTCAAAAGCGGGGTGGTGCTAGGGGTGTAGCGTGTTACTTCTAATGGGAGACACTAGTCTGACAATGTGGGGGTTAGGCTTCCGAATCTGGCGTCTTGGGTTCAAATCTCAGAAAATACTAGGATTTTGAATTTCCGAAGTTTTGAACGCCCCTGAGTCCACCCAACCTGACTTAATTTGGGAAAGTAAAGGCGGTTGGTCATTGTGCTGGCCACATGACACTCTGCTCGTTAACCGTTGGCCAAAGAAACAAATGACCTTAACATCATCTGCCCTATAGATCGCAAGGTCTGAAAGGGGAGCTTTTGTCTAGTCTGTGCCCAAAACAACAACATTTTAATAAATCGGAGGACATTAGTTAACTTTTCAGCTTAGTAATAGACAATTAGTTCTTTGTAGATTGTGCATTAACAAAAAGATTAATCATTGTGAATTTTAGCAAAAGTTGATTTTGGAAAGGGTCTTAGGGACGGGATTAAGCCTTAGTACACTACTAAGGTAACATGAACCCTACCCCAAGAGTCTGAAAACCACAAAAACAGTTAATGCTACATTTAGAACCAGTATACGCGATAAAGGTGGCTGTCTAGAAAGTCTGGCTGCCTATGTGGGCTGAGTCTTTCTGATCAACGAGATAAGTCACCGTCTTTCGTGGACGGAAGAATTAGAGAGGTCAACGCTCAAAGATTCATTCAAAGACTCAATCTAAAACAGTGGTTCCCAAACTTTTTGTCACGTAGACCCCTTGGAAGTCTTCGTAGACCCCTGGAGGTCTATATAGACCACTTTGGGAATCACTGTTCTAAAACTATTCGTAAATATCTGGTTTCTAGATGTGTTGAACCTGGATGTTTCATTTCTGGTGCAAACGAACACAATCTCTTGTCAAAGACCACGTGACCTGTATCTTCAGAACGCTGAATTGAAGGCCACTTCAACGAAATGAAAAAAGAATCGAGCTCTAACCCTAACCCTAACCCTAACACTAGCTCAATGAGCCGGGCAGTTCATCTTCACATCTATTCTTCTTTATTAACGCGAATTAGTTTCCAATGTCTTTTCAATAGGTTCTAAGTCATAAAGTGAAAGTCCGATTGCTTCCTACATCTTAAAATTGTTTTCTACTACAAACAGATAAGCTTAGAAAATGTGATACCGCGGTGCTAAAAAGTAAACAAAACAATTCACACCCAAACACAACTTGTGTATTAACACTTTCTATTTTGTTCTGCACACCGGATACACCAAACCAAAAAGCTATCTACAGTTTTTCCGCCATGTATGAAAATCACCAACAGTTTGAATTAAGTTCACTACTCCATATCACAAACATACGTATATAGAAAGAGCGTGTTATTTCTCATAAATCATAAATTCTAAAGAAACTGAGAATTATCTTTGTAACCCACTTTTTTTTTTAAAAGACAATAAAGTAAAGTATAATAAAATAGCTAAAAGTGATACAATTGCCACAATAAAGAAAATTATTATAAAATAGTTAAAAATGATAAAATGGCCGCAGTCCTTACCTATATTACCTTTCACCTCAGGTGTCGGAGCCAGCATAGAAAATGTAGATAGTTTATCTTCCTAAAGCCGGCATAGAAATCTTGTAAACAGATTATCTTCTCTTGGCTCCGTTGACAATGCCGGACAGAAAGCGTTTATGAATAGCAGACAAATATTGTATTTTCTGTCTTCTCTTTTTTGGTATTCTTTCTTTCCTTTCTGTCTTGTCTCAGAAAGACAGCAGTGAAAAAAAAACGTGTGCTATTTTCGTGAAATTTGGCTTGAAAAGAAAATCAAGACACCAACGAAGATACACCAACAATTCTCCAAGATGGCGACGAAATCGAAAGTACTTAATATCGTTTTGTTGTTCCTTGGCAGATCGTCTTGGAGAATGGAGAAGCCTTCCTCTGTCTTGATCGCTTCGTGTTGCCTCTTGGCCTTGTTGCGTATTCTTCCTGTTTCGTCTCTTTTCTTCCGTCAATTCTTCCAGCAAAAAATCGAAAGAAAAAAAAAAAGCGGGAAAAAATGTATTATATTACTCGCGAGAATGGCTTTTCGTCATAATGGCTTTTCGTATGTTTTAAATGGTTTTTCTTCGTAAATGTCATTGAAAGAATGAATGAAAGAAAGAAAGGCTTTGGAAGGTAGCGGAAGAACAGTCACAAGCACACGTCTGTTAGCCCATACTGAACTTCTATGCCAGGTTCTAGAACACGGCTGTTGGAACTTCTTGATCTAGAGAGGAGAGATGAGGAGGAGATGTTTAGGAAGAGAGGAACATGGTGTGATGAAAGGAGGGGAGGAATGAGGTGGGAGGGGTGAGACTTTGAGGCGAGAAGGTAAAAGAAACAAGAATGAGTGGGGTGGAGAAAGAGAGAGAGGGGGGGTGATGATGGTATAGATCCAGGAGATGAAGGTAGAAGAGTAAGGGAGGGACGGATGAGGTAGGATACGAGAAAGAGAGGTAGATTCTGATGAAGTCGTACAAGTCTGGGTATATCTGTGTGTGGGTGTGTGAGAGGGACTCAGGTTCTAGTTCTCTGCTCAACCTGATGGCTATGGAGGGATAAGAGGTGAAGGTCACACGCACACGTGACAAGAGACGACAGGAGGGAATGGGGAGGAGAGAGGAGAACATGAGCGTTACCTGTAGCACAATGATGGATTCCAAGTTCCCTCCCCACTTCTTCTGGCGGGGCGCCAGTCCCAGAGTCAGCAACGTGTTTCAGAAAAAAGATGGAAACGCGAAGGAAGGGGAAGGCGTGTCGAACCCCCCCACACCCAAATATTTTTCACCCCTTTAAGACGTGATAAGTCTACATACACTTTCTGACACCAACTATTTGACTAATAGAGAGGAACACAGGAAGCAATACGTTCAAAGTAAAAAGATGGGATAAGAGACAACTGAGCTGTGGAGCGGCGATTGAAGCCACCAGAGAAAATGGCCACGTGTTCAAATCCTGAGTCTATTAACTATGACTTTATATTTGGTTTTGAACGGAGGGTAAAGGAGTTCCAAAAAAAAAAAAAACAACGTATTATCTTGACTCAAGGCCGTCTTCGTCATACGAGTACAAAAAAAATGTATTAGTCGTTGTGCGGCCCTTGAACAATATTAGGCACACATTAATTTACAATTTAAATTTTTAATATCAGATTTGCATTCTTTAACCCTTTAGGCGCGTGTGGTAGAGTAGCCTCCAAACATTAGAATTGCAATTCCATTTTGTATGTACTCATTGTAAAACAGCTCAGCACTTTAAGCGTTAAGCAATAAGAAAATAAAAGAAAATAAGCAATATGGAGATTGTGGGAGCCATGTAATAGAAACTAAAGAAAATCTTCAGAATAAGAAAAAGTAAGATTGGGAGAAATTTCAAAATGTACAAAGAAAAACATACAATGTCAAGAAGTTTATATTTAAACAAGATTACAAAGAGAGTTTGTGTTATCACACAAACTCAGAGGCGGCTTCCATCGAATTCACCAATGGACCCAGAATATTGTGTTGATCGTTTAAACTATTATAAAAATCTCAAAAATCATTTGGTGCTATTTTTCACATCAAAGCAAACAGGACAACACGTCGTCTTTGATAAGAATGTTCTAACTCTTCTAGAATAAGTAGAGTAGCGTTAACTGATCACTAAAGAATAGCATGTAAACCTCCCAGACAGTGACGAATCCAATGAACATTTACAGAATTGCGTATGAAACAATAATAAAGTTTGATCCTCGCCATTCATGTGGCAGATGATGCTCATCTGTTTCAATGGGCGACAGTTCACGAGGATGTCATGTGGCCAGCACTTCAAATATTCAATATTTTTTTTTGTTAGAAAAGCTCGATGTTTTATGTTAGTAAATAAATAACCTTTATCGTTACTTATCCCTTGGTCTGTTGAACCGTTGGGGCACCATGCATGATTTGTCGACCGTCTTTTTCCATTCCTCTCTGTCTTTTGCCTTAATTTAAACCTCTTTCAATGGCAGGCCCGTCCACTCTTTTATGTTGTCCTCCAATCGCTTTCTCTGTCTGCCTCTTCTTCTTTTTCCTGGTACTGTTCTCTGAAGGAATGTCTTTGCGAGCCACGAAGATTTTGTAATATGGCCATAGATTTTTAGCTTGCGTTTTTTTTACGATAATTAGCAGGTCATCATGGGGTCCAATCGCTGCAGACATGGTTACTGCAGCGATAGAAGCCCACGAAGACCAGTTAATTAATATGAAGAAACACGAAATGCGCCCTACTGTGAGTGCGCCCTACAGGAAATCCTCATTTTCAGACTAAGCATCAATATTGTTATAAGAATAGCTGTAGTAAATGAGTTAATGCTAATTATTTGTTGTATAAAACCAGATAAAGCTCTATGGTGTCTCCGGTGAACTAGATGGTATTGTACAGTATTAGCGCAATAGAATCACATAATGATCGATATTGTATAAGCGGCGCCCGGATTTATTTCATATGGAAGATTTTTTTTCCCACATTTAGACACAAAGTTCCCCATTTCAGACCTTGTGATCTATAGGGCAGATGTTTCTGTACCTCACGGTTAACGAGGGTATCATGTGGATAGCACAACGGCCAACCGCCATTACTTTTCCCCAACTAATGTCAGGTATAGAGCTGTGTGGACTCAGAAGCACCCAAAGGTCTCGAAATTAAAAATCCCAGTCTTCACCAGGATTCGAGCCACATTTAGATGTACACTTATATAGTTGTTAGAAGAAATCTCATCGATATCCGGATATCAAACTGCCTGGCAATGTGTTATGCGTTCCGGACTGTCCCGACTTCGAACTTTCCCCCGGTATACTGGAGGTATTTGATAGGAGGTAATGGTCTATTATATTTAAAGAAACACAGGAAGGAAACATAATGAGCTTATCTTTGGAAAGTATTGACCTTATTTTCATTGAGCTAATGTGAAGGTCGAGAAAGAGTTTAGGTTCAGTGCCTTGAAGGCGAACGCGAAACGAGGGAGGGAATAACTTGCCAGCAAGCGAGGTTTTAACATGTACCATCTGGAGTTCCCAGCTTTATAATGTGATGCGAAGTTTTATAGACTTATAAAATAATTTTTTTTTTTTTTGAAATAATTTTTTTGGAGCACAGATTTTGCAGCTCCGGCAAATATGAAGATGGAAATAAGATCTGGTGAAATGAAAGCGATTCTTTTCCTTGAAATTTTAAATCGGAAACTTAATGACCCAATGATTTGAAGATACAATAAATAGTAAATAGATAACAAATTCGGTAATAGGCGATATTATGCCGCCCACGACTGATCCGGTTCTTTCTGTGGTCCTACCGTAGACCATAGGCTCATAAACCTACCCTCCAAAGCTGTACCATCGCAAATTAATATTAAGCCGAAAAAAAAAATTAGTTTTTACGGTTCCTTATTATTGCTGTAATAGAGGCAACGCCATATTGTTATGATGTTCTGGAGAGGAATTAAAGAAAAAAATGTCACTGAACTATATATCGTTTGGAGCACTATATTATAGTTTAGGATTAGGTTTAGTAGGATCAAAATAAAAGGTTTACTGCTAGGTTTAGGGTTAGGTTTAGAATAAGAATTAGGTATAGAATTAGAGTTAGGTTTAGAATTAGGTTTAGGGTTAGTATTTAGGTTTAGGTTTAGTACTAGGTTTAGGGAATTAAGTTTAGGGTTAGGTTTAGTGTTTAGGGATAGGGTTAGTGCTAGGTTTAGGGTTAGGTTTAGTGCTAGGTTTAGGGTTAGATTTAAGGTTAGGTTTCACTAAACCTATTCTAAACCTAAACTTAATCCTAAAACTAACCGTAATTCTATACCTAAACCTAACCCCAAACCCCTAACCTAATTCTAAACCTAATCTTAAACCTAGCACTAAACCTAACTCTAAACCTAATTCTAACCCTAACCCTAATTCTAACCCTAACCCTAATTCTAAACCTAATAATCCTAATCCTAAACCTAACCCTAAAACTAATTCTAACCCTAACCCTAATTCTAAACCTAATCCTAACCCTAAACCTAATTCTAACCCTAATTCTAAACCTAATCCTAAACCTAACCCTAATTTCAACCCTAACCCTAAACTAGCACTAAATCTAAATTTTGATCATACTAAATTCCATCAAAATAATATATAGTTCAGTGATAGGTTAGTTTATTGTTTTTTAAACTTCTGGGATGGAGAGTTACATCCTCTTAAGAACGTAGTAAACAAAATGGCGTATTTTTCATTACAACAATGATAAAAGAACTTGAAAACTAAATATTTTTTTTTTCGGCTTAATATTAATTTGCGATGGTACAGCTTTGGAGGATATGTTTAGGAGCTTATTGTCTACAGCAGTGATGCTCAACCTAATTTGACCAGCGGGCCATGTTAACTTTCGACACGCGTGTTGCGGGCCACATCAACATAATGGTAAAATATGAAATCAAAATTCACCTGAAACCATTTGAAACTATTGGATCTATTTCTTACATTAATTAATGGGATAGTTAAAGTCTATCATTTTATACGCGTCTAGAAAATTTTGCTTCATTTCTACTTAAAACGAGAGCAGCATTGTAGCTACTTTTACCACCAACTATTTTCTTGTCTCTTTTGGTCATATCTCTAGGCGTAGTTTAACCAATCTTTTATACGCGGCTCAAACCAAGAAGGCCGCCCTATTTGTTTTATAATGCCACTGTATATGTTGTTGTTTTAAACATCCAGACTTTCCTTACAAACACACTATGTTGGCTTATTATCATGTTCCACACAAAAGATCCATTCACTTTTCCGGGTAGATTCTACATTCAGAGTTCCATTTCACAAACTCATACTCGTTAAAGGTCATGGTACTAATCCATCAGAGAAACAAGTGAGGGCCCTAACAAAGGTAAAGATATATTTTCAACTTTTTTTGAAGGGGGGAGAATGTATTACTTTTTGTGCTGACTTTTCGGCGGGCCGGATGCAACCACGTCGCGGGCCGGTTCTGGCCCGCGGGCCGTACTTTGGGCATCACTGGTCTACAGTAAGACCACAGAAAGAACCGGATCAGGCGTGGGCGGCATAATATCGCCTATTACCACAAATTCATATCAAATACTATACATATTCATTTAATACAGACTTCAGAACTTAAAAAATACATCCACATTGCTTGGGAAGGGCGGGCGGCCATATGCAAAAGGGATATAACTGATAATCAGTACAATATAGGCGTTATTTCCCTAGAGTCCCATAGATAAAAGGCAGAGCTTTAACAGGTAATAACAAAATGTTGGATAATTTGTAAGTGATCTTTATGAAATAATTTAATAAGCGCGAGTTTATGTGCGAAATGTCAGCTTGAAATATTGTCTAAATAAATGATTCCGTTTTGTTGGCTATGAAGAAAGCTTTAGTTCATGGAATGGAATGTCTGATAATATAAATAACATAAAGAATACAAAATGGTCATCAATGGATGGGGAAATAGTTACACTTTCCTGACACGCAGCAGACGCCAGGTAAAATGCTCTAATCTCCTCCTTCAAAAATCTATTTGCCCCCGTTGATCACTGGAAATTGAGTGTGTGTGTGTGTTTGTATATTTCTGATGTTGGCCATCTTCAGTGGTGAAGGAACTGTGGCTCATCTCGTAGAGAACTTTGTCATGCGACTGTAGAGCCTTATGCTGGAGAGACATCCCAGTCCACATAGAGCGCAGGTTAAGTTTCCTCAAAGTTGTTATCGCCGGAAGTGTTCATTGTTTCAAGTGATCCATGACCTATAAAAATGCTTCCACTGGCAGGCGTCTCAAATAGTTTCAGACAACCAGTCCAACACCTGGACTTCAGGAGCTGTTCAACTATTGATCCAAGAAGAACTGTTTCTGATTGTTGTGGACGGTCGTTGACTTGTAGCACCAAACTGCTGATAGACAACTAAACCGATGTAGATGTATTATATTTTGAATTGTAAAGCTTGAAATAACTTGAAGAACTTCTTTGTGAAAAAGAAACTAAATAGAACTTTGATGACACTAGAGACACATATCAACTTGATAAGAAAGAACTAAATGTAGTTTTTGAACAAAAATGTAACTCACTACAAAAATACGTCTTTTCACTCTGGCTATCTGGAATCGTCTGTCCTACCCAAGATGACCACAATGTTGCTTATCTGGCTTCATTCATACACATAGCCACCAACAAATCGCTAACCATTTCCCACCGTCACCATAGAAACACAAACAGACACCATATATCACTGGTGTAATTATGTGTAAAGTAAAATGTTTTTATCAGCCTGAATAGATTCTAATGTTATCACGAGGCAGTCTGTCGTAGTAGAGATTATAACAAGGTAAGGGACAGTTGAAATGGGAGGATGAGCAACAGACGAGTGACAGAAAGATGTGTATTTTGTGTGTGTGTGTGTCTGAATAGTTTTATGTTTGGTTACCATGCTATATATTGTATTCCAAAACGTATAGTACTAAAGATATAATTAACGATAAAAACGAAGTTTATAACAAGATGAATAAAATACTTACAAAGTCAAGTAGTAAGATGAACGTGCCGCCTTAGGAGTGTCTCGTTTTCAAATCGAGGCCGTGCACGATGTAAATCCATCTCGGAATACAATCACAACAAATAGTCTCGCAAATGTTAAAAATGGCAGCATTATAATACACGGAAGCATGTGGATGATTCAAAAGACCTGAAACACACACACACACACACACACACACTCAATGTAGATATACGTGAGATATATATAGATCCTCATTCGTGATCGAAGATGAGCACATTTTTCATTTCCTATGGATTCGAAGATGACTGTAAAGTCCAATCCTTAAAAGGCCGGCCGCATACGTGGCATGGGTGGGTTAGGTCAGTTGCAGATAGGCCTGCTTCTTCTCTCAGTTTTTTGTTGGTCCGGCGCTCTTTCACGCTGGCCACGTGACTCCAACACTCACGGCTTCACGCCATGAGAAACAATCGAGAGCTAGTGCTTCCCAGCCGTGAATGTCAATATCGCACTCGTACACTGGCTAAGGAAAATTCATAAGGTTCATTCGTCTGACCACATTCGTCTGACCACATTCGTCTGACCACATTCGTCTGACCACATTCGTCTGACTACTTTCCCAAACGACCTCTTTACGAGGAGCTGTGTGCAGTAAAGCGCTCCAAGGGGGGGGGGGGTCAATACAACCTCTTTCAAGACTTGAGATATAGGATTGCTTTACAGCGGGTAAAGGTAAAAACAAAAGTCCATTAATATTTGAAACAAAAAAAACTGTATTATTTTAATGGCCATTTAACAAGTTTTATTTTTAGAGCATTCGAATCGAGTACTCCTGTGAGGCGACAGAGTCTGTATTGTCCATGTCATTACTCATTACAAAGAATGGGGGGCAAAAGTAAAACAGATCATCGATTGTAGACACCATTATAGTTGTTCTGTTGTGCTCTATTTATTCGATATCTTACCGTTTGAGATAAGAAAATAACGCGCCCCAAGGTCTCCCCACCTTTCGCAGACTTCTCGCAATACGGTAAATACTGTATGCAAAGGTATGAGCCGCAGAGGAGTTATTTTTTCATCTTATTTTGGAGACGCTAAGTGTTCTTATATATTTTAAATTTCACCACATTGGTAATTGCATTATCTCCCCTAATATGGACGATCTTGACGATAAACTAAATAATGTCAAAAACGATAATATATACTCCAGTGTTGCCAATTAAGCAAGAAAAATATAAAAAAAATACTTACGAAAATACTAAGCAAAGCTAATGTAAGAGGACTAGCTCCATATTTACAGCTACATTATAGATTACAACTATAAGAGTTTTCCTTTTTTTTAAAAAAAAAAAAAATAACCAATATTTAATCTTATCTTTGTGCCTTTCTGGACACTGATCAGCAAAACAGCTTAAATGATTTTCCTAGAAATTTGACAGTTGCTGAATGTCATTTGGAAAAGAAACTCTACTAGGACCGTTATAGTGTTTCAAAGTAGAATCGACGCATTCCAGGGTCCATAGATGCCTCTTATAAATTCACAGTTGTTTGTAATTTTTTTGGGGCGGGGGGATGAGAGAATTTTCCCTTGTTACGTAGCATAAAGCAGCTGTTTCATTAAGTTTATTTTTAGATTTTTTCAGCGCCTGCAGCACTAGGTAATGTTGACGAATTTCACGGAACGGAAGCGTGCAAGTCCATTATTAATGCTTTCATTGGTTGAATATTTGCATCACGGGGCAAGTTAATTCCAGACCATAAAAGGAGCGGTGGACAAACTTAGCGCGGCGAAAGGAGATTGGTTGTTTGTAAATAGAGAAAGAGGTAGATGGTAAAAAGTATTTAAAGGACGGATACATTCAGTATGGAGCTTGAACGACAAGATTAAATTGGTTTGAATTAAATTGTATTGTACAGTGTCTATATTATTCAAGTGATTCCAAGTTCCAGAATTAAAGCTTTGTATTCGTTGTTAAGAATCTTACTTGTTTTGAATTAATAATTTTACATTTGAATCTTCGGCATCACGACATTGTTTGAGTGTTCAGTAATTGTTTAAAAGTAGAAATCTATACTAAAGTATGCATCGAAAACGTATTTTCTGATTAACACAATCACATGGTAATATCAAAACATCTAGCACTCAAATGTATAAATCTCATTACATTCCGGAACACTAACGTTTGAAGGTTATAAAATAGCGATGCTGAACCGAACTAGACATTTGCCTAAGTCTCTAGAAAGTGATGCATTGTTTGATCGAATATTGTGTGCTAGAAAGGCTTGCAATCTCATTTAGGATGTAGATAATTACAACCATTTGTGGATCTGGGAAAATGTCGTTGGGAAACTTCTCTTTTGTAACTGAGGATGAAGTGACCTTGTTATTTAAAAGAGTAGACGTAACAAAAGCTTCTGGACCAGACAAAATTAGTGGCAAGCTGATCAAGCTATGTGCGGAGCAAATTTCTTCTATCTTCTGTCATATCTTTAACCAGTCATTGCAAACGTGCGTAATTCCAAACATCTGGAAAACTTCAGAAATCATACCAGTGCCTAAGAAACCAAAAATAGATTGCTTAAATGATTTCCGCCCAGTAGCACTAACACCTATTGTTATGAAATGTTTTGAAAAATATATGCTTAAACAACTTGTAGCAAAAGTCAATAACAGCCTAGACCCTCACCAATTTGCATACAAAGCAGCTAGAGGAACTGAGGATGCCATTCTATTGCTTTTGGACCATCTTTATAACCATCTCGATATACCCAAAACCTACGCACGAGTCCTCTTCGTAGATTTCTCCTCGGCTTTCAATACCATACAGCCACATCTAATGATAAACAAACTGAGTAACTTAAATGTAAGCCCTTACTTACAAGCATGGGTTCTAAACTTTTTAACCCAACGGCCCCAGTATGTTAAAGTCAACAACACCAAATCGTCAACTCGAGTACTATGTACGGGTGCTCCACAAGGTTGTGTACTTTCTCCTGTGCTATACACTCTTTACACTAATGACATAAGAAGCATCTATGACTCAGTTAAACTCATTTAATTCGCTGATGATACTGCCATAGTCGGTCTTATTTCAGGAGACGAAACTCAGTATCGAAGCTCGATAGAAGAGTTTACAAACTGGTGCACCGACAACTTTCTAGAACTGAATGTAACAAAAACTAAAGAACTTATAATAGATTTTAGAAAGAAAAAAACAAACTATACGTGAACTGCAAATAAACACTACATCTATAGAACAAGTAAAGGCATATAAATATCTAGGCGTTATCATCAACAACAAGCTTTCATGGGAAGACCACCTTGGAACTCTGACAAAGAAAACAGCCCAGCGACTCTTTTTTCTATACAAACTCAACAGTTTTAAATTAAACAAGAAGATCCTTGAGACATTTTACAGCGCAACTGTACAAAATCTGCTAACATACGGAATAAGTTGTTGGCAAGGCAACGCCTCATCTAAACTGTTGCAACGTCTAGAAAACATCATTAAAAAGCATCAAAAATTACACTCACAACATTACCACATTTAAAGGAACTTTTTGAACAAACGTGCCTAAGAAAAATCGAAAAATCTTGGAAGACAACGGCCACCCGCTCCATCAGAACTAAGCCAGGTCGTCGCGAAGTGGGCGACTGCTGTCAATCAAAACAAGAACGGAGCGGTACAAAAACTCGTTCGTACCTCACTCGGTCAGACTCTATCACCGCCACTCATTGATCAGGGACATGAAATGCACCAAGATACCTGTGTGTAGTCGCTGAATGAACTCTTCATGTTGTCTGTTGTATTTATGTGTATGTTTCTGTTGTGTTGTCTTTATATGAGAAACGAGTCCTTGTAATCACAACAAATTTCCGTAAGGATCAATAAAGCAGTCTTAGTCTTAGTCTTAGTCTAACCTGACTTCCGGTGTCATTATGTTTATAGTCAGGCCAAAAGAAGCCAATAAAGTAATGTGGTCTCTAGGGCAGATGATGTAATGGTCATCTGTTTTTGTGGCCTACGGTTAATGAGTGTTATATGGCCAGTACAACGACCAACCGCCTTTACTGTTACGACATGATTAGGATTTAGTATTTGTTTCGGGAATAAGGGGAAAGTTTTACTTAGTGACAAATGACGTGACGGATCTTTAAAAAGTAAGAACGCTCGACTAGACGCTATCAACAAGAAGCTCTTCATTAGGACAGTGAGAATAAGAAGAATTACATAAACGGCTAGCGATAGAGGACATCCGACGGTTCCCTTTTTTTGAGTATTAAAAGTGTTTGTTATTTCAACACTAGCGTCGACTACTTATATTGATTGTTTTGGCATTTCGCCAGTGTTTGAAGGTTACCTCCTGTTTATTTCATTGATTGTATTCGACACCGCGGAAGAGCCACAACATCCCCAAATAATGTCAGGTACCCATTAGAGCTGGAAGAACTCAGAGGCGCCCAAAGATCCCGAAATTAAAAATCCCAGTCTTCACCAGAATTCGAACCCGGGACCTCCGGTTCAGAAGCCAAGCGCTTTACCGCTCAGCCACCGCGCCTCCAAAAGAAGCAAAAGCCCTCAGAAATTTCATTGACAACAACTAAATGCTTCTGGCTTTGTGGGTATGAGGGAGCCGTCATTGGCATAAAGAAGTTCTGTAAGTTGTAACTGACTATAACAATCATCTCTTTAAGGTTAGGTTGGACGAGAATCTCCCGTACATTTGATACATTTCCGTCGTTGCTGAGTTTAAATTAGATGCAGGCACAGCTTCATTTTATTTCACATAACTCCAAGTAGATTGCATCAAGTGTTGAAACATTTTTTTTTTCGAAAAGATAGACTGCACTATCGGTAGATACACTGGCTTACTATATAACAAAAGGGCATAAGTTAGTGTTATGGGAGATAATCATTTCTATTATTCTTCAGAAGTCTAACATAAGTTACTTCCCTTAATTTTAAAATATATTTTATAGATATTTTTTAATGTGAAAAATGACATTATAATTAACTCGTTAATAGACATAAGAACAAGTTCATAGATATAATAGAAAGATTATTGCCTCGTATGCATATCCAGCATTTTACTTTGTCAATATTTTAAATTAGAGAGTTAAACTCAACTAAGTTACTGGTTCTCCTGCCTGATTCATGCAACCCTTTAATGTAAGCCCGGGAATAAAGAAAAAAAAATTATGAGTAATTCTTTGCTGTTGAAATATATATTGGGCAGGGCTAGCCTTAGGTAATTGGAGGCCCAAGGCGAAGCGAATAGAGATAGATAGATAGATAGATAGATAGATAGATAGATAGATAGATAGATAGATAGATAGATAGATAGATAGATAGATAGATAGATAGATAGATGGATAGATAGATAGATAGATTTGTGATTGTAAGTTTTAGTTTCTGGCCAAGAGTAGTGAGGATCCTAGACAACTCGCTCTTTCCAACTGTATACATTTGAGTGATTCATTGAGTGAGCGATTACTTTAACTTATATCCTTCAACGTCAAGTTCACAACACAGTACCAAATCTGATTTAGAAAGAAATAAAGTTTATTTTTTTGAAAAAAAAATATTTACAGTCAAAGAAATGCATCTACTATTGGGCATAGTTTAGAAACATACAATAGTGAACTCGTATAATACATCAATATCAAGTCATTTTTCACTTAGTGTTTATCTGATTGCATAATTTAAAGTGTGTTTATGACAATGGAAAAATCAAACAATATGGCTACATTGTTTATACACGAAACTTGAAGTTTTGCTTTTTAGAACAACCGCAGACGACAGATGTTTGAAAATGTGTAATGCCATTTTCGCTATTAATTTTGGATTTTGGGGGCGGGAGGATCAATTCTATATCGTCTGCTTACATTGGCTGCTATAAAATTTCATTTAGTATCTGCGTGTGTCTTTGTAGTGTGTCTCTGCGTTTCGGAATGCGACTGTCTGTTTGTTTTTCTGAAACTGTCTCTATGGTGTGTCGCTCTGTGTTTGTGTGTATGTGTATGTGACTGCGTGTCTGTGTAGTGCTTGTGTTTACCTCTGCTAGAGTCCCTGTATGTGACTGCGTGTCTGTGTAGTGCTTGTGTTAACCTCTGCTAGAGTCCCTGTATGTGACTGCGTGTCTGTGTAGTGCTTGTGTTTACCTCTGCTAGAGTCCCTGTATGTGACTGCGTGTCTGTGTAGTGCTTGTGTTTACCTCTGCTAGAGTCCCTGTATGTGAATGTGTGTCTGTGTAGTGCTTGTGTTTACCTCTGCTAGAGTCCCTGTATGTGAATGTGTGTTTGTGTACGTGTGACTTTCTGTATGTGTCCGTGTTGTATTTGTTTGTTCTATCATCAATGTAACATTGTCGTTCTGGGAGCTCATCTAATTAACTCTTTCAACCGACAAATATTCTGTATGAAGATCTCTGAACAGAAATGTCTGCACAATAAGGAACACAGTATCAGTGGTAGCAAACAAGAAAGAATCATTTAAAATCAAGAATGTGTACTTCAAAAAAACAACAACAACAGAATTACCTGACTACAAGCTGTACAGAAATATACGAAACTAATTCATTTACAAACGTATTCAAGGTGCAATAGACAAAGATACGAAACTGAATTCCAACCATAAGTATTTACAATGCATTTATTCTGTCATATTGTCAACCGTTCCTGGCCTACGGGTCATATACATTCCCGACACGTGGCTCAAGAAACCCATCTTTTGGGGGCTCATTACGGGTAAAACTTATGAAGGGGCGTACACAAAGCTTTGTGTCTGTATAAGGTCCGAGAGCGTAGGCTGGGTATCATTTGATGTCAAGTAAGATATAGTGAACCAAATTTAATATCACGTTGTTTTTTTCGGGGGGGGGGTATTTTTACAAAGATGTGATAATTATAACCTGGTCTTAAGATAAGTTTTAGAAAACATATTGAAAATATGGATATAGAAACTCGACGCAATAAAGACTCAAAATTTGGTTCTTTACTTTTAATATTAGGAAAAGTTGTTGTGTAACTTGTAAGCCCAAGTCGTTTCAAAATATACATTTATAAATTATAAATATTTCAGAAGTTTATTTAAAAAAGCAGTTTTTTTTTTAGGTCTTAGCCTTCAGTTCCTACAGAAAGGTCGTGGATAGATAACAGTTAAGGCTCGAAATCTGGAGTATCGTTATAACAGTTCAAATCCAGAACGCGAAATGTATTTCTATTGTCAGAGATTGAAAGAGATTTTTTTCCAAAATGAAAGTCGTTTTTCTTGACGCCAACTCTCACTTTCGGCATTGTTTGTTTGTAAAATGTTTTACATGTTTCGGATGTTCCTTCAGAGTTGAAGATAGATTACTTCCTAGTCCAAACCTCCCGCAGGACGACGGGGGATGGGAGTGGGCAGGATTTGAACCCTCGACCATCGATAAATCCGAACGACAGTCCAGCGCGAAAACCGCACGACCAGGCAGCCATCCTGCATTGATGCAATGTTATAGTACTTATATTTACCATTGAGTAATCTTATTTTGGTTCGTCATGCATCGTTGCGCAATGTTTTGGCGAGAGTAAAATTTTGAGCAGCGAACAACATGACAGTACCCCTCATTCAATATCATCATATCTAAAATGACACACTACATGGAATCGGCTTGATGTTGAGTTAGACATAATGTTGACAAACTAATCATTACATTGACAGTTATTTAACAAAATAGGACATAATACTAAAACAGCTCTTGAATGTGGGCATGACATTAACAAAGAGTCCAGCGGTTCTCAAACCATTTTGTCATTAAAAAAATGTTTGACATCCTAGTAAGAGTTTACTTATTTTTATTTTGTGATTATAGAGTCTTTTCAAATCAGTTTTATTGCAGATTTTCATGCATGGTGGAAACAAAACTTAGAATGGTGTCTCCGGTGTTGAAAGTGCAGAAAGTGATGATGTTTTTATTTCACAGCTAAATGCTGGGGCATGCATAGGCTACATTTTAGCACTACATAGGCTACATTTTAGCACTACATAGGCTACATTTTAGCACTACTGAATCAGTTTTTAGGCTCTCCCGTGTGTAAGTTGTATTTAGTAAACTATGGCGTTTAGTTTAGCACATTGTTTAGTTTAGCACATTGTTTAGTTTATCGTGAAAATCTCCAATACAATAGAAAAGTTGTTTAGTAGCATTTTGTGTAAGACAAATATACTAAGAACCACTGGTATCAGTGAAGGAGTTATGTATAGGCTTCACAAGCTGAAACATAGGATCTCACTTTCTAGAGGGACCCCAAACCGGTGCTTTTTTGTGACGGTACGCACCGATACGACGTACTGGCACCTTTTTCAATGTGGGGAAAAAAATTATTACTTTTCTTGTATTTTAACGTTTATTATTAATTTATTAGTAGTGAAAAGGCAATCCATCACTGAGTACCGGCACCTTTCAGTTTGTGATGAATAATACTGATGCATAGTAAAAGACTCGTTATCTATCTATATACTTCTCTTTTACCCTCTGAGATAAGGCCTGAACACTGACCTGCAATGTCGTAACCTGTGGGGATTAGAGGCCAATAGCTCGTTGCCACGTCATTAGTCTGTACGACGTGGTAATTTATTAGTCTAAACTGCCCACAGGTTACGACTTCGCAGGTCAGTGTTCAGGCCTTCTCGAACGACTGATCTGACTCTAACTCACATGGTCAATGCGAATGTACGTTGAACACTCCCAGCTTGCCTTCAAGAAAAAGATAAAAGGGGGGTGAGGGGGTGTACAGTTTTGTGGAGGAACAGTTTTGTGCTCAGCGGCTTTCCCAATCCTAGAATCGTGAAGAATTTCTGAAACTTTTTTTTTTCCCCATTAAGTCAAAAGGGGGGGGGGGCTTTGAAATGTACACAATGTAGAAGAATCAGTAAGTCTAAATCTATGTACTTTATTGTAAGTCTTCAGCGGCAGTAAAATTGTATGTTTTGTTTCAATACAAGAAAGTTGTGTTGTTGTTGCTTTCAGTTTCCTGGTTTACGTCTGCAAGGAAAACTATTTCGTTGATTTAGTCATGATATATATATCACGAGATTTCTCTCTTTGCGCTGTACAGCAGATTTATCCTCGTTAAGGTAGCCATACCATAATATCCAGTCTTCTGCTAATCGAGTAATCATGTAAAATTACAATTCAGAAAAAAAAATTAATATTTAAAAAGGCTCGTTTTTGTTTCGTTGTCTTTGTTTTTTTTTTTTTTTTTCTTTCACCTTTTCATTAATTTTTGTATATGTTACTATTTGATTATTTAATGATATCTTAAAGGTAAGCATGTAAATGTTTAGACCCCTTCAAGGTGAATACATTAAAGATATCGTTAAAGATCATCAACTGATACAAGATGTTGCTTTCTAAATATAGCACCTCTCCCTAGCGCCATTACCCTAGCCAGTCTCATTACGTCCACAAACTCATTACGTCCACAAATCTTGACGTCCACCAACTCATGGGCGTCTCTTTAACTTTCGTTGAGAGATGATATCTTCTGTTTCATGATGGAGTCGCAGTATTTGACTACGTAATTTCCGGTATTGTCCTGCATTACCTTCTTGCTATCTGCCTTCTCATCAAACTTGGTAGGACACATGTAACCATCTGGGCAGTTGCAGAGAAACTCGACCTGTTTATATAAATATATATGGATCAAGAAAGAATGGAATCTGTAACCAGAAAATTATCAAACAAAGTATGTATAACAAGGCTTAAAATTATGATCATTTGTAATGATTATAGCAATTTTCATTTTGAAGAATTCGAACATTTTGAAAATATTATACAACACAAATATGAATGAAATTAGAGAATGATTGGTCTCCCTTTTCTCTATTCTTTTTTTAAAATACCACCACCTTCGTCACTTCATCTTATTTCTTTTTCTATTACTTTTTTTTCTGTCGTTTGAACATAGTGATCGTAGAAATATATCAATTCTGACAGCAATGACTATAAATTCTGTCATCAATGACTATAAAGTCTGAGATTCCTGACTCTAAAGTCTGACAGCACTAACTATAAAGAATGACAGTACTAACTCTAAAGTTGGACACTACTGACCTCTAGTACTTTGTCATTGTATTTATTGACGTCAATGTAAATTCGGGCACATGCACTTTGTTCCGTCAGTGTGGTCGATGGTCGAGGACACTCTTCCTAAAAACATGAGATAACATTTGAAGGTTTAAATCTCTCTACAGCACACAATGTACCCAATAAATACACCTGACATAAGCAAATGCATAGCCAATATTTGGTTTATATACAGGTCGCTTTACTTGCTCTCTACAGTCAAAATATTGATCAAGAACCCCTTATAAGAAAAATCGAACTAAGATACGAAATCAGATTTCATTACAGTCGCATCATATATAATCTTATTTTGAGTAATAATTCTTTTTTTTTTTCGAAATACTGGGCCCAGCTAGTGGATAGAGACTAATCAAACCAATGGGCTTATCTGGTGGATAGAGACTAATCAAATTACTGGGCTTATCTGGTGGATAGAGACTAATCAAATTATTGGGCTTATCTGTTGGATAGAGACTAATCAAACCACTGGGCTTATCTGGTGGATAGAGACTAATCAAATTACTGGGCTTATCTGTTGGATAGAGACTAATCAAACTACTGGGCATATCTATTGGATAGAGACCAATCAAATTACTGGGCTTATCTGGTGGATAGAGACTAATCAAACTACTGGGCATATCTGTTGGATAGAGACCAATCAAATTACTGGGCTTATCTGGTGGATAGAGACTAATCAAACCACTGGGCTTATCTGGTGGATAGAGACTAATCAAACTACTGGGCATATCTGTTGGAAAGAGACCAATCAAATTACTGGGCTTATCTGTTGGATAGAGACTAATCAAATTACTGGGCTTATCTGGTGGATAGAGACTAATCAAACTACTGGGCATATCTGTTGGATAGAGACCAATCAAATTACTGGGCTTATCTGTTCGATAGAGACTAATCAAATTACTGGGCTTATCTGGTGGATAGAGACTAATCAAATTACTGGGCTTATCTGGTGGATAGAGACTAATCAAACTACTGGGCATATCTGTTGGATAGAGACCAATCAAATTACTGGGCTTATCTGTTGGATAGAGACTAATCAAATTACTGTGTTTATCTGTTGGATAGAGACCAATCAAATTACTGGGCTTATCTGTTGGATAGAGACTAATCAAATTACTGTGTTTATCTGTTGGATAGAGCTAGTGGATGGAGTTAATAGAAATAACGGACTTAGCTGGTGGACAAAGGTAGTTTTATACAGTGGGTTCCATCCCATTGTGGTCTGGTCAGTCATCAGAGGGCTGACCTTTTAGCGAAGACCGCGGCGACAACGTGCACCCAATACGATGAACCGTGCACTCTCGCGATCCCTAGCCGACACCCGTTTATTGGGACGTTGGTACGACAGTTGGGACGCTTCCGACAAGGGCCGAGAGCTACACAGGCAGATAAGTAAACCAGACCGAAAGGACGCGTGGTGGGAGCTCTACTGTGCGGAGCAGGCAGTCCTAGCCCAGTTCCGAGTCTGACACTGTCCAATAGGCACGTACTTTGGACGGTGGAAGGAGAACTACAACACACGGTGCCGCCACTGCGTCGAGGACGACGAGACAATAGAGCACATTCTTTATGAATGCCGAGCTCTGCATGGGGGACGATCGGGACAGGAAATTGAGAGAGAGAATACGGGTCCATGTGCGGCAAGAGGTCTATCCTTGTATGGGGACAAGGCGACCTTATAACTCACTGCCCGCTTCCTCTTCCGTGCTCTAAGGGAGTAATCTCAGCATGGTTCGTTACTAATGGGGTTTCTGATTCGGTGGATAAAGGTTATTTAAAATACGGGCCTAGCTGGTGGATAATCGAAATACTGGGCGTAGTTGGTAGGAACAGACAAGTTAATTTACCGGTAGTATCTGGTGGGAAATCAGCCACTCGACAATAGTTAGAGAATGCCCAAGCAAAGTAATGGCAATATCAAGTTTCAGTAAATATAATAAATGTGCTTAGTGCAACAACAAAACAATTTTACATCACAAGTTTTATGTTACAGTTGTTACTCACATAGACATTTATATATATATATTGTATCTAGACTGGACATGGAGATCTTTTAAAACTACAAAAATGTCGTGAAATTTTTTTTTAAGTTGGATCAAGGCGTTGTTTTGTACAATAATCATATAAATTAAAGTGGGTCTTTTTTTCTATCCTAACCTATGTAACATATAATTTAATTTTTAGATCTAAATATAGTAATTGAATATCAAAAATAAGAGTAGGCCTACTCCCGTCTCATAATAATTATTTTGCAATTTTTAGATACATAATCTAGAAAGATCTAGGTACCGTAATCAATATATTTAAATGTAAATAAGATTATTAAAATCAACAGACATGAATTATTTTGATCTAGGATTTTTGAAACATTATTTCAATGAAAACTAACAGGAAATGGCTTTGTTTCCTATATTAGAGTGAATATATAGTTCTGTGATTAATAGCCCATTCTAAAGAAAATCCGAGAAATGATTTTGAATTATTTCTAAACTTTGAAAACTAAAGATCATTACTTTTCTAAGACAGAAAAGATTGATTAGGGCGACTTCCCTTAGAGCTCGAAAAAGAGTATATAAATAAATAAATAAATAAATAAATATATAGTATATATAAATAAATAAATAAATAAATATATAGTATATATAAATAAATAAATAAATAAATATATAGTATATATAAATAAATAAATAAATAAATAAATATATATATATATATATATATATATATATATATATATATATATATATATATATATATATATATATATATATATATATATATATAGGTCTGTGAATCGATCAATCGCGAATAAGAATTTGTTACCAGTTTCCAGTCTAGATATAATATATAAGTCTATGCCCTATGGTTACTCATTACTTACAAACATTGATTCGTTTTTGACATCAAACTTTAACATAGCCAAGTATCGAACATGTAAAATACATTAACATTTTGAAGTTATCAAAAACGATTAAGATCTATCACGTGAACTTAGAAATCCAATCATAGGCTTCGTTTTATACGTTTGTTTAGTTTTGCAGTTGACCATAGTGTCCTCTGACCCTTTAAAATGTCCTTCACCTTCTCACACTTGTAGAAGTATTTCCATTTGTTGCCGACACGCTTCCAGCCCATGATCTTGAAAGACACATCCGCCCCGCACACGCAGCGTGGCTCGTCCACCAGGGGTTCCCATTTCTTGATGTCCGTCTCCACTACGGCCGCCATCTCGTCTCCCTGGCATTGCTTCTTCCCTTGGAAGACGTTTGTGCAGAATCGATACTGGACCGTCCAGTGTGCTAAACAAAGACAATGGTATACATAGGTCTGTATTAGTGTTGACAAACGTTGGTCTATATTTAGTCTTTAAGTTAAGAGTCTGATGAACGGGCATACAACACTGGCTTGAGTAAAAAAAATGTCATTGTTATAACTCTGTGTATCTTAAAAAAAATATCTAAATTGCTTACGCTGCTGTATTATTATTATTGTTCTTATGTTCGAAACGAAGGAGTATTCATTATATGGCGCTGCCAGGGTCGAGTTTCGCTTAAGTAAAACAAAATTCATTGTAGCTAGGGAATTTTCTGGTGATGTAGCAGATCTGCAGCAGTACCGCCCTCTCACAGGCTACGAGAATTTTCCTAGGAATGTTAACGGTCTTTGAGGTCAGTTGTTATTAGCCCCTCGGTTAATATAACAATGGAGTATATTTTTATTTTGGATAACTTCCATAAACGCTTAATCTCCAAGCCAAGGTTCCCATATTTTCGTTATTTTCGTTGTTTTTTACATTTCAGTTTTTCTTACAGTATGAGACAGTGGTACGGCGATTTCAATAATGGTAGTAATTAAAATTCAATTAATTATCATTCTCTGGCACTGCCAGGGTCGACCTTCGTTAAAAGGAAACAAAATTTCATTTTTTTGGTCCCCTCAGTGTCAAATGAGAAATATTTTGACACGTCATGTCCGTCCTTTGACAGATACAGAGTAATGTGTCAGGGCTTCCAATGTGCCCTCGTCAAATGTTACTATCTCATAGGTTGATAGATTATTATTATTATTATTACTATCGTTAAGACTACTGCTGTTATTGTTATTATTAGTGATATTAGTAACATTTGCAGGGAAACATTGCAAAATGTAACATTGTAAAAAATATATATTTGAGCTGAGGTCATTTTAATCTCTTGAAAGTGTTTCGCACCACGTTAAAAAAGGGGGGGGGGCGGAGGATCCGGACTAGACTCCTCACCCCTCTTCACCCCTCTTACCTAGCGCCTAGCACAGTTCGCAGTCATCGCATTAGTAGACAGAGGCGTTTTAAAACACTCTTTTCATTTCTTTTTTATCTAAACTCTCTCTCACACACTCAAACATTCTCCCCCCCAGCCCCCCTCTCTTGTAGACCTCACGCACGCTCACCGAGGACTATCGATCACTAGCCTTCCAGAGGCTAAATTTCAAACAGAGTTAAATGGTATTGATTTGTTTCGGTATCTCTGAAAGCTTTGATGCTTTTGCCTTGTTGTTTTTTTGTTTTTTTTGTAAATAGAGCTCCATAGATGTTTCCGGAACTTTCGACTGCCATAGAAAGTCAGGGACTGAGATTCGAACAAAAAGATTTGGAGTCTCACGTAATTCTCAATTAATTAAACTAATAAAGTCTCGAGGTTTCTTTACATGACTTTAAAACCCTTGGAGAGATTGAACACTTTATACGAAGTCATTTATTTATTCTATTCTATTTCTGGTTTATCTATAAGTTTAATCTAGGGTCGCACACATATCCCGCATGGGAGACGATCGCATGCCAAAGGCGATTTTCTTTGGCGAGCTTAAAGAGGGAGGCGCGGTGGCTGAGCGGTAAAGCTTGGCTTCCGAACCGAGGTCCTGGTTTTGAATTCTGGGGAAGACTGGGATTTCTAACTTCGGGATCTTTTGTGCGCCTCAGAGTCTACCTAGCTCTAATGGGTACCTAGCAATAGTTGTGGAAAGTAAAAGCGGTTGGTCGTTGTGCTGACTACATGACACCCTCGTTAACCGTAGGCCTCAGAAACAGATAGATTTTACATTATCTGCCATATAGAGCGCAAGGACTGAGAGGGATACTTTACTTCTTTACTTATAAAGGAGGGCGGCGTAACAGAGGTCCCCCCCCCTCCGTAAACGCTATAAAGATCAACTCAGGCGCCATTTTGCCCTCTCTGGCATAGAGGAAAGTAGCTGGCAGCAGATGACCTCTGAGAGTTGGAGAGGTGTCCTGCGGGACAAACATTTGAGACTCCAAGAAAAGCCATTATTGAAGAAGAAGGAAAGAAAAATTAAATTAACCGCCAGCGGACAACGGCTTGGTCTGCGTGACGTGTGAGAAAATATGTAGGTCGCAACTGGGTTTACGTAGTCATGTGAAACACTGCACTTATCCTTACCTTTTTTTAACTTGACTTTTTGACTTGTGTCTTTTTAACTACCTGCCTTAGACTGTGACTACTGTGAGGTAATAGTCGGAATGGAATGAAGTTTGGACAAAGTAAAAGTTTCGCACATAAAAGTATGGCTGGGTGGTTAAGTTCGCGAGAATGTCAAGGTGTAATAGCCCCATACAGTCTGTCTGACTGCCTGGTACAAAGTCTGTTCTCGTTTTTTTCTCTCACTTCCCATTCTCGGACCAAGTTGAAATTTTTGCACAATTATTCATAGTCGATGATAATACATGAATCAAGCAAACAATTAACCATTTATTTAATCAATTAGTAATAATTATTTAATTTGGTTTTGTATAGAAAAAAAGGGGAATGAAATCTCGCAATATTTAGATATATGGCCAGTAATTATGCATTTCTTCCGCTTTGCTTTTTTAAAAGTATATATTTCTCTGCATTATCCTTCTTTAGCTGCTACACACCTGTGTTATGTCTTATAGTCCTCTGGTCTGCATGTAGTATGAAATGTTTCCCAGTGGTATATCCAACCAATTGTCTGATTATAACGTTTTATATTTTTTTCAAATTCTGCTTATAAAATATGTCCATTAAGATCACCCCCCCCAATTATTAACCACCTAACCAGGGGGCTCGAGCTCAAATCCCGACATGCTGAGCTCCTAAAGGCAGCACGGAAACCTTCTCCCCAATACTCCCGCCCCCCACCACCCTAACCCCCAAAGGAAAGCGGACCATAGCGCACTCAGCACACTAATAGCACGAGGGATGCGTTATATAAAAGCAATTTTTTTTAATACTAATAAGATAAGAGACAAACTTGAACGTTGCGATGTAACCCATTCCTGCCTAAATAGTATTTATGACATGTATTATGTAGGAAAAAACAAAAGATCTGTTTAAAAAACGACTACAGTCAGCAATGGGTTAAAACGCACTCTAAGAGCGGCGTCGAATAGGGCTTCGTTTATATTTGATTGGACTTAAAAACGCGAGGTAGTGATCGCAATCGGAATAGTCGTGGTTGTTAATCAAAGTGGCTGCAGGTATGTAGACTCACCTCTCTCGTAGTGTTGCCAGGTTAGACTGTTGTCTCCGTGAGTGTTGACCCATTCCTTGCTACAACTTGAGACTCCCTCTCTACAGTAACAGTTATCTCCTGGCAAAAGAAAATCATTTGCATATATCAGTGTTTCCCAAATTTGTTCAGTGGAACCCTAGTCTTCCGCGAGGCCTGAATAAGCTGAATAAGTGTTGCACGAACTACTAAAATAAGTAAGTAGTAGGCTACCACGTGAATTAATCTCTCTAAATTAAATAATCAAAATGTCCCGCTCAGAATCTGCGAAGTGTTCCGTTGGAGAAAAAGTTTGGGAACCACTGGTATACATCATCGTATTGTGTGAGCTAATATATGAACAGGACTGTCATTACGTCTGATATTAATTGTCAGTGATATTAATTGTCAGTGATATTAATTGTCAGTGATATGAATCCATAGTTTGTACGACTTCAATGTGTCATCTAATGTTTGAGCTTCTCTAGTCAAGTGAAGTCCTTGACATAATGTTTGGTTTGTCTCTACGGTGCAGCGCGGTGCGAATGTGTTTATGAACGAGAAGACGTGACCAAAAGATGACATCAGATAATCAAAGGAAACCCTCATTATAAGTGACTGCATGCCAAGGTGGTTTTTTTGTTATTGGTTATTGTGGATTTTTGGTTTTATTAAAAAATAACGATTTTCCTCCTGTACAAAAATCTAGATTCGTTTTATTTAATTCGAACTGAATATTACATTATCGCATTAGCATTGCCAACTGTCAGTAAAAGAATGAATATGTTTCATTTTGAATAACAATTTACTTAGTATTAAATAAACTTCAGCAAATGTGTAAGATGTCTGAACACAAATACATTTGTTCACTTACGAAAACAAAATAATGAGTCATTAATGAGATCAACTTACTTATAGTGGGAGGCAAGAATACAACACAGGGAAGTTTTGCCTATACACTCATGCATGTGACAGACTTGTACATTATGATTACTTCATGGGACAGCCTCGTGAAAAGAGACATTATAAAACACAAATGAACTCAAGCTAAGTTGAAGCATTGCGTTATAGCCTCTACAGACAAGAGCTCAGAATGAATATGGGGCTTCAAAAGTGGCATACTCCGGCACAGAACTGCAGAACCTGAACAACAAACAAACATCCGAAATGGCATTTGTAGTCATACATTATGTGTAGATATGGCATAATTAAAGTGGCATTTCTCGTACATTATGCTGTACGTTGTCTTCCCTTTTTTATTTATTTTTTTTGCAAAATTTATTTTGGCGAAACTGTGAAGAGACCAGGTAACTAAAATATGAATCCATGTAGTGACTGTAGTGAATGTAAAGACTGTAGTGACTGTAGTGAATGTAGTGAATGTAGTGACTGTAGTGAATGTAGTGACTGTAGTGAATGTAAAGACTGTAGTGACTGTAGTGAATGTAAAGACTGTAGTGACTGTAGTGAATGTAGTGACTGTAGTGAATGTAGTGAATGTAGTGACTCTAGTGACTCTAGTGAATGTAAAGACTGTAGTGACTGTAGTGACAGTAGTGAATGTAGTGACTGTAGTGAATGTAGTGAATGTAGTGACTGTAGTGACTGTAGTGACTGTAGTGACTGTAGTGACTGTAGTGAATGTAGTGACTCTAGTGACTCTAGTGAATGTAAAGACTGTAGTGACTGTAGTGACAGTAGTGAATGTAGTGACTGTAGTGAATGTAGTGAATGTAGTGACTCTAGTGACTCTAGTGAATGTAAAGACTGTAGTGACTGTAGTGACAGTAGTGAATGTAGTGACTGTAGTGAATGTAGTGAATGTAGTGACTGTAGTGACTGTTGTGAATGTAAAGACTGTAGTGACTGTAGTGACAGTAGTGAATGTAGTGACTGTAGTGAATGTAGTGAATGTAAAGACTGTAGTGACTGTAGTGACAGTAGTGAATGTAGTGACTGTAGTGAATGTAGTGAATGTAGTGACTGTAGTGACTGTAGTGAATGTAAAGACTGTAGTGACTGTAGTGACAGTAGTGAATGTAGTGACTGTAGTGACTGTAGTGAATGTAAAGACTGTAGTGACTGTAGTGACAGTAGTGAATGTAGTGACAGTAGTGAATGTAGTGACTGTAGTGAATGTAGTGACTGTAGTGACTGTAGTGAATGTAAAGACTGTAGTGACTGTAGTGACAGTAGTGAATGTAGTGACTGTAGTGACTGTAGTGAATGTAGTGAATGTAGTGACTCTAGTGACTCTAGTGAATGTAAAGACTGTAGTGGCTGTAGTGACAGTAGTGAATGTAGTGACTGTAGTGAATGTAGTGAATGTAGTGAATGTAAAGACTGTAGTGAATGTAGTGAATGTAGTGACTCTAGTGACTCTAGTGAATGTAAAGACTGTAGTGACTGTAGTGACAGTAGTGAATGTAGTGACTGTAGTGAATGTAGTGAATGTAGTGAATGTAAAGACTGTAAAGACTGTAAAGACTGTAGTGAATGTAGTGAATATAGAGACTGTAGTGAATGTAAAGACTGCAGTGACTGTAGTGAATGTAGTGAATGTAGTGAATGTAGTGAATGTAAAGACTGTAGTGACAGTAGTGACAGTAGTGAATGTAGTGAATGTAGTGAATGTAAAGACTGTAGTGACTCTAGTGACTCTAGTGACTCTAGTGACTCTAGTGAATGTAAAGACTGTAGTGGCTGTAGTGACAGTAGTGACTGTAGTGACAGTAGTGAATGTAGTGAATGTAGTGAATGTAGTGACTGTAGTGAATGTAGTGAATGTAAAGACTGTAAAGACTGTAGTGAATGTAGTGAATGTAGTGAATGCAGTGAATGTAGAGACTGTAGTGACTGTAGTGAATGTAAAGACTGTAGTGACTGTAGTGAATGTAGTGAATGTAGTGAATGTAAAGACTCTAGTGACAGTAGTGAATGTAAAGACTGTAGTGACTCTAGTGAATGTAAAGACTGTAGTGACTGTAGTGAATGTAGTGAATGTAGTGAATGTAGTGAATGTAGTGAATGTAGTGACTCTAGTGAATGTAAAGACTGTAGTGACTCTAGTGAATGTAGTGACTCTAGTGACTCTAGTGAATGTAAAGACTGTAGTGACTGTAGTGACAGTAGTGATTGTAGTGAATGTAGTGAATGTAGTGACTCTAGTGACTCTAGTGACTCTAGTGAATGTAAAGACTGTAGTGACTGTAGTGAATGTAGTGAATGTAGTGAATGTAAAGACTGTAGTGACAGTAGTGAATGTAAAGACTGTAGTGACTCTAGTGAATGTAAAGACTGTAGTGACTGTAGTGAATGTAGTGAATGTAGTGAATGTAGTGACTCTAGTGACTCTAGTGACTCTAGTGAATGTAAAGACTGTAGTGACTCTAGTGAATGTAGTGACTCTAGTGACTCTAGTGAATGTAAAGACTGTAGTGACTCTAGTGAATGTAGTGACTCTAGTGACTCTAGTGAATGTAAAGACTGTAGTGACTGTAGTGACAGTAGTGACAGTAGTGAATGTAGTGAATGTAGTGAATGTAGTGACTCTAGTGACTCTAGTGAATGTAAAGACTGTAGTGACTGTAGTGACTGTAGTGAATGTAGTGAATGTAAACACTGTAGTGACAGTAGTGAATGTAAAGACTGTAGTGACTCTAGTGAATGTAAAGACTGTAGTGACTGTAGTGAATGTAGTGAATGTAGTGAATGTAGTGAATGTAGTGACTCTAGTGACTCTAGTGAATGTAAAGACTGTAGTGACAGTAGTGACAGTAGTGAATGTAGTGAATGTAGTGAATGTAGTGACTGTAGTGAATGTAGTGTAGTGAATGTAAAGACTGTAGTTACTGTAGTGACAGTAGTGACAGTAGTGAATGTAGTGAATGTAGTGAATGTAGTGACTGTAGTGAATGTAGTGTAGTGAATGTAGTGGATGTAGTGAATGTGTTAATGTGCATAAAATATTAGTGTAATGGGCATCAATAGATTCACAGGTTAAAATCTTAGCTACCTTCATCCACAACTGTTCCGTCTTTATACTTCATCAATGTTGTACAGACATGCTGACCGCCACACTCTCTGGTTGGTGGCTGAAATGAAACAAGGTTTTGAAAGTACATTCACTCTCTATCTTACTTTTATATACATGTAGAGGTATATAAAATTAAAAATACATAATTAGAAAATATAACCTTTTTTTAAAAAAAAAAAAAGCTTATCTAATAAAAAGAAAGTGTATCCAATAAATCTTTTTTTTAAAAACAAAGCTTATCTAAGGAGAAGAACAGCAATATCACTCAATACTGCAAAGTTTGACTCCCTTTTTCTATATAAAACGAAATTAATGATTGTTTAATTTAATTTTTTTATTGATTCATATATTGTCATCCACTATGAATAATTATGCAATATTTCAACTCGATCCGACAGTGCCGTGTATGCTGCATCATTCACACTGCAACCAATCGCTAACTTCTTCTAACAGTCACCATCGAAAACACACACACACGCACACACACACACACACACGAGCGAGAACAAGAACGCGATAGTCTTTTCATGAACGCGATAGTCCTTTCAAAACAATGTTGGCTCTAGAGTTCTATATCTAAGTTATTCTAAGTCTAGTACTGAAGCCAAATTTAGATATATTTTTTTTTTACTTTGAAAAATTACAACGGTCAAACTAGAGTTTTCCCCATGTGGCCAACGAGTTAGTGATTCTTTTCTCAGCGAAATACATCTACCGTTAAATTTGTAGAAAAATCGTTAAAGCCGTTTTTCTTTTAGATCTGCATTCAGTTCTATGCAGGTTCCTGAAGGTTCCATATTCCACAAAGTTCAAATTTTGATCTATAGATGTATTGTAAAAAAAAAAAAAAGTCATGAACGATATATCGAAATATTATTGCCATGCTCTGAACAACGAAAGTAAAATTATGTATTTATGCAAAAAGTAAAATACAGATTCTATAGTGCTAAGAACTGCGCTTTTGCTATGTAATGGTTTGCCTCCATCTAGGGACATCTCTCAAGTGTTGATGAACCGAAATCTGTTGAAGCACTTTGTCTACACAACATACTTTCAAAAGCGCTAAACAGGCGCAGGGATAACTCTTGCAGTTCATGTTCAGTCAAATCGATTCTCCGACGCCCAATTATCTCCCCTGAGTTATCTCTGAGACATAATCTTGAAACGGTGAACGCTTGCTAGCATCAAAAAGCTCTTAGACACCAATGGCGATTGATGGATATCTTCATAGACTTGTGGTTTTATATTAATTTGTACGAGACTTTACATTTTACATGTTAGCAGTCTAGTCTTTACACTTTAGCAATTTAGTCTTTACATATTAGCAGTCTAGTCTTTACATTGTTTAATCTTTACATGTTAGTAGTCTAATGTTTACATGTTAGCAGCCTAGTCTTTACATTGTCTAATATTTACATGTTAGCAGTCTAGTCTTTAGGCCTACATGTTAGCAGTCTAGTCTTTACATGTTAACAGTTTAATCTTTACATGTTAACAGTTTAATCTTTACATGTTAACAGTTTAGTCTTTACATGTTAACAGTCTGGTCTTTACATGTTAACAATTTAGTCTTTACATGTTAACAGTTTAGTTGTTGCATGTTAACAGTTTAGTCTTTACATGTTAGCAGTCTAGTCTTTACATGTTAGCAATTTAGTCTCTACATGTTAGTAGTCTAGTCTTTACGTGTTAACAATTTAGTCTTTACATGTTAACAGTTTAGTTGTTGCATGTTAACAGTTTAGTCTTTACATGATATCAGTCTAGTCTTTACATGTTAGCAGTCTAGTCTTTACATGTTAACAGTTTAGTCTTTACATGATAGCAGTCTAGTCTTTACATGTTAGCAGTCTAGTCTTTACATGATAACAGTCTGGTCTTTACATGTTAACAGTTTAGTCTTTACATGATAGCAGTCTAGTCTTTACATGTTAGCAGTCTAGTCTTCTGGCCTATAACTCTGAAACGTGTTTATATATTTTTACAATTCCAATACTTTTATAAAGGGCACCCTTGTCAAATCTGTTTCTATAATAGGGTGTCATGTAGACAGCTAATAAACAGCCGCCTTTTCATTTCCCCCACGTATGTAAGGTACCCACAGAAGTTGGGTGGACTCAAGGACGTCCTTAAAACTCCTCAAAATTTCAATCTTCATTGGGATTTGAACTGTAGACCCATCGGCTCCGCAGTCAAGCTCTGTACCACTCGGTCCTTACGCCCCAATAGTAATTTTATCCTGATGAAATACTTTCTAAATACCTATTTTGATGAAATAATAACTTTAAATAACATGTATCTAAGAGGAAGAACTCCGCACTTACAACTATATCTCTCAATAATGCAGAAGTTATTTCGGTATCAAACAACATAATTAAATACCAATAATATATTGACTAATTGGTTAATGTTTTAATTAATTCATGTTTTGTTTGGTACATGATATGGAGTGTGTGTGTGTGTGTGTGTTTCCTAGGTGATGAAGACTAGAGGCTAGGCGATTGGTTGGTGGCTATGTATTTCAAAATGATGAAATAGGAGCTGGAATGTCGTAATGCAGATGTTAAGAACGAGAGACGATCTAAAGACATGAAAGTGTAAAGACGTGTTTTTGCTGTGAGTTAGATTTTGTTTAAATATCAGTTTATTTCATTTCATCTCAAGTTAAATTGTCTATATTGTAACAAAAGTTATGTTTAAAAGAAAAGTTATATATGATTTTTTTTCTAGTTCTGTAATTTAATACTTTATTATACTTCTACATTTGCTTAGTTGTTTACTAACAATCTGGTACTATTATACAACAACCTTCAACAACAGTACTATAAATGATTGTTTACAGTTTCCACTCGATCCGAGAATGGGTACTAGAGAAAAAACGTGTAGGCTGTGCGCGGTGCGGCATGTTACTCTACATAATTAGTTATATCTGTAAATTCTCAAGGATTAAGTATCCTTCCTGGTTTTAAACAAATTGATTAATTATTAGTATTTAATTGCACATTAGATTTTTTTTTTTATTGATTCGGCAATAAATAATTGTGCAAAGTTTCAACTTGATCCGAGAATTATTATTATTGTTATTAAATAATTACTATCATATGTCGTAGTAGGCTACTCTAAATAAATAACAAGAATAACAAAAAAGTCCAAACGACCCAGATAAAACTAATAAAGGGGTTATTGTTCTTTAAATCACTAATGAATAGATTTTTTGTTATAAAAAAAAACGATACATCTACTAGACTATACACTACTCCAATGATAGGCCAATGACAGATTTAGACTTAGAAGACGATGCACAAAATTTTCCTGAGCTTTAGTTTATTGAATTCTTGAATGAATGCGGAAATACCTATTGACGTAGGCCTATAGTCCATTCAAGTAACTTTAAGATAGATGTTCTCTCGTTCTCTAGCAAAATTTAAATTTATCTCTTTATATATTTTGATAAAATTATAAACTAATTTTCTCAATATGACTAGCGGGCTAGTAAATTATTTCGCAACGTTAAAAACCAACTGTTTAATTTCTAGGAAAATCGTTGGAGCCGTTTTCGAGATACTTGTCCAAGTTCCACCCACCAAGAAGGTACCAGGTTTCAAGAAGTTATGAGTTGAATAGAGGTATTGTAATAAAAAAGGTTATATTATTTTATTTGCATGGCTCCAGTCAGACATTGACTCAAGGGTGTTGCTACTGTGGGGAAGGATAGGATATTGATCTTATATTCTTAATGCCTGCCCCCTTCCCCCCTCCCCCCTCTCCAGTCCCTGAGTTTTTCGATTCCGTTGTACTGAGACAGACATCTACGTGCACAGCCTCTGTGTCTGTGTTTGAAGTGCCGGGTTTTTAATCAAATGGATATGAGGCTGTCAAAACAGTCACTCAAACGCAGTTACATGATGATAGTGATAATGATGGTCATGATGATTATAATGATGACGATAGTGACAGCATGAAAACCTCGCTGGCCCTTTGTATTTTAAATTGTAGGGAAATGTTCTCTGGTTTGAAAAATAGATATAAAATTAAAAAGCTATATCGCTAAATGTCACGTTGAAGTTTAATGTCACGTTGAAGTTTAATGTCACGTTGAAGTTTAATGTCATGGCGGTGTAAATGGCAAGAGACGACAAAAAATGTCAGAGTGAGCACTAAATGAGTCGCGCAGTTTGTTACGCTCACAATGTCAGCATCGGCGGATCTAGAGTTCTAGTGCGTATGTGAAAGAAAAAAACTATATATCTATTTATAGTTTAGAGACGTATAGCACACTTGACGGAGAAAGCATAAGAGAGAGAATAAGAGAGAGAGAGAATAAGAGAGTATGAGTGAATGAGTGAAGATGAGAACAAGAAAATGGGAGTAAGGAAGAGAAGGAGTGAGGAAATATAAAGGAGAATAGGAAAAGTGAGATGCCGAGAGATTGAGACCTTTATCTTTCTGAGAGTGAGCAAGAGAGAATTTAAAGTACTATTATTTTTCTCTCTGTCTCTGTAGAAAAAAAAATATAGGATCAATACAGTGCTTAATACACTTACATAAACAACAAAGAACTATTTAGTCATGGAACAAAGGTAACTAGCTTTTAGGTTCCAGACATGACGAATATTGACCAGCAAGTCGTAATATAGAGCATCAAAATATTGACAAATACCGGTAACTCCTAAATCATCAAAATATTAGATCCTAGTTCATAAAAAATATTGATCAATAAGTCATAGGCCATCGAAATATTGACCAAAAATTCATAGACCATAAAATACTGATCTATAAAAGTCATAAAACATGAAAATATTGACAAACATAAAGTCCTAGACCATGAAAATATTGACATATAACCCTAGACCACCAAAATACTAATAAAAAAGTCCTAGACCATAATAATAATAATAACAAACAAGTATTAGACCATCAAATTATGAAAAAGAATATAACATACGATAATGGTATAAAATGATCAATAAGTCATAGGCCATCGATATATTGACCAGTAAGTCATTTACCATCAAAATATTGATCTACAAAAGTCATAGACCTTGAAAATGTTGACTAACAAGTTCTAGACGATTGAAATATTAGCTACCTACCCCCAAGATTATCAAAATCTTGGTCAAGTGATTCTACACCACTCAAGTATGGGTCAAAAAATTCTACACCATTCAAGTATGGGTCAAAAAATTCTACACCATTCAAGTATGGGTCAAAAAAGTCTACATCATTCAAGTATGGGTCAAATAATTGCAGTCCATCAAAATATTCGACTTGCCTCAGACAATCAAAATATTGGCCAGGCGAGCTGTCAACGTGTTCACTTTGGAAATAATTTGATTTGTGAATTCTGAGGGTCGAAACAAATGGACGAGGGAAAGCAATCTGAGCCACGGCGGACATCGAAGGGAGGCGAGACAGAGACGGCAGAATGGGAGGGTGAATAGAAAATGAAAGAAATGTGGAGTTTAGAATTAATAATTGGTCGAGACGAAAGAAAGCTTACGTGCTCAAAAAATACTACAAATAAGAATCTAATTAGTGAGAAAGTAAGTCTATTCAAAATATTATTTTATAAGTGTTACAGTATTTTAGTCTGAATCGTTGTCTAAAATATCCTATTTATGTTACAAACATTTTCAGAGAGATTGAGAGAGAGGGAGAGACAGACCGAGAATATTGTAATGCCTCAAGAGGTGTCCAGAAATAATTTTACCTGGTCATCGGCTGCAGTCTTGGTATGTGATAAAATCCCAGCTACAGCCAAAATGTATAAGAATATCATTTTGAAGACTTGTACTCAAATCCTGTATGGAAAATTCAGAAGTTTGTGATCCATTTTGTTATGCCATTTAAATACGCTATAGCATTGCGTGGACTGACTATACCATTAAAATCTACTCCGTCATTAAAATGTAATATCTATGACGTTGTGATTAAGAATGTACAACACTAAGTTTCTCTAATCAGGCCTATTCTATTGTGGAATAGGATCTATAGCATTACGATTCTGTGTGTATTTAATCAAGAATCACAATATATAACGTAAAGATGCACAATCTGTTACATCGAGATCCACTGTTTTAAATATTCAGATAGCAATGTAAGCCATTCTATGAGCACTCTGTATGTCGGCCTGCTCATAGAGCCTATTGTTTGTCCTCTGTCACAAGCAAAGTATAAAAAAAATACTTTAAAGAAAAACATAAATAAGGAAAGAAACGCACCGCCATATCAGTACTGCAAGATTTATCTCGCTTTATATATATAATAAAGTAAAAGTAAAGTTCCCCTTGAGCGCCTTGAGGTCTATAGGGCAGATGTTTCTGTGGCCTACGGTTAACGTGGGTGTCATGTGGCCAGCACAACGACCAACCGCCTTTACTTTTCCCCAACTATTGTCGGGTACCCATTAGAGCTGGGTAAACTCAGAGGCGCCCGAAGATCAGTCTTCACCAGGATTCGAACCCCGGACCCCCGGTACGGAAGCCAAGCGCTTTACCGCTCAGCCACCACGCCTCCTTATATATATAATATATATTTATATATATTCAATTAATAACTAATGTATTATCTAATGGTATCTTTTTTATATTGATTACTGTTTTGTCATGGACAATGAATAATTATGCAAAGTATCAATTGGATCCAAGAATGAGAAGTAGGAGAAATAACTGATCTATAGTTTGTACCATACAGACAAACAGAGTATATTGCTGTAAACTTTGTAAAAACTAAAAGCGCTTTTCAAAATTTAAATTTAATATCAACATTTCTTGCTTGAAATAGTCTCAAATGTTACATTTGTTCATTCTAAAGCAAAACCATTTGGTTTTAAAACTCCATACACAAATGTAAGCAAGTTAGTATAGGAGCTTTACATACGTGGCGGGAAAACTATAAATAGCAACGTTTTAGGTGTATCCGGTGTGCAGCATGTGTCGATAGGCGATGTGTTGTTGTTGTTTTTAAAAGACATAGGATTTATGTTTTGAACAAGGGTGTAACTAGGAATTTTCCATCGTTTGGGGGCCCGTGGGGCTTGACCTCTTTGGGGGCCCCTGCATTTTGAGCAATGTTTAATTTTTTATGTGAAAACCCCCCACTCATTTTGGGCCTCCCAAGAGGGGTCCCGGGATGATTTTCAAATTCTCCCCCCTCCTCCCCCCACCCTAGCGTCGCCACTGGTTTAAAACTGTAGAATCAAATTTTATAATGCTCTTTTTCGTTTAGAGTTTTTATTTAGTTGGCAATATTGAAGTTCAATTTCAAAGTCCTTGACATTGTTTAACGTCCAAATCTCCTGTAGACCATATCTGGTAGAAAAAAAATTACTTTCAACTTATAAAGCTCCGAGTCTCATATTTTCTTATCTTATAATTTACAAATAATCTTATAATACAGACGTTCCTTCAGGTCAAGATTGTTATCGGCGTATCGACATGCTGATCTAATCGTGCATGTTAATTAAATACTTGAAATCTACTAAATCATTAATTTTCATGTCTGATTCAGGCAACAGGCACCATTCTCAAGTAACGAGAGAGAGAAAAGAGCACGTACGTCCTAGCATACGGAATAAGAAATGTGCCGACTATTTGGATATAGATGTCATTCTTATTCAAAGGTATCACTGCTAATGATTTTTTAAATGCCTATTCCAGACTTGTATACTCTGTCTACTGCTTCTGCACTATGAAAACTCACCAATCACGTGATTACGTTATTATTAAGCCACAAAGCAATCGATAAAGATTGAAAAAGAATGTTTTTATTTAGGTTTTTAATAGTCCAAATCTCAATCCTAAGAAAAACAAACAAATAATCCGGACAAATGGAGAAGGCACACAGGAGGGTAATTCGCAGCACAAGCAGACCACTGCCTAGTTCTGGACACGTGAGGAGGGCAGGGAGAGGGAGGGAGGCGACACTGCGCGAACTGTAACCACAGCGACACAAGAAGCCAGGGACTCTTAGGGTGTCCAGTCCATAGCCCGCCCCCGCCTCTGCCATCGCCCCCCTGCCCACTCTTACACACATCCGCTGGATCTGGTCTTGACAAGCATCGTTGCCAAGGAAACACTTTCTGCCAGAGATCTCCGAGGAATTTACTGCAAAGCGGACGACGTATCCGGGAGAACTGGGAAGGGGGGAAAAAAGAAAGGAAATGCGTTTCAGAAAGTGACACGCTAGATTCACACTTGAAATTATTTGTCAAAGGTACTAATACTGTATAAAACTATTTGTCAAAGGTACTAATACTGTTTAAAGATATTTTACAATGGAAAAGTATGTGCATATCTTTAATATGTTTATAATTTAAACATTCAATATTTAAATACGATGAGAATTAAATAGTGTATAGGTCCTAAATGTTCCCTTAATATGCTTCTTGGGTAGAAAGCCTTTCTTGGAGAAAGGGGGTTGTTTTTGCCCTAAGTTTGCGACAAGAGACCCCTGTAATGAATAAAAATTTCATTAATAAAAAGGTCTTGAAACAATATATATTGTTAACAACTATTTTATTAATTAGACATATAGTATTACTCAAACAAAAGGTTCAATATAAAACTATTCGTATAGTAAAGTATAGTATGTATATCATGGGCGAAGCCAGGATTTTTTTCGGGAGGGGGGGGGGGGTTGGGGGGATTTCCCCCGCCCCCCCCCCCCCCCCCCGCGGAAAAAAAAATATATGTGTGTGTGTGTACATAATTAATCTTTATTACATTCTGACCCTTTCGGAAGATGTTTATTGTAGACTCCCCGCCTTGTTAGCAAGGGGGTATGGGGGAGCTCGAAGCCCCGCCGCCGAGCACTATTTCTGGTATTGAAAGCCAACAAAATGCATATTCTGAGGTATCTACAGTGCATTATCTTGCTATTAAAAAGTTTTATTTCAAAAACCTAATGTGCCATTCTTACTGACTTAGATCCTCTCGTGCCGTTCGACGCATTTTCCGGCAAGCTATTTCCGCAACTCTTATTTTGCGTAATTCATTTTGTAGGAGAACATGTCCCGCAAAATCTCATACGACGCTCTGTCAGAACCTTACTAAGGATTCGACTCCCAGTTCGGAGGGGGGGGGTAAACTCAAAACCCCTTTGGCTACGCTCATAGATTTTATAGTGTGTAATTTGCTTTTTTTTTATATAATGAAGAGGTACTTTTTAGCTTCAAACCCAACTGGAGGGGGGGGGGAATTAAACTCAAAACCCCTTTGGCTACGCTCATAGAATTCTAAGTGTGTAATTTGCTTTTTTTTATATTGAAGAGGTCGTTTATCGTAAATTTTGGAGGGGGTTTAAAAATCAAAATCTTCCTTAACTGTGCTGTTGGAATTTGGGGATTGTTGTTTGCATTTTTTTGTTTTGTTTTATAGAAGAGGGGGATTTAACTGCAAAAACCCCTGGTAGGGGGTTTAAAACTCAAAACCCCCTGTAGGGGGTTTTAAACTCAAAGCCCCTGGTAGGGGGTTTTAAACTCAAAACCCCTGGTAGAGGGATTTGTATCTCAAAACCCCCTGATAGGGTTTTTTTAAATGTCAAACCCCCCTGGTAGAGGGTTTTTAACTCAAAACCCCCTCGGCTGTGCTGTGGTAAGTGATGATTTAGTATTAAAATCTCACCTAAAATAAACAAAATGAAAGCAAAAATCAGTCACTTAATTCCGTTCCCCCCCCCCCTGGCTACGCCCATGATGTATATATATACTAGCAGTACGCACCGGCTACGCACGTTGATTCGTTCCAAGGCTTGATACTGTTTATCATGGCCGGGACACCCAATTCTTTTCTTCATTTTGAGTTTTTTAATTTTAATAAACGTGTCACATTTTAACGATCAGCCTAACATACCTTTGTAGGCGTGAATTCTTATCTTCTTATAAAATACAGACGTTACTTCAAAAAAGAAGATGATTACGTCCTACGCGTGTTCCCTGAGCCAATCTAGTCATGCATGTTAACCAATGACTTGAATTCTGCCAAGTCACTGGTTTTCCTGGCTGGTCAGGAAATACATTCCATGCTCTAATAGCCCTAGGGAAGAAGAAGCATTTGTACAAATTTGTCCTAGCATATAGATCAAGGAATGTGCCTTTATCTTTGTGTCTTTCTGAGTATTTCATAAGATTTTGTTTTTGTATTTGAAGATTAGGTTAATCTCAAACTCAACTCTAGTCATCTGTGATTATTCGCTTGTTATGAATCTCACTGCTCTATTTTGTGCGTATTCCAGTTTCTTAATGTTTTCTTGAGTTGAGGGGTCCCAAACAGAGGATGGCCTAACCAAGGTTAAATAACATTTTAATTTTTTGTTCTTACTTGATTTGTTGAAATTTCTTTTAATAAGCCCTAATCCTTTGTTTGATTTTTAAAAATAGTTTCATCAATATGAGGATCCGATGAATGAGTGTGTCTATTACAATGAAATTTCACGTTCCTCCCCTTTTAAAGTGAAAGTAAGTCAAGTTCCCCCTTTCAGACCTTGCGATCTATAGGGCAGATGATGTTAAGGTCATCTCTTTGGCCAGACGGTCAACGAGTAGGATGTCATGGGCCAAAATTATATGTAAATTTTTTACGTTGCTAGTGGGAGGGAGGGGGGTGCTTTTTGCCCTCTCCTCACCCTGCACTTACAACGAACAAACATTCATACAGTCAAACAGACATAAGAACGGAATAAACCAAAGCAGAACACTTTCATTGACTCAGTTCAGTCCCTTTAATACTTTCTTATATAGACATTTGTAATAACGATTGAGAAATACAACACAAGCTAGATCTGAATCTGTTAATACACAAAAGGTTATAGTTCATCTGAAGCTAAACAGAAAGACAGCCATCACAAGTATGATATATACGTTTGGACCAATCTACATGCCAGAGGGTCAATTTACAGAATGTTAAGGTGATTATAATAACAATTAACATATATAAGTATTTTTGTCAACTCAATGTCACCCTAATTAGTTTTATCTTATCTTAACTTATATAATACAGACGTTACTTCAAAAAAGATGATTACGTCCTACTCGTCATGCATTCAGTCATGCATATTAACCAATGACTTAAATTTTAACATTTGTATTGAAGGAAAAGAAGACACTGGCTCTACACACCAAAAAGAAAATATGCTCTAGGAAATAGCCGAGAAGTCGTGAATTTATGTACATGCCAGACATCAATACAGATTGTTATATAGAATTATATAGAATAGTTTCTAAAAAATATAATTCATCAATTCAGTTGTCTGCGTGTGTGTATGTGTGTAATGTGTCATTACTCTTATTAGTGATAGATACTTCCAGACTAATAGACAAAGTAGTACCACAAAAAAAATCAGTCAAAGACTTAACATATTTCTGGTCAGATAGAACCAGCATAAGGAGCGGGTATATGAGAAGGGATGGGAAGGGTCGTAGGGGAAAAGGGAAAGTATTTGTCCATATTTTCGGTTGAGCGAGTTTCCCTTCAAGGGCGAACCCTTGGGCCATCGCTCCTGAGAGCCGACTCTCAAGAAAGAGGAAATGCAAGTCTGACACACACAAAACACAACTACAATATACAAATATCCTGGATTTGTGAGAAACAGAATTATTGTAACATACAAGTTAAATCCCTAAGCCTTAATTAACCATACAACATAAGGTAAGGCAAAATAGTTGCATTGCTCTAAGGACTACCAACTAGAAAAGTAATAGAGAGTTTGATAAACGACGGGACTGTTAGAGCAGGTCGTTCCGAGAGACATGACATAGGTTTATAGAACTGTGAGATGACTTGCATAACGACCTTTCTTTATGTGGAGCAACATTAGATAGATAAATACACAACCCAGAGCTGCCTCATGGAATACCGAATCGACACCATGCGCCTATGATAGCTCGTCATTGGTCACAACCGTCAAGTGTCTTTTTTAGGCTACGACGCGACGAAGACATGAAAAAAGACTTTTAAAAATAGGGAAAACAATACTACAGTTGGCCTAACCTAGTTAACGCTTGAGAGTCATCTAAGCGAAGACTTAATGCATTCTTCGAGTTAAGAAGGACCACCTAAGATTATAAGTGTTTAGACCTAAAATGAACTTCATGGATTAATGTGATGTCACTAGAGTGGCTTCTGTAACTAAAGCTGATTAAATCAAAGTAGGCACTTTATAAAAAATAACAGAGCTGTTTGTTTTGAAGTGTAGCAGTAGAATGTTTCCAATAACTTTCTAGGCTTTGCATCCATTACTGTAAAAACTATACTTCAACAAAAATGTTAGTTTACAAAAAATGTTTAGAGTTAACATGTAAGTCTCTCAGTTCACTTCAAGAGCTATGAATCTCTACAAAATTATTAAATACTTTGTTTTTTCAAAATGTTCTCCAATTTAAGCCAACAATCATTTCAGCATTTTGAAGACCACAAACTCATTTTTTTGTTACATCTGGACACAGAAAAGTTGTGATTACCATTTTTATCATTAACATTTATCTTATTGTGCCATCAGTGGGAAAAGGTTAATGCTCTGATCCACTGAGATTTTCAAAACAATAGTGACTTTGTCCAAAAAAAAAAGTCTTTTATCTTTCTTTGACAAATACATGCTGAGAGAAAAAAAAAATTAAAATTTTTACAAAGACATTAAAGGAAACAATTACACATTTTCATAAATATACAGATCAATTACTTCGTACTGAGAAAAAGATTACTCTGTACTGACTAGATTCATTGATGTTTCAGTTGACAAGTATGCTATGTACAAATACCAAGACACCGGGTAGAAAAAGCAATCATCTTCACTCAGAGCCATAGAACCAACATTTTCATGAGCTAAATTAATCACATAAAATAAAACTTATGCAAGGAGAAGAAGAGGCTATGGGAGGGAGGGGATAGTTGCTGACAGTTGCTGAAGCAGGAAAGAGGATCAAACCTGAAATCAACATGTCTTTGAAAACAAATTTTTTTTTTTTTTACTTTTCAAATACTTTCAATCTAAGACACTGAAATCAAATCAAACTCTGCATTAAATGTACATCTATATAAAGCAAGACTGAAATCTTTTAGGATACAAGACAACAATCTATCTCATAGTTACTGTAATGTAAAAATGTGACAAAAGAGAAAACTCCCAAAAGAAAAAGCAATATTTAATTGTCATAACTAGCCTACAGCTATTTCTCTGTTTGCTGAGGATATAACATTTCAAAGTGCAGTGTACCTAGAAGACAGGGGAGGTTAAACTCTCAGAACACCACTGCCCTCCTCAGAAATCTTTCCTCAACATTCATATAAACAGATTCCTCAGACTTGCTTATGCTGTGAAAATTTAACTTATGAAGAAAAAAAAAGCTATTTGAACAATAAATGTTACTAGGCATTTTTTAACAATTAATATCATTAATTATTTGAACAATAAATGTTGAAACAAGAAAAGAAATACAAAGCTATTTCCACATACATTTTTAAGCAGTTGATATTCACTGAAAAAAGTGAAGCAACAAAGTTTAACCTTAAGTTAACCAAACAACCCCAATGAGTACTAGAAAGCTTAATGTAAATTTCACATTTAAAAAATCTTGCTTTCAGATCATGTAAAGGAAAGCTAAATCAAATTACCTCTTTTTTAAAATAAATAATTAATTAATATTAAACAAAAATATCTATTTCTAATGCAAGTCTTCAAAAATTTCCTAATTTATTTCAGTTTTTGTAGAAAAAAAAAATTCTATTGTGTCTCATATTAAAGTAAATTCTCAAAACCAAAAAATAAAACAATTGTATTTACATTTCTTAAATGATAGAATTTTTGCAATTTTTAGGGTGGCCCATAAGACAGTAGCCCTCCTCCTATAATCAGCATGTACCTCACTCAGAATCTGTTCCAACATAAGGTTAACTCTAGACAAGCATTGAAGGAAGAAGATATCCACCAGCTTATCCATTTCAGAGTGAGGCATCTGGCTATGTGAGGCACACAATTTTTATATGGGCCACCCTATAAAAATGAGCATTGTATATATAAATGCTTACAATTTATTACTAGACAATATGTCAACTTTAACCCACCAATAGTGCAAAGAATAGAAATTAAAGACTCAAGCTCACTAGTAAATGCTTTTATCTTAAAAATATCTCAGAAATATACATACAGTATTAATATCAAGACCAGGATATATATAAATATAGGAGCAAGTTTTATAGAGCCTGGATTGGTGGGTTGCTTTTCTTATGATCAATTTTATGTGAGGTATTTTTGGAAACTAATATAGCAGCAAGGACAGAGGCTTTAATTAATTATTTCCCAATCTCACAGCCTTTTCTTATTTGACTTAGTTCAATCAATACCAAAGGAAGATTAAAAAAAAAAGATTAAAGAAATGGGGCTGTATAACTTCTAATTTTTTAAAAAACAATCTTGAATGAAAATGTGACTTTTAGACTAAAAAAAAAAAAATAATGGCTTCTAATAACAATTTTGTTTAGCTTTGTTGTTAATGAGATTTCTAGCATTTTAAACAATAAAATCAAGAGAGGAAAATGTATTTTTATTTTCTTTTTATATTCTGTTACATAAACAAAAATTCAGTATATAAAATATTTTTAAAAACTTGCATTTAGATATATAGCTAAGAACTTCTTAACAAAAGCAAATATTTTTTTTTAACTGTTTTTTTCCTTTGCTAAAGTCAGAATTGTTTTTTTTAAACAAATAAGTGCATTCCTTTTCTTTTTTTCCAATTGCTTAAGTCGCTAAAGTCAGTATTGTGCCAGTCATATTTCTTAAAAAAATACTTCATCATCCCTAATTTGAAATAATTAGTCTTCAGATTGAAGAATTGTGTTCATCTAAAATGACTTGGATAAGGGGAAGTAATCTGAGTGTCCTACTTTTTTTTTCTCCAAGTGGAACACTAATATTTTAAATCAAACTAATGATTGCCATCTTGCAAGGCTTGATTGATAGAAAAGATTTCACTCACTCTAATTTTCTATTACCTCAAAAGAGCAAAGAAGAACATACATTGTAATTTTATGAGCTTGTGTACACAGAAAATTCAGATAAATGTGTGTTTATGTCTTGTATTTTCTAATGCTCACATTATGAGATTAATAAAAAAAAAAGCTCATCTCAGTAATAAACAAATAGGACATGACCTGAATCATTATTTTTTGGAGTACATACATAAATATATCTTTTTTCTTTTTAGGGAACTCATAAATATGAGAGCATTGTCCTAAAATAGGATTAGGTGGTAGCATGGTTGATTAGACAGGTGCTAAATCAAAGGGCCAAAATTTGAATCCTAGTTTTAAAATGATTTATTGAGAATTTGAAGATGTTTCAGAAACTTACTAAACTGGAGTAATTTACAGTCCAACTATGGCTCCTAATTCCAAATCCTTTTCAGCTAACATGAGTTGAGTCATGAAGATTATTTGAGAAACTCAATTTTTTTAAGTAAGAGTTAGCATTAAGATAAGGAAGTCTTCTGGTTCACTGTGCTTAGCTATTATTTACCTATTTTCTCAAACATTTAAATGAGGGACCTATGATTCAACCTGCCTTTACAGCACATCATTGTCACAAAGTTTTATGAACATTTGTCTTTAAATATTCAAACACACGTAATCAATTGTATCTCAAAAATGCTTTTTCATAATTCTGAGTAGTCCACCAAAAAACAAAAAAAAAAAAAAAAAAAAAAAAAGATATTTAAATATATAGATAGGTAATACATATACATTTATATGTCCTAAATAACCATAGTGTTTATGTAGCTACATTGAATGTGATGAGGGTATGTTGTCAAGAAGAGCTCTAGGATGATACGAGCACATGAAAGGTCTAGGCTAATCATACGATATACTTTATATACGGCTATATAAGAGACTTGGTACATTGTACATTTGTGAATTATTTTTTTGTTTAAAATAATGTATAAAATGTCATGCATTTGAAAGATATTTAAGTAGTGAAATCTGCCTTTGTGGAGTGTCACCAGAGAATGCTGACCATGTCCTTGAAAACTGCACTCTTTACCTGGAGGCCCCAACAAAACATTGGCTCCTAAAACACCCCTGTAGAAAGAAAACTATAAGGAGAAAACTATAAGGAGAGCTTCCTGATTTGGAAACCACTGTGCAGTATTGGACTAGTCACCTGAACGCTCCAACATAATAATGAGAACCAGGAGGAAGAAATATTTCAAGCTCCCAAGAAGAAGAAATATTTCAAGCTCCCATTGCTAAAATGATCAATCTAACAAATAATGTTTGGAGGGAGATATGGCTGGCAATATAGCCAAACAAGGGACATTTTTAATCTAGTAATAAAAAGATGCTACGTTACAGCTTAGATCTAGATTTGAAAAAACCTGCCAACTTTAACTCTTGCTGTCAAAAGAAGCTTCATTTACATTTTTACACTGCTGAAGTAAATCTATGTCTGGTATGCTGCCATTTAAATCTTTCTTATTATTATCAGCCTTACAAATCTGGTGATGGCTTATCATCATGAACATTGTATATTTTAGTTAGATATATGCAAATTGTGATTAAGCCAGGATGGTTTTGAAAATCAAATGAAAATACACACTTGGGCAAGAAGTAAAAAACAAAAGTCTACGTCTTCTATAGAACCAAAATGAATTTAACAAATCAGTATATCACTACAAAATTATTTTCAACTATGTTTCAATTAAAAAATAAGTTAAAAGAAAAATTTACATTTGTTGTAATGAAACAAAAAAAAAACAGCAAAAGTGTTTTAGAAAAAACAAAAATCTGCATCTCCACTGCACAATCCAATGAATAAAAGAAAATGATTTCAAAATTAAAAAAAAAATGAACAAAAGTACTTACATTTTTTTAGTTAAAAAAAAAAAGAAATAATATATAATCAATCTTAAAATTATGGTTGATATTGAATATTAGTTCATCAAATGCATTCCTAAGAATGATAGACATAATCTAAAACAAATAAACTCCAGACGCATGATATTTCACTCAGTGAGAAATTTTTAAAAAATCTTTATGTCTATACAGTTAGAGCTGAAACTAGAAATGTTTTCTTCTCCAATGGTTTTTAAGAGGCCAACACCACAGCTTTTACATTTTTGTTAGTGAAATACTAATTCTAGCAGCCACTTGTGTGCAGATGAGCAAGTCTATACAAAGAAGTCATGTAAGGCTAGACTGAAACAAGGAGACAAAGAAAAGAAGAAATAGATCTTACATTTAAATTTCAAATACAAATTTTAGAAGATATTAATAGATGCTAACATACCAAAATAACTTTTTTAAGCGTTCATATTCAAATGAATAATTGATGTACTTCAAGATTATTTCTGTTTTGAATTCTAATGAAATACAAAGAAAATGTGTTTTTCCCAAGTTTTCAGAAATGAAAAATATTGTAATTTAAAGTTCATTTTGTATGCATGAACAGTAATCACAGAGAAGGCATGTTATCTAAGTGGTATGACACTTGACTGACAAAATGAAATTGAGAATCAGTGATTTACAATACCCAGCAAGCTGTAATTGGTATCTGACATTAGCTAAACAAAGAGAGTAGGACATTGTTGACGCCCTTTGACATCCTCATTAACACATATACCACCAAATTGATAAGCTTTATAACATTTCTCTATTTGATGGTTTTAGTTGATTCTCAAGTTGTTTAATACTATGTTTCACTAATAATTTTTCCCTAAAAGCAGTAGGGTATTGGTGGTAATGCATTAAGGGGATTGATGTAATATATGAATGAATGCATACAGTGTCTGTATTTAGTACACACGTGTAAGAATAAATGTGGCAAGATGAGAGAACAATGAACACATTCTGGAAGAAGATAATGCTTGAACAGAAGTCTTTCAACAAAAACTTACTCGTAAATTAGCACACCTAAATAAAACCTTTAAAATGTTTGAACTGAAGTCTTTCAACAATAACTTATTTGTACATTAGTGCAGCTAAAAAAAAACTTAAAAATGTTTGAACTGAAGTCTTTTAACAAGAACTTAATATGATACAGTGACATAAACTGATAAATAAAAAATTTTATCATTGTAATTCCATAATTTTCAGAGTTTAAAATTTTTAGTTTCAAAAAGGAATTTAAAATTTTTTACATAAGTTATGAAAACTGAACTGCTTAAAACAAGAATCAACATAAAGTTGAACAATGTACACGGGTTTTCAAAACATTAGTATTTTAAGGTTTATCTATGTTTTATAGAAACTAATGTTAAATGAATCAAAAAGTAATAATTAACAAACAGTTATTTCTAGTAATAAATGTTTGTAAGAACCTTATATTTTCTTAAAACCTGTCTGAGAGATATGTCTATGCCTAAGCAATAAAACTAAATTACAACTTTTCTGTTCAAGAGATATGTTTATGCCTAAACAATAAAGTTACAACGATACCAAACGCTAAATGGATTTCTGAATTGTAACAAATAAACATATAAAAAAAAGAAAATAATGAACAAGTTTTTTTTTATTTCCAGAAATAAAACAAATTCCAACAAAAAAGTATTTGGTAAAAATAAAATAAAATAATAATTAAAAGATACTTTTATTAACTGCTGGTTAAGAGCTATTTTCAATAAGTTACATATTTTAAAAAGTCATTTCATTTTTAAGTAAAAAAAAAGAAAATAGTGAAAATAAATCAAATAACAATAAAAATCATAAAATTTAAATCAAACTGTAACAAAAAAAAAATCATCCTTAAGCCATAACTTTTTTTTCCTATATGTTTTATTTTCTGGAAGAAATGATATTAAATGAGAAATGAAAAATCTGATAAATTAGTTGCATACACATCAGCAAAATAAACATGGATTGGACGTGATCAAAACAAAATGTTATCTACAAGAATCTGCACCAATATTAAGACAAGATGAGATGACTTTATAGAAATCACGTACATTGATGAGAAATCTCATTTACAGCATGTTATTTTCATGTCAAAATTGAATTTTTTTTCTGATTTTTCACCTAAGGACAAAAACAAAAAAGAAAATGACATAGAATAGATTTATAAACTGTAAAATTTATATTTAATCAAAACTGATAAAGACCAAAAACCAAATATAATACTAGTACAAATTATAGCCCTATCAAAATGTAAATAATTTTATCTAGAAAACAAATATCCAAATTTGATGTTAGAGTGACACAAAAATATGCGACAGTTTGTTCCTTTTGTATCTTACAACCTGGCAAAACCAAAAAGAAAGCATTATTGTGAAATGGTAATATTTATATAATGACGATATACAACAGTAATACTCAAACATAGTAATACAAAACATATTGCTTCAAACTTTGTGCCGAGGATGGTTTAACATAAATAGCTTGATAAGTTCACCTCAATAATTATAGACTTGAACAAGGATATGGTCTTATATAGTCCATGCATTATAGCAAATAAGATAAAAGGGACAGCACTGCCATTATACTTATTTTGCAGAAGTGAGCTGAGGCATGCCCAGTGTTGAATGGTGGTAGGCTAAGACACAGTTCATAGTTGCAAACAATGATCAATTAACAGACTGCTTACCAATGTGGGTCTCTTGCATATAAATAATGTTTGAACACATGATAATTGCAGCCTATACAAAAGCATGACCAATATGTAAGATAGTACAAAAATATTTTTTAAAACGCTTAAAATTGAATTAATTTAGTTGAAAATGAGAATAAAGACATTTATGAAAAAAAAAATTTTAATTATAAAATTAAGTTAATAGTTTTTCACTTCGCTTTTCTAGTCCATAAAAAAATTTAAAAAGTACTATTTCATCCAACGATAGTATTTATTTAGTTGTTTTTTTCCAGCTAGGACTCTTAGAAAACTGTAACACACCAAATTATTTTGTTTTTTTAATTAGAACTTTTGTTTGGAGAGTACATTCTAAACACTGGGATTGTGACTATGTGCAAGAGATATGATCCTCAACACACAAAATATGTTCTTGATATAACTATACATGGAGAGAATTGAATACATGTAATGAACATGAAGGAAGTCCAAACTTTTCAGTCCATGAGACTAAATGTTTCCCCAACAAAAACCAATGTCAACACACACAAAAACCCAGATTCTCTACTGCATGGACTCTAAATGATTTATAAGCCGATGGGTTGGTCTATGCAAAAAAAAAAAAGGAGTGTGGCATTCGCAGCCAAACCTACAAACAAATTACAGGATAAGACATCACAAAGGGTCACAGAGGTCACTGAGAGAAAATTGTTAGGGAAAGCGTTGTAGTTTCCTTACGAATGAAAAAATATTGAAATTCAAGTAACTTTTGTGGCAATCAAATTTTTTTTTTCTTTAAGCTTAATCATTAATAAGAGAGAAATTTTTCCCCTTTTATTCTCTGTGCTGTATTTAAAAAAAACAGTTTAAATACATTGTGTGTGTCCATGGAATTATAATCATCCCACGTTTATTATTAATTCAAAACAGAGCCTATAATTAAACAGTGTACATTTACTGTTGGACCCAGCGGTGACTTTTATACTTTTATTTATAAGATTTGTCTCTTACAGAAATAAATGAAAACTAGATTGTGACAAATAAAATGAAGTTTTGAACCCCCATGAAGCAGAACTTGTCACAAAGAACAAAGTCTGAGAAATGTCAAACCATGTAATGAGGATTCAGACATAAATCTTTCAGTTCAAGCCATAAATTTAAAATAAACAGAAATAAATGTGTAAATTTGCCTTTAAAATATTGAAATGTTGTTAGTCATAATTTTGTTACGTAATTTATTAAAATGTCATGAGAGTAACAACATTAGATTTAGATAAACAAAGTAATACACACAAGGTGTAAGATTCCTGAGAAATCAGAGGTTCATATCACAATTACTAGCTATTCAATTCCAGTAAAGTCAAATTGGGACCAAAACAAAATGTAATATATACCAAAAAATAGACTGGTTGACATATGCACAAAGAGAATGGTATTGCAACACAGAAGCCCAAGTTCAAGGCCAAAAGTTCTTATTGTGTTTGCCTTAAGAAACAGACTAGGCATTATTAATAAGTTTATTATAAATATTTCTGACCTAGAATTAAGAAAACAAACATTTTTTTTCCTTCTCAGAGAAGACTCATTATATAAAAAGAAAGTATTGGAAATTCTGAGCTTAAGCTCAAAACAACCTGGAATTAAACTTTGAAGGCTATGAATTGCTACAGCTTCCATTGCAGTGAAAACCAACAAATCACTGGTGATACTGACACTGCCAAACCAGACTGAAGAAAACAATGAAACCACTACTGGGTGGTGGACCAACATGTCAAGGGGAAGGGTCAGAGAACTCAACAAGAAATCACGACATTCAGATGTCACTGAGGTAAATAAGTTATAGTTTTATCACTGAATAAAACAAACCCTATTAACAAAGAACAACAAAGAACAAAATGACTGTACTATATACAGATACAAAGTTTAGTTGATCAATGCTGTATCCAAGATTCACATTTTTAGAAGATAATTGTAAACCAAAGTCTAGCATTCAAAAGATCTGGATGCATGAAAGGCTACAAGGGACTCAAAGTATATCCCAAAATATCAGTGGTAAGGTCTGGATAAAAATTAGCATAATTGAAATAGTTTACTTGTTTTATCTAAAAAACAAAGATAACTGTGAATCCAGGGACCTGGTAGTGTGATATACTTGATACACAGAGCCTCATCTATGATGTCAATATTCATGGAAGGAAGCCAAATAAGAAAATACTGCAGCTATAAAAACCTTTCATTTAAATATCTTTACTTAGTTCTTTTGAAAGTATCTCAAAATTTTTGTTAGAAATTAATAACAAAAATAAACTTTTATACAATTAATTTTAAAAAAATCATAATCTTTTGTTTAATTCTGATTATTTTATTTAGTTTGCCAAGGGAGACAATCCTGTGCGCAATGTGTACACCTATTTACTTCAGTGCTCAATAATATTTTTCATAAAATCACTGTAAGGAAAGTCTCATTTAATATTCTCTGTCTTCAGTATGCTTCCAAGGGCCAGCCTCATGATGAGACTTAATGTTGACGAGGTTTTTCACTTATGAGATAATACAAAGAAATAAGAGCGTCTAAAGCTACATCCACAAGAAAACCATTTCTGTCTTCTATTCAATTTTCCAAATCTCACTGAACTAGATGTGAAGCGATACAAAGTGGCAAAAACATGACACAAGGTAGCAAGTTAACATGAATAGCCAGGCCTAACATGATGCAACCAAGCACAGCTATTCACTGTAATACAGACTAACAGAAGAAACAAAGTAACACAGCACAACACAAACAGCAACACAATTATAACACAAAACAATGCAACTTACTACAAACTAACTCAGTACTCAACCTAATACAAGCTACTATAATGTTAAGTAACAAAGCTAAATTATTAATTTTTATAACTGGTGTAATAAGACATCTGCACTAAGGGGTGTATGTTCTTATCAGAAGAGAATATGACATTAAGTTCTTAGATCAATTAGTTTTAAAAAGTAGAACAATGGGGGAAAACAAAGGAGGTGTTTCTTGCCCTGTCAACACAAGGTCATCCTACATCAGTGGCAAAACTAAAAAACTTGAATTGCCCCAAGTACTTTATGGCCTAAATACTTTGTTTCCATCATTCTGGAAAAAGATTGCAAGAATGGGGAATCAACTTCAGAAAAACATTGATACAAATAACGACTTATTTCTGATAGAAAAAAAAAAGGACAGTTGTTACAAGAAGTCACCATCCATGTATTAGTGTAGAGTCTAATAGTAGAGCCAAGGTACACACTGCATTTCAAGCAAGGAAAGGCCACTCTCTGTATTGCTCAGATATTTGGCATAGGAAAACACACAAGGTAACTAAACAGGTACTGAGAGATACAATGTTTCACACAACTATTGTGTGCTTGACACAACTATTGTGTGCTTCTATCACACAAAAATGTGCACTCATTTCACACAAATGTGTGGGGACTTCTGAATTCATATATCCCCATTTTATACGTGTATCCAAAAAAACTGTCTTAAAAAAATATAGATACAAACAGGCAAGCAAGAAATTCAATAGTCTCCCCATTGGTTGATGAAAAATGTAAGTCAAACAATCAACTGAAAAGAAATTTGTAGCAAACAATTAACTACTTAGACTTAATGGCCCCTAGTAAACAAAATGAAAAATTTAACTCCTGACACTTTAGGCACCACTATTAAAAAAAAAATCCATAACATAATCTGTCAGCTTGATAGAAAACTCTATATATTAAGAAAGTTGCCAAAGAGAAGTCAGAGCAAATGAAATAAATGAAGCAGGGTGATATGAGAAGAGAAGAGCCGCTGAAGTTTTTCCTGCCCACAGTCCATTTTGAAAGTTTCATTGAACAACATATGAAATCTAAGCAAAAATTAAAGTGTACAGATGCATGAACATTAGGACAGTTTGAAGCAATGCACTGTCTTCCTAAGGATGCCAAACATTTTTACCCCAATGGGCACAGTTTGGTCAATAAATTATGAGAAAATTCAGAAGTGGATAGATAATAACTGGAGACTGAACTTGAGATTGAGATGAATGTGAACAAAACTGAGGATTGATACATTTTAACCAGTTCCCACAACTGCCAACTTGAAAACCATTTTTTTGTAAAAATGTTACGTCTGCTCAGAAAAAAATCAAAATAAAAAGCATGACATCAGCTACGGAGTCTACAAAAAGCAATCTGGCATATCACCTGTGGCAATATATTGCCTACAAGTTGTGTTAAATAATAAACCAAATACTTATATACATAGATAATAATATACTAAAACAAAAAATGACTCCCTTAGCAAAATAGATAATAAATATCAGCTTTTGGATTGAAATGTTGAGTAAAATAGTTTCTTTTGTTTTAAGGCTAATTTGGATTTCATAATTTTTATTATGTTGCAAAAATGAGATCAGAAACCTATGTGTGAAATTAAGGAGAATGGTTTCACTTTCTTCATGCATATGTTTTTTTCAGACTGAAACCTTGCATCAATAATAAATTACATAATTAGCTTTTATATTTCAGCAGTGAATTTACAGGAGCCTGCCATGTCACTTAAGATTAAGACGTTATTTTGACAATTACCAAAAAAATATCTTATTATTTAATAGGCAAAAAAAATAATTTTTCAGTTATGACTGATCAATAGTGAAATTTTTTTTGTTCTGTTTGCATTTTTAACATCTGAGAATACTTAAAAAATAAAAAAAAGTTATACATGATATCAAATTGCAATATAATTTAAAGCGATATGTAAAGATGGCAGCAGAAGTATAATTAGGGTAGCCACCCTTGCCACAAAGAGGCTAATAGTACTGATATCTTATGAAGGACAGAAGTGTTAAAATGGCAATAATTTTTTTTTCATATTACCTATTAAGTTTTCATTCATATTAATATTAAACTTAATTTTTAAGAAAGAATATTAAAGTATCTATATCTATACTCAAATTGACATTTCGAAATCTATTTTCTCTTAAGGAGAAGCAACTAAAATTAACAAGTTACTGCTGTGTCCTGCTTCCTGGTGACTATCTAATTAGAGTAGGAAGACGCTTGTCTCTTGGCTGACAAAATGAACGCTGATGTCTATCCAACTTCTTTATCAGATGAGATTCTGAATAGTGTCTTGATAAAATAAAAACCTATGGGTACTGTCATAGCTTTTCTCTGCATAAAGAGATCAAAGAATTGGCATTAGACATTTTCTTATAAAGAAAAAGAAATATATATATATATATAAACAAACAGAAATATAAAATGTTTGTTTTTTAATTTGGTATAAACGAGATTTAAAATAATGTATAATTGAAGTGTGGATTGCAAAAGGCCTAACAGTTAAATGATAGACAACCATTTGAGCAGAACTCAAAAAGACATGGACCCCCCACCCCGAATCCCATTACAAATAATCAGGCATCTGCCCTGTGTTATCATAACTCATTCAGCATGCCTGCAGATCATTATCCTTAGAAATAATGTTTAAAAAAATGATTTTGTATCACAGAGACATCACTATAGATAGTAATGGACCAGGGTGGTCTGTAAAATTTCCGACCTAATAATGAAATAAAGTTTTTTTTCCTTCAAGTTAATGATTGCTTCCCTAAGCAATCTACTTTTAGATCTATGCACTTTTCCCAGCTATGCTTTCACCTCTCCATATGGTCCAAGTAGGAGGCCTATTTAGTGTCTAAGCTAAACCAAAAGTTGCGCTCAGAAGAGAGATTTTCATTATTTCCTTTTAGGTGTCTTTCTCCACAAAATAATATTTGCTTCCAAAGGTGATGGCATCATCATTGGAGAACACTTGTCCTTTGAATGCAACTTTTAGTTTAGGAAAGAAGTTAAAGGAGAAGGCTGAGAGGTAAAGCACAAGTCAAATCCTGGTGAAGACTGTTTTTTAATTTCAGAGTCCCCTCAGCTCTAATGGGTACCTGACATTAGTTGTGGAAAAGTAAAGGAGTTGGTCCCTGTGATGGCCACATGATACTCTTGCTAACCATGGGACACAAAAACAGATGAACTTTACATCATCTGCCCTTTAGATCGTAAGGTCAGAAAGGGGAACATTTACTTGCTTACTTTATTGTTTGGACCAGTAGGTGAGGAGGAGCAGTGCTGGAAGAAGTGAACAGATCAAAAGGGAGATAATGTAGAGAAATGAGAATTCATCAGTAACACTACAAGTAGCTCATTGATAAACAGGCATTAAGTTGAGGCTAAAATGACAAGCCCTACTTTAACATTGATGTCTCCTCCATTTCAGGTACACTGTGGTGCTTCTCATCCTTCTCAGCTCCTGTTTTGTCCTCAGCTTGGCTATATATACTGTCAGGAGGTTTCTGAGAAGAATATGGATTCAATAACAAAATGCTCAACAAGGGGTAGCATTGATGAATTTTTCTTTCTATACTATTGTTAAACTATTGTTAAACAATAGAGCATTAGCTGAACTTTATTGAATTTTTCTTTAAGTGCTATTGTTAAAAAATATAGATTATGATGAACCTGGTAATATTAACTCTTTCTCTCCTAATTGAAGATACCACTGTTGTTTTGACCCCTTTATTTCAGCCGAATTGACATTATTATCGTCATGCTTTTAAAAGGTAGTTATTTTGTTTTCTTTCCTCCCAGAATGTTTTTAATTTCCTATAATTTAATCTTGAATAGTATCCCCTTTGGAAAACATGCAGATTTTTTTCCTTTTTAAACTTTTTTTTAACCAAAAAAGATGTTTTTTAAGAGTGTGGGCTAAAAAGAGGCTATTTTTCTATATTAATGTGTATAAGAGTTCAATTTGAAAATGAGCTCAAGACAATTTATATGATTTATATATGTTATACATAAAGTTATGTGAAATATGAATAACTATCATAAAAAATACATTTAGTTTAATCTGTATAAAAAATTATTGAGTAGATCTAGTCTAGATCTAGATTTCTAAGTTTTTATTTTTAAATTAAATTATCCAAATAAAAACTTTTTTTGGGGGGTTTTATAAACATCAGTTTGTTATATAAAAAATATAACTTTTTTCTGATAACAAACTAAAAAGTTATTGAAATTTAATTATAACAGGGAGAGAAAGAGTTAAGTCTGCTAGGCAATTTAGTTCTTTGTTTCTAGTTATTAAAAAGAAATATACAATGTTTTTTTTACCCAGATTTTTCATGAAAACAATGGCTATGAACCAAGGTTAAATATCATGAAGCAAAAGTCCTGACTTTATGTATGCCTATATTGACACCCAAAAGTTAGCTAGACATACCACTTTGTATTATCTTCTTCAGCTTCCCTTTCCTCCATCGGAGTGTTTTTGTTACCATTTTAATTTTTCGAGCAGGGGGATTGCTAGCCTTTAACCCCAAACTTTCTAATGTACACTTTCTAATCCAAGTTAAATCCAAACATACTTAGTACTGTTACTTAGTTGATAAGTATAAAATTAAACAGCAAAGAAGCTTTAGTTAGTTCATTATAATCCTGAGACCATAGTAATGTTATTTGCTCATGTTAGTTGAAGCAAGTTATAAACAGAATTAGTGGCTGTTAAACAAGCCCCATCACCATGTACCTGTATGATTATCACCTCGTTCGTACAAACAGGTGGACGGTAGAACTTGAGGGCTAAACAGCTGAACAAGACAGATAAACCTTTGAGGCTGACTGAGTACAGGTAGATGCCAATGACCATGTTGTCTTGGTTGTAAAGCCAGCAGGACAGGCGCTGACCACAGCGCTCACGCCAGGTTTCGCACTGCAGGTCCAGTAACTTGCCCATCAAGATAGGTCCAACAAATGAGCCTGGTGCGTAATAAAAAGTGCATTACAGATGACAACTAAATGAAACCTATTGTAATATATCTATATCAATTTATTAATGTATTTATACATTTATATTTATTTAGATTTTGGCCATCAACCATATTTCCGTGAAGTGTAGTACTTTCACAAAGGCAAATTCCCAGAATCTCCAGATATTATCATGTAAATATTTTCTTCTGATTTCCTAATCTTTGTAAGGCTCTCAATACTGCCAGAAGTTATCCATTCTTTAGAATTCAGAGTAGGGAAATGGGTTTCCTGTTATTACATTTTGTAGGACTCTCTTTTTGCTATCTAATTACCTCTCAATATGAGAAGGAACCTCCAGGCGAAAGGAACTTGTTAGATACTATTTCCTCTAAAAAGCTTTAAGCACTTAGAAACCACTGTCTACTTTCATTTTACTGAAAGTGTCCAATGCAGATCTGAGTCCTATAGGGACTTTTATTCTGTTACATATCTTTTTTCTTTGTTAATAAAAATAAATCACATTTAAATCATATCACTATGTTTAATTTATTTAATAATAATAATAAAATAACAAGGTTACAAAGACAGTTTGTGTGGAAACACAAACTCAAAATCGGCCCCCGAAGTGGTTTACCCAGGCAGGCTTCAATATTTTCAGAAGAACATCCAAATGAAATTATATCAAAGACAAATGAGAGATAAGAATGGAGAAAGAAGGTTGACAGATCTTGTGTAGTGCCCCAACGGTCCAGCAGATCAAAGGATAGGTGCAAGTGAATGCAAAGTTAGATGTGAACCTGGCCTAACTAGTTCCCCTTTCAGACCTTGTGGTCTATAGGGTAGATGATGTAAAGTTCATCTGTTTTTTTTGCCTACGGTTAACGAGGGTGTCATGTAGCCAGCACAACTACCAACCGCCTTTACTTTTTCCCAACCAATGTCAGGTAGACATTAGAGCTGGGTGGACTCAGAGGCGCCCAAAGATTCCAAAGTTGAAAATCCCAGTCGCCACCAGGATTCGAACCCGGGACCCCCGGTTCGGAAGCCAAGCGCGTTACTGCTCAGCTACCGCACCTCTCCTGGCCTAACTGAAGTCTTATAATTGACGTCATTGTTTTGAAAAGGCTCAATCTCTTATTCGAATGCTCAAAAAAAAAACAAAAAAAAACGAAACACTTACGCATTTTAAAAAATGTTCACGAAAATGAAGTTTAGAAGATTAGTATTCGTTTTAATTTAGGTCTAACTTATAATGTATACTAATTAGCTTTTTCTCTTTAAAAAACTGCTTGCATAACTGATTTTAAAAATTAGATTTTTAGCTTTCAGAAAAAAAAAAGAGTTGCCGTTGCATCAGAACTTTGAATGGTCTAAAATATTGCGATGTCGGATTTTCAATATCTTTTCTAGTTTACGAGATCTAAACGGGACGGACGGACAGACATTTCACACAAAACTAATAGCGTCTTTTCCCCTTTGGGGGCCGCTAAAAAAGCTCTCACCTAACATTCGGACAATCAAAGTTTTAATTCCCTGTGCATACACTTTGTGCTCTTCCTGAACACATCTGAAACAAAGAGAAAGTTATGTGCTCTTGAAACATAGATTATAACTAGACTGTTAAATGCATTTCCTAGACACATTTGAAACAATGGTTACAACAAGAATGTTATTACCTCTAATCATCACTACCACCAGAAAAAAAAAACAACTTTGGGAGATATTGGGGTAAAACTCCAAACCCCCCTCCATCCGGACTAAGGAAAAAGAAAAAGTTGACTGAATAAAATCTAGCAAACTACCTGTCACAAACTAAAATAATGTGGTGTTGTCTAACCTTTTTGACCTAAGGCCAAGTAAATTTTCAACGCATGTGCCATAAGCAAAAACACAGCAAACAAAATCTTTGGGAATTTGAGGGGACTTATAGAACCAGAGCCAGGTGTAGTCCCACAGACTTTAAGAAGAGGTTTCGAGGGGTCCTATAGCACCAGGGCCAGGTGTAGTCCCACAGACTTTAGAAAGAGGTTTTGAGGGGTCTTATAGCACCAGGGCCAGGTGTAGTCCCACAGACTTTAGGCACCACTAAGATAATATCTAGCTTAAAAGAGACTAAAGCTTAAGTAACAAAGATGAGGGTAATTATCTAAATATTTTGATTATCTGGTAATAAAAAAAAATCTGCTACAATGTATATATAGATTACATAATTTATTACCTGATATAAAAATATTCTTATAACTCTAGCAATGATGCGGATAGGGGTAATAGTATGTATGAAGCTAGCTGAAATAAATTAGACAAGCCAGTGCTAGACGAGCAGTCAAACATGACGAGTGATGATGGTCAACTGTGATCAGTGGCGGTGTGGAAACGCTTTGAGGAGGTCTTTTGTAAACTCTACTCAAGCTAGTCGCATCAGATATAGTCAAGCAGTGTTCCATGGGTTCTAGAAAACCTTCAGGGACCCAGAAGGGTCAAGCAATGTTCTATGGGTGACGACGGTCAACTGTGATCAGTGGCTGTGTGGAAATGCTTTGAGAAAGATCTTTTGTGAACTCTAATCAAGCCAGTCAGATCAGATATAGTCAAGCAGTGTTCCATGGGTTCTAGAAAACCTTCAGGGACCCTACGTAAAGAGTAGAGGTGTCATAGTCAAGATGGTTCAGTGCAGTGTGGTTTAGTACAGCACATTGCAGTTTGGTTTAGGTTTGAGTCAAGAAACTTAATGAATATGAGACAAAGTCATGGTCTGCGATCAAGTTTGGAATAGTCGAGCCCTGTGCAAATCCGGGACGAGGCGGAGAGATCAGTTGAGTTTGATACAGTGGTACAAGAGTTGATACGTCGGTACAGTTATCAGTGGTGAAGCATTAGTACAGTCAGTGTTACATGTTGCGAAATGTACAGCATTGGCTGTGATTTATTAGACATTAAAGTGTCATGTTATTTTGGAGCCCTGAATTGTCAAGCTCTTTGAGTTGGTAATGTCATGTGGAGCAGTTTGCAGAGAGCCTGATAACGAGAGTCTTTACAATATTATATTAACTTAAAATTTACAAAGCCAATCACATTAGCCTACCTCTTATATAATTATTTTTACAAAATCAGACAATAATTTTAATTGCAAATCAAATCTTATAATAAGAGAAAAAAGTGTTTCAAGTTCCTTTGTTTCTGACACAGCAAAGAACTAGATTGTTTCTGGTAAAACCACTAAAAAGTTGTTCAATTAACATTTACCTGAGTTGAACAGAGTCACCTGGTGCTATCGGCAGGAAAGAGACGCACATGGAGAAGAAAAGGAGGACAGCGAATAAATAGAGAACTCCACACGGGGGCCGGCAATTTTCAGTGGTCAGTGCAGTCGAGATGTTTGGGTCGGAGAAGTTCAGGTGAAGTAACTCTGGGACACAGGAACAGTTGTGAAACTGAAATACAAAAATAAACTAATCTACATAAATGTTAATTTATTTTTTATAAGACTCAAAATGATTTGTTTAAAAAAAAACAAGAAAAAAAATTATTTACTTATTTTACGAATAGTTAGCTGGTCATGTACTATGGAATTAGGTTTATTCAAGCAATAGCTCATAGTTAGTGTTACAGTGTTTTAATTGAATATACAAAACACTATTGCAATTTTTTTCTGCAATTCATCTCAACAATGATAGTTCTTATTCAATTTAATTTAGATTAAATTAATACAACTTTTAAAAAAAAAAAGGAAAAAGAGAAAAAGATTTTAAAAACTAAGCTTGAGCCTGAACACATTTGAGTTGCTTTATTATCAACTTACCATGTGGCCAGATTGCACAACACATCCAGCATAACATGGAGAGAAATAGAGGCTGGTGTGCTCATTGCATACAGGTTCAAAAGCATCTGTGTCGCAGTTACACATGTTGTTACACAACACATCCAGCTTGATAGGGAAACTGCTTGTGACTCTACTGCAAGAGAGAGTAATAGGAGCTTAAGAACAGAGGGGTCAGTACGTTATACAACCTAAGGCAATAAACAAATATATAGCCTTAGAAGGCTAGGGCTTTATTTAAGCTTATTGCAATGACTTAGTTTAATCTAGGGCAAGTACAGCTTATGGCATGTAAAACCTAAGGGTATACACAGCCTAATGGCATTTACAATGTCAAGAGTACATGACTAAGCTCTATAGCAACCTGAGGCAGTCTAAGAAAATGCAAAACCTTAAGGCCTATGGGAACATTCCGCTTGAGGACATACAAAACCATAAGACAGGTAGGCCTATTTGTTAAATGCATGTGTCACATGTTTATTATGTTTATTTGACTTGCAGATCTTGACGCTATAAACTTGTGACATATGTGGGTTCAGAGGTGCCTAGATTATAGTTCAAACACTTTAATAATCAATGAAGTAACAAAGTGCTGATGTGTTTTCTTGAGTTTTAATTATTTAAAACTTGAACTTGAAACAATTATACAATAATACAATAATACAAAGATATATATAACAGATACAGGATTCAGTGAAAATGATCAATGAGTAAATATTTACTTTAAAAACTAGCGACTTCTAACTTTCTAGCTCTCTCTCTCTGGTCTCAAGCTAACACTTCGCCTTTTATATCTTTCTTTAGGATAAAGAACAGTGACAATTCAATACCCATCCTTGACTCCTTGACCCGTTTACATTTAATTTTCCTTTTAATTGTTTTTGTAATTTAACCTACGTTAATTATGTTTCCCTGCTGTAGCCTTGAACTAAGCTTTAATCGGCGTCTTTCTGGCATTAAAGCGTGAGTGCGCTGACCTGATTTGAGATAGGTACAATGTCCTCATTTTGTGAACAATGAGGTGTCACTGGGAACTGTTTATGTAATTTAACCTATGTTAATTTTTTTCCCTGCTGTAGTCTTGAACTAAGTTTTAATCGGCGTCTTTCTGGCATTTAAGCGTGGGTATGCTGACCTGATTTAAGATAGGTACAATGTCATCATTTTGTAAACAATGAGGTGTCACTAGGGACGTGACAGCATGTAAAGACTAAGTGCAATAGGTTAATAGAATGTACACTAAAATGGAATGTACAGGCAATGGAAAAACAATTATCTGGCTGTCTTTTATTATTATTATAGCTTTTATATAGCGCTACTTTCATGCTTATAGCATGCTCAGAGCGCTTTTGGTCCAAACTCATTTGTGGACAAGTGGGGGGGAGGATTATCTAGGAGTTGGTTTTCTGTGCTGCCTTTAGGCGCTCAGTAAACACAACTCTGCCCGAGTCGGGTGTCGAACCTCGAGCCCCTTTCTAGGTAGCCAAGCCAAGTTCAAGCGCACTTGGCCTCTCTACCACGCTTCGCACTATTATACCCTCTAACAACTTCACTAAGGATGGTTCTGAGTGAGTCATTGGTCAAGATAATTCTCAATGGAGAATACAAGAAGTGGTGACAAAGTTGCCAGAACAGCTTGTGAACCCTAACCTTTCATTTTTCCTTTATTATCACCATCACAATCAGTGGTGTTATTTTGCATCACAAATTTATACTAGATTGCTTTTTTACTAGAACAAACTCCTAGATTTCACCTCAAAAAAACTGGTTTAGAACAGCTTGGTTGGCTGAAACCAGCAAGTAAGGAAGAGGAAGTAACATGAAGAGTCACCAATTCACCTCTGCATTGGGCTAAAAAATGCTAGCTGCTAATGTGTTTCGGCTAAAACATACTGTCTTCATGAAAACCAGCAATGATATCTTATCTTATTTTAATCTTATTTTATCTTACAGATTACAGGTGTTACTTCAAAAAAGATAAATACACATTTCATGTGCCAGTCTAGTCATGCATGTAAATCAGTGACTTACACTCTGCTAAGTCAGTTTTCCTGGCTGATTTAGATAACCCATTCCATTCTGTAATGGTAATAGGGAAGAAGGGGTACTTGTATGAATTTGTTCTGGCATATGGAATAATAAATGTTTGAGTCTTTCTCAGTATTTTATTAGGTTTTGTTTTTCTTTTTGTAAAATTATGGTTCAGTGTTTCATGTATTATCGCTACTTTACTTTTTATTCTTCAGTACTGATGTGTCTCTAAATTTAGTGATCTTACTAACGGCCTTACTCTAATAGTATGTGAATATTTCTTTGTTATAAATCTCACTGTTCTATCTCATTCTACATCCAATGAACACCATCTGAGTCGACCCTCCATCACTTATTTAGTTAAAAAGCCTTTCACAGAGTCTTATCCAAGTTTTGGAATTTCCTTTTTTGTTGAACTACCCCATGCACACATTTACATATTAACTCTTTTACTCCTAACTGACGATACCAACATTGATTAGACTAATAGACCCCATTAAATAAAATTGATTTTTGGTTTTATAACCTTTAATTTGTGTTACATAAAAAGAACATGCATTCTTCTATACCTTCTATACCTAATATAACATTTCCTGATTACATACAAAAAAGTTATTGACGTTTAATGATAACAAGGTAGTGAAACACAAATGAACATAATAAATAATTCCACCAGAATGTGGAAAATAATTACGAAGAGAAAGAGTTAATACAATTTACTAAATGATGAAAAATTAGTCAATATAACAAAATTGCTAAGCGAGATAAAAGTACGCTCACAATAAAATTAACTTACTTAGTATAAGGAATGGAGACGCCATAGATATGTGGAGCCTGACATCTGATCCAGACCACGGCGCAGGCCATTGCAGACAAAGAGCTAGTGACGACTAGATATTTGATGGCTTGCCTGATAGTAAAGTTAAACTTCTTGGCAATAAAACCTCCCATCACTAGGCCACAAACTGCTGCAGGAACTACAGCCATTCCTGTAAAAAAGAAAATAATAATTAGCATGAACTTCAGACATAAAGTACAGGCACTATCATCATCATCATCAAACTCCATTTGAGTGATGATTTGAGAGGCTCAAATCCTCTCTTGCAAAAGCCCTGGACAGAAACCCTGCTGTCTTTTGTAGTGCATAAATGTCGCCATAGAAGTCAAGAATTTTTGGTTTCCCAGACTTGTCAAGACGGAGATCAGCAAGTCTGGGGCAGTCAAACAGAATATGAGGCACGGTTTCCTCTTCCTCCCCACATCGGGGGCTCAGTGAATCGAAATTTGAACATAGCCTTGAGAAATATAAGCCAACAGGACAATGGCCTGTCCTGCACTGTGCTATAATAGCTTGCTCAGGCCTGGACAGCCTCCACCATGGGGAAGTGCGATCAGGGCGCCTCATGGGCTCCCAGACTCCACAGGCATTTTGGGACTTGTCCCAGCACTCAAACCACTTTTCCATTTCTGTTTTTTGAATTATAGCCAGAGCATGATGAAAACTTACAGCGTGTTCAGTGGGTGGAATTTGCCCTCCCTGGTGGGTCAAGGAGTCTGCAACAGTGTTGCCAGTCACACCTATGTGACTCGGTACCCACTGCATTATTACAGGGGTGCCATAGCGTTGTTTTATGTTGTGTGAAGCAATGATGACAGTGTCGATATTGGGAGGCCATGGTCCGGGGCTTTGCAAAGCCTATAGTACAGATTTTGAGTCAGTGACCACAACAATCTGTGTTGCCCTCAAATGTCCCTCGCCGAACTGAAAGTCAATGACTTTTAAGGCTTCACAGACTGCCATGGTCTCCGCATCGAAACTGCAAACACTACCACATGGTCCAAAGATTTTGACTGAGTGAGAGCAAAGAAAGTCGATGTAGGCTCCATAGCCTGCTCTTCCAGAATCTATTGATGCCGACCCATCAGTGTATGCAAAAATAGCACTGGGCTTGAATGTGTTAATGGTTTCCAATGCTAGAATTTGAAGGTCGTTAGCTTAGTGACATTAGGGTCTACTAGTTTCAAACGTATGTCTGGGGTCGTTGGGCGACACCAAGGGGGAAGGGGATGAAAACGTTGAATGTTTTGTCAGTTGGTGGAGAGGCCAGCTTTATCAGATAGTCTAGTGGCATGATGCATAAAAGACTGCATCTGAATACATCTTCTGCATCTCCAACCATCCACTAGTTTTTTAGCTGGGAGGTATTCATCCAGCCTTTTATACCGCTCAAAGCAGGTCAGTACTGACCTTTCCCTAAGGTTTAGTGGCACTATAGATTAATTGAACAAAAACTTCTGTTACATTTTTTTTTTACACATAAAAAATGGGAACTACAACCATTGTATCAAGTCAGTTAGTTGCCATTCTACAACAGAAACAAATGAAGTAAAGTTCCCCTTTAAAGCTTTGTGATCTATAGGGCAGATGATGTCATCATTCCTTTGGCGAATGGTTAATAAGCATGGCGTCATGAGGCCAGCATGAGTTACCACTTTTACTTTCCACAACTAAAGTTAGTTACTTATTAGAGTCGCCCTAAGAATCCAAAAAATTCAAAATCCAGTCTTCACCAAGATTCGAACCCAAGCTCTTAACCACTCAGCCTCCGTGACCTATCAGAAACAAATGAAGTATTGGATCAATTTAATTTTCAATATTATGGTGAGCATTAGTGATCATCCTGTCTCATAGGGAAAGAGTTCAGCACTTACAACTATATCTCTCAGTAGTGTAGAAGTTATTTCCCTTATTTGATATCAATTAAAATAATTAATTACCAATAATTAATTGACTAATTGGTTAATTTTCTAATAGATTATTTTGTTTGGTACAATAAATAATTTTTTAAAGTTTCAAAGTTTATCTAAGAATGGGTGTGGGAGAAATTATTATTTCATTATTATATCAGGGGACCAAACCCAACATATTAGCAGTATCTGTGAATACTGAGGATTAATTTCCATAGATGGTTTCAAACAAAATAATTACCAGTAATTAATTGACTAATTGGTTAATTTTTTTATTGACTCATGTCTTGTCTAAGCGATGAATAATCGTGCACAATTTCAACTTAATCTGAGAATGAATGCGGGAGAAATAACATGTACTAACTTTTTACTAGACAGACAGGGTGTGTAAAAATATGTTTTAATCATACTTAAACAGCAGCTAATTGTAAAACTTTGACTTTAAATGACATAGCACATATATTTTTCAGTTATTGTATGAAATCTAAAAGAGAAAAATATGCCAAGAGTTCATACACATTAAATGGATCCCCAATCTATGAAGCAATTTCTTCCCAAACAGAATATTTTTTAAGACCAAATATATATACCAGAATCTTAATCTTACTTGCTATAAATCCACTGGCTTTTTTTTTTAAACATTAATGAGGATTACAAAATTAAACTATGATTTATTTCACACATATATTGATGCAAACTACTTTTCATCAATAATCTGTTTTTAAGGAACTACAGAAAAGTTCAAAAACCTTACACTCCTACATTTAGGCACTTAGAAATATGACCACTACACTTACCTCCCCTAACTGCAACACTCACTAACCTCCCCTTCCTAAGAATAAATACAGACATTTTCACAGAACTTAACAACTTACCAGATAATACGGCAGCTTTAGATGCAGGAACACCAAACTGATTTTCGATGAATTTGGGTAAGAAGGCTGCAGTTCCAGACAAAAACATCCCCTCCGTTGTCATGCCCAGAGTGATGAAAACAAAGCAGGGGTTTCTCACCACGGTCAAGGTTGTGGTCATAAACTTATTGTTCTTGAACTTGGATGTAAGCTGCGTGGACGAGGCTCTGTGTGCCTGTGGTATTCTGTGTTGTCTAACATCTAGACTACCCGGTAGCTCAGAGCCAAACAGGGATATCGGTATGCAGACTATTAGCTGGAGACATGCTGCCAGCGTGGGGCCAAGCCACCAGGCCCCTAGCCACCGGGTGTCACCAGGAACGAGCTTAACAGAGTGCACTTTGTCTACATCTACGTAGATATTAAGCAACTGCCCCCCAATGATGTACCCCAATCCAGACCCCAAAATATTGCATCCATAAATAATACCTAAGTATAGAGGGGTTTTCTTCGGTATGACGCTGTCGTCCATGAGAGATATGCCAACCGTAAACAGCGTAGTCCCCCCAATGCCATGCAGGAGTTGAGCAAATAGAAACACGTATAAATACAGACTGAGAGGTGAAGACCGAGACAATGTAGTACAACTGCTAACATTCATGTGATGAAGATGTGAGGTGAGTCCAAGTGTGCAAATTTTCTCTGTTGCCATGCCCAGTGTGTACTTTCCTACCACAAAGTGTGGAAGAGCCATAATGAATGAGCCCATGGCAGAGATGAACACAGCAATGGCTAAAAGCCTTGGTTTGCGTTTGCCGGAGCCAATGTATCCTATAACTACAGCAAGGACAGCAGCAGAGACATCATAAGCACTAGAAACGAAACCTAAGTTGGTGCTGTCTAAGTCGAATCGACGTTCTATTGATGAAATATTGACATTGTGAACTCCATTGACAATAAAACCTGCAGAGTAAACAAAGAAATGCATATTTTAAAATGTTAGCAAGAACTTCACTTCCATCACAGCACAGAGGAAATGTGTAAACCAAAAATTTCATCCTACGTTTTTCTGTTCCAAAATTGTCAGCAGTTTTATTTACTTTTCCTTTTTTAAATATATTTTTCATAAAATGAAACTTCACAATATATGGCCAAGCTATCTACAACAGTAAAACAGACCCAGATGTTCTTTTACATCAGCATTGGAGAAACTTGTCAAGACTGAAAACTTCCTAATAATGGGGGGATTATATAAAAAAAAGCTTGAGGAAACCCCCAGCCTACACTGAATGCTGCAACAGTAAAAAAAAGTTTATATTTCTAAGTCCCTCCACAAAAGAAACAGTAAAAATAATCACTTTTTTTTAAAGTCATCTAGTGCCTCATCCTAACAATAAAATAAAATAAGAAAGGTACTCCTTTCTGACCTTGCGATCTATGGGAACAGATGATATAAAGCTCATCTGTTTCGAAGGCATGAGGTTAGTGAAGAAGTCATGTGGCCAGAATAGCGACCAACAACATTACTTCACAAATGTATGTCAGCTACCTACAAGATTTGAGTGGACTCAGGGGCATTCTAAAAATCTTGAAATTTTTAACAAAACCCATTGGTTTGAAAGCCAAGTGCTTCACCACTTATTATGTCCTAGCCATAACCTACAGCAGGACAGCAGAAAAAAATTCAGACTCAGGACAATCAAGATGACAGTCTGAAGAACAAATTACATGACCAGGTTTGTAATCTAAATAAAATACTTAGAAAAAACAAATTCTAGTCATCATAAACACATATTAAACTGCTACTGTCAGACAAGCCAGTACTCACCTAACACAAGAGAATAGAGACCCATGAAGAAGACCAAGCAGTTCGGAGAGTTAAAGCATTGAAGAAACTCTGGACGCCATGTGCCGTAGCCACATCTGTTCAAGTAATCCTCACTAGGCTTCTTACTGCTGAGTATTAAGCTGCCTCTGATATCTGCTAGAGATTGTACCAAATCTCCTTCCGCTTTAATCTCAGTAGAATCTGACTCATGATTTTCTAATAAATACATTTTTTAAATCTAAATATGCAGAGCTTGTCAAACAATTGACATAAATGTTTGTTTTGTTTTAGGATATTGGTTTTGGATATTGGTTTTGTTTTAGAAGATTGGTTTTGGTTTAGGATATTGGTTTTGGTTTAGGATATTGGTTTTGTTTTAGGATATTGGTTTTGGTTTAGGATATTGGTTTTGGTTTAGGATATTGGTTTTGGTTTAGGATATTGGTTTTGTTTTAGGATATTGGTTTTGGTTTAGGATATTGGTTTTGGTTTAGGATATTGGTTTTTGTTTTTTCTTTCAGAATTCAAAAATTTCTGCAACCTTGTCCTGACCTTCCGCATGATTTCAGGAGATGGTTGCAGGCAGGGTTTGAACTCGAGACCATTGAGACAGTTCAGAGGGCATACCATACAGCCAAGAAGCCATCCATTACTTGAAAACAGTGATTCTTAACATTTCTGTGCAGTGCACCTTGACCCTTTCAATTTAAAAATATTTCCCACAAATTACGGATGAAAATTGTATTAATTTTATTACTATTTCATGTGTGTTATTGATAGGTCTTTTTTAGAAACACATAAGTGCCATTAACCCATTAGCTGCTTCTGGAAAGTTTTCTCGTGTTTGACCTAAACTGTCCCCTTTTCAATATTCTTGCTATAAACTTTTTAAATAAAAGATTTCTTCTAGTCTCGTCGCAAGCATGATTACAAATCATTGTGGAGATTACTGATTCTATTTTTAGTAAAATCTGGAAGATTTTTATTGCCTAAATAATTTTTCAAAGAACACCTGGGAAAATTAGTATTTTTGAGCTTTTTTTATATTCTAATGGTATTAAAAGTATATATTTTTTTAAACTAGACATATTGTTTTATTTTTTAAAGTTGTTTGTTTATTTTTTGATATTAGAACTTAAATTTTATTACGTTTTCAAAATATTTATTTTTAGTTTTTTTTTTTCAAATTCAGGGTTATCCCTCTTTGTTTAGGGCCTGAGAAGGTTTTTTCCTAACCACAAATAGGAGCTATTATGTATGAATTATTCTTGTTTTTCTAGCCAGCTTTTTGCTGCTGAGCTGTTCAAGTTCTTAAGCATTCTCTGACCAAAGAAAAAATAGTATTCTGTTTTCTTCATCTGTTCAGCACTGCTATAAAGAGTGTTGTTTATGTTGGGTTGTAGTGGTAATAGGGTCTGTCTAAGGCAGGCATGTCAAACACAGTGTTCAGGGGCCGCATGCGGCCCGCGACCACTCTGAATATGGCCCGCATGGCCACCTTAAAAATTATCAAAATAATGTTAAACTATTACGCTGGAAAATAAGAGATGACAAGCTACTTGAATTGAAAAATAGTATTTGTTAAACTGAACAACAAGAGTGAGTCTGCAATGAAAGCAAGCTACATTTTGTCAAACTTAATTGCAAGCAAATAATTTAGTGAATGTGATTTTATGAAGAAGTGTGTCGTTAAAGCTACCGAAGTAATTTGTCCAGAAAAGGTAAAAACATTCTAAGAAATTGCGTAAACTAGGAACACTGTGCAGATAGAATAAATGACTTGTCAGTCTGCTTGCGTGAACAATTAAAAAACAAAATAGTTGATTTTAAATTGTTTTAGTTGGCTCTCGATAGTCAACAGATGTAACGGGTGTAGCACAGTTGGTTACATTCATAAGGGCATGTGACAGGAATTTTAAGATACACGAGGAGCTATTTGAACTCTGTTCTATGCATAATACCACAACAAGTGAGGATGTTTTTGAGAATTAACAGGAGGTAAAGCTAGCTACTCTAACAATGGTTGGCGTACCAACCATGAAATGAAATGGTTTTGATGCAAAGCTGCTAGCAAAAATAAGAGAGACTAATGCTAATTTTAAACTTGCTCATTTTCAGTGCACCATTCACCAAGGAAGAATCTGCGCAAAGCAATTACAGTTCCAACATGTTATAATACCGGTTTCAGTTGCTCTCTTTAAATCATCGCTAATTTTCAATGTTTCTGGATGGCATTGGACACGAATTTGATTGTGTTCCCTAGTACACAGAACGCTGGCTCTCATGTCATAAAGTATTGAAGAGATTTTTTGCACTGCGTGAGGAAATCGTATTGTTTCTGAACATGAAAGGTGAACCTGTTGAACTTTTCCAAACTGACGAATAGGCTCAGGATTTGGCATTTGCAGTTGATCTCACTAGTCACCTGCAAGACTTGAATTTGAAACTTCAAAGTAAAGACAAAATTGTCACAACTGCATGTGATCATGTGAAGTGCTTTCAAGCAAAGTTACGACTGTGGTTAAACTAAATATGAAGAGAAAATTTAGTTCATTTCTCAACGTGTCAGGAACTAAAAAGATTAAATACGGTTACAACATATGGTAAAGATGCTTTCAATGACCGTTTTCGTGATTTCATTTCATTTGCTTCTGAAAATGCTGATGGTAATTTGCAAATAGAGCTGATAGAATAGCAGTCAGATTCTTTGTTGAAAGCGAAATATATAGAAGTGGCTGTGCCAAAATTTTAGTTATTTACCTGAAGGGTAGGCCTTTGATGAATTGAGGAAATTTGCAGCCAGAATTCTAGATATGTTTGCAAGCACTGATCTCTGTGAGCAGTTTTTTTACATAATGAAATCTACAAAATCATCACACCGTTCGAGATTATCTGATCAAAATTTGTCATCAGTGATGAAAGTGTCAGTAGCAACAAACTTCAACCTGACATTAATAAACTTGTATCCCAGAAAAGATGTCAAGCATCAGGACAAACAAAATAATGTGTAATCATAGTTATGTTTAATTATCAAATTGTACTATAAATTTATCTAACTAAGGGACAGGTATGCCATTCATTATTGTATTGTATTGTATTGTTTCTAATTTACATAAAACTAGTAGACTGTTTTGCAACTGGTTTTTGGCTGCGGCCCCTCAGGTCATAGAAAGTTTTTATGTGGCCCATACACCTTAATGAGTTTGACATGCCTGGTCTAAGGTAAATTAAAATGAGTCATTCAAAGAGGGTATGATTCTGAGTTTCATAAAGGGGGGCTCAGTGTCTACTAGGGGTGGGTGTGTGAGAGGTAATTCAAAAATGTGTGACCTGTTTTTAGTATGAGCTATACAATTATACACTGCAAAGAGGCTTCATTGTAAATTTTCATTCATTATCATCACATTTAATATAATACTAGACAACATAAAAAAAAGCACAGAGATAGCCCAGTACTAGCATGTGTTTAAGAAATTTGGATCTTGTGAGACAATATATTTTATAGATATATTTTAAGACAATTATTTCAATTGAATCAAATAAATGTAATCTACCTGAAGAAACTGGATTGTCTAATAGCATGTCACTTTTATACAAGGTTTCTTCTTTGTCCAGATCTGTAGAGGTTGTTGACTTCTCTTCAGCCAGCTTAAAACCAAACAGAGTAATATTATTAGCTCCTTTCAGAAGTACTATATTTGCTTGTATAGGTAGTTACTGGGATTATTCACACAATTTTTCTTTTCTAAGCTCAGTTGCTTTATTAAATACTAGCCGAATATGACCAGTGGCCTGCGAGCCTTAGTTTGGTTATTAATGATTTACTGGATTGAATTTAGATATATGTCAAACATTGAGAATGTTCCCTTCAGATTGTTTTTATTTTGCCACAAAATAAAAGTATGGTGTGTAAATAGATTTACCCGTTCAAACAACACATTCATAACTAATATAAGATACTGTGAAAACAGGTTTACCCGATTTGTTAAAAAGCTTCGTTCTTTAATAGAGGTACAATAAGTTACTTTTTGTCTATTTTTAGGGCCTTCCGTTTGTGTGAGATATATTAAACATTCACTACTGTCTCCGCCATGATCTAAGGAACAATTATGCCAAGTTTTATTAAGATTGTGGTCAAACAGTTTTGATTTTTATTCGGGACATACATACATAAGCCTTACTTTCTGCTTTACATATTAGATTTTAAAATGATGTAGTTCATACTTGTTATTACTGGTCTTTAACTTGTAGCACCATGGGCTGTAGCGCCACTGGGATGGATGGACTAGACTTAAGTAATAATATTTTTTTTTAACAAAATCTAACTCACTACTATTTAATAACACAGCCTTTCAAGCTCACGTTCTGGAGTCGTCTGTCCTAACTAAGATCAATGACGACAATGCCACCTATCTTGCATCAATCACAACCAATCATTTACATCTTCTCATCATCACCATAGAAACACACAAACACACTTAATAACAATAATATCAATATTATCTGTCAAATTTCAAACTCTTGTACAGTTGCACTGAAGAAAAAGATACATTTTCCTAAAAATATTTATCATTGATTGTATGATTGATTTGATCATTTATGATTTATCATCATAAAAACAAAGCAATGTAACAATGATAAATGTAGCATGCTCAGAGTGCTTTGGTCCAATCTCAGTTGTGGACCAGTGGGGGGAAGGGGGTATCTAGGAGAAGTTTTTTCCATGCTGCCATCAGGCGCTCAGTAAACACAACTCTGCCTGAGTCGGGTGTCGAACCTCGGGCCCCCTTCATAGGTAGCCAAGCCAAGTTCAAGCGCACTTAGCCTCTCGACCACGCTGTTTGTGAATGTAAGTTTCCCTTTCAGACCTTGTGGTCTATAGGGCAGATGATGTAAAGGTCATCTGATTCTGTGGCCTACGGTTAACTTGTGAATGTAAAATATTTTTTAAAAAATAGAGGAGTGACAGCAATGGAAATATAGGAACATATGGCCATTCTCCTCTTATTATTGTTCAACCACCACGTGACTTCGCTTAAATTTAAGTAGGTCAGAGATCCGGAACAACCTCATTATTAGTAAAATGAATATACTTATAGATCTAGATCTATAATACTTAAAATAAATCTAGATCTTAAACTAGACTGTCACTAGACTTAATCAAGATAATGAACTTACCGATTCTATCTTTTTAAGCCTAAATACTGATGCCATCATTATTTTTTCTTTGAGTCTTGACTATACTATACTATAGACTATAGTCATAGATCTATTTAGTATAAAATAATTTAGATCTAATTGATGAGTAATTCTAGATTCTTTAATACTTTACTCTAATTTGCAATGACTAAAATGATTGCAATGAAAAAATCTTTAACTTTCATATCATTTTAATTTTAAGAACGAGTCCTGTGATTAACCAATTCTGAAAATGAAATTCTGTCATTCTAATTCTCTGACTCAGAATCAGATTATTTATGAGTTTACACTTTAACTTTTTTACTAGATCTAGATCTAAGACTAAGACAATCTAAGTTTATTCTTTAACTACGGACTATTACTATAACTATAGATAATAGAGACAGTCACAATAATTCTGAATAGTAATAGAGTAGACTTATTATCTTATATAAGTTATACTTAGGTGTACTTATGTCTTATACTTTTACTTATAGACTAGATCTAGACTAATTAAGTCTATAGAGTAGAATTAATATTAATAGACTTATAGTATAGACTATTACTTTACTATTAGTATTTATACTATTTATAGTATTATATTTATAGTTATTATAGACTATAAGACTAATAGACGACAAAGAGAAGATGATAGAGTAGTGATTCAGTCCGAAGTTAGTAATAACATTAAAGGATATTTAGACCTAGTCTAAAGGAAAAATAGATTTCTTTATACTGTATTAAGGGCATCCATTCATTATTTAAGAATTCAAAACTGTTGATGTTAAATCTAGAATCTAGATGGATGCAAGAACCTAACTAAAATATAAACAAATCACTGCACTGTCAGCCATTCGTTTACATCATAATACAGGAGAAGGGGGATAAATAGGTAAACTAGTTATTTTTAGATAAAATATTTAATTCGCATTTCTGTTTGCTTTTGTTAAAATTGTTAGTTCATAAAATAATAATAAGGCTAGTCTTCGAGTCCGAAGATTAGTGAGGAATGCAGTATTTCCCGTGGCTGCGCAGCCCCAGCTGAGACCTATAATACATATTTTGCCACATCCAGGGCAAACATAACCATTGTCCGCATAAAATATAGATCTAGAAAAGGGGAAAAAAAAAAGATCTATATAATATTTGGGTGTAGAAAATGGAAACAAAGATTTGTATAGATCTATTTAGATTATTGTAAAAGGATCAGATGTTTTCATATGTTTTTTTTTTTAAAAAGCGGTCGTTTAAAAAATAATAATCTTTTAATGAATTTTAGTAATTGTGTCGTTTCAACTTCATATATATCAATAACTTAATTTAATGACGATTCCTTAAAATTATCAATAAATATAAACTATCTCATCTCATCTAGTATACCCGTACCGTGACTCGTTTCTTTGGATCTAATTTAGATCTATATATATTATTTTAGCAAGATTTTTTTAAATTTAATTAATATGTAAGAAATAGATAATGTTATATGTGTTTGACTTTAAATTAACATAAAAAAAGGTTAGGTCGGTTTAGGTTCTCTTCATACGCCTTCTACGCTTTGACGTCGGCAGTAGATTTCCTTTTGGTCTGAAATGTGTATCGACCCTCGGCCTTTGTAATTTTGTAATAATTAAACCTCCAGCTGTCTCGTTCCGAAGCCCCTGCTGCTTCCAGGAGCTGGCACCTATAAGCTGATTAAAATTTTAAGCGTTTTCGGGGGGGGGGGGGGGGGGGGCACCTGCTGCGACCTGTTGCATCGACCACATTTTACGGCATATTTTATCTGGAATGGACGAATATTAAATTATGTAGGATGGGGCACAAATATGTTAATTTTATGATTATGATATTGGCCTACTATAGAAACATATTTATATACGCAATATCACATATGATTTTCCTCATGCGATCCTCTACATTTTTGGCACCAATAGGCACTATATTATAGTAATAAAATAATAATAAAAAGGCTTGTCTTCGAGTCCAAAGATTATAATAGTGAGGAATGCAGTTTTTCCGGTTGGCTGCTCAGCAGGGGCGGCCCTGACTATTGCGGGGCCGTTATAATTAACGGATTGCGCGGGGCCCAGTCTGTGTAGGGATAAGTATTATAAGTGAAAAATTAAGATTTTTAAATTAGAAAATAAATTCGTCTTTGCATTTTATTCATTCTTCAATCTTTACAAAATCATGATCATATTAACTTATTAACTTTACGAGTTTTATTTGTGGAGATTCGAAGTTATAGGCTATATATTATACGACGTTGCCTATATCATCAAAATTCTGTTGATCACGCTCAATAGCAAGAAATTGTTCAATCTATCTTCCCGAATTGTTGACCTCAAGTAATTCTTGATTAGTTTGTGGCGCGATAAGCTTCTTTCACTAAATGCCACAGGTAGGCCTATTGTTAAAAATATTCTGAGTGCAATATAGTAGTTTGTAAAAGCACTGTTTCTTTTATTGGTGGACAGATAAGCTAAAATTTCTAAGTGGGTTTGGCGATATATTTGGTACAAAATTCGTTAACGATGATAGTTGTGTCTATTTTCCAGATTTTTATGATTTTTCAGGAGATTTAATAATTTCAGGAGATTTACAGGAGTTCTTGGAAAATTAAGAGGCCGCGGGAACCCTTATTATAAGTCAAAATTGTTTAATTTAATACTTTACACATATAATCAACGCGGGGCCTATGGAAGTGCGGAGCCCACTGCGGCCGCATTGGTTGCAGTGCCTAAGGTCGGCCCTGCTGCGCAGTAATATATAATAATATCACTTACAGTCTGATGTTAATAATGTACAACTAATTAGTTAAGGCATATTTTGCAAGACCACATGTGAATGTATAAGCTATATCATAGCTATGCTTATATTTATTACTAGATTAAAAATTGCATTTATAAGGACTGAAATTTTTCGTTTCTTTTAAGAATATCTTATCACTTAGAAATTAAGACAATTACAATTATTACAATTTTCTCCTTTTGTTTTTGTCTCTTAGGCTGTTTTTATCCGCGTTCTTTTATCTTTGCGTGGATTTGCGAGTTTCGGGAAATCCCTAAAATTATGCCCTTTACCATTGGCTGGCATTGGTTACCCTTTGTCAAGGTTGCTAGCTTCAAGGTTGCCTCTCTTTGTCTTCCGGTTGAATACAAAACAATAACTAAACCACAGTAGTCTTACCCCAGAATAGTGTGTTCACCGTTGAGTCTAGATCTGGTACCTGAGTAAGGCCGCTGGCGTCGTCCCAATACATCATTCTTACATCTTAATTAGTACCAGATGGATGCAATGGATACGTCACCGAGTCCCAATAAGTCTGGGGTAGTGCGTCCACGCAGAACATCTTTCACCAGGAAAATGAGTGTTCTCGGCGAACCTGGAAAAGAAGGACAGCAAGTGCCTCCAGGTATTTGGGCTGGTAACTCGATTGGAGTCTTCACGAGTGGTGGTGATTCTCAGGGTAAGCTAAAATTAAATGTAGATCTAAAAGTCTATGAGCTCGTGGTAAAGATAGTTAAGTGCTACAGATCTAGCCTGGTAGGTCACGCTGGCCTAGGGCTAGCCGGGCTAGGCAGGCTAGAACAGAAGTAGTACTTTAGTACTATTAGTAGATCTAGTAGGAAGTAGGATTAGGGGGTATTTACCATTACCTAGATTACTTATACTGTCACTTAGATCTAGAATCTAGGTATTTTATATTACACTTTGGTAGACTAGTTACTAGAGCTTGTACTTAAATAACTTCTAAAGACTAAGGATTTTTACAAACAGTTGCTTCTCACTTGACTTTATACTTATACTCCTATAGACTATCTATAGTCTATAGTGTCTATCTATAAAGTCAAATTTTAAATCTAGTGATAAATGTAATGATACAGTAAACCTCTTTCTATTTATTTGCTTTATAATTTATAACCTTGGAAAATGCCTTCCTCATTCAGCAGTGACAGGGCCACAAATAATTATTATTATACGATGGGCAAAAGATTCTCTTCATTGTGGGAAGACACAGGGCCTGGGTAGTTGCCCCACTCGCCACCCCCTAAGGCTGAATCTGTTTTCATTCCTTGATATAGAATCTATAACTTTTACTTTTATTATTTCTTTCTAAAATCTAAATTTCCTGAAGTAAAAAAAATAAGTGCGTCACATTTATTAAATGTAATTTTTTATATTTCAAGAAAGACCTATATATTTAACTTTTCTTGTTTGACAGGCATGAATGCAGCCGTTAGAGCTGTTGTGCGTATGGGATTTTATTTAGGATGCAAAGTATATTTCATCAAAGAGGTAACTCTTTTTCATTCATTCTAAAGATGGAATTAACACAACATAAAAAAAAATTATTTAAAAGAACTTTCCATATTATGTGTGTATATACTGAAAAAAAAAACAAAACAACAACAACTAATGATCTAGTATAGAATCTAATTTTCATGAGATGATAACCCAAAAAAATATTTAAAGATGTTATTATATAGAGTAAGATCTCCTTAGGTCCTTGCTGTGTTTGGTATTAAGAATGTTTTTTTTGTAGAGCAGAATACAATTTAAGAAGGTGAACTTCTATGTTTTAGGTAAGACGTACAGAACTATTTTCTTTTCCTCCAAAAGTATCTGAATGATGGAGTTAAACAAAATGATAGCTTGCATAATTCAAAGTTAAACCTGTCCATACCCTTGTTAAACCTGTCCATATGATACTCTTGTTAAACTTGTTTATATGACACATTAAACCTGTTCATTTGACATTGATCTTGTTAAACTTGATCATATAATACCCATGTTAAACCTGTCCATATGACACCTTTGTTAAACCTGTTCATGATACCCTTGTCAGGCCAAACAAAATTTTATATCTTCCACACAGTCCTTAAAACCTGGAAGAGTATTTTACTTTTTGATGGATTTATTATAAGTTTTAATGTTGTTGTTTTTTGGTTGTTGTCTAGGGCTATCAAGGGATGGTAGATGGAGGTGACAACATTGTTGAGGCAACATGGTCCAGTGTTTCTGGCATCCTTCAAATGGTAAGATACAGTATAATTGTTATGTTTGATTGACTTCATCAAATCCCATTTATCAATAAGTTGAGACTTGGGCACATGCTTTACTACTTTTAAATAAAAGCATGAAACACCAAAAGAAAACTTTTTTTTAAATGTCTCTTGTTATCATTGTGATCCATAGTTTGAATTATTTATTTTATTGAACTTTGTTTTAAAGCTTTAAACTCAAGAAAGTTATACTTATTGCTGTAGTTCTTGTATCCTAGCAGTGAGCTTTAATAGATTTAAAGACACCTCCATATCTGTGGATGCCATGTGATTGTGAAGACAATACAAAGCTCTTTCCTAAAAACACAATTGTGATAGTATGCATCAATATTGTTATGATCCCATTTGATGTAATTGTAATTAACCTGTGTTCCTCAGGGTGGTACTGTTATAGGCAGTGCCAGGTGTAAAGAGTTTAGAGATCGCAGTGGGAGGCGAATTGCTGCCTTCAACCTGGTTGAGCGTAGTATCACCAACTTGGTAGTCATTGGTGGTGATGGCAGTCTTACAGGTGCCAACTGCTTCCGTCAGGAATGGCCTGAACTTCTGAGTGAACTGGTAGAGAGTGGTAAGTTCCCCTTATACCTATTATATTTTACATATTATAGATTTGCTTATACAATAAACATTTTCTTCAGTACTATCATTATTCTATCAAATTGAAATTTCGTTCATTAAAATGTTCTGCATGGCAAAATATTTTCTAAAAAATTTCATAAAGATCACTTCATTAATTATTGTATTAATTTACATTTTTTTTGTTTAATGTTAGTGAGATATATATATATATATATATATATATATATATATATATATATATATATATATGGGACTCAAGGGAACTAACAATTAGATTGTTTTTTTTTTCTTATAACTGAGTAACAGTAATATCCCTTTTTGCAGCCTCAAGTTTGATATAAAAAAAAATTCTTTCGACCATAGAACATTTAAAAACCTTGTGCATACTTTTTAACATGGTTGTGCAGACTTTTTAAAATGTAAATCTGACGTCTTTTTAACATATGGTTCACTTTTGGCTACCAACCTCTGTTCTTTATGAGATATTCAGTCGCCAAGACAAAGATTGGTTACCTTTAACTTTCCCAACAGAAGTCAAGGGCCCTGGTGCTTAATAACACTCGAAAACCTCTTGACTCTTGGTTTAATATTTAAAGTATAATATCACTCTAACATTAAACCCAACCATCAGGTCAAGCACCAAGTTTTAGTGGTCTTGGAAAATGTTATCCTACAAAGTAAAGAAAAAGTAGTAAAGTACCGCTTGCAAACCTTGCTATCTATGTGGTAGATGATGTGAAGGTCATCTGTTTCTGTGGTCCTTGGTCAACAAGGGTGTCCTGCACATAGAACAATGACCAACCATCTTGACTTTTCCTCATCTAATGTTAGTTACTCATTAGAGTTGTGTGGACTCACTCAGTGAGATCTTAAAAATCCTGAAATTCAAAATCCCGGGATTTGACCTGAGACCACTCAATTTGGAAGTTATGTGCTTTACTGCCATGCCACAATGCCCCCTAAAGTAAAAAAAGGTAGACATAAAATGAAAATAGGTGGATAATATAAAAAATGTAACTAACTATTTCTTTTTGCACTTTGTTAAAATGGTAAATGACTAGCATATAAAAGACGCCATTAACTAATGAAGCTAAGTGGTATATCTCAGTCAGAAACTCAAATAAAATTAGCTAGAAACTAAAAAAGTTTTATGGTAATTTCAGTGAGAACTAAAATATATATTAATTTTTATCTTGTTTTTATAGATTCGGTAAACAATTTGTTCTATACCAGTTTTAATATTTGGCACATTACCTTAAAAATTGGTTGTTAAAAAAATATAATCCTTACTCCATATCAGTGCTAATGGTTAAATTATATCAACTTTATTTATTAGGTAATCCTACTTCTTTGAACTTTATTGATTCGATCAGAAATAGAGAGCTACTTTATTTCTATTTGTTCTGAAAGAAATTTTCTGATAAGTTATTTATTTGCCCCAGGGAAGATCACAGCTCAGCAAAAGGAAGAAAACAAACATCTCAACATCGTAGGTCTGGTTGGTTCTATTGACAATGATTTCTGTGGCACTGATATGACTATAGGCACTGACTCAGCCTTGCACCGTATCATCGAGGCTGTGGATGCCATCGCTACTACAGCTCTTAGGTTCTTTTTTTTTTTTTTTTTAACATGTAGTATACATATATATATATATTATGTTCTTATATTTATTAGTTTGCCTAATTTATTGATGTTGTCTAGTACATTTATATGTATAATAAAGAAACCAACTTTATTTCTTTGACTCTAGCCATCAGAGAGCATTTGTTCTTGAGGTAATGGGAAGACATTGTGGGTGAGTATCATTTCTGTAAGCTTTAAAAGAATACTGGTTTGGGGCTTGAGATTGAGTGGATGGTGTTAGGTTTCGACCAAAGTTTCTTATTGAGGATAGGGATTGACTCTCTATCTCTCTCCCTATCTCTATCTCTCTCTCCCTCCCCCACATACACCCATCAACCTACCGCTGTAGGATATGTTGTTGACAGATAAACCCTACTGTGTTTTGTTGCATTGGGATGCTAGCAGCAGTTTTTTTAAACTTTCTTAGAGGGAGACTTTTTAAAAGTGAAAACTGGATGTGTATAGCTTTTTTTTTTTTAAAATATATTTTTGAGAATTTTTAAAATGAAAGTACCCATACCCTCAGTGCATAAGCCCCCACCTGAGAAATTAAGTATTTTTTATGCTAATCAATATTCTAAAGGTTATAAAAGTATATATTTTTTAATACTTGACAAATTGTTCTATCTGTTGTTGTTTTTTTTTTCTATTCACTCTTTGACTCCAGAATTATTTTCACGTTTGGAAGGAATTAATTTTTTCGGCCATTTGGAGTAAAAAAGAATGCTTCGATTAAACTTTTATAACTTTTTAAAATTTTTATTTGAAAATGTTATATTTAGTATAGAATTAAAAGGAATGCATGCCCTTTTGATATATAGCACAAAGCAATTATTATAAAACAAAAAATTATTTTTATATTAATGTTTGAAAATTAAAAATAAAAACTTACAAACTGTGAAAAAGCCTCCAGGATCTAGATCTAGACGTGATCTTAAGAAAAATGTATGGTCCATATTGAAAAAAACATTTTTTTTTAGCATATTTATCCATATTGTCACAAAACTTTATATAGAAAACACATCTAAAACACATAATGGAAATTTTAGCTAAATATTCATGTCACTACTATTGGAAAAATAAACACTGACCCCCTAGGACAAGTCAACAGCTCTGGGTCTATACTAGAACTAAGAAATATATTATGATCCATAGTAGAAAAAAAAAATTAAAACATTTGACTTTGCCAGCATTGATCCAGATTTTTAGCTGGATAAAATCAATGATGGGAGCGTCGTTGCTGAGTCAAAGAGTTAAATCTTACTTTTTTTTTTATTCAGAGTTACCTCTTTTTGCTAAGGGAAGAGTATAAATTTTCAACCCAAAATGTGGTTGGTTGGATTAAGTTGGCTTTCTTGATTCAAATTGGTATTGTGCTATAATTTAAAGCCATTTTTTCGATTAAACTAAAAGCTTTCAAATAAAAGGGAAAACAAAACAAACAGATACAAAAAAAATCAGGTAGACCTTTAACTACTTACAACAGTCTCAGAGAGTGAGAAACCATTGGGTTTTAGCATGCTTTAGTTGTGGACTTCATGGATACAAATCACCCTATTTAAGACAATCTAGTGGAGCTAGTGTTTGGTTAGATAAGTTTGGCATTATTTTTGTGGTGTTTTTTTTTCTTTGGTTAGCTAGCTTTATCCAAAGCATTTCAATTGTAAAAAAAAGTTTTAATGGCATCCTATGAATATATTTAAAAGTAACGTTTGTTGATAATTAAAAAAAAAGGAATTTTTACAGCAATATCTTGTTTTAAGTGAGAGCATGAGATAAGTTTTATGTGTGCTAGTCAAGGGCTCTGTGAGTGAATGAAACGCATGCTTGAAAGTACAGAAATGTTGTAAAACTTTAAGGATTCAGGTTTTTCTTATTTTTTTTTTTAAAGTATTTTGTGTTTGTGTACAAAAGTGGCAACATCATTTTCGAAATAACTGAAAATTCCTATCTTTTGCATTTTCAGTTACTTAGCACTGGTCGGTGCTCTAGCAACAGAAGCTGACTGGGTATTTATCCCCGAGTGGCCTCCAGAGGGAGACTGGAGAGACACACTTTGTAAAAAATTAACTGCAGTGAGTTGTTTTTTCTGTTGATCAAAATTAATGTGAAAAAAAAATGGATTTTTTCTTTTTTGCATTGTAGTGATTTAGTTTTTCAATATACTGACTTAACAATAATTACTACAGTAAAACTTAAATCATTTTTGTTCAACTTAAAGTCTTGAATATGTTAAAATACATGGTTCAAAGAAAAATGATATGGCGGAAAACAGATTGAGCTCTCGACGTTCTACTTTTAGGGCTATTTTTTTTATCAATTTCAAATTGGCTTTTATTGACATATTATATATCATTTTTGATGCCCAAGAATAGAGGAATTAAAAAAAAATAAAATCAGAAGCAGCAGACAATTATTTAACATTAAAAAATTGGGTCAAACACTCTTACCTCTAAAAATGAAAAATCCATCACTCACAGAAGATATGTCCAATAATCCATGAATTTCACAAATTCACAATATTATTAACAGAAAAATGTTTCACAAAGTAAAGTATATTTATAGAACATTTGAAAAAAAATCAAAAACTAATTTTTAAAAAACATTTATGCCTATTAATTGAGCAGCGTAAAAAAAAAGTTGCAAATTATAACTTTATCATCATGCTTAATAACAAAACAGTTACAGTTTTGACAAATTATATATCAATTTTAATGCCCAAGCATAGAGGAATTAAAAAAAAATAAAATCATTAGCATCAGACAATGATATTTTAAAAAATAATTGTACATGATGTTTACGGACGTAAAAAAACTCAGAAATAACATCAAGGCTATTTTTTTTTTAAATAAGACAAATGAATCAATATATTCACTTTTTTTTTTCTTTATCACGTGGAACATCCATTTTTTTAATGGTAAGCATGTATTTTATACATGAATTTTATTTAAAAAAATGTTTCTTACCTTTTGAAACGGGAGCACTTAAATCCAAAAGTAAATCTTGTCCGTCCTTTAGTGCATACTTGCTGGTATTCACAAATGCACAAATTGATTATAAAAACGTATTTCAAAAACCTTTTGCTAATGAAGCTTACACAAACATAGATCTATCCACCAGTAAAGCAAATTTTACATGTATTTTATGTAGAAAATAAATGTTGAACTACAAAAATGCATTTTCAATAGGAAATCTGTTTTCCGCCATATATTTTGTTTCACTAAAAAGAAGAAAGTTAATTTTAATTTTCTCAAATATATTCATTAATTATAATTTTTTAAAAATTAACCTTTTAATGCCACTACTTGTTAATGCTTATATATCAGTCTTATTATGATGAATGCAGTAAAAAAAATGTTTTTTTACTGGATAATTTTTCCATTTTTAATAAAAAAAAATAGTTTTTTATAATTCTTAGCATAAGCGTAATAATAATAATTAAATACAAAAATAATAGCATTTTTGATAGTAAAGCATTTACTACCTCTGTGTGTTTTAATGTGTCTGTGATGCAATGATTCACACAAATAATTACCATTTGTCATTTAAACAGACCTGCCTACCGTTACGCAAAATGCGTATTCGTTACGCAAAATCTCCCAAAAATGACAGTCAGTACGCATATACGCATTTAACCCTCTGTGTTACGCATTTCGTATCCTTTTTTTTTTCCCTCTCTTGACTAGCTTACGAGCGGTCACGGAGGTCACGCTAAGCCGTCCTGTTGGGGGGGGGGGCAGCAAAGGTGGGGAACACATCGTGTCCAGATCTATACGTTGATTGGCTCTTAAAAGCAATTAGATTTAGTCTAGAAATGAAGAACGGGAGAGTGAGGGAGTGGCGGATTGGTACCAGGTTGGTATCGTCAGTTAGCTGATACACCAACGTGACTTTTTTTTTTTTTTTTTGTAAGTTCATTAGTAGAAATTAATTATGTTGAATCCCTGATTCCCGTATTCATTTGTATAGAAAAAAAATATAGAAGTGCTATCGATTCAAAACACATTCAGTGACATTGTAGATATCTAGTCTAGATGTAGATCTGGATTCTAGATCTAGAAAACTTGTTATACAGGAATAGATCTTGCCAGAGTCTAGCTAGTCATTACGTTATGTCATGATTCTCTACATTACTCTACAATCTAGACTCTAGATCCAATTTAGTTGTAGTATGATTTAGATTGACTAGATCTAGATCGATAACATCTACTACCATCTAGTCTAGATCTAGACTAGATTCTTAGTCTTAGTCATAGAATAGATCAAGGATATAGGTAGGCCTACGAAAGTTTGGAGTAGACCTACGTTTGTAGCGGATCCACGGCATCGGTAACACTCTTGAGCCCAGATCTAGTGTAGATTATATTCATTATATAGACATAGATCCAAATCTAGTCTAGATATCATCTCTATTGTCGTATTGATCTAGATTTAGATTGTAGATCTAATCATATCATGACATCTAGATCTAATATTATATTATATATATATATATATATATATGACAAAATAGTGTATCGCGTAAGTGTTACGCATTCTGGTGCCAAAATACGGATTTTGACCATCAGCGTTACGCATTTGGACTTTTTTTGGTAGGCAGGTCTGTTTAAATGTGCAATAGTTTTTATTATTGTAAGATCAGGATGTGACATATTATGTTTAAAATGTTATGTTGACATAATTTCGATTACTTTAAGTTTTGTCAAACATTGATCAGCATGACAGAACATCAAGGCAACCTTGTTTGCTGACCAAAATAACATTCTACAAGTTCATAGATATTCTCACACTCATATCAATTTTAGCACATCATTTAAGAATCCTTTTTAAAATGATTTTTCTTCTACCTAAAATTAATATATTCTGTTAATATATTGCTTTAACATACAATTTTTTCAGATTTTATTTTTTTTTAATATTGTGAAATGCCATTTTTAGTGAAAGTTTGGTAGTTATCACCAAAGATTTTTTTTTCTGTATCAGGAGAGAAGTTTAGGCCAGCGTCTGAATATTATTCTAGTTGCAGAAGGAGCTATTGATGAGCAAGGCAAAGCCATCACAGCCGATGACGTTAGAAAGGTGAATGATAGGAAAGGATTCACTTCGTTAAAATATCCATAGAAACCTGTTTTGTATCTTATTAATAGAGATTTTCTTAACATAACATGTTATAAATAGACTTTTCTGTGTTGCTTCTATAAATGATAAGAAAAACATGATAGAACAGAAGTCATTGTAAAAGAAAATTGTCCTATCTTAACACACATAACAGCAAAGGACATGACAAAATCAGATAATAATAAAAGGAAAGAAGAAATGAGCTGAGATTCATCTGCTTAGATTGCTGTCGGCTTAATGCTTATGTGGTTTACTTTTTTTAAGGAGTATTATCTCCCTTTTAGTACATTACATGCATTGCAAGAAATTTTTAATACTTTTTTTAATATTCTATAACATAACAATGTTTTATTTTTCTTTTCTATTCAGATTTTATGTGATGAATTGAAGATTGACACTCGTGTGACTGTGTTGGGTCATGTCCAGAGAGGTGGAAGTCCTTCAGCATATGACAGAATTCTAGTAAGACTTGTAATTTAGTCACTCTATAGAATCCTAGTAAACACTTGTTATATAGTAACTCTCTCTATATATATATTAAGTTGATAATATTTTTATTTTTTTTTTTTTTTAGTACAGTGGCGAATTATATTTAGATTTCGTTAAATTGCATCTGAAATATTTTATAGGCAAGCATACGATTTTTTTTTAAAGAAAAAGGTATAAATATAAAATTAAAAGATCCATATATTTTTTTTTTAGTATGTATGTGTTGTTTTTTTGTTTTGTTTTTTTTAATGTATGTATTTGATTCTCAGGGTTCACGTATGGGAGCTGAAGCAGTTCTTGCTTTGATGGATGCCACACCAGGAACCCCAGCCTGTGTCATATCCATTGAAGGCAACTCTACCGTCCGCGTGCCCTTGATGGAGTGTGTAGAAAGGGCATGTATATTTTTCCATTCGACTAAAGACTTATTGTCTGCTAAATAAAATTAAGTCTTAGAAGGCTATTAAACAATATTTATTTTTGTGCTTATTAAGTTAAAATGTCTGCAAACTCTTAGTGTTTTATCCTGGTGAAACTCATGGTCCTAAAGTAGATTTTTTTTTCAATGAGTAAATATTGGCTCAGGTTTTTTTTTAATATATGCTACTAGCAGGGGTGCCACTTTTCCGGGTTAACCCGGAAATCCGGGTTTCATGAGATCGTTTTCTCCCCCCCCCCCTCCAGGTTTGCAAGCTTAAAAAAATAAAGTTTCCAGGTATTGTCCGTATTTTTCACCGCATCCCATCCCCAAGCTTTTTAGGCCAAATCTAATAGATTGCACCGCATTTCACAATGAATTCTCCCCTCAAAATTGTTTTGGCATGCGCAAAGCGCGTTCAGAACAGTATTTCCTGTAAGCATTGGTTGTGATTGTGATTCTCTCTTCCTTCACATTCATATTTGGACACGAAAGTTGTTTCTTATAGTAGATCTATTTGTTTAATTCCTTCTTCAAAATGCGATTTTTAAGTAGCAATGATGTGTTGGCCATTACTTTAGACCAGAGTGTTAAGAACAAATGGCGATGGCAGTGGTTAGAAACGGATAATGGCACCAGTACTTTATTTAAAGAATGGTGCAAAAAAATTGATGCCCCAGGTACGTACTCAGTAGTCTAGCTATTTTCTTTTTTTTTTAAATATAATTTTTAAAGCTTATCTAGAATAGATGTACAATGTAGATTAGATCATAGTTAAGTAATCTAGATTTAGTTAGTAGTCTCTGAGTCTATATATTATATTATATGACTAATATGAGTATGACTATGAGCATGATCTGAAAGAGAAAGACTAAAAATACTGAATTGATATGATGATCGATAGATATCTAGATCTTATCTAGTCAATCTAGTAATCTAGAAACTAGGCTACTAGAACTAAATCTAATCTAGATCTAAATTATAGAATCTAGATAATGGATCTAGATTGACTAGATCTAATAGAAATCTTATCAGAGTTATCTAGAGAAATAGATTATAAATACATTATAGTATTATAGATAGATTCTATAATTTAGATCAAATAATACTAAGACAACTAGTCATCTAAGTAGACTAGATCTACTATACTTAATCACAAGTATAATATATAGATCTAATAGATCAATATTTAATCTGTAGATCTATATATTATATATGTCCTACAGTACTGGCATCTTAAACATTTGATGAATTTTTTATATATTTTTTTTGCCTTGTCTTGTGGCATTGATTTATTTATAGTTGATCAAAGTCTTCTAAGAAGTTATTTAGTGACCTTAAGGTTTGTTTATATAGATTTTATAACTAGAATCTAGGTCTGAGATTTGTTAAAGTTTGATCATATACTTAGTTTATTTTTTTTAAATCTACATTTATAGAGATTTTTATACAATTATTTTATTAACTTTTCAGGAGTATGTTATTGCATTGTCTGCAATCAAACACTGTCATATGGCTCTTCAGGCATCAATGCCTCACATTTAATTGCCTTTTCAAGTGCAAGGAACAGCTGTCAAATACCTGGTGCCATCAGTACATCTGATATTTCCAGGAAAAAAAGCCCTATTTCAGACAGAGTCCTGGATAACAGAATAATAGTTGGCTCATTCTTAGCTGAGCACTGTTTGCCTTACATCCTTTCTCAGCCAATTATTGACCTGTGCAAAAAACTTGCACAAGATACTGAAGCACTTAACATAACTTCAATAGGAAGAACTTCTGCTACATATACAATGACTTATGGTATAGCAGAAGCTATGAAAAAAGAATTGTTGCAGAGTCTTCAAGAAAATTTTTTCTCTCTTAACATTGATGAAGCCACTAACAACGCTGGCAATAAATGTCTCAATGTCTTAGTGCAGTATTACAGTGACACTAAACAGCAAGTTTGTGTTGAACTACTTGGTTCAAGGCAAGTAAATATTTCTACTGCTGAAAATATTTTCAATGCATTGGAGAGACTTGTTATGGTCCCAGCTAATTTCAGTTACCATGGATAACTGCAATGTGATGCGTGGGGCCAAAAATGGTGTTGAGACCATCATAAAAAAAGCTAATCCATGTCTTTTGGATGTCAGTGGAGATACTGTCCACATGATTAGCAATGCAGCTAAAGCTTTTTTTGTACCTGTTGAAGATCTTAGTAATTTTCAAACTTTTGCCTTCAACATCTACTATGACATAGAGGACTCCCCAAAAGCTTGTGACATTTTCAAGGAAGTTCAGGAGATGCTGTATGGTAAACCCAGGACAATATTTAGGCCTATTGCAAACATTCCTTCAAATGAAAGAAGTTTGTGACAGACTGGATGAGTTGTGGGACTCTTTGTTCATCTACTATTATGGATTTTTATCCACACTTGAACGTGCCAAATACAAAACTGACCTAGACAGTGTTTTTTTGAAATATGGTATAACAACTGAGAGCCAGTCAAAATTAGAAGGTTTAGCACTGAAATTAAAGAAAAGTATAACAAAAGCTGGAAAAGAAAGAAAAGAAGTAATTTTATTGCATCTGTTTCATAAAAAGAATTTGACTTATTGTACATTACAATTGTACAGAGGAATACTCCAGGAGTTTTCCAGATATGTTAAAACATTTCAATCTGTGAAGCCTCAATGCCATCGTCTTCATGCAGACATGTATGAGCAATTTAGAACCTTTTTGTCTGGATATATTATTCCTGACAAAATTAGTGACCCTAAGGAAGGAATGAAAGGTCTCTGTAATCTAAATTTAGCAGATAAATCCATTCAAATTAGAGACAGACAACTTGGCCTAGGGGTTTATTGCTTACCACATCTGAAGGAATTTCTTCGCAATAAATCAGAAAATATTTGGATCAATGACTTATTTAATGCTGTAAGAGTTGGTTACCAAAATGCAGCTGATAAAATGAAAAAGATGCCTCTGCTAAACAGCACAATAATCCAGCTTTCTGCCCTAGATCCTGGGTTACAGCGATCAACTGAAACAGCAACTGCCTTGACAAAGCTGGCTGAAAAATTGCCAAACGTCATTTGCTCTGATAAATGTGGTATGCTTGACAGGGAGATCAGGCTGTATACTATTGATCAAGCTTTGACTCAGTTAGATGCTGATGAGACATCCCCAGATTTTCGTCTTGATACAGACTGGTGGAGTAAAGCTATTAATATAAAAGAGCCATCAACAGACCAAGTGAAATATCCAATATTAGGTCTACTTGTTAAAAGTTTGCTATCAATATTCTCTGGCCCATTGGTGGAGAGTACTTTTAATATCATGGATGACATAATAGAGTGTGACCAAAGTAGGATACTTCATAGAAATTATGAAGGGATTGCAATTATTAAAAGTCATTTGAAAGCAAAGGGAGAAACATCTTTAACAATGTCCCAACAAATGAGAAACTTTGTTAATTCAGCTAAGCATCTGCAACAAGTTTTTATCAAGTCTAAGACTTACCCAACTGAGAAACCACAAGCTTCCTCTAAATTATTATCTACACCAGTCTCTTCATCAAGTCATACCACATCAAGTTTGTCTAATATCCCTGTTATTAAAACTTCAACAGTCATAACAAATGAAGTCTCATCTATCTGTACTACAGCTCAAGCCTCATCAACCATATCTACAACTCAAGTTTCACCAGTAATTTCCACTACTCTTGTCTCAACTATATCTACAGCTGAGGCACACAAATCTACCATAGGCCCATCAGTCACATCTATGACAAAAGTACTACAATTTTAAACTTATTTTTTGTAACATTGTTTTCACTAGTGTTCTTATGAAGTTGTGTATTGGATTAAATTATATTTTTTTTTTTAGTCAAAGCCTAATTATAATAAAAATTGCCTTAATATGTGTAAACTATTTTAATATTACTACTGTTCTTTTTTCATCAAAGTTGTATATATGGTACGTAAAAGTTGTTTCAGGGTTGGTAAAGTTTGGGGTTTATGATTTCAGGGTTTGTAAAATATGGAAATTTGGGTTTCAGGGTTTACTTGGGCTCATGGGTGACACCCCTGGCTACTAGTTAAGTGCATCAGGGATTCAATCTTCAGTTGTTATTTAGTCAACCAGTAGCACAAGATTGAGAACCACTGTGCTGTTTGATATTGTATAAATTTAATGTAGAAAAAAATAAAGATAAATGTTTATTGATTTGATTGCTTTTTTATTTCCAGACTAAAGAGGTTCAGGCTAACATGGACAAAAAAAACTTTGATGAAGCGGTTCGTCTGAGAGGAAAGTAAGTTCTCTGAAGAAATGAAAAGCAAAAAAAAAAAAAAAAGCTCAGTCTTTGTAAGAGTATTGTGGTATCAGCATGATGACAAAACCTTAAACTTTCCATCTTAGACATTTCATTCTAATGGTGAAAAATATGATGTATGATAACAGGCTGATACATTCTTTTTAGGGTGGATATTAATCATAGCCCCATATATGGAACTCAACTTGAATAGGTTGTTCATGATCTAATCATAGGGTTCTAAGTTCACAGTGCATTACAAAAATATTTATTATTTATTTTTTTTTTAAATTGAATGGCAGGCGTTAAAATGAAGTAAACCAATTGAATGCCTTATTGAAAAATGTAAAGTTTCATTCTTTTGTCATGTGTTTGTTTTCCCCAGGAGTTTCCAGAACAACTTGAACACATACAGACTTTTAAGCAAATTGCGCCCCCCATCAAGCCACATTAAACTAGATTCACATGCTGTGCAGGTAATGATCAGCATATAGAATATTGTCAGGCTTGTTTTGTGACATTGTTGTAGTCCTTGCAGCAACGTAGAATCAGTGATGGGCAAATCTTACCAATAGTGTTCTTTGTGCCTTAGCAGGAAAGAGTAGAAGCAATCACACCTAAGAGTTAGTGACATAATGCAAAAAGATACGAGATTGCTGGTTACTCTGTCCAGATTGCTGGTTACTCTATCCAGATTGCTGGTTACTCTGTCGGACTGCATAATGTTATGTATGTGACAAGGTTTATTTTTAACCGTTTTGAAGTATACAATGAGAGAAATGTTTGTGGACATTTGACTTGGTCTTTCTAGAGGTAGGATATATAACATTCGGGACTGAAAGCCTTGACTGTTAAATGAACAGTCGAATGTGCATACAAACAAACAGGTCTCATAAAACATTTGTTTCTTGTTCACATTACTTCTCAGTTTGTATTCTGTTTGTTGAGCCTTGTTTGTGGGGTCTGTGATTAAACCTTGAGTCCATGCCACTAAAAAGTGCACAGAGGAAACAACGTTCACATGGGGACTGTGATCTGGATACTGGACATTTAAATTGTCTTATGATTAGTTTGCCCAACACTGATATACAACTTAATGCTACTTCTTTCTAGTTCCAATCATATAAAAACAATTACTTGAATGTCCTGATCAGGCTATCAATTTTCTAACTCTAGCTTTAAAAAATCCTGTCTCAAGTTTATTTTAAACATTCTTTCTTTAATTAGATAACTTAAGTTTAACATTCTGTCTATTGTTAAATTTAAAATTCTGTCTTTAGTTTAGTTTAACATTCTGTCTTTAGTTAGATAACATCCTGTCTTTTGTTTATTCTGTCTATAGTGTATTTATTCTGATTACATGCACTCAAGTAATTTAACACAACTTTTATTTTACACATTTAGTGGGATTTTATTACATGCTGTATTCCTACAAACTTTCATGAGCATGTTTCTATATTTTTTAACTAAGTCAATTGTGAAAGATATCTTGCTAATTCAAGCAACAGCATGTTTTCCATTTAAGTTCAAAATGACATGTATAACACACACACAAATACAAGATGGTTTCACATTTTCTTTTATTAATACTATTTTTTTTTTTCTTAAATAGATTTTTTGATTGTTCAGCATGCTGTCCATGCTGTCATTTACTTTATGAATTGAATGTCTTTATCTTTAAATACTTGGTAAAAAAGAGAAACTTGGCTGTGTTTTATTTCTATGACCTTAAGGACTTGTATTTTTTTTTGGTGTGATTCTTGTATTTATTTTTGAAAGCTTATTTTATTGTAGCGTCGTCAGTCTTGGAAACAGGTATTAACATTTTCACAAATAAGCTTTTATCCCCACTATTCTTTTTTTTATTACCTTCATCTTAGGCCACTTTATTTCTTTACATTTTTTTTTTTTATATTATTGATGTCTGGTTACAATAGACTGGGACTCACTACTTCTTAAAACAGCTTAGCGAACTAGAACGAGATATGGACTGCTTATTTGAAAAGAAAGACAAATGAAACATTTCTCAAATTCGACAGAAATGAAGATTGGCCTAAGATATGTAACTGGTGCCAGTTCTATAAATAGATTGCAAAATTGCCCACCTCTGTGTGGGAGAGTCCACAAGATGATTATCATATCTCAGTTGTCTCAGTTTCTGTACTATCTTTAAAAATCAATTCTTATTGGAACTGCTTATGTTATGTGCAGGGCATGTTTATAAAATTCACTATTATCTTAAAGCATGTTATTTACATATGGCAATCCCATATTTTATTATTTCATATAGAAATTGTAGGAGAGAAAATAAAAGTGAATGTGAATACTTCCCTGTTAATCTGGTAGGGAATAAAACTCCTCACATCTGGATGCCAGGACCTTTTTAAATCTCTCAGCTTTCGCTAGTATCTTTTAAGTGTAAGAGAGAGTGGAAGAAGAGGATTGTTCTGACTTCTTTTCATCCTTATTAACTGTTCGTAACATAAGCAGTCAAAGTCTTCATCCACACTATAGACCATATGGTCACACTCAGAGATTTTTATTTTACTTTTGCTTTTATGGTTTATTAAGGTAGCTTCCATAAACTATGCAAATTCCACTTCACTCAACTGTATACACAAACTAACATCCTATAATTAACATCCTCTGAATTATATACATAGACTATACTCCATTTTTTTTCCCTGTTTATAAATCTCATGTAATGCCCATTCCTTTATATCTTTATGAATTCAATATTATTTTGATTATTCAAAATATAAAAGGTTTTATCCCAAACATTTTGTGTAGACTTGATTTTTTACTTTATAAACATGTTTACAATAATTTAGTTTTGATTATATTTCTTTTTAAGTCATTTTTTAGGGTGTAAGAAAGTGAAGCCCCCCTCCTTTTTTTTTCTTTTTTCCTAAGAATAGAAACTTCAAAGAAATCTTTTATTTGAAGATTAATTTCATTTTAAGCCTCCCTTTTTTTTTTTGCTAATTATTGCTAAAAATTAATTTTTAAAAAATGTCATTAGTTTGATTTTTTTAATGTCCTGTGGGACTGCATGCAATACAGGTGAAGCATGATCTGGTAGCCTAAAAGTCTCAAAAATTGAATACTGATCTGACATGTTTTAACTTGTCATATGATATAAGAAAGTTAGTCTATATTGTTCCCCAACACAATTGGGAAAGGACATTGGTTATATCACAACACACAGTAACAAAGGAAGGCAAAGAAAGCCTTAACTAATACATATTATGTATAACAAATAGAATTAGTCTTATCATTCTTTGTTACATCTTTTTAAAGAATATTTTCTAAATAAAATGAGTATATTTTTTTTTTTTAAATTTTATGGGTTTTTTTTAATTTTTTTTTTTTGTTTCCATGTATATTTGATTGAAAATGTGTTTGCATATGATGTGTTCAGGTGAGTTACTTCTAATGGTTTTAATTTGGATAAGATACGCATGTATTATGTACCTTGTAAACATGTTGAGGACTTTTTCAGGATCCCAAATGCTTTCCTTTCACTGACCACAGAGTAAGTTGTTACAAGCAGAGCTCTCTGATCTAAGTCTACGTCATTTTATCCATTAGACTAACGCTTGCTGTGATCTGTATACCTTTTTAGACATTTAATTGTATTTATATTTATTTTCTTTCAAATTAGCACTAGTATAGATAGATAGACTGCACATTGTCTAGAGATGTTTCATTTAAAAGCATTTACGAGCAAACTCCTTGGCACTTATCTGTAGTATATCCAATTGTATAGAAACATATCGTATACTAACCCAACAATCTCAATTAAAATTAAAAGATAGGAAGTAATGATTTGAAGTTTAATAAAGACAATAACAGAGCTTACTCATTTATCCCAACTAAAAATGTATCTAAAAGTCTCATGACAAGACTGCTTTCTTTTTTATTCAAATGAATGAACCAGGAGAGGCTATAATGAGAATAATTTTAAAATTGTAAACACTTTACCATAGAAAGGAAATTTATTTCCTCTTTGCTACCTCTGGCTTGTGTTAGTCAAACTTTTGCTAAACAGTATAGCTCTCAGACTCTGTGTAATGTCTCAAAACTTTTTGATCATTGTGTTTATACTTCTATGTCACTTTATTTGAGCACAATTTCATTTTCTTTGTCTATGAAGGTAGCTTAAGTCTACAATTTTGCATAAAAAAACTTGGTTATCATTGTTAGGTTAAACCTGATTCTATTTACATCTGCTCCAAGTTTTTTTTGAGACTTTTTTTGTCTTATAAACTTCAAGCACATCAAGCAATCAATCTTCATCTAGTGGTTCTCTATGGTCTGGAGTCCACACACTTTGAGGGAAACTTTTTTTTTGTCTTATAAACTTCAAGCACATCAAGCAATCAATCTTCATCTAGTGGTTCTCTATGGTCTGGAGTCCACACACTTTGAGGGAAACTTTTTTTTTTGTCTTATAAACTTCAAGCACATCAAGCAATCAATCTTCATTTAATGGGTCTCCATGGTCTGGAGTCCACACACTTTGAGGGAAACTTTTTTTTTTGTCTTATAAACTTCAAGCGCATTAAGCAATCAATCTTCATTTAATGGGTCTCCATGGTCTGGATCATCTTTTAAACTTAAGCCTAAAACTCTATTATTTAAAACAGACTTAAGACTTTAGGCCCATTGGGTGGCAAGCTGTAGGGGGGTGCCTGCCAATGTTTCCCTCTTAAACCCTCATGGGATCATTTAATTTTGGACATAATTCAAATAGTGCAGATTTCTGTCAATTCTTTTTTTTTTCTTTTTACAATACCTCTATTGATTTACATGGAACCTGGAACCTTCTCAAAAACGACTCTAACGATTTTCCAAGAAATTTGGCAGTTGTTGTATAGTATAGGGAAAAGAATGACTAGCCCGTTGGCCACATTAGAAAAACTAGTTTGACCGTTTTAATTTTTCAAAGTGTAAAAAGAAATAAATTTAAATTTGGTAGAAGCAATATTTATTTTCAAAGAGTTTAATAAATTATTGTTCAGGAACATTTCGCGCATGTCTTCCAAGTCTACATCAAAAGGCCTACCATAAGAATATCTTAAAGTGTATTAGTTTTATACATTCGCTTAAGCAGGAGTTTTTCTGTAGGAGAAGTGGGTGAAAAATGTTCCCTTTTTAAAAATCTTATCTAACATTCGTTAGTTATTAAAAGAAAATAATCACTCTTTAATTTGTATAAAGGAGATATTGTCTTTTGAAAAAAGTCTCTTTTTTTTTAAACGGTTTTCTTGTTTGTAGTCTTTAATTAATGAATGAAGTAGATAGTTCCTATATTTATATACTTGTTGAAGAGATAATTTTGTGTTGTTTGTTCATATTAGTTTAGAATGAATGAAGTAGATTTGAGAACACAATACCAAGACACTTTCTAGTAGTAGTGGATTATTTTTATTTCATTTTTTTTTTGTCTGAGGGAGGGGGTGAGGGTCTTATATATTGATTATTTTCTGGTTAGTCAGAGAACCCTTTGAATAGTTTATATCTGATACTTCTGTCTTCAGAAGTATGAATTTATTTTGCATTTACATATTTAGTGGTGTTTTTTTAACTGTAACCTGCTTGATTATATTTCAGTACTTTGCACAAAGTCTCAGGCACATACACATATTTTGGTCACATCTGACTTCAAGTATATCTGTTGAATTAAATGACGACCTTATTTGTCTATTATCCCATTAATAAAACATTGCAGCAGGGTTGGATTTTGAAAAGGGGGGGAGGAGATGAGGACAAACAGTTTGAACAAAGAAAAAAAAACATTTATTATTATTGCTAATTAAAAAATAATAGTTTTTCAAAATATCTTTTTCAAGTACTTACTAGTCTACTCGTCATGATCACTTCAATTGAATTTGTCCCCATCAGATTGGTGTTGGTAGGGTTGGCACAAATAAAGCAAATAAGGCCTTCGGGAAATTAATCTCTATCCATGTTAGAAATTTGTGTCCAAGTATGTCCACACTCTCACATACCAACACACCAATTTTTTTTTTTTTCCTTTTCAATTCATTCTTTTTTTTCTTTTTTTTTATTGTAATGTGTCGATTGAAGATTTTGTTTTTGTTATTGATTTGTGTCGATTGTAGAATTGTCTTCAGCTATATATTTGAAATTGTTTCTTTTTGAATATTTTATTACTGTTTTGATTTCAGTAGAACAAATTTCCCTCTTTTCCCGTCTCCACATCTCCTCGAACTTTCTGCCCACCCCTCTAATCTCCTCTCTCCTCTTTTCTTTCTCTCATTTGCTGTCTCTCTCTATCGTTGAATTGATGTCGTTTCAGTACCTTCTAATGTCTTTTATATTTCTGTGTAATTGTTTCAGTGTACCACTATATTTATACTGCTACATATTTGTTTGATTCACACCAATGCTTTAACATTACACTGATGGTCAAATTCTGCTTTGAATTCAAACAACTTTTGATTGAGAACTTATCTAAACAAATTTATCTAAGCTTTCTTCTTGGGTGGAAACACAGTTCAATTATAGTTTTTATAACCAAGAATTTGCTTCTGTTAATATTGATTAATATTATGATTACAAATTTGTTTATGTACATTATACAGAATATTCATTAATTATGTTATTTTTATTAAAATGAAACCTACATATAAACTATTTTTAGATATGTTTTATATATATTTATATCACATTTTTCTTTTATACAAGATAATTAACATGGAGTGTTAATTTCTCTACTTTCTTTTGATTAATTAAAATAATGATTTTTTTTCAATATTTAAATTGATTCAAATAATTAATATTGCCATTGAATTTAAATATTTCACTAGTTGTTTTTTTCCTTCATGTAAATTTACTGATTTTTTTTTAATACCTTAATTTGCTCCATAGGCACACCGTAATCTAGCCATCATGAACATTGGAGCTCCAGCTTGCGGCATGAATGCAGCTGTGAGGTCCTTTGTGCGTATTAGTCTGACCAAAGGTTTCCGTGTGTTGGGGATCCACGACAGCTTTGATGGACTAATAAGAAATGAGGTGTACCCCATGACCTGGACAGAAGTGCAGGGATGGGCTGGGAAAGGAGGATCTTTCCTTGGCACTAAGAAGTAAGTTGATTGGTTGCTCTATGTGTACTTCATCTAAGAAGTAATTTGATTGGTTGCTCTATAAGTAAGGTGATTGGTTGCTCTACATGTACTTCATCTAAGAAGTAATTTGATTGGTTGCTCTATGAGTACTTCTTCTTAGAAAAAAATGATTGGTTGCTAAACATGTACTTCTACCAAGAAAAAAGATGATTGGTTGTTGTGCTTGTCTATTTTTCTAAAGGTTATCATATAATTATCACATTAAAACTAAAGATTTAATACATTTTAACAAAATTAAGCTGTCAGTCAATTACTAAGACAAAATTTAAATTTATTGATTCTTGGGCTTAAGTCTTGGGCACACTTAGGTGTGAAACCTCAATTTGTTTTAATATTTAGGACTGAAGTTTTAGATCCACTTACCTCGAGATACTTGGCATTAGCTCCAGAAAGTCAAGGTTTATTGATCCTATTCCAATGGTCACATACAAGAAAATCAATACAGCAGATTCATTGTAAAAATGTGTTGCTTTTTTGTGTAACTTATACCTATTATGTTATGAAAATTAATTCAAAACCTAGATGATATATATATATATATATATATTGTAATAACTTAAGTGAGGCAACTCAACGAGACATAGATGTTTATTTACACTGAGACATGACAAACACAAAGGACATCTGCCTTGAGCACAGCATCTCCATATTGGCTCTAGACTTGGGCGGAAATCGTTAGTCTCTTATGTCAACATCCGACTTGTCTGGTCACTGATAGTGCGCACCTTCTTTCTGCACTATCTTGGATGGTGGTGCGCATGGCAAAGTCATAACAATATATATATATATGTATATGAATTTTGCAGTTGTCATTATATGCCTCATTTTAACACACACATAATTAATACAAATTATTACTATGACTTGGGGAATTGGGAGAACTCTTAAAATCTCTGATATTTAGTCTTGGTCAAAGCTACTTGAGAAGTCTATTTCACGCTCTGTGTTGGTGTCCTAACCTCTTTCTTTCTTCATTGACTATAATGTTGTTTTTTTCCCGAACACAGACAGTGGGCTCATGATGTAGGAGTTGGCAAGATAGCTCTCAAGTTTGCTGAGTTTAAACTGGACGGCTTGATGATTGTCGGTGGATTTGAGGTACACATCCCTTCCTGCCCCCACCAAATATGTTTCCCTAGCTGTCCATGAGAGAGAGAGGAATTAAAGGGACACTTATTCTGAGATCAGTTGATAATGTGTGACCATGTGACCAGCACAAATTGCCAAACCCTTTAAACGTTTTCTGCAGGTTATTCATGGGAGCTGGGCGGACTAAAAATAAACTCCATTCTTTATGAACCCTTGGCCAGTGTTGTATTAGCTAGCATTTAATTTTGCAAAAGCTTTGAATATGTGAACCTTAATGTATTGCAGTTGTAGGGAAAAAAATCGGTACATAACGTTTTGGCGATGCCATTTTGGCCTCGCCATTTTGGCTACGAGACGTTTTGGCGCGGGACGTTTTGGAGCGAGATATTATTTGACGATTATTTAATAAGCACGTAGCTTTTATAACAATGTTTATTTCACGCTACCATAATATTGTATGTATAGTATGAATTCTAACACCGTTCAGCGAATTATGTTTTTTTTAATTATAAAGGTTTTGCTTATTTCATGAATATAGGCCTATAATAAGTCAGATTCCAGAATGGTAATGACATGCTATATGTGAGTTCTGCTAATCGCACTGGATGACATTTTTGGATTTCTTTCCAAAAGAATTTTTTTATTTGACATTAGTGTAATATGGTACAAGTATTATATTTTTACTTATTATTAGCAAGTGTTTGGTATGTATAGCTGGAGATACCATACAGTCATTAAATAAACCAATGTTATTGTAAACAAATAATTGCATCAATTTTTAGTCTATCATCGTTTCATTTTGTTTTTGATTTTTGTTTTTAATTTTAAAGTAATATCTTAAAAACTTTTATGAAAATAAAAGTGTGCCTCTTAATAAAAACACATACACAAGCCAAAATGTTTATTAAAGAAAATGATGTGAAAAACAAACACACATTTACATTTAGTACATGAAGAATATGTCTTAACACAAACACTCATACAAAACATAGATATGAATAATTCTTTTAAAAGAAATAATACATTAAACGTACATAATGTATTTAGCGCCAAAACGTCCCATCGCCAAAACGGCTCGCGCCAAAATGTCCTTCGCTCCAAAACGGCGGCGCCAAAACGTCCTGATTCGAAAAAAATGTCTTATGCTAATGAAACAAAGAAATTATTATTCCAAACACATTTGAGGTCATTTGTGGCAAAGATTTTTATGTAGACTAGCTTGTTTTTTTTTTAGCTAAGGTTTTCCTGGCTTATGATGGCCTCCTTCATTTGGATAATCTGGTTTGTTATGCCTGGTTATTAGCAATGGTTGGAATGATGTGGCCCCAGGGGCAGACTGGGTGTCAAACTCAGCCTTGCCATTTCTATGCAATCTGGCCCATAAACTGTATATCATATAATGGGCATCAAATTATAGGCCTACCTGTCCTCAAAATCATAATTTTGATGATGTATTGATATCTGTACACATGTAAGCAGTGAACTCTATATCTTTACAAGAAATGTAGGCCTTATGTTGCTTTTTAATTGTGTAGGCCCTAAAAGGATGAAGCTTTCTACGAATGTTGGCTATTACATTGTATCAGAAAATGTGTTAGTTTAGATTAGTATTACAATGTAGAGTCTGTAAAAGATTTTTTTTAAACATGAGGCTCACTTGTATAAGAGAATATTATAAAACCATTAACATTTTAATACATGTCATAGTGGTGGCATCCACATGGCCCTTTCCATGGCCCTACCGGCCCATTTGGGTACCAGCCCACTGGGCATTTACCCGAATGCTCATAAAACCAGTTTGCCCCTGTGTGGCCCATACAACTGTTGTCCACTCTCCATGCAGCTGATGTATCCAAGAACTGCAGGTGCCCATACAGTTTGGCTGTGTGCTGAAAACTGCCAAAGTGTCACCGACTCTTGATTTTTCCTCAGGGTTGACTCCCAAAGCCTTTCCTATGTTTGGGTGGGTGACATTATCTCAGTAGCAGGATCTCTTGAAGGGAATAGTCCCAGCTTCAGAGGGGCTTCACACCTGATTTTTTCTTCAGGTTGACTCACTCCTTTAAGTGAGCCTCTCCTATATGAAGAGTCTGACTAGGTTAAGAAGCTTTCTTTACCTGATCTACAGTCATTAATAATATAAAATTTGAGTTTTACTTGAGAAACTTTTCAATGGAAACTTAAATTTAACTTAAATTTGGGATGCTAGCCCATAGAAGGATGGAGTTGTCTATAAATCTGATTTCTGGACTTAAGAAAGAAAAATAATGTATTAAGAAGGTTTTAGGTGAATTAGTATATTTTTAAAGATCACAAATTATAATGTAAGGTATATTAGCATATAGCTTCTCTTTAATCTCTTTGCAAACTTTTAATTATTCTACATTTCATTAACTCAGTTTAAAAAAAAAAATCCATTTTTATCTTGTTAGATTAATATTTATTGGGATTTTTTAAGGTCCATAATTTGTGCTCCTATTTGACTTCTTTTTAATTTTCAAAGTTTTTCTCTTTCAAAATGTCATTAAATTACTCAGACTCAGAAACTTTGTGTGCTTTAATAATATCTTTATATTTGTGCATAAATAGTTAAATGTTTGTTCACTTATTTTTCAAGTGTCATTCTATTGTCATTCCGCAGGCATTCCACAGTGCATACCAACTGGCTGAAGCAAGAGAGTCATTTCCATCACTGTGTATTCCTATTGTGGTTATACCTTGTACCATCAGCAACAACATCCCAGGTTCTGATTTCTCCCTTGGCGCTGACACTGCCCTGAATGAAATAACAGATGTGAGTTGTGGAATAACAGAAGTTTGTTGTTCTCTTTTTTTTTTTTTTTGGGGGGGGGGGGGGGGGGGGGGGGAGAGGAGAGTCAAAGAGCTTTTTCTTTGTGTGTTATAGGAAATTTTTTTACAAATACTTTCTTTCCTAGTGCTATTATAGCAAGAAATGTGTTGCCTGAGTCAGCCAGGAAAATCAGTGACTTGGTAGAATTTAAGTCATTGATTAACATATATGACTAGATTTACCTAGGGACACACATAGGAGGTAATCAACTGTAACTGTATTTTATAAGATTATTTTAAAAGTTGAATTATATTTCTTACTAGTTTAATTTGGTAAGCCTGTTGTGTTGAATCTAATGTATTAAAATATTGAATACACAAGAGTTTTAGCTCTGTGAATGAAGTAGAGGAATAGTCTATAGCTTTCTTTTTTACTTAGTTCCATTGGGGTCTTAGACTGGAATAAAAGACTAGCGTACAACTTTCCTTTTACTTAATTATTGAAAAATATGAGCCAATGGTTGTCTTTTTTTCCTTTTGGTTCTTTTTGATAAAGATTGCACCAAATCTATTCTACTATCTTGTAGAAAGACAATAGTAATTATGGCTTTTGGAGCTGGTGAGTGTGGTATAGTTAAGGGAACTGAATCGTGGATTCGACACAATATGCATACAGTTAATCCAATTTTAAAAAGAGTCCACTTTCACATCTATTTAAAGATCACTGAGTACAGGAGTATGGACCATTGGCTAACCCCACATTAGTCCAAGACTAAAGTAGCTCACTTCACTTCTAATACAGAGAACTTCTAATGGGGGTGTCACAGATTACATTATAGAATTGTTTGTACATTTCACTTTTGAAAGAAATATAAGCCCTCGACATGAGTCTCGGGATTTAATCCTCAAATTTAGACACTTGACATTCAAGTCAGGATTTACCCAAGGGACGTAATTAGTATGTTTGAAATATATTGGTTGATTTGAATTTAAAACAAAGACATTTTGAAAAGAGTTAGCGCCAGAGAATTGGCGGTAGTAAGAAAGAAAAGCCAGTCGATAAAATAAGGTTCTTATAGTCAGTCACGTTTCTAAGAGCTCTGTTTGAAAAAGCCTTTGTAATATGTTTCATGCTCATTGATTTGTAATTTGTACATAAACTGTACTTACGTTGTATTTAATAAAGTTCCAGAGTTTTGTTTTATCAAAGAATTGTCAATTGTGATTCTAGATCTTCATTTTTTGTTAACCATTGAATTCAAGTAAAATCCCCGGCATCACAACACATCGTGACGTCATACCATCCGAATGTTGTGACATATTTGGCACTCTCCGACTAACAAAAGTTCATGGACAACTTTTAACGAAATTTATTCAAGATCTAGATCTGGGACCAATTTCTAAACTCTTCAAAGGAACTTCATTCTTATTTAACGGAGGACAGAATTTCTGTGTTTAACAGGTCAGTTGGTTATCGATAATTCTTTTATAAAGATTTTCGTTAGAGTTACGTCTAACTCACGAAAACTATTATTATATGTAATTGGCAAAAGGAATAAGACCAATATACATAATAACTGGCATTATTAAAAGACCAGTAAAGCAAATAACTGGCATTATTAAAAGACCAGTAAAGCAAATAACTGGCAATATAAAAGACCAGTAAATCAAATAACTGGCATTATAAAGAAGACCAGTAAATAATCATTTGAGCAGCACAAAGTAAACAGAAGACCAGATTTAACCAACTGTTAAACCAGTAAAAAGTACTCGGCTCAATAGATCTATATATTCAATCATACGACTCCAGTAACTACAAGTCTACTGTCAAGAATTTATAAGCAAATTGAGGCTTCATGAACTTTGTCACTATATTATTATTATATCTGAGATAAAGCCAAAATCCAGATATCGAACATTTTGCTCCAATACAAGAAACTAACAAAAAAATTAAATATGGCTTCCAGTGCTAGAACACAACGATTCTTCGAATTAATAGAATTTGCCAAAGAAAAGCAAATTTCAAAGCCAGACCAGTGGGCAGAGAAACAAGAAGAAAAAGAATACCAAGAGCAAGAATCTGAAAAACGCATGCAATTAGAAGAAAAAAAATTGCAAGAATCTGAAAAACGCATGCAATTAGAAGAAAAAAAATTGCAAGAATCTGAAAAACGCATGCAATTAGAAGAAAAAAAATTGCAAGACGCTGAAAAACAAAGGCAAGACGCCGAAAAGCAAAGACAACATGAAAAAGAAAAAATGGAATTCGAAAGGCAAAATAAAGAAAATAAAGAAAGCATTTCAATTCAAGGTCACTCAAGTATGTTTGACAAATACAGATTAATGAACAAAATATCGGCTTTCAACGAAAACATTGACAATATGGACTCGTATCTCATAAGATTTGAAGAAATAGCTACAACATCCGGTCTACCTGAAGCACATTGGTCGAGCTCACTCCTCACCCTTTTGACTGGCAAAGCTGTCAACATTTGCTCACAACTGTCCATCAATGAACGCAGCACTTACTCTGATATCAAGGAAGCTCTACTGCGCCAATACGGAGCAACTTCAGCCAACTATAGAAAGAAATTCTATAATGAAAGGCCACAGCAAAATGATGATCCTCAAATTTTTGTAGCTAATATGTCAATGTGGTTTGATAGATGGGTATCCATGGCAAAAATAGAAGAAAGTTACCAAGCTCTGCGTCAACATATTATTATCGACAACATCACCCATGCTCACTCAGAAGATATTCAATCCTACATTATAGAGAGAAATCCTACTGATATACAGACATTAACCAAGATCATCAGACAATATAAAGCAGCCTATCCAAACAAGTCAGTCAAACCATCTGTTGAAGAAAATTTTGTCTGCTTTGCTCAAGACAAAAATGCAAGATATAAGTCAGATGACAAAGTCAAATGCAACAAATGTCATAAACTAGGGCATTTCACGTCTCAATGCCGCAGCAGAACCACAGAATGTTCATTTTGCCATAAAAAAGGTCACCAAACTCATGAATGTTGGAAAAAACAGGCAGTCTCCAAAAATCAAAATTTTGATAGACCCACATCACCAACTCAAAGATACAGCAATAGAGAGCAATACAATCTCAACAAAGCACCTGGAAACAATAAACCAGATAACAACAAACCTCGCTACAGAAGTCATTCACAGGACTCCAGACCACAATATATGCCAAACAGAAGCTCATATAACAGAAGCTATTACAATGAGCACTCAACTATGACAGTCATTGCAAAGTCCAATGGTCTCAAATTTTATCCAGGCTTTGTAGGAGACAAGAAGGTGGAAGTTCTTCGTGACACCGGAAGCACGTCCACATTAGTACATGAACGCTTCGTACACGCAAACCGTTTCACAGGCAACCACGTCCAAGCCACTGCCTTCAACGGAACTGTCAGCAAGTTACCTGAAGCCATCATTTATGTTACTACACCATTCTTCAGTGGTCAAACAAAAGCATTAGTAACACCCAATCTACCAGTGGACCTAATCATTGGAAACATAGAAGGAGTTAAAGAATGCACTCCTCAAGAACTTACTGAATGGACAAATGCCATACAGCAAGGTCAAAAATGTTTGGCAGTAATGACAAGATCCATGTCCAGACAACAAGAACATTTGGCACCTGAACAAGTTAGCCAAAATAATCACATGGCTACCTCAGTTACTCAAGCTATGCAGAAAGCAACAGAACCAGTTACTAGTCCAGTAGCCAGCAACAATCAAGAACATTCAACATGGACACCCCCAGTTACATCAAGCCCATCCCTACCGGTCATAAGTCCACCTCCAATTCCCGAATGTCCATTGTTGAACTTTGAAGAACAAGACGACATGCCCAGAGTCTCTAGCAATGATACAAGAACTCTAACTGTTCAAACTGAAGTCCATCAAGACAAGTCTCATGAACCAGAAGCAGATAACAAAGAAATTTTTATTCAATCAACTTTGGCTATACCAGACAAAAGAAAAACTATGCAACTTGACTCTACCACTTATACAAGTATTCCTCATCTGAAAGAATGTGAGTCAACTAAAGAAGCCATTACAACCAAGAACATTGAAAGTCAAAGAATATTACATGAACACATGAAATCAAGATATTTTGCTCAAGAAGATCAAGTCAATTTACTGTTACCAGATTGGAGTAACAAGCTATTCTACAAATGGCAAGGTCCTTTCCACATCATCAGAAAGATTTCCAACCTGCTTTATGAAATCAACATCAACAAGTCAACCAAAGTATTTCATGTTCATATGTTTGAACATTACCATGAAACAGATTTCCAACCTGCTTTATGAAATCAACATCAACAAGTCAACCAAAGTATTTCATGTTCATATGTTTGAACATTACCATGAAACAGATAATGAAGACATCAAAGCAGAAGTTGAACATTTTACAAGCTTAGCAACTATTCCTGAGGAAGAAGAAGAAACATCATCAACACCCATTCCTGAGATAGATGTTTCATTACCGGCATCAAATCAATTTGACATTCCCAAGGTCATCACTCTGGATGACATAGCACTACAGCAAGTGAAGGACACTAAAGTGTTTCCAGACCATGCAGATTTCTTTACCAGTGTTTCTGAAACATTTCCAGTACTGCAATTTGAAAATAACCCAGAGAGCAACAACATTGACAACACCAAGTTTCATCCTCCTTCTACTCAAGGGGCAACTTTTCTTCAGAAAGGAACAAATGAACTTCTTCAACATTGCTGTATTGACCGATTGAACTCAGACATGTTCAGTCATTGCTCTATTGAACATTCTAATGCAAAGCATTCTGCTACCATTGTTCTACAGCGTCAAAGTTCATCAACCAGAAAATTGAGTTTTGGTTTCGGACAGTTCTTATTTTCAACAAACTCAAACGTGGTTCAATCAGACATTATCTGTGAGATCAATATGACATGGAGACAACAGTTTCATAAACTGAAAGACCTTTTCTTCAAGTTTAGAAAACGCGTACACACATCCATGACGGCAACTCAGAAGGGTTCTAAACTTCACACTTACATTTTATATATGTACTATACCATATTTAGTGCCACTTGATCCATTATCATTCATACTCGTCAAGGAAGAACATTATCCAGTTATATTTAATTAATTAATTAATTTGTTTACTCACTTTTTCCACAGGAGTTCTATATCAGATGTTGTTTTTATTTTAGCACCAAGCAACCCAATGAGGAAAGTCACTCATTCAAGATACTTTGTTTATTATGTTTCAGCATCTTTGCATATGACATGCATCAGACATTTTAATTTTTAAATCATGAGCATTTTATTTCAGGTATTTTATTTCAGGTCGAATATTATTGCATATATACTATTATAATAGTACAGATACATGACAGACAATTGGAATTTTTCATTGCTTCACACATATTGAGGTTTATATCACATTGAGTATTATTTTCTCAGAAGATTGTCATGTACTATCACAATTATTTTTTCTATGTCAATTTTTCATATGCAATAGATTTTTCCATGTACACATTTTCACATTAGTACTAACCAAATGAGTTATAATGTCATATTTTAATATTATCATGAAGCACCATGAAGAGAAGTAACCTATTCAATTCAAGATTTAATTTATCCAAGTATTATGCCTTGTACAACTTTTGATATTGTTCATGACAAGCATTGTCTCATTTTCATAACTACTTGAACAGTGAGACAGGTATTCAAAGTCATCAATAATTTTATTCTCTGCATTTACATTTTTTTATTATTGTTGTTATCTCCAAGTTGACTTTATTTTGTCATATGTTACCTCAACCATTTTTCTATAATTTCATATGGTATTTTGTGTATATTTAAATAATTTTAATACATATGAGCATTTCTATTACCATACAAATGCTAAATGGAGGGGGGGGTAATATGTCACAGATTACATTATAGAATTGTTTGTACATTTCACTTTTGAAAGAAATATAAGCCCTCGACATGAGTCTCGGGATTTAATCCTCAAATTTAGACACTTGACATTCAAGTCAGGATTTACCCAAGGGACGTAATTAGTATGTTTGAAATATATTGGTTGATTTGAATTTAAAACAAAGACATTTTGAAAAGAGTTAGCGCCAGAGAATTGGCGGTAGTAAGAAAGAAAAGCCAGTCGATAAAATAAGGTTCTTATAGTCAGTCACGTTTCTAAGAGCTCTGTTTGAAAAAGCCTTTGTAATATGTTTCATGCTCATTGATTTGTAATTTGTACATAAACTGTACTTACGTTGTATTTAATAAAGTTCCAGAGTTTTGTTTTATCAAAGAATTGTCAATTGTGATTCTAGATCTTCATTTTTTGTTAACCATTGAATTCAAGTAAAATCCCCGGCATCACAACACATCGTGACGTCATACTATCTGTTGTTGTGACAGGGGGATTGGCAGAGGATGAAATAAATCCACACAATGCTATTGCTTTTCAGCATAGACACTACCTCCACAGCTTAGTGCCAGAAAGAAGAATAAAGAAAGAAGAATAAATTAGGTGAATAAAACTACTGACTTCCTCAATTTCTTTTGTTACAGATATGTGATAGGATAAAACAGTCTGCGACTGGTACAAAGAGGCGTGTGTTTGTTGCTGAAACAATGGGAGGGTACTGTGGCTACCTGGCCACACTGGCAGGCTTGGCCAGTGGCGCTGATGCTGCTTACATCTACGAGGAAAGGTTCAATGTCATGGATCTTAAGGTTAGATACTATTTTTCCTTTTTTATTTATATTCATAATGACTTGATGTTCTGATTAAATATTAAAGACTTATTACAAATTACCCATTACTTTTTAATAGGGTGAGAGCTCATTATAAGCTTAAAATTATTGTTTGCTACATTTTTAAGGATTGGAATATTTTGTACTGCATTCACTTTATGGTTAGATCATAAGATAATGCCTGTGGGACATGATTGTTCCTACCCTCATCACTATAGTCTTGTTACAAAATGTATTTGTTTGTGATCTCTACAGCAAGATGTTGAGCATTTGAAGGACAAAATCCAGAATGCGGGTGTTCAAAGAGGTCTAGTTCTTAGGTAGGATTTGAAAGTACATCAGATTACAGTTGATGAATTGTTTAGTAAATGAGGCGTAGATACAGAGAATTGTTTGGGAAGTTTGCAAAGCCGAGTTATATCTTGAGTCATATGAGTTAGAAAAGGTTTTCTAATGTCGAATAATAATTTTGCTTTCATATATATTGAAGTATTTCAACTTGAGATTTTTATGCTAATAAGTTATGATTCATACGCAGAGATTTTTATTTTTTTTTTGTGTATTGACTTAATTTCTTTAAATATGGACAATTTAAAAAAGAAGACCTTTTCACTTTGAACTTAATTAATAAATAATTTTGTATAGGCTTTTTGCCCTATTCATTTATTTTTTCTTCTTTAAGAAATGAAATGGCAAACGAAAACTATACCACTGATTTCATCAACCGACTGTTCTCCGAGGAAGGATCCCCGGTATTCACCACACGTATGAATGTGCTTGGCCACATGCAGCAAGGTGGTTACCCTTCCCCATTTGACCGCAACTATGGAACAAAGATGGCGGCAAAAGGAGTTGAGTGGTTGTCGGAAATGGTGGAGAAATACACTGATGAAAAAGGTGAAGATCTTTGTATGTAGATAACGTTTTTGAAGATATAGCGTGTATCAACATCATTAGATAATTAGGGCAAAGAAAGTGTGGATAACTTAGATACTTTTGTGGCATTTCACCAAATAATAAATACATTCTTTTTTTGTTTTCCTAAAAATTTATCACACATATTAATAGATCTTAAAAGTACCCTATTTTTCTTATCCTCTTAAGAAGTTGTTTGTAATTTTGCTATAGTCCTTTGCAATATGCCATCTAGGTATATCGCATTTTTGTTTTCTCTTTTCTAATCAATTTCCATAGCTGACGATAATATTTTTTTTTTAAAAGTGTATATTGTGTGTGCATTCAAAATCACAAAATTCCTAAAATTTTGTTTTGGAAATTGTGCTACTTACTCTAAATATGAAATAATATAAATTGAGTGTATACTTGTTAGTACCAGTATTTTCCCTTATCACATTGCTTTGGCACCACTGCTGACTTGTTCACGACCTCTCACCAGGCAAGATTCTTGTCAAAACAAGGTAATTGATTGACAAGAAAGGTTCAGAGCTTGAAGTCGGTAACAAGTTTATTTTTTAAGCAGTTTTTTAGGAGTCAGCTGAGATCTGGTGGGAGGTTGTCACTGGTCCAGACTAAAATTTTATAAAAATGAATGTCCAGACTTGTAGGTAAATTGTTGAAAAGAAGGCGTATTTTACTCTCTGATTCAGGCAATGTAAGAACAGGTAATGCTGACACTGTGGTTCTTCTTGGCATGTTGAGGAGACATCTCACATTTACTCCTGTTACAGAGTTGGCTGAGGAGACAGATTTTGAGTGAGTTGTGTAGCTAAATTATTTCTATGTAGATTTTGATAAGCGTTCTTAAAACTGTTTAAAAAAAAAACAAGAAAAGTTTTTATATAAACTTGCTACTTTATGATTATTTATTTCATTAAATGAAATATAATTTTTTTTTTCATAATCATATTTTTACTTGGAGAATTTATTTAGTTTTTTTAGGATTGATTTAATCACAGAGCTATTAAACAAAGTTAATCTTCTCCAGAATTCATGACACTTCAAGATAAAAAAATCTTTGTTTGATGACCTAAGTGTCATTATAATTAATCTTAAATTTATAATTTATTATGTCCCTAATACAGCCATGTCAGGCAATAAAACACAGTAGATTTGATATCCTAACACTTAAATGGTCTTAGAATTAATATTAAATCTACTAAAAGTATGTGAATACTGAAAAGCACCTCACAATTCTTACTTTTGTTGAGAAAGTTTTGTACAAAACAGTTTAGATAATGAGCAAATGGATGCAATATTATTGAACTTTCCTAAAGCTTATTACAAAGTTTCCCACTAAAGCCTGATCCAAGATTTTAAAATAGAGAGTAATCATAAATAGCTTTAAATCAATACCATGATTGTAAACACAGGTGGCAAGTAGTTTAAGGTCCTCTAGTGTTATTAATTTACTTAAATGACCTACCCGAATTCATTAGTTCTGGATGAAAAGATTAAAAGACATTGAGCATGACCACATACAATAAAGAACAGTTAAAAACGACCCAAGACTTTGTTGTGTTTCTAAATTGGAAACTAAATAGGCACATGTCTTTTCACTTAGTAAAGTGTTAGGCATCAAGATTAACAAAATACTCTACACAGAAACTGCTTTTAAATTGTATTCATATTTTTCTCTACAGTAAAAGAATACCAAAGGAGCAGTGGTGGTTGAAGCTACGACCCCTTCTGAGAATCCTAGCCAAGCACTCTGTGGTTAGCTACGAAGTGGAGGCTGAGATTAAAGCCAACATAGACGACGATGATGACGATGAGGAAGGGGAGCACATACTTTAACACTGGGGGGGACACAGTGTAGCTCTGTCTGTTCTTGCTTTCCCCAATCCTAACCCTTCGGCTGGCACAGTTCATCCCTTCCCTTTTTTTGAAAAATTTAAAACTGAGCCTGTTGCCCTCATTTGCTACAGCTCTAGAAATTTTGTTTTGGCATAAATTATGTTATGATCTAGCTCATGCTAGAGTGATATGTCTGAAGAGACTTGTACATTTGATAAAAATGTCTATTAAGCATATGTCTTTTGAGAAAGCTTAAACATTTGTATGCCATTTTTTTATCCCTAAATTAATATACTTGTATGCATAATTTTGTGAATACCAGCAGAAAATCAAACTTGGGGCTTTTATAACCTGTTTTTATATAGTACTTGGGGAGTATTGAGAACAAAATTTCAACATTGTTTATATCTGTTTTAAAATATTAAAATATTTATGAATGCATACAAACAAGAGTTGCTTGGCACACTGTCTAGCTAGTGAACTCTTTCTTCTCAGTTAAAGTACAGTTTCAGAAGAATTGACTTACTTGCTTTACTTTTGTTCACTATGAACAAGTAGCCATTCTTTCCATTTTATAGATTGTAAGTAGTCATATAGGCATAAATAGTAAATATTTGTTTGTTTTTTTTTAAATTAAAGATGTACTTGTTGTTAGATCATACTACCATACATTCGTTTCTCAACAGTCTAAAACTAATTCAAATATTACGCATTTTATATGCAGATCACTACACCTATACTGTCTTTTCCTCTTTTTTTGGGTCTTGATTATATACACGTCAAATGATTTAAAGCATTTACCTGTTGGTGATTTTTGTCAGCATATGAACACTAATGGTCTGATGAGTTTTTTATTTTATGTTGTTATTGTCATCAACTATTGTTTTAGGTTTTTTTAGTTGTAAGGTTAATCTGCCAAATCCCAACAGAATTTCCTAAAATTGATTGATTAGTAAATGAAGCATTTCTTAGCAGATAAGATATAAACAAATGTGATCTGCCGGGTAAGTAAACAAATGTGATCTGCCAGATAAAGCTCATTACTTCATCATTAGGTGTTTACAAGAGTGTCTGCCCCAAATGTTGAGCAAATTAAAAATGGAAGTAAATATAAATGTGGCCAAGTTTCAGGATCTTTATGCTTATACACACAAGTTCACTCATGTTCTAGGGCTGATACTTGTGTGACTGATCCTCACAACTTTGTGTTTGCTCCTGTTATTATCACAGTTGTGACTAGATGTCCAACCAGGAACTCCCATGTTCAACAGAATGCACAATATTATTTTTTGTTGTTTTTTTTTAATGTGGAGTCTCAAATGTAAAGTCTTTTCTTTACTAAGACAAAAATAAAATTGGTAAATGCTTTCAAACCTCCAGTGTGCCCCTTGATGTCAACATATGTTGTGTGTTGTATCAAGTCATTTAGTCCATGTCCATGTATTAGCAATTAATTTATTTTAAATTCATATTAAAAATTAGAATTCTGAAACAGTTTTACCATCTTTACCTCCCTTAGATGCTTAGGCTACATTTCTCATCTAGTTCTTGGCCATGTGACTTGTATACTTTTAAGTGATACTTCCTCATTCCTCCTCCTCCCCCGCCCAATTCTGAAAGATCTTGGACGGTTGCATCCTTTAATACTCTCCTTGCCTCTGCTTACAGGGAAAGTACTAGTAGTATATGTTTTGATCCTTTTTCTTTCATACTGTTTGTCTTTATAGATTTAGATTTCAATAAACTTTAATTCCTTGCATGGTAAATTATTTGTACATTACAACTAGCAAGTAATACATATGATTATCAATTGTTTAGTGATTTATTTTTCTTTTGCATCATTTTTATTATAATCCATCTGTATAGATTTTCAAATTACTTTTTTTTACGTACCGGTATATGATTTTATAATAAGTATTACAAAAGGCAAAGAGTTGTTATATTATTTATTCGAGAAACTTGCACAAGATGAAGATGTGATCTTAGAAGACATTGGGATCTCAATGTGTAGGCTTATAGAGATGTATATTTAGATACAATATACATGTGTGTGTATATATATACTTGTACACCTAGTGCTGTGTTATACAGATTTTAATACAGTGATGTCAGCATGGTTTCACAAGAACATTTTCCAACCCTATATCACTATTTTGTTTTGCTGTGTAATAGATTCTTGTGTATTATCTGGTGAGTTTTGTTTTTCTTTTTTTTTTTAAAATCAAAATTGATTATATTTCTTGCCAACGAAGACATTGAGGCTAGATGCTTTTAAACATATAATATTTTTGCACTGAATTCTTGATGGGTTTACATAAAATTTAAAAAATGTAATATCAAGGCTTTTAATTAGATTATACTTTTCCTCATTGACTGATTAGAGGTAATGTATGCAGTCATTGAATAGAATATTTTTTGTCTTGGGTTATTTTTATGATTAATCATATTCCTGCATAAGTAAATGATTGCAGTTAGATTTCAAACCTTGATTAGATCTTTTGTTTGGCATTAGCAAGTGGCAGAGTCGAAAAAACAACCTGACTATCTAACCAAGCTGTGATAGTTCCATCTCCAATCTAGATAAAGAATTTTAAATTGGGGATAAATTTGCATCACAGCATTGTTTGCAGAGCATTTGAAGGCTGGACAGAAACCTTTTCCCCAAGACTTGTCCCTCATTTATACATACAGGAATCAAAGTGGCCCATGGGAAGGCACTAACATTTTTTTTTTTAAATTTAAAAGTAAGAGGTAGGCCATCAGTACAAAAGAAAGAAAAAATATGATGTCAACTAACATTATTCTCGGCTTATAAATATTGTTTTGGGCACGGTAGCTGAATGATTAAACGCTTGGCTTTCTAACCTGGGGTCCTGGAATCAAATCTCATTGTAGACTGGGATTGGGAATTTCTGGAATTTTAGGGCACCCCTTCCACCCAACTCTAATGGGTACCTGATTTAAGTTGGTGCAAGTAAGACACCCTGCTCATTAACCGTTGGCCAAAGAAACATCTTAACATCATCTGCCCTATAGATCGCAAGTTCTGGTATCAACATTTTAATAGAGCATGATCAAGTCTAAATCATCACCACACTTTAAAAAGACCATGATGAAGTCTGATATCAATATAGTACCACACTTTTAGAAGACCATGATGAAGTCTGATATCAATATAGTACCACACTTTTAGAAGACCATGATGAAGTCTGATATCAATATAGTACCACACTTTTAGAAGACCTATGTCACAACATTCAGATGGTATGATGTCACGATGTGTTGTGATGCCGGGGATTTTACTTGAATTCAATAGTTAACAAAAAATGAAGATCTAGAATCACAATTGACAATTTTTTGTTAAAACAAAACTCTGGAACTTTATTAAATACAACGTAAGTACAGTTTATGTACAAATTACAAATCAATGAGCATGAAACATATTACAAAGGCTTTTCAAACAGAGCTCTTAGAAACGTGACTGTCTACAAGGACATTATTTTATCGACTGCGCTTTTCTTTCTTACTACCGCCAATTCTCTGGCGCTAACTCTTTTCAAAAAATGTCTTTGTTTAAATTCAAATCAACCAATATATTTCAAACATACTAATTACGTCCCTTGGGTAAATCCTGACTTGAATGTCAAGTGTCTAAATTTGAGGATTAAATCCCGAGACTCATGTCGAGGGCTTATATTTCTTTCAAAAGTGAAATGTACAAACAATTCTATAATGTAATCTGTGACAACCATGATGAAGTCTGAGATCAATGCAGTACTCCACTTTTAAAAGACCATGATGAAGTCTGAGATCAATGCAGTACTCCACTTTTAAAAGAGCAGGATGAAGTCTGAGATCAATGCAGTACTCCACTTTTAAAAGACCATGATAAAGTCTGAGATCAATGCAGTACTCCACTTTTAAAAGACCAGGATGAAGTCTGAGATCAATGCAGTACTCCACTTTTAAAAGAGCAGGATGAAGTCTGAGATCAATGCAGTACTCCACTTTTAAAAGACCATGATGAAGTCTGAGATCAATGCAGTACTCCACTTTTAAAAGAGCAGGATGAAGTCTGAGATCAATGCAGTACTCCACTTTTAAAAGAGCAGGATGAAGTCTGAGATCAATGCAGTACTCCACTTTTAAAAGAGCAGGATGAAGTCTGAGATCAATGCAGTACTCCACTTTTAAAAGACCATGATGAAGTCTGAGATCAATGCAGTACTCCACTTTTAAAAGAGCAGGATGAAGTCAGAGATCAATGCAGTACTCCACTTTTAAAAGAGCAGGATGAAGTCTGAGATCAATGCAGTACTCCACTTTTAAAAGAGCAGGATGAAGTCAGAGATCAATGCAGTACTCCACTTTTAAAAGAGCAGGTAGAAGTCAGAGATCAATGCAGTACTCCACTTTTAAAAGACCATGATGAAGTCTGAGATCAATGCAGTACTCCACTTTTAAAAGAGCACGATGAAGTCAGAGATCAATGCAGTACTCCACTTTTAAAAGAGCAGGATAAAGTCAGAGATCAATGCAGTTCTCCACTTTTAAAAGAGCAGGATGATGTCAGAGATCAATGCAGTACTCCACTTTTAAAAGAGCATGATGAAGTCAGAGATCAATGCAGTACTCCACTTTTAAAAGAGCAGGATGAAGTCAGAGATCAATGCAGTACTCCACTTTTAAAAGAGCAGGATGAAGTCAGAGATCAATGCAGTACTCCACTTTTAAAAGAGCAGGTAGAAGTCAGAGATCAATGCAGTACTCCACTTTTAAAAGACCATGATGAAGTCTGAGATCAATGCAGTACTCCACTTTTAAAAGAGCAGGATGAAGTCAGAGATCAATGCAGTACTCCACTTTTAAAAGAGCAGGATAAAGTCAGAGATCAATGCAGTTCTCCACTTTTAAAAGAGCAGGATCTAGTTAGATATCAATGCCAGTTTTAAGTTTTATTTTTATTGACTCCCTGAAGGGGAAAAGCTGCCAATAGTTTTGTGTCTGTCCGATCTCGTAAACTAGAAATGATAGTGAAAATCCGACATCGTAGTATTTCAGATCATTGAAAGTTCTGATGCAACTGCTGCTTTTTTCTTTTCTAAAAGCGAAAAATCTAATTTTTAAAATCAATTGTGCAAGCAGTTTTATCATAAAACATTTTTACAACTATTCACTATTAATAGTAACAAACACTGGAGGCTATTTAGTAAGGGAGATAACTATTTGCCATATTTTGAACACAATTATGCAAACGGTTTTATATTTTTGTCCAAAAATTATTTTTTTTGCAATTGTATTTCTAAATAAGTACGTTCTGTCCTACTAACTACTACATTTACAAAAAAATCTTTAGTATGCATATAAGTGGAACATAATTTAAAATAACAATTAATAAGTAGTTCTTCATATTAACGCGTAAACGGCAGACTTCCACTAAGCACATGCAACACCTCACTAGAGGAATTTGTTATTTTTTTTACGGAAATGTTTTTTTTTTTTTTTTTGAAGCTTTTAATAAGAGATTGACCCTTTATAAAACAATTAGATCAATCATTAAAAGACATCAGGCCATGTACATATCTCTTGGTCTGTTGAACCCTTGGGGCACCACACAAGATCTGTCAACCTTCTTTCTCCATTCTTCTCAATGAGAATAACTGCAAGATTATTGTCATATCTGCCCCTTTTTTTTTATCACAAACTGGTATTTACCTGGTAACACTAATTGTTTAATTGGTTAAATTTTTGATTGATTTACATAGTGTTAACGACTATGAATAATTATGCAAAATTTCAACTTGATCCGAGAACCGGAAGTGGTGAAAGGAATTTAAAATAATGTACCCGACTGATGGACCGGGGGGGGGGTAGTTTATATAAGCTTTGTTCAAATAACAACAAAAAGAAAGCCCATCTGCAAGAGGCAAGGAGAAATGAGACTGCGATGTCTTCTCAATTATAGAATAGCCTACTATCACCCCCCCCCCCACCCTTCATCGTTTGGTGTGCATGGTCGGAACAAAATAATCTCCACACAACTCCCCCTTTGCAGACACTGCGCCCACCCTTATGAAACCATAGCCTCTTTGAATGCCCCTCCCTAATCCACCTTAGGCAGACCCTACTTCCACTACAGCCCAACATAACCAACACCCTGTACGGCAGTGCTGAACAGCTGAAGAAAACAGCGCACAATTTTTTCCTTGGCACTGTCTACAAATGAGCTCACAGCTCAGCAGCAATAAAGCTGGCTAGAAGAAGAAGTGTGGATGATCTGTGATTCTAAAACTACACAGTTCTAGCTAGACATAAAGACGCACCTAAAAACACACACACACACAAAATAAAACTCAGTCTCAGATTATTATTTTTTATTCATTTATCGTTTCTTGATCTGGAAAGCATTTTCAAGGGAAGTAATGAAAGATGCAGCCGTTTTTATTTTCTAATCAATAGCAACAACCTCACCAGCCTGTGAAACAAAACATGAATAAAAACATGTGTAGATTATGTAAAATGTAGATTTTGTTAGAGGATTGAATATTACAACTAAAGATAAAAACGTTGTTGCATTATTTGAGACGTGTATGCAAAAATCCATTTAGCCTTTGTTTTCGTGTATCCTGTTGACATATTAGACAAGTCATGTGACAAACAAGAGAGTATACTCTCACTACATACAACTTTTTAAAAACAACAGTATAGCAGTGGTTGCTAAACTATTTTGTCTCGTTGACTCCTTGCCATTTTTTCCAGTTGTCAGTAGGACTCCCTGCATATTTTTTTTTGAAAAATTCATCAAGTTCAGATCTGTTTTTCTGACTGATCTCTAGGCCTTTCATTGATGGAATTCAAGTTAAACTGAAGCCTTATGACATTTAATATGTATTACATGAAATGATTAAAAAAACAACAACTTAATAATAGTATTTCAATATTGTGTGTCTGAGTTCATTCATTAATGAACATTCCGCAGACCCCTGGAAGTCCTCGTAGACTTCTGGGGGTCTATATAGACCACTTTGAGAATCACTGCAATATAGTATCAAATTTTACTCGTAGTTTAGTGTAATTTTATTTCTTTGTATCCAGTCAATGACCTTTCAATATGGCGTCCTATTTGTCTATTTATATCAAAATCTGTGCTATAACTCACAAATAAAAAAAATAAAAAATCAAGTAAAAATAAAAAAAATACTTTTAAAAAAATCGTATATGAAGTGTAACTGTATCATTTATTTTGACTCAGTCAAGTAATTAATTTGGAGTAGACCTTGACTAACAATCTTTGCGATTGGAAATATTTTTACCATTTGTTTTTGTTTAGCCGTAATATCATGCATTTAGTATGCTCAATGCACTATGGTTAAATCCCCTGTGAGGACCAGTTGGATGGGTGGGGGGGGTTATCTGGGATAAGGTTTCTTTGATAGCTTTTTAATAGCAATTTAAAAAAATATATTTTCGGCTTGAATTCGAACTCTAGGGCTCAAGCCGACACATTAACCAATAAGTCAGCCAAATGCTTATGAAACTAGAAGATTTTTGTGTTATCTATTGTTAGACGACGATCTAATTCTCTATACAAGGCTTATCTTCTATAGGAAAGGAAATTAATCATGACTAATTGATAAATAATTGGTCCATTTTTTCGATTGATTCATGCTTTGTTAGGAGCAATGACTAATTGTGCAAAATGTCAACTTGATCCGAGAAGGGGAAGTGGAAGAAGTAACGTGTACAAAATGTGCGACAGACAGACAGACAGACAGAGTGAGTTGATGGAAGCTATTTAATAAAATACTTCGATAGATAAAGCCACATTTCTAGTCCAATACGCCAAGACAGATTCGTACAAGTGCTTCTTCTACCAAAAATGTCATGAGAGCACGGAACAGGTTGCCGGAATTAGTCAGGAAAGCAAATGACTTGGCAGAATTTAAGTCTCTACCTGCAACAACTAGTTTTAACTCTTTCTCTCCTAACTGACGATACCAACGTTGAGTCCACTAGAAAGTGGTAAATAATAACGGAGAGAAAGAGTTTACACGAGGAGACGGGTAAGACGTATATTCTCTTTGGAAGGAACGTCTGTAACTTATAAGATAATGTTGAAAGTGCTCTGCATACGCTAAGTACCATGCTACCATGGGCGCTCGAAGCCAACGACAAAGATTTCTTATACAGTGCAATGTCGTAGTACTCTATAAAAATAACTTTAGGGTTATAAAAGTATAACAGATGTTTAAAACTTCAATTTAGTCATTAAATTTGATTTAAACAACCAGCCATATTCGACGACCCAGAAGTAATAAAAAAAAATGAATCTTCCTTTTCAAATGTTTCCTTAGTACAGTGTTTCCTAAACATTTGTTCTTAACGGAACACTTCACACTTCTGGGTATTTAGCGGAACACTTTGCATATTTTTTAAATTTACGCGATAGTTATTCCAGTACTTCGCGGAACACCTATTCAGGCCTCACAGAGTGTTAGTGCTCCATGGAACACAGTTTAGGAAGCACTGCCTTAGTACTATAGCAACTGTTACTTGTATACAACATGTGTGATTATAAAACTTTGAGAATGTCTTGTTCTACTAGAGTACAGCATACACAAAGCTTTGAAAAGGGGAGGTAATTAATCTAAACTTTATATTTTTTTTATTTCATGAAAACAGTTGGTTAACGAAACAATTAATTACACTGAAACGCACACACTTACACAAAGACACATTACTTTTACTTTTAAATCTAGAATTACCAGCTGGATTTCAATCTTACCATTTCGTACAGGTTCTTGTTCAAGTCTTCAAGAAAATCAAAGTTGTCGTTACTTGGTTTGTACTGTTGATTTTGTTTCTTCTTCTTACCCCCTTTACCGTTCTTCTAGTTGGAAAAAGAAAACATGGTAGAAATAAGTGCAGAGGCGGCGTCGCTACAGTTGGTGCCCCCCCCCCCCTCCCGGTGTGATTAGCCAATGCTGTTACCAGCGCTCTAGTGACGCCCTAATCACCTCGGTCCCAAAAGAAATGTTCGCACAAAAAATCTGGCGTTAAAGTTTAACTAGAAAGACATAAAAAAATACTTCGGATTAAAAAAAAAAGACATTACCTTCTTTGTACAACGTATAGAGCGATATTGTATTCTCATAATAACTAATGAACGTTAGATTAAAAAACAATGGAACATTTTAAAGTATAGTTGTGAGTATGCAGACCACCGGAGATTCTACAAATGATATATTGTGACCGTTGGGTATGTTAGTAGTTCTATATGTCCGAATGCTTTTTGAAATGGGCATCTATAGCAAATTGAACTTAAAATAGCCAGCTTTGGGATTGCTTGACTTGTCTATTTCAAACCCCACCAAAGAGGAGATTACTCTGTTTACATTTATCTTGAAAATTGTAAACACAACATTTATAGCGAATACAGCACACGATAGTGATAAGAAAAGTCTATCGTTGAGTTCAGTTATCAACACCAGAAGTGAAAGTGTATCTGTTGAGTTCAGTTATCAACACCAGAAGTGAAAGTGTATCTGTTGAGTTCAGTTATCAACACCAGATGTGAAAGTGTATCTGTTGAGTTCAGTTATCAACACCAGATGTGAAAGTGTATCTGTTGAGTTCAGTTATCAACACCAGAAGTGAAAGTGTATCTGTTGAGTTCAGTTATCAACACCAGAAGTGAAAGTGTATTATTTGTCAAGAAGCATGGGGTTTTAAAGAAAACAGGTTTAGTATTTACTTATTTATTTGGCAAATGCCTAGATGAGATACCAATTTACTCGTGGTAAATGCTTAGAATAACTACCGATCAGCTACCAATTTACTTGTGGTAAATGCCTAGAATAACTACCGATCAGCTACCAATTTACTTGTGGTAAATGCCTAGAATAACTACCGATCAGCTACCAATTTACTTGTGGTAAATGCCTAGAATAACTACCGATCAGCTACCAATTTACTTGTGGTAAATGCCTAGATGAGCTACTGATTTACCTCTGGTTAATGCCTAGATGAGCGACGATTTACTTGTGGTAAATGCCTAGATGAGCTATCATGCCTGATCACCATGATGATCTTTAAAAAAATCAATAAATAGTAAGAAAAATAGATAATCTCCAGGGGAAGATGGCATTCCAACGGAAAGTGTTAAGGTCAACGAAACACTCCTGCTCCCTGAACTCCATAATCTCCTATGTCTTTGATATTGTCATCAGAAGTGCCCTTTTCAAACTCCAAAGGAAAAAAGGATTTCCTCCAGCAGGTGAAGGTGAAGGAAATCTATTGTTAAAACTCTCGCCCCAATTAATAAAATATTTACTTACGCCGGATATTTTTTCCAATAACTTTTTCCCGCCTTTTCCGAGACCTTTAAAAGCATTTGCGAATTTCTGGAGAATGAAATGAAATCAATCATGCATGTATTGCTAGCAATCTATTCTTTTCATATTAAAAAAAGTTAAACAAATTAGTTTAATATTTTTTATTTTTGTTGTCAGTAGGAATAATAAGTGTTGAGTAGAACTAATTCATCCACAATAAGTGTTGAGTAGAACTAATTCATCCACAAAATAAGTGTTGAGTAGAACTAATTCATCCACAAAATAAGTGTTGAGTAGAACTAATTCATCCACTTAATAAGTGTTGAGTAGAACTAATTCATCCACTTAATAAGTGTTGAGTAGAACTAATTCATCCACATAATAAGTGTTGAGTAGAACTAATTCATCCACTTAATAAGTGTTGAGTAGAACTAATTCATCCACTTAATAAGTGTTGAGTAGAACTAATTCATCCACTTAATAAGTGTTGAGTAGAACTAATTCATCCACTTAATAAGTGTTGAGTAGAACTAATTCATCCACTTAATAAGTGTTGAGTAGAACTAATTCATCCACAAGCGCAATCTACAAATGCATCACGCATGCTTTAATAACGAACTACAATAGCCGTTAGCATACGATCCAATACGCTAAGGGGAATAACTCAAATATATCGCATCACATATTAACAATTTAAAAAGTGGCCCAAGTAAAGGGAATAATTCCTATTTTGTTTAGTCTGTCCGTCTGCAACGTTTTGAGTTCAAAACCTAGAAAAGCTATTGAAAATGATTTCATCCTATATTCAAACCTTCTTAGTTTCGGTAACGTACACTTCCACTTTCAGACCTTGCGATCTATGGGGCAGATGATGTTGAGGTCATCTGTTTCTGCGGCTAACGTTAACGAGCAGGGTGTCATGTGACCAGTCCAACGACCAACCGACTTTACTTTCCCCCAATAGAATTGGGTGGACTCATGGGTGCCCTAAAAAACCCAAAATTCAAAATCCAAGTCTTTACTGAGATTCAAACCCAGAACCCCAAGTTCGGAAGCAAAGCGTTTAACCACGCAGCCACCGCGCCCCTAAAAGTAAAGTTCCTCTTTCAGACCACGCGATCTATGGGGCAGATGATGTTAAGGTCATCTGTTTCTGCGGCCAACTGTTAACGAGCAGGGTGTCGTGTGGCCAGCAAAACAAGCAACCACCTTTACTTTCCCCAACTTAAGTCATAGTTGGGTGGACTTATGGGCGTCCTAAAAATCCCATAAGTTAAAAACTCCAGTCTTAACCGAGATTCGAACCCATGACTCAGGGCGCCCTAAAAATTCTGTAAGTTCAAAATTCCAGTCCTAACCAAGATTCGAACCGAGAACCCCAGTTTTGGAAGGCAAGTACTAACCCCAAAAGTATCAATACCTGTTATTCCTGGACGGCCAGACAGACCACACAAAACTAATAGCGTCTATTCCCCTTTCGGGGACCGCGAAAAACAACTTACCTTCCACACGTCACTATCATCTTCTTCGTCCTTCGTTGTGTCAAGCGGGCGGGGTTCAGATCGTCAGGTTAACGTGGTGTAGAGTTTTTGAAAGAAAGAAATTTAAACAGATTAAGAGATATGAAAATATAAATATGAATAAAAAAAATATAATGAAATAGAAAAGATATATATATTTATATTTATATATCTATATATATAAATTTAAACAGATATAAATTAAATATTGTATATTAACTAGCTTGGTGCCCCAACGGTCCAACAGACTAAGAGATAGGTAAAGGTAAAAAGGTAAGGTAAAAATATTAATTATACATAAATTTAGATGAAAAATTAATAGATACAAAGGGATCCAAAAGTTATAAATATAAATAAACAGATACAAGTATAAATATTATTAAGTTTGAATAAAAAAACAAATTAGAAAAATATAAAGAAATATAAACGGATATATATAAACATAAATAGCTACAAGAACGCATGAAACCTACAGAATGGAATAATGGTCAAAAGAAACTGTTAAAGAACAAAAAAAAAAAAAAAAGAAAAATGCTACAATTAAATTAGATCGGATAAGATCGGATTGTATCTGATCGATTCGGATAGAATCGAATCTGATCAAATCAGAAAATTCGAGACTTCCACCCAGCCTTTTCCTTATACCACCCATGAAAAGACTGAAAGCTTATAGGAGGACTTTAAAAAAAAAATACTTTAAAAAAAAATACTTTAAAAAAAAAAGCTTATATTAAACTTAGCTGTATAGATTTTCTGGATAAGTCATGTAATTAAATTTGTTATACATCGAAACTAACAATAATAAATTTCTGCGATTAAAAATATTTTTAACATTTTTTTTAGCGCAATTTCATGCTTTTTTTCTTTCTCAATAAGCTTTGATCTAATCACTTGCCTGGATCTGCTGGGGCAGAGGAGAAAGAAGGGTTTATCTGACTAATGTTACAGTGATCGCTTTTTAAACGAATTAATAAACAAAAAAAGTTAAAAAGTTTAGCGACCTGAGTTCGAACTTGAGGGAACAGACTTCCTCCAGCCTCCTCAAGCCAATAAACTAACCGCTGTGCTAGTTAAGTGCTTATTAAGGTTTTAGAGTTATCTATTGTTATTTTGAAACTTTAAAATGTCGACGTATTTCTCTCTAAAAAGTAAAAATGGGACTAATTAAACGTATACCACCACATCAGTCAAGTACTATTTCTCTCCCTTGTTCAATACCTAACAAAATAATAAATCGCCAATAATTAATTAACTAATTGGTTATTTTTTTAATTTGATTCTTATTTTGTCAGGTAAATGTAATAATTGTGCGTCATTTCATCTTGATCCGAGATTTGGGTGTGGCAGAGATTAAGTCTTCAAACTTTTTACCAGGCAGTAAGCATAATTACCTGATTTTTCTTCCATTCTTTCCACTTTTGGATCTAAATAAAAATAAAACAGGCAAAATATAGAAAAATACATTAAAAATATTGTTTTTCCCTTTATATTTTGTGAGTGATTGATTGGGTCATGAGACAGTTTCTGACAACAAAAACAGCATACTATGAACCATACTACAACTTCTGGAGGACCTGAGTTTCGCCGACGACATCTGCCTCCTCTTCCACAAAGCGCTCATGCCAAACTGACCAGACTCTCAGAAATAGCAAAGAAGACATAACTTCTAATCAACAAAAAGAAAACAGAACTTGTGAGTATTTATAATAGGCAAGAGAACCCAAATCTTGCTTCAAGGGAAGAGCATCCTTGATAAGGAGGAAATGCTCCCGTCGCCTCAGCGTGGCGCCTCCGTGGAAACGTCCGCCCGGGGAAGCGGATAGACTAAGAACCAGAGCAAACAGGGCTCCCAGTGAGCTACCACAGATATGCTCTAGCGAGTGTACTTGCACGTGGTGGGGATCTGAGAAAGGCTTACTAAACCTTCCAAACCCATTGCACCGTTTGCCAGCGGGGGCAATACGGGCGGTGAAGGTCCTCCCACGGAACGCGATGGCACATTATAGGTATATCGAGTTCCCCACCGTGGGCTCGGCCTCCGGCCTCGCATAGGTCGGGGGATTAATAGCGTGTCTTAAGGTACCGTGTCGCATGAATTAACCGATGTGACTACATGATCATTTAGTTGATAGGGGGCTCCAGACAGAGGGGTCGGTGAAAAGCCAATCCCTTATCCTGGACACGGGATAAAATCCTTTCCTGGGTCAAAGGTTCACAAAAGGGATGCGGTTATCTCGAACCTTATGGACATTTCAACATCCTTGATGCAGACCACTTCAATGACCTGGGAAGTAGGATTATCAAAGACTTTGGAACTGATGACGTTATCTAAAATCGCTTTAATAGGTTTGCCTTTACCACTCTTCAAACTCTCTGGCGCTCCAAAGCACTGTCTCTACAGAACAAGATCCGAATCTTAAAGACAAACGTTAAGATGGTTCTAATATACGGTTCTGAGGCATGGAGAGTCACAAAAACAATTATGGAACAAGCAAAATAAAAAAAAATACTTAAAAACAAAGCTTATATTTAGTGTATCAATTAGTTTTGATCTGTCATGTAATTAAATTTGTAGTAATCCTCTAACGACAATCTATAAAGCTAATACCAGTGGCGTAGCTAGAGTATATGATGCCTGGTGCGGTACCTCATCTTGATGCCCCCCCCCCCAAAAAAAACAACAACAACAACTAACTAATTAATAACATTGCAAAACCTGTTCAAAATAATATGTATTCATAAATCAAATATTGTTAATTCAAAAAAAAAATCACTTTTACATAAACATACTACAAATGAATTTTACGCGCTTTCTTGCTGGCAAAAGTATCAATAATTTTATCGAAATCCATTTTTTTTCCACCAGCTCTTGTTCAATGGACAAAATGGACAAATTAGTGAGTCATCGTAGATCGCAAGTAATTCTTGATCAGTTTAAATTTGGAAAAACTTCTCTCGCATGTAGCGACGCTTACCACAATAGTAAAAAATATGCGAATCATGATGACGATATTCGGGACTGAATCATCAGGCTGATATTTATTTATAAATTTCAAGAGCTCAACAGGTTTTGGAAGTTCGGAGGCTTCTGATGAAACTGTGACAAACCGTTAAGCCTCTTTCGCTCCAGCAGAAATTTGTTTTTATCAATGTCGCTAGGAGTACTATCGAGATTGATTTCGACCTGAGGATTTAATAGCTGGGAAGGCGACAAAAATTCATATCTATCAGCTACATCATGAAGTTGCTCGAATCGGGTGATTATTTCTTGAACAATCCTGTCCAAGGTAGAATAAATTTCCCTTCGTAGCTCTTCTTTGTGTGTAAGTACAGAGTAGTTTCTTTTCTCACCAGGCATCTTTTTCTTATGGCCAATACGTTTTTGAGGTTCTGTACTGATTCTCAGATCTGAGCACACGCTTTCGGCAAAGGTAATGCTGGCTTCAGCGATGTCCTCTCGATTACTGTCTCTAATGTTTTTAGTTTGAGTGAGCAGTCTCGAATAGACAATCCTTGTTTTTGAAGGTAGAATTGCGCATCATTAATTTCAGTTAATACAGGAGCCCAAAGTCCAAGATAGGTGAGAAAATTAAAAGACTGAACAGCAACCAATAATCCACCTGCTTCAGATCTAGTAGATGAATTTTCATCTCTGCTAGTTAATGTCTCCAGAGTTTGAACAGGCAATGAATAGTGACTTCTAGAATACGTTTTTGGACACCGTAGTTTTGACCTTTCATGACCGCAGCATTATCATAGCCTTGACCCCTGCAGTCCATTATGTCTAAGCCATCCGAACGCAGTTTCTCTAGAATCATCTCAGCGATTCCAGCAGCATGCTTGTCCTTTGTGTCGATGAAGTCAATAAAAGACTCACGAACCTGCACCCCGTCATTCTCCATGACAACGTACCGTAAAATTTGATAAGTTTGATCCAGCTGTCAGGTGTACTGTCAAAAATAATAGAGAAATATTTGGCTTGTTTTACTTGCTGTATGATTTGTTTTTAGCGTGATCCCCCAATTTTGTAATAAATTCATTTTGTATTTGTTGAGACATGTATGTATTCGGTCTGGAACAAAGATTAGTTTGAAGCACATGCTCCCTCAAGAGTGGATCGTACTTTGATAATAAATTTACTAACTCTCCAGGTTTTCGTCTCTTGTATAATCAAATCTTGGGCCTTGTTGTTCATATTGTTTCCTACTCTCAGGCGAACTTCAAGTTCCCTCCAAGCAAGCGATGACTCAATGTGAGCTCTGCTGGTCTCATGTTTTTCTATTTTCGGGGATAACCTCCACCACTCATTGAATCCATCTTTGGATTTAAATGAAGATGATGAAATCTTAACAAACGTGGCCCCTTTACATTTAAGGAGGGAGAGGACGGTACTTACGGCCTACGAGCGCTACAAAAGGGGCGACTCTTGGCTACCCACCACAATCTTAGTGCAACAGTGGAGAGAGAGGAACCGCATAAAAATGCGATCGTTCCTCCACATTGCGGCCAATTTGTCAGAATCATCTGGGCTCTCCACTGATAGAATCCCAATTAGAAGGATTAATACTTGCCCTCCGTGGAGGAGATGCCAGCCTCACAAATAAACATGTCCCTTGTAGGGCAAGAGGGAGCCACCAAGAGGCGATTAACACCTGCCATACTCCAAAACTTGGCATCAGCTACACTAAAGTCCTACCCATCAGATGCTATTTTCTGCTACACCGATGGGTCGGTAATGAGGGACCCCGATAGATCTGGGTATGGGGCCCTTATAGACTACACAGACTGGACAGAACCAGAGATGCCAATTTCTGTGTCTGAGCTTAAAAGGATTTGAGGCCCCAGCCAGACTAGTCAGTCTTGAGCACTGTTCATCATTTTGTTTACGTTACAGTATTACAATTAACTTGTTAGTTAAAAAAAAACTTGTAGAAAACAAAGGTTAGCTTATTTAAAAATATTGACATTACAATAGAATTATTTCAAAAATTAAACTATTAAGAATAATAAAGAAATGAATAAATTAACACAATTGTTTAGAGCTAGAGTTTAGAAATATATTTGTAAACTCAATATCTAGATTAAACCAATGGACTAAACAATGAAGTAAAAAAAGGTTGGCCTATCTTCTTCTTCTTCTTTATATTACAGAGCATTGATCAGTGTAGTAACAACATGTACCGTGTGTCCGAAATAAATGTAGTAAATTAGATTCAAACTGTTCTATAGCTTACATTGTATTAAAGAAATAGTCTAGGAGATGAAACAAAATAGCGGCATGACTAGTTTATAAATCGTTAGTTCATGTTTAAAATACAGTAGTTTATGTTTGTTCGTGTCCATACAATTAGTCGTTTTTACTGAAAAGCTCAGGGAAATTAATACACACTGGGGGAATTTTGGTGCCCCTCTCCACTTGGTGCCCTGTGCGGCCCGCACCACCCGCACATTGGTAGCTACGCCACTGGCTAATACAACCCTAACCACTTCAGTAAATGCTACTTCTTTCCATTGGAAAGGGAACTAATTCAATTTATACCTTCACTTCAGTCAAGTACTAAGAGGAAGACAAAGGATGAGGAAGATGAAGAAAGCCAAACTAGATTTACAATTTGTTTTATATCTTCTTACCTTCTGCACATGCATGCTTTTTATTGTACTGTATAGACTCTGCAAGAGTAAGCAATACAAAGTAAACTTAAGGTCAAGAAATTATCCTACAACATACAAAGATATGTCTACAAGTGTCTACATTACCTAATTGTTATTGTAGCAATGTTTTTGTATGGCGTGTCATCAATACTTACCTAGTGCTATTAGAGCATGGAATGGGTTGCCTGAGCTATTAGAGCATGGAATGGGTTGCCTGAGCTAGCCAGGAGAACCAGTGACTTGACGGATAATAACGATTATTATTATTATTAATGCATGACGCGTAGGACGTAATCATCTTCTTTTTTGAAGTAACGTCTGTATCATATAAGATAAGAAGAAGACACCACTAGGTACTCTCTTATTCAATCTCTTGTGGATCTCCTTGCGGCCCATGGAAATAAAGGTCTGTATCAAACTGAATTAACTAAGTAACGCTAGTTAATTTATTATATAAATAAAAAAAAATTGAATCATGTTTTGTTATGGACAATGAATAGGCCTACTTATGCAAAGTTTCAACTTGATCCGAGAATGGGAAGTGTGGTGGATATTGTGTACGAAATTTGTATCTGTCGTTTGTAGATTTTGAATTATAAGATTAAAATTACATATAAATATAAACATGTATATAAATACAAAAAATTGGTATTGTTTCAGCATAAAAGGGGTGATAAGGATACATAGTATTTACAGTCAAGATTATCACCCTGTAATGATCTCACCGCTCAATGTCTTTTACTATCGGAATAGTTCAAAACTTTGATATACGTTTATAATGTAAAAGATTTTTTTTTATTACCTAACTTAAAAAGTGCTTAGGTTATTTGAATTATCTTTCTTTTACTTCTAAGAAAACCATTTATAATCTCTTATAGTTCATACTAATGCACTATAGAACTTATGAGCTATAATTAGCCAAACATATATCAGGAAATATTTTTAGCCCAAATCGTAAATAAAGAATTGGATTGTCTAGTTACATCAACGAAAACATCCTCCTTTTCTGGATAATCTCTTGTCCAATTCTGAAACAAAAACAAACACATCAATATTTTGGTTGAAAATATTCAAAACAGCAACAACCAAATAAATTGTAATAAATTTTATCCAAAAGTAAACATTGTACATTTCAGAATACAAAGTACACACATGCCCCATTAATTTGATGTCAGATTATAATTTCTCATTCTATTCATTTCTAATGCTAGTTCATTATTGCAAGGAGTCTTACCAGTGAGCTTTAAACAATCAAGTTCCTTTATTAACACCCCCCCCCCCAATGATTTCTACATAAGACGCAGGGCGAAATGTTCATTTGCGTCTATTTTTCTATTCAATTCACAAAATAAACATTTGAGTCGAGTGGGGGGATTCCCGCTGAAGCCGTGTTAAAAATAAAAATAAATAAGCTGAATTTAATTTTAAGATGATATATTTTGAAAAGTTATAACGGTCAAACCAGAGTTTTCACCGTGATGCCTTTTAGTTGTTTTTTTTTCACACAAAATATAGATTACATTAACTGTCAAATTTGTAGGAAAATCGTTAGAGCTGTTTTCAAAATGCCGTCCAGTTTTCAGTTTCAAAAACGTTTTGAACCCATGGGAGATGCAAGATAATTTCAGGAATTGTAAAACTGATTGGCCGGATTTGAAATAAACCTGGAGACATTGATAAATTTAGCTCATATTATTAAAGAAGTCAATGAAGAAAATCAATAGCAAGAATCTCACAATCTAATACGAGAATGTGTTACACGTCATGAAATAGAAATCTTTCTCAGTGGAGAGTTTGTACAACTTTGATAAAAGAGTATTGCCTGTGACTCCCCACTTTTGAAATAGTGTTAAATCTTTCTGGAATCCTCTAATTCCCTATCTAATTCTTTTTTTTTCTCATCTAGATTCCATCCATCATTTTCATTATAAGTGTCTGCTAAGAAAGTATATTTACCTTGAAAATGCCCAGTACGTTCTTGATTACAAATTTACACTTTGTTTCCCATTCGGCTTTGACCTGAAAAGACACAATTCAATACTAATAGTTATTAACAAAATTATTCATAATTTTGAAGATTAGGTTACATTTTAAGTAAAAAAAAAAAAAAAAAAAAAAAGGGGAAAGAACCGCATAATTACTGTCATATATGCCATATATCTCAATGCTGCAAGATTTATCTCCATTTATATACATAAAACAAAATTAAATAATTACCGCTTATTAATTAAACAATTCGTTTTTTTTTTAAAGGAATCATTTATAGTCTTCGACAATAAATAATTGTGCAAAGTTTCAACTTAATCCGAGAATAGGAAGTGGGTGAAAAAACGTGTTTAAATTTCTACCAGGCAGACAGAGTGAGTTGATGTAAGAATTTAGATATATAAAAACAAATCTAGTCCTACAATGTCTAGAACTACAACAAAAACAACACATTTTGTTTTAACGTTTCAAACCTCAGTTAGATATGAAGTGGAAGGCAGGAGGGTAGGATTCAAACTCGGGAACTCGAGGAAAGTCGGAACTGCCTAGCACACGAGGGTGTCATGTGGCCAACACAATGATCAACCTTTACTTTGCCCAACGAATGTCAGGTACCTATTTAAGTTTGAGTGGACTCTAGTCCCATCGGTTCGTAAGCCAAACGCTCTACCACTCAGCCAACACCCCCCCCCCCGCCGTATTCAGTTCAAGTTTAAGATAAAGTGGATATATTGATTTAGATCAAAGATATTCTGGGCCGATCATTGTGTTTTTACCAGCATTAACAGTATAACACACGATAACATTATACAGACACTACCGAAGTATTGACTTCACCAAGCTTCTTGGTACTTCCAGGCAGAGGCGTAGTGAGCAAAGCGTGTGCCCGGGGCAAGGTACTTTTTTGGCGCCCCCCTCCCCATTTTCCATAAACATCACATAAAAATATAGGCTGCGTGTGGCGCCCCTGAAGGTGGCGCCCGGGGCATCGTGCCCCCCCCTACGCTTCTGCTTCCAGGTGCGAGAAAAAGTTTTAGAAGACAACAATTCAGAGAATAACAGTAACGTTGACATTTCCTTCTTCAAGACTTCACAAATAGTCACAACCCAAATCTGGTGGAACTTGGGCGTAAGGAGAAATTCCTGTCCTTTAGTTTATTAGAAGTTGTACAAAAGTTATCCTTAAAAAAACCCAACTAAAACGTAGCTGAAACTGAGAAAAACAAATTGCATAAGATTTGGCCATGTAGATCATACATTATTTCATTTACCATTTTAATTTGGTCCAGGAAATAAGCTATTTAATCTGTTAACAAGGGGATAATGTGGCCAGTGCTAGCATTGTCAAGCTGTCTCTAATTTGCACTTTGAATGTTTCTAGCCAGAAAAATGGATAGACATCAGGGCATATTACAGCTTCCTCCAGCACTCCAACTGGGAGACCTCATACTAAAGATGTCTTTCATTTTCGTGCTCTTTGGATTAGCAAGAAGACAATGTTGCATCTGGTCACTGTCTCCTTTTTCTTTAATACTCTCTGAACAAAAATGTTAAAATTTCACATTTCTGTCTTTAGTCTCAATTTTCAAGATGGCGTTGAATTGCAAGACACGTCGTCTGCTGAAATCGAAAAGGCACCATCTATACTAGAAATATACAAGTGAGATAGTTCCTTTCCGCTCCCAGCAGAAGACATGGAAAGGTCGTCAGAGAATAGTTCTAGGTGAGGTAGCGATTCTTTTAAGATTACAAAGGATAATCAGGAATCGTCTAGTTAGTCCAGAGCATTCAAGTTTCCCTTTGCTTCGCAGTATGGAAGACTTCCTTCAAGATGATTGCCTGGCAATGCACTTTTAACTTTAGAAATGATTGTCTTTTCTTTGAATTCTATTTCCGAAATCTAATCCAGCTGTTAGTCTTAGTCCTTATTCTTTTTCTTGTACATTTTGTCATATTATAACTCCATATATATGAATAACATTTTTATATCATGGACGAGTGTCATAACAGTCTTATGATAAATATGATTTGTTTGAAAGTTATTGTGCCCTTAGTATTTTAATAACTTATCATTATCAACTTATCATTACAATATCATTTTATACGGCTGAACAAAATCACCATTACCATAAAAAAGGAATGAAGACTAAAAAGTAGAGAAGCAGTAATACATAAAAACAGAAATGTAATTTACAAAAGTTCTTAACAAAATGTAATGTAACAAACAAACAACCTAGATAAAGGCAAATTTCTTATTCCATATGCTAGAGAAAATTAGTAGAAGTGCGAATGTCTGAATCAGCCAGGGAAATCAATGACTAAGCAGAGTTTAAGTCTTTAATTAAATTCACGACTAGATTTAAACGTAGATAGGTGCAAGACACAATTATCTCCTTTTCAATTCACAGCTGTAACTTTAAATATGCAAATAATGGGCACCGTATTTACTATAAAAATGAAGTATACTACTAGAAATGATAAGTAAGGATGTTAGTAGGTAACACATATTACTGTATGAAAAATAATGTTCATTTCCCCTTCATTACTAAAACAATGTTTGTATGTGGTCATAATTTATGCCTAAACATTGACTAGATCTCGTTCTGACAACTCGCATAATCTTACTTATTTTCGACGTCGATAAACAGTGCAAATGATCATGAACTATAAAAAATCCTTAAAAATAAAATAGTTAATATTCCTCTACTTTCTTCTGAAATAAAATTGAAAACAAAGAGAGTTTAGATATGTACTAATGTATATATATATATGTTATATTATTATTATATATTATTATATATATATATGTATATATATATATCATAATTTATTAAACAAAAACAAAACATTCAAATATACTTTAAAAAAAAATACAATACCTCCATTACACAACTCAAAATGACAAAATATTGAAGAAAAAAAAAGCAGACCCCCCCCCAAAAAAAAAAAAAAAAAAAAAACTATTAAAAACAAAATTAATGAAGCGTACAATGGCACCGTCAGCTCGATGTACCAACGTCGTTGCCTATTTGGTCAAAGTTGTGTACAGTTATGTAATTGTATTATTATTTATTGGTAGTTTTATTTTATACAAATCTGAAACAGGATCTAGAGTTGTCTAAACTTTTGATTTAAAACTAATAACATCTTGTCTAGACCTAGATCTACTTATAGATCTAGAAACTAGATGAAATCTATATTAGATTTACGTAAAACTATAAACAAAACAAATATAATCGATTAGTAGAGCAACTTTAAATTTGATAAACAACTTTGTTATCGGTACACTACAGCTGACTACGTTATGTTTTATTTTTTTTATAGCCAAATTTAAATGTATGTTTTTTTCTTTGAAAAATTATATCGGTCAAACTAGAGTTTTTCCCCGTGTGGCCAACGAGCTAGTAATTCATTTCTCAGAGGTTTACATAAACTGTTTAATGTTTAGAAAAATTGTTAGAGCCGTTTTTGAGATCCTCAACAAGGTTCCATGAAGTTCTGACTTCTGACTAGTGAGTATGCCTTTAGTTCAAAAGTAATATCAGTTGTAAATAATCAACCCTTTTAAACAAACCTGATTTTTGGTTCGTGTGTCGTCTGGTTATTATTTTCAACATTTTAACTCAACATTCAATAAAAATATTTTTTTTTATTGATATAAACATCTCAAGAACAGTCACTCTGTCTTTTTTTAAATCAAGAAACTATCACATGATCAATGCACCTTCCCTTTATGTTTAAATTTCAGATGACATGATAGTAATAGAAATAATAAATAAACAAATATAATGTGAATAATATAAAAAGATAAAACAGTGGCTTGCTGGGTTTCTCACTAACCTTTACTTCAGTAGAATCTTCCGAACTTTCAGAGCTGTCGTCATCATTTTTCTTCTGGTTAAAATAGAGACAAAAATAATCTACCAATCTATCTATCTATATATATATCCATCTATCTATCTATCTATCTATCTATCTATCTATCTATCTATCTATCTATCTATCTATCTATCTATCTATCTATCTATCTATCTATCTATCTATCTATCTATCTATTATCTATCTATCAATCTATCTATCTAACTCTCTATCTATCTATCTATCTATCTATCTATCTATCTATCTATCTATCTATCTATCTATCTATCTATCTATCTATCTATCTATCTATCTATCTATCTATCTATCTCTATCTATCCATCCATCCATCCATCCATTCATCCATCCATCTATCTATCTATCTTTCTTTCTGTCTGTCTGTCTGTCTGTCTTACACATACATATATTGCAATTGAATGATAATTTAAAAAAAAACAAACCAACTTACTAATGGTGGAGGGACAAATGCGAATGCATTAACAACCTGTATAACAATGGAATGATATTAATGTATGTCAGATATTTTCATCCGTAAATTAATTAATTCATATATTAACAAATAATAAAAAAAAAGTTTTTGAAAATCACTGTTGGTGTAAGAAGACGCTGACCTACCAGAATGAGCAGCACGAGGCCTACTGAAAGTTTGAGATTCATACTGAATTCACCTGTAAATATACACAAAATATTTACTGGTCGTTTAGATAACATAAATAAATGCTCTGCATATTGTTTCTATTATATTACACTTCATATTCTTGAAAAAATACCACAATATAGTTTAATTATCGATATCAAATTGTTGCGATTTTCAACTTAAAACAAATTTATTTGAAGTTACCTTTTTTTTTCAAACATCCTCCCTCGTGTAGGATAGAGTTTAAATTAAATATTAAAAAAAATTGATTTAAAAACTGCAGCACGGAATCCGTTTTCCAGATACTTCCCCCACCCCCACCCCACTATACTGGTCCACAAAAATGATTGTAGGCCTACCATAGTGCACTGATCATGCTATAAGCATGAAATTTGCACTAAACAAAAACAATTTTTAAAAATATTTCCTATCGCACACATTTATTATAGTTAGACTTCATCTATTAAAAATCAATTACATGATTGATTTAAATTAATTGATGCCATTTCATTCAATAGGTATAAGGTTTGGCTTTTTTTTAAAAATATTTTTAAATATATTTTTATGTTTTACTTCCCATATTTTCTATAATAATAAAAAAGTTCATTTTTAAAACGCTGTTCACAAACACATCGTTGGCTGAAGGTACTTTAATACCACACAAGATGTAAACACTAGGGTTAAAATGACAACCTAATCTAAAAAAGTTATAAACAGATAGGTCTTAATGTTCGTCGAAGTTACTCAAGCATGTTGTGTTCTATGAGCCTATAATTTGTTCCCTTTTCTTTTAGAGCTCAATCGTGTCCACCCTGCTGGATGCCTGGATTAGTTGGGGAAAAGTAAATGTGGTTGGTCATTGTGCTGGCCATATAACACTCTCGTAAATCGTGTGCCACAGGAATAGATGATCTTTACATCATCTGCCGTATAGATCGCAAGGTCTGAAAGGGATACATTTGTTCTTCGCTATTGGCAGAAAATCGTAATTAATAACAATAGGTCTAAGTAAAAATGTAAACACGCATACTAACTTTTCATGCCGATGTATCTGACATGCAATAATGTCTAATGTTATCATAGATGATGATGAGTAGACATTTTCTCCCACAGTTTAAACCAAATTTCCAGTGCATTTTTTGAAAATCCATCAAGTTTTTTTTTTCACGAACACGCAGTAATAGTCCATACCAACACAAAGTTTCACAAATTTCTTTACGCAGATCGTTCAGTTCTTTGCGGTTTTATATTCACACAAGACTCTGCAGAGGCGCCGCCAAGGGGTGGGTATAGCTACTCACCCCATTTTAAGAATTTCGTTTAGTAAAAAAATATTTAATTTATATAATGGTCAATGCATTTCTCTTTTTTTCCAGGGGCGTAGTTCGACTGAAGAGTACTATAGGTCTAGGCAAAAATTGTTACTTCAAAAAGACCCCCAAGAACTCTTGATAGAAGATTTGCAAACTAGAATGGGACGCCCCTGAATAAACGTAAACTCCCTCTCTTTAAAATGTCCCCAGCGCAACTCTTACCCCCCCCCCTTGCTTAACCACTCATTTTTGTTTGACCCTAAATTATATGGGCCCATGCTCTACAGTTCTATTGTTTACAAGAAAGGTGACTTCAGTGACGTAGATTTAAGCTAATTTTACGCCCCACCCCTCTCCATCGACCCCAGCTTTACTCGTAAGATTTTAAATGAAAGGCCCTGCACTCTATCATTAACCTATACCTCATACGTTATCAATCCGGGTTATGGAAGAAAATTGCAAGGTATACATAACTACTGGCCTCATCTGATAATTATATTCAGGTATACATAATTATTTATTATTTTTTTTTTGGGGGGGGGGCATTCTATGGAAACAAGATTTAGTTTTTATTTTAATAGAGTTTTTTTTTTAGTTAATTTTTTGCTCATGATATTGAAATGAAAAAAAAAATGTAAATAAATAAAATGGGTGCCTGACATTAGTTAGGGAAAAGTAAATGCGGTTGGTCGTTGTGCTGGTCCTATAATACCCTCGTTAACCATGGGCCACAGAAACAGATGACCTTTACATCATCTGCTCTCAATATCGCAAGGTCTAAAAGGAGAACTTTCTTTTCTAACGACAAGGGTAAAGAACGGGCGATTATGAAAGAAACCCTTAAAACTGTCACCCTTAAAACTGTCACCCTTGAAACTGTCACCCTTGAAACTGTCACCCTTGCGTGGTAAAGTGGCTGTACTATTCAGTTACTTTGTGAAATATAGCTAGTCTAATACCGTCATGTAACATATGGACCAAGCATTCTTATGTTTTCTCATGAGGTCACAGAAAAGCTACGAGAAGTCTAATACAAAAACTCTAGTGGACCACGCTAGGTCAGCCCTAGCCGCACATTACATACTTACTCCATCACACTTAATTAGCTTTCATAACAGTGACTAAGAATTGTGTTGTCATTGCACTTTTGAGTGAATGGAAAATATTTATGGAGTCTTCTGTAACCTATTTCAAGTTGCACTTCTTTTCTTTAATGTACCTATCAATTAGGCATTTCAACACACAAAGACCTGGAACACATATTGCTCGTCTCTGTCCATTATTCTTTCATTAACAGGCTTGATATCTTCCCATCTTCCCATCACTTCTCATATCTGCCTCTTTTTTTTTCTGTTATTTTCCCTGCAGAAATCTCCTTGTGATCCATCAGGACCCTGCAATATAGCCATACAGTTTAAGTTTGCGTTTTTCGACGATACATCATAATGGGTCCCGATTGCCATTTTGATTCAGTTACGGATTTCCAAGTTTGTGATGCACTCTGTGTAGTGATGTATGAACATCACTATTTTATGGCTAGAAATTTCCTCTCTAGTTCCACAGTTTCCAAGACACGCAATCATACAAGATTGTTACATCAGTGTGATTTTCGTGCTAATCGCTACAACTTTTTCTTTCCGTATCGTAATAAGCTTCGCAACTGATGTTGTGAACTATGCCACTCTGGTTCCTTCGTCTGAAACGATAGCTCCTATATTTTGATTGGTCATAATGTGTGATTTTTCGACAATGATTTGTATACCACAGACGACGGAAGACTTATCTAGAACTTTCTTGTGATCATCTGTGACTTTCCCAAATTTTAATGAAGTAAATACTGACTTGCTCCTATCACCATTTCTTAAAATACTTTGACACATATGTGCATGGCTATGTATGTATAATGCATTAATAGCTAATACGTAAGGCTTGTTTTCGTAGGTATATAAATATATAACTATAAATAAATAAGATATAAAATCTGACAAAGATACAGACAGATAGCACAAGCACTATAATAGCTTTTGTCTAAAAAAAACAACACTTTCAGATATTTGCTGGAATACTTACAATCAACTACCTATGATGATTCAAGGAACAGTAACTCGGGAAGAAAGTCACCTACAATTATACTCCTTATTCCCACCCTTCGTTCCACCTTATAAAGTGTGATACAAGGCAGGAAATGATAGATTATTCAATCATTGACATTCTCAGTTGATATCAAATAACTACACAATTAAAACATAATTACACGTGATGTATCTATTTTCTCTGAAATCACTGCGTCTATTGGAGATAATCATTATCTTGTGGATATTATATAACTATAAAGGAGTGAAAGCTAACAATCTAAAATTAAATTGGGATTTACTAGTGGTCTGATGTTTTCATTTCTCTAGATCAAGTAGTCTGTATGTTTCTAATAATGTAAGGTTTAACTAGTTCCTAAGACCTGGTAATCTAATAATGCAAGCTTGACCAGCTTTAGATAATTGAAAGTCCTAGCCGAAATGAATTTTGGTGGCACCAAATGAAATAGTTAAATAAACAAGATTACAAAGAGAGTTTGTGTTATCACACAAACTCAGAGGCGGCCCCCGTCGGATCCCTATTTGCAAATAATATTCAAGACGTGATTTTGTTTTGATTGTCAAAAGTAATAATTTTTGGCGTTGGAAAAATGTTTTTTCTGTAAAATATTTTACATGTTTCGAATGACGACGTGGGATGGCACTGAGCAGTTATGAACCTGAGACCGTTGAGATAATCAGGCCAGTCCGCAAATCGCACGACCAGCCATTGCTGTTAACTTAATAACAAAACTAATAGCGTATTTTTGATAAAGAGATGTATTACACATTTTCGGCATGACAACTAACGAATATGCCAGACGAGCGATTTTAGATAATATTGTGGCATTGTTTTGTAATTTAAAAAAATAGAAAAGAACAAGTATCCAGATCTAGTGTATAAAATCTAGATTTTTCCTGGATCCAAGTCCCTTGAAAGTTCTGACTTGAATAAACGTATTGTCAAAAAAATTATTTAATTCAAATGTAGCTAGAGAAATAGAAAATCTTGAACACACTATCTAGCTAGTATGTCTTTTTTTGATACGAGAAACTTGGCGAGATTTTCGAGTTTTAGAAGCATTTCCTTTATGTCACACGGCCAAGTTAGACTAAAAATGTCTTTATCAATACGAGAACGTTGGCGAGGTATAATAAGCTTTAGTGCACCGAGTTCTTATTAAATTTAATTTAAAAACTTCATTCCATATGACGTCAAAGGAAAAAAATTGGATGACGCCACACGGCCTAGTTCGACTCAAAATGTTTTGATGAACACGAGACGAAGGTTCATAGATATAGGGGAAACTTTACATGCTCAAATAAATACGTACACACACACACACACACACACACACACACATATATATATATATATATCAGGATAAAAGCCGCATTTTTTATGCTTTTTGTCTGTCAGTTTGTCTGTCCTTCATATTGAAATGGAAAAAAAGATATATATATATATATATATATATATATATATATATATATATATATATATATATATATATATATATATAGATAGATAGATAGATAGATAGATAGATAGATAGATAGATAGATAGATGGCTAGTTAGATGGTTCTGAAGGATGACGATATCTGACAGCAATATTATGGCTCTTCCCTTTTAGAGTTTTTCAGTTTTTTTAAATAAGATTTTAAAAATATTTTTCTCGTTTCCTCTGAATCTATTGACCCACCTCTCCCACCCCTTTTTTTAATTTTTAGTTGTAAAATAATCTTTTCTTTTTCTGTCTTCTTAGATAAGCCTATCTAGGAAAAGACATTACTTCCATTGTTCTCAAAGCTACTACATCGTTAAGTTACGTCCCTTTAAACACGTCCAGTCTACATGACGGCATCGTATTATAAGAGATGGGTCGCAACCCTTCAAAATAAAGTAGGATGCCAAGAGTTAATTATCTTTATCATTTAAAGTGCGTCTTTCACAAGTTTCATTATTGCTTGGGCAACATTTATAGTATCAATGAATCCACATCTCCACACAATTGTGACTTGAAACTGTAAAGAACTTATAGAATTTACATAGATCTACTAGATAACAGAGATCCGTGACCTATATAGCAATAAATATTGCGATTCCCCGAGCTCAACATTTCTTACTAAATAACAGTTATCCAGGAATATCTTCTCTACCCAACAATTAGATACAAGGAATGAAGTCGCTGGGTTCTTACCTTAATCCTCTTTCTCTGGTAACCTCAAATTACATGTCTACTAATTATGTAAACCTCCAGGGTCTGTTTCACTAGATAGGTACATTTTTTTTATCAATTCACCACTATTGTTACCTGCAGCAGAGCTATGATTCTAGCATATAGCACGATAAATATTATACTATATGGTTTTAATGATAGAGTGCAGTATGTTAGGTGGCTAAACAGATCCGGTTGTGAAATCTATCTATCTATCTATCTATCTATCTATCTATCTATCTATCTATCTATCTATCTATCTATCTATCTATCTATCTATCTATCTATCTATCTATCTATCTATCTATCTATCTGACTGTCACCACATATTTACACACACACAATGACTGACAATAATAATTTGTACTTACAGGTGACCGCTATCTATCTCTCTTTCTCTCTCTCTCTCTATATATATATATATATATATATATATTTGACTGTCTGTCTGTCACACACATATTTACACACACACAATGACTGACAATAATAATTTGTATTACAGGTGAATGCTATCTCTCTCTTTTTCTCTCTCTTTCTCTCTCTCTCTCTCTCTCTTTCTATCTATCTATCTATCTATCTATCTATCTATCTATCTATCTATCTATCTATCTATCTATCTATCTATCTATCTATCTATCTATCTATCTATCTATCTATCTATCTATCTATCTATCTATCTATTTATCTATCTATCTATCTATCTATCTATCTATCTATCTATCTATCTATCTACCTATCTGATAGTAGAGCCCATAAATTCTAATGTATAAATGCAAGGGCCCAGGCTGATTCAATCACCACTCCCCTATCACTAATTCTCCCACTTGCGGTGGACGAAAAGAATACAAAAAATTAACCAATTATTTATTCACTTGCGCCTAAAGTACTAAGCTTTTTTTTTACTATTGAAACCGCAGCGGTTAAAACGCACTAAGTACAATATACTTCTTTCTGTTTTCAAGCACTATTGAAACTCATTGTTTGTCTAGCTTTCATTTGCACATCTTGGCGCGCAATTTCCTTTTGAAGACACCATATAAACAATTACTTTTTTGATATGTCATATGAAGCCGCTACTGACTGAATCCATGTTTTTGTGTGTAAAAACAAAATGACATGTTGGTAAAACGTCAGTTTTTTGTGTATGGAGGGCGGAGGTTTAAAAAAAAGATAATACAATAAACAAACTGAGCGATAAATACAAAGTAACATGTAGATTGTGAAATTCTTTAAGATTTAAGAAGAGAAAGAAAAGTCCAAGATTTTGTGTAGGATTATTTATGAAGGGGTGTTGGCGGGGAATGCGAGAAGAATTCTCAAGCCAAAAGTATGTCTAAGTGAGTGGGAGGTCGATAAAATCGGGCCATTCTAATTCATCGAATTCAACGTCCTAGACATGGGTCAAAATTATGTCAGGGGGGAGAGAGTTAAAATGGGAAAGGTAATGCTGAGGTTTGGATCTTTCCATGCGCAGGATGCAATATTAGATAACAAATTAAAAAAAAAACCTCTCAATACTGCCAGATTTAATTATCTTTTTCTATATATAACAAAATTAATCAATTACCACTACTCGATTGACTGTTTTTTTTTTTATGATACATGTGGTTGTCATGGACAATGAATAACTGTACACAATTTTCAACTTGATCCGCAAAGTGGGAGAAAAAACGTGTCAAATAATCCTGCCAAACAGTTAATATAAGCTTTATAAAAAGGGTTTAGGTTAGAAAGTGTCATAGAGCCTTTCCACTATTTCGATAAAGATCTGAAAAGACCAAAGAATACTCAAGATTGTATGCAGGGCTATTTCCCATGACGTAAAAAATGGGGGGGGGGGCGTAAGTGCTACCCGGTTATCTGTCATCGACTTCACGGACAAAAAGTATATGTTTGGGGAAACGGAGGGGGGAGGCTTAATGAAGCGAGCCGTGCCTATCACACCTAACAGATACAAAACTTTTCTTAGTAGCGGGGGGAGGGGAAGGTGGTCAAGGAGATTGACATAGAAGAGAGTTGTGTTGGGGTGTAGCGTTTTAACTCTTTATCTCCGTAATTATTTTTTCACATTCTGACGGAATTCTTCATTTCGCTCATTACTATTTCACTACCCTGTTATGATTAAGCTTCAATAACATTTTTGTTTGTTATCAGAAAATGTTTTATTTTGGTATAGAATCAAAGGGGAATGCATGCTCTTTTTGTATAACACAAAGTAAAGTTTATAAAATTAAACATTTTTTTAAAATTTAATGAGGTCAAATCAACAATGGTCTCATCAATTAGGAGACAAAGAGTTAAAGCTGGTCGTTCTTTCAACGTAACATATACTAGATTTCACGGACCTAAAGGGGGATTGTTTTTTTTGTCAGAGGGGAAGGGGTGTACGGCCAAAGTATTATGTCAGCATTTGCAGGATGTACCAAGAACAACAAAAGGGTTCAGGCCAAACAATATTTTAGTCTGTCAGATTTTTAACAATTTATATATGCATTTGATTATTTATTATCCAATCTTAACCCAGAATGCCTAATAAGAAAAACATAAAATATACTTAAAAAAAAAACAACAAAAACGGCTTATACAACATGTACTTGTATCAATTAGTTTGGATCAGTCATGTAGTTACACTTACAATAGATGTAGACCAACAACAATAGATCTGCACGATTAATAATAATAATAACGATTTTCCTAGAAATTTTACAGCTAATGTATATTGCTGAGAAAAGAATTACTAGCTCTTTGGCCACATGGAGAAAAACTCACGTTTGACCATTATAATTTTTCAAAGTAAAAATAAATAAATGTTAATTTGACTGAAGACTAAATCAAGGTCTAGATCATACAATGGTTCTGAGAGGACCATCGCGTTCTTGAAAGGACTGTCGCGTTCTTGAAATGACTGTCGCCTTCTTGAAAGGACTGTCGCCTTCTTGAAAGGACCATCGCGTTCTTGAAAGGACTGTCGCCTTCTTGAAAGGACCATCGCGTTCTTGAAAGGACTGTCGCGTTCTTGAAAGGACTGTCGCGTTCTTGAAAGGACTGTCGCGTTCGGAAAATCCGAATGTAAGAGAAGACGTATATATATATATATATATATATATATATATATATATATATTTGTTTTTCTTATATTTACGATGTACATTTAAAAAAATAAATATAGAGCCATTTGAAGTGTGAATCTCTGGGCGTTAAATCCGGCCCTGAGCTTGAGTAGGTTCCTAGGTCTAGTGATCAATGATGTACATGGGTTGTTTGGGCGTTAGTGAAATGACCAACAATAGTTAGACTTATCTCTTCACTCGCAAGACGCCTACTACGTATTGAGTGACTTTCTTGCATATCATTCAAGCACATTAACATAGGATTGTTCCTCTGCTCTTAACTAGCAACCGATAGGGATAATTCTCATCGGGGATAAATAAACAATAATTACACTGTTAAGGTGGGGAATGTTTCGACCTAATCCCCTTGGCGTGGGCACGATTTAGAAATACAATAAATATGTAATGATAAGTTTGAAAACCTTTTAAAAAAATGAAATGGAGATATCATTATTAAAAAAAAAGGCCATGTGTCATTTATTTCAAATTAATGTCTAAAAATAACTAGTTAATCACCTGATTTCTGCCGACATTGTTAATCAACATGTCTGAATTATATCTTTAGGACAATGGGAGATAATAACACACAATTAAAGGGGATTAATTTCAACGCCCTAGTAGTTCGAACTGTAAAGTATAAAAGATGTTTAGAGAGTGAGAAGAACATCATATTCTGTCTTCTCCTAGGCTAACGGACCCTACAGGTAAGTTTATAAAAATTATGCACATTTTTTATATAGGGCAACCGCTGTTGTCTACAAATAGAATGTATATTTTAATTTTTGAAATGTGCTTATGCATTGATGGTATATGTGAATATTTATAGATTTTCATGTTATTGACATATGCTTTGACTGAATTTTCTTTGATACTTATTTGCATAGCTTAGTTCAGGGGTGGGCAACCTTTTTCTATCGAGGGCCACATTACACAAATTTGGGGAGTGGGGGCCGAATATACATATGTAATGTATATATAATGTATATATAATGTACTTACAACTTAGAAAAATACGCTAGCTAACTGTACAATGTATTTTAATTCACATTTATATTGTGTTATACATTTACATTTAATTTTTTACACTCCCAATAGAGGGAGTTGGCGATTTCTGAAACTAATTTTGCGATAATTTCTTTTTATTTTGTTATCGTCTGTTTACATCTCACAATTTCACCACAAACGAACAGTTGTACTCAGTGGCGTCTCTAGGGTGGGTGTTTGTAGGTTTTGAATGTGCCCTGGCTACTGCACTGCCGTAAGTCCGGCCCTGGTCAGTATATGCGTGTGATTGCACAGGCCTATGTGCTTTGACTCCATTGGTTCTCACAATGATATTTAATGTTTTTTGTTGTTGTTTTTTTTATATTCCTCAGAAACAAGATGTTGTCCAAATCGCTTCTGTTCGCCCTGGCAATATTGCTAATTTATATTACAGTCGAAACTTACTCGGTAAGTAGCCACCAAAAGATGGATGTTATATAATCGAAAATGTTTAGCTTTTTTTTTTAATTACCAAATTAAACAGTTTTATGATTCTTTAAATTTGATTATGAAGAATACGACTTGAAATATTTGATGGTAAATGATTGTGTAGAAAATGATTATGTGATAAATGATTGTGTGGAAAATGATTGTGTGGAAAATGATTGTGTGCAAAATGATTGTGTGATAAATGATTGTGTGCTTTATGATTTTGCGCTTCATAACTTTGCTACACAGAAAGTTTCGCTATTCTTTAACTCGCTTCCAAACTGATCACGTGGGCAGGATTGGAGGTGAAGAAACAATAAAGCAAATCCAATGACCAGTCATTTCAAATAAAAAAAAAAAACATCAATGTATCTTTATTCAACGTTAATAGCGCAGTCTGTAAGCCGTCTGGACGTTGGATCTACTGTCGGGGCGGGGGTGTATTGCTTACAAACCTTTTTTTTTCCGATTTCCGCTTTATTTTCTTTATTTACAAAATACCTTTTTGTTATCTTTTAAAATACTTTTTTTTATTTATGTATATGTATATTTATAATCAATGTGAATAATTTGTTTTTGGTTGTAAACTAGCATGTATATAGTGAATGGAGGAAGTTTGACTTGTCCAGGGCTGGCTGAGGGAAACTTTCATGTTCTCTTTACTTGAAAGAACTGACTTTTAAGCCCTATATGTCTTTTGTTTCTGTGTGCGGGCGTGTGTGTGTGTGTGCGGGTGTGTGTGTGTGTGTGTGCGGGTGTGTGTGTGTGTGTGTTTATTAATAACAACGTTTTTTCTGTCCCTGCAGTATCCACGCAAAGGAGGTCAAGGCCCTAAAGAAGTAAGTGCAAAAACATTTCCACATAATGGACCTCATTCACCAATCGTTAACAAACAACATTATAGCCACGTGATAATATTGATAAAACAATGAAAAAAAAAACACGTAGCACGTGACAGCCTTTATGGATTGCGTATTTTGTATAGAAGAGATATAGGACAACGAAGAATTAGCAAAGGTGGTTTCGCTATGAGGACTGTTTGATGATTTAAATATTATTTAGAAACAACGTTATGTAACGAGATAACTTTGGGTCTGTGTTACATTCCTTCCTCTGTGAACTGTACTTTAGTTACGAAATCTGCTTCTTAGTAAAATTTTATTCAATTTAACATAGTTTGTAAACAAATTGTTTTACGATTTTTTTTCTCTTTTTTTTTCGGCTCTAAATAAATTTTCGTTTAAGAACAAGCTAACCGTCCTAGAATGACATTTTCTTTGTAGAATGTCATTTCCCGTGCATGACATTTCCTTTCTTGAATGAAATTTATCTTTCTTGAATAACATTAATCTTCCACGAATGACATTTTTATTCTCAAATGAAATTTCCCGTCCACTAATGTATCGTCTGCTAATCTTTTGTTTGCAAGGGAAGCGTTGGCCGAGAAAAAAGTCAAGGAAAGTCGAAAGGAAAAGGGAGAGGAAAGGTTAGTTTGTCTGAACATTTAAAAAAAATTAATTTTTTACTTTAATTTAACTTTCAAGGTCACTCGCCGACCCGCAGCGTAGCATACGCCGCCATTTAGTGACGGGTGAACACTTCCTGGGAGGTTGGGCGACGTAGATAATTATATATACAGATAAGATTACTTGTTCTTCCCCGCTCAACTTTTTTTTTCTGAGCCGCGCTCTCTGTCGCTGTGAAAATTACTTGGGATAACTCTAGTCCGACTTGCAGAAATAAATGAGTTATATTTCCATGACTTTTTCATTGAGAGTTTGATAGTCGACGTGCGCGCGTCTTGTCCAGCATGGTTGGGCAATGTAGAGAAATATATATATATATAGTCTAGAAAAGGGGATGGGGAGAAGAAAGAGAGGAAAGAGAAAAAAGATAAAAAGAAAGAGAGGATAGAGAAGAAAGAGAAGAAAGAGAGGAAAGAGAAGAAAGAGAGGAAAGAGAAGAAAGAGAGGAAAGAGCGTTTATCAGAAACATGGAGCGGTAGGTTCTTAATGTACACATCTCCATACCTCAAGCATTGTACGAGGTGAGTTCTAAAGTGACCAAAGTCTATATTTCTCAGGACATTCTCTGACCCACGAACCCCACTCGCGAGGCGATGCCAACTCCAAACTTCTACTCATTTTGCATATTGAAACCTCGGTTTTAATGGACATCAATCTTTGATGAGGCGGTCCTCGACTCGTGGGTAGAAAATTTTTATTGCCACCTATGGCCGAAAACATTTGAGCACCACTGACATAGAGCCTGGCTCTATATACAAGTTGCAGAATCTAGATGTATTATCTTTTGTTTGAAAATATCTTTTGTGTAGAGTCACACCAACAGTCTGCTCACCTTAAGATCAGAAACATTTAAAAATGGAGATTTGTACAAAGCTTATATCAACTCACTCTGTCGGTCTGGTACAAATCTTGTATAGGTTTTTTTTTTTATCCCACTTCCCATTCTCGGATCAAATGGAAACTTTGCAAAAATTATTAATTGTCGATGACAACACATGAATAAAAAATGAACCAATTAGTTATCGAATCATTTTTAATTAATGAAATATTTAATTAATTAATGTGTGTTTTATTAAAAAAATGGAGATAGCTCTTGCAGTATTGAGAGAACCATGCAGTAATTGTGCTGTTCTTATCCTTATATAAGCGTCGTTTTTTTTTTATTTAAATACTTTTATGTTTTTTAACACATTGTGCGCCTCCTTACTCTTCCAACGTGAATAATATCAGAAATGACGAAAGTAGTAAATGTCTCTCTGGGTTTGTACTGCCTGTCTCTCTGGGTTTGTACTGCCTGTCTCTCTGGGTTTGTACTGCCTGTCTCTCTGGGTTTGTACTGCCTGTCTCTCTGGGTTTGTACTGCCTGTCTCTCTGGGTTTGTACTGCCTGTCTCTCTGGGTTTGTACTGCCTGTCTCTCTGGGTTTGTACTGCCTGTCTCTCTGGGTTTGTACTGCCTGTCTCTCTGGGTTTGTAGTGCCTGTCTCTCTGGGTTTGTACTGCCTGTCTCTCTGGGTTTGTACTGCCTGTCTCTCTGGGTTTGTACTGCCTGTCTCTCTGGGTTTGTACTGCCTGTCTCTCTGGGTTTGTACTGCCTGTCTCTCTGGGTTTGTACTGCCTGTCTCTGGGTTTGTACTGCCTGTCTCTGGGTTTGTACTGCCTGTCTCTTTGGGTTTGTACTGCCTGTCACTCTATGAAAACTTCCACGATGTAGCGACTTATCTGTTGTAGCTTAAATACGATGCAGGTCTTTTCATTTAATAATTCACTACAATATATACAATGAATCCGCAAATCTTTAATAAAATGAATTAAAATATGTGATATAAATAGGCGCAGTAGTGTTTTTTCTTCGATTACACTAGTTCAATATTACATAACGAAACGTTGAAAGATCAATAGAATCCTTTCAATTGAACATTAATCAATTTGAGCGCTGCGTGTCTTATAATTTCCTCTCAATATTTTCCAGGATAAGACCAACTAGCGATAGTTCCGGATACTCTATAATAGCGTTTACCTTTGAAACTTTAAAGTAACAAAAAAAAAAATTTAACAAATTATGCTATGCATCTACCATTAAAAATGAGAACAAAATTGCGTGTTTCATGGAAGAGCTTATCTTATTTCTTGCTTATCTTATTTCTTGCTTATCTTATTTCTTGCTTATCTTATTTCTTGCTTATCTTATTTCTTCACAGGGCCGAGGTAGAGGAAACAACCAAGACGATAATAATGACGATGATTCTGTGAGAATTTTAACTCTACAAAGATCTAGATTAAGTATTAAACGTTTTGATACAATGTGTGCAATATGGTGCTGAATGTACTCACATTTTCTCTTTATTTATATAATTTATGTTTTTTTGTTAGCTTGGATTCGGAAATCAACCAAACTTTGTTAGTATTCGTCTAGCAAGCATAAGATCAACTAATTTAGCAACACATCCTCTACACTTTTAGAATTACCCTAAGAATTTTTGAAAATATAGTACTTACTATGATTGGCAGCGAACAAAGTTTTAATTTTAAAGTAATTTTAAAGGTAGATGGCGTGGTGGTTGAGAGGTTGACTTTCAAAATGAGAATCTCGAGTTCGAAGCCTAGTAAAGATTTGGATTTGCAATTCTGTATTTTTGGCGCCACTCTGTTTATAAAACTCTGAATTGTTCCCCTTTGTTTGGTTGAAAGAGGAGAGCGGTTTCTGATGGAGCAGGTTATTGACAACTTCTTAGGCTGTTACGCACAAAAACACAAGTTCTACATTGCCTTCTTTACAAAGACTTAAGTTTCATAGAAAACGCCACGGGCGTTCGCGCCTACATTTAGGGCAATGAGATTGATCCCTGAAATACACTAGGCTTTTAAACTTAGATTTTATTATTATTATTATTTTTAAAAGACAGACCAATTCTCTACTGTCTGTTTCTCTCTCTTTTTCCTTTCTCTGTCATCTATATATCAGTCAGCCATCTTTTCTCTTTCTCTCTCATTTTTATTCGAATATATTTATTCATTTATTTAATCATATTTTATGTAAATAATATTTCAGAATGACAACGATGAATTTTTTGCTGGACAGGTATGGATACAATAGATATTTTTCTCTTTATATAAATATGTAAAGTTATAAGTTAAGATCTATGGGAGTCGATGATGTTAAGCTCATCCGTATCTATGACCGAAGGTTAAAAAGAATGTCTTGTGTCCAGTGCTTTGGAGAAATGTTGAGACAATGTAATGGAACCTAAAGAAAAAAAATGCTAGAAAAATTAAAATAATACGAGAGATTTTGAAAGAAAAAACATTTGCAATGTCAAGGACGCTAAATTGAAATATTACTGTTGTCAGCGAAATATCACAAGATTTGCAGTCGACCTTGAGATATATAACAAAAGAATATTTAATTTCATTAGAGCACCATTAGTAAAATGACTAGGTTTAGAGACACTCCAGGACAGAAGAATAAAAAGTAAAGTAATTATATATAAAACACTGAGCCATAATTTACAAATAAAAAAAAACCTAATAAAATACTTAGAGAGACACAAAGATAAAAGCATTATTCTTTTTCCATACACGAGGACTAATTCGTACAAGTCTTCATTCTTCCCTAGTGCTGTTAGAGCATGGAATGGGCTGCCTGAATCAGGTTCTAGTTATATTAAATTGAACAGGTTAAATTGATTAAAGATTGCCTCACTCATGAACCAGTTTTTGTTCTCACACATTTGAAACATATTGGAAAACAAAAACTAAAATGTGTCACTAGAGACGGGCATGCAATTTAAGCTAATTCATCAAAAGATATTGCTATGATTAGACTTAAACTTAAGTCCTCCCGCGCCACTCGGCGCATTCGGTGGCAAGCTGTCTCCACAAAGATCTGTCACTGGCAATGTCTGAAGCCTCTTCCCACCTGGTGTCCACTGTTCTGAGGTCCTCCTTGAAAGTGTGGCGCCAAGTTATACGAGGACGTTCCTGTTTGCGCTTTCCTCGTATTGGCCTCCATGTCATCGCAACTCTTAGAATGCGTAGTTCATTTTGTCGGAGAACACGTCCTGCAAATCTCATGCGACGCTCTGTCACAACCTCACTAAGTGTTCGACCCGATCTGTGTATGATAAAAACATATTATTATGCTGGCAATGATAAACGAAGTGTTTAATAAAACAAAACAAAAATTTTGCATGAGTCAACACTGTCGAGTTTCTAAGCTCAAATTCGTGTAGCAGAAAGTAATTACAATCATATATCAACTCATCATCAACTCGCTGCCTGGTGGTGCGGTTTGTGCGCTGGACTGTCGTTCGGACTTATCGATAGTCCCGGGTTCAAACCCTTCCCGCTCCCATCCCCCGTCGTCCAGCGGGAGGTTTGGACTAGGAAGTAATTATCTTCAACTCTGAAGGAACATCCGAAACATGTCAAACAAACAAACCAAACATTCTGTGTGTCTGTCTGGTACAAATACACATAATTTCTCCCACTTCCCATTTTCGGATCAATTTGAAACTTTGCACAATTATTCATTGTCCCTAATAAAACATGAATCATAATTTTGTTTAATATAGAAAATGGGGAAATAAATCTTACAGTAATGAGATATATTACTGTAAATGTTCAGTTTTTCCTCTTTTATAAGCTTTTTTAAAAATAAAGTATCAAATTAATGTAAAATTCTTATTGAATGAATTTCACAGGAAGGAAACTTCGGAGGCAAAGGACCAGGCAAGGCAAGTATCTCCAGAAAGTTCTAGCACTATTTTCCTCCTAAATAATGAAATTTTAAAACTTCTTTGTCACAAGTAAATAAACAATTTTTCTTTAATATCAATTTACAGAGAGGAGGCAAAGGACAAGGCAAAGTGAGTAGATCTAGAACATTCTAGCAATGTTCCTTTTTATAAAACTTAGATCAAATTTGTCTGGTAGAAAGGCTGAACACGTTATTTCTCCTACAGCCACTGTCGGATCAAGTTGGAACATTGCAAAATTATTTATTGGCGTAGACAATACGTGAATCAATTTTTAAAAAAGTCAATAAGTTATTGTTTATTAATTATTTTGCTTGATAACAAGAAAGGAAATTAATTCTTCAGTATTCACATATATAGCTAAATATTTAGGATTTATCCCCTTATATAATTGAAGACGTTATTTCTCCCTCATTCTTGAATCAAGAGCAAACCTTAAACAATTATTATTTTTTCTACCTAACAAAACGTGAATCATTTAAAAAGAATAATTAACCAATTGATCAGCTGAGTATATGAAATTAATTTCTTCGTTTGATGTCAAATAAAGGAAATAACTTCGACATTATTGATTATTGATGTATATTGTTGTAAGTGCGGAGTTCTTTCCCTTCTTTTTTAAAAAGTTTTTTTTCTTTTTTCCTTGTATATATATTGTAGAAAGTTCTACTTCTATAGAACTAGACCATTGTGTTTAACATTATAACGTTCAATGATCTGTTCAACAGGGAGGTAGTAGGGGACCACAAGGTCGAGGGAAAGTGAGTACATTAGTAGCTCTAGTCATATTACCATAGTTAGATTTAGTCACACCAAGTTGTGCCCAATTTCTTACTTCTCACCTTTCTACCACAATATCATAAAAGTTGCAATATTTAAAAATAATATTATGCAAATATGAGTAAACCGGATGGAGGAATTGCACCAACCAAGAAATATATCAGCTATATTATAGGAAGACCCCTGCATGTAAACTGAAACAACTTATAATAGATTGCGTTGGGCACCTCGTAAGAATGTACAGGGGAACCAAGAATATTTCCGACAAAAACAAAAAGGCAAGCGACCCAAAGGCAGACCACGAACACGGTGGCTTGATGATGTAGAGGCGGATCTACTACAGCTAAAAATCCAGGCAAGGAGACGTAAAGCACAGGATAAATCAAAACGGAGAGAGGTGGTAAGGCAGGCCAGGGCCCTCCATGATCTGTAGCGCCACAGGGATGGATGAATATTGCAAATATTTTGACACTATTCTGTCCAAATAATTGAACACATATTTACAACAATTGCTCTAGAGTTTGTAACAGTCATTCTTTTTAGCGGCCCCCGAAAGCGTAAAAGACGCTATTAGTTTTGTGCGAAATGTCTGTCCGTCTGTGCGTCTGTCCCGTTTAGATATCGTAAACTAGAAAAGAAATTGAAAATCCGACATCACAATATTTTAGACCATTCAAAGTTCTGATGCAACGGCTACTTTTTTTTTTCCTGAAAGCAAAAAATCTAATTTTTTAAATCAGTTATGCAAGCAGTTTTTTAAAGAGAAAAAGCTAATTAGTATGCATTATAAGTTAGATCTAATTTAAAACGAATAGTAATCTTATAAACTTCATCTTCTTGAACACTTATTGCTTATGTAAATGTATGAGAATTCGAATGAAAGATTAAGCCTTTTCAAAACAATTACATTATGAAAAGACCAGGAGAGGCTCGGTAAAGCGCTTAGCTTCCGAACCGAGGGTCCCGGGTTCGAATTCTGGTGAAGACTGGGATTTTCAGCTTCGGAATCCTTAGGCGCCTCTGAGTCTACCCAGCTCTTATGGGTACCTGACATTAGTTGGGGTAAAGTAAAGGCGGTTGGTCGTTGTGCTGGCTACATGACTCCCTCGTTAACCGTAGGCCACAAAAACAGATGAACTTTACATCATCTGCCCTATAGACCACAAGGTCTGAAAGGGGAACCAATTAGGCCAGGTTCACATCTAACTTTGCATTCTCTTGCACCTATCCTTTGATCTGCAGCACCATTGGGGCACTACACAAGATCTGTCAACCTTCTTTCTCCATTCTTATCTCTCATTTGTCTTTAATATAATTTCATTTGGATGTTCTTTCTGAAAATATTGAAGCCTGCCTGGGTGGACCACTTCGGGGGCTGATTTTAAGTTTGTGTTTCCACAAAAACTGTCTTTGTAACCTTGTTTTTTTTTTTTTTTTTGTAATGAACCAAATAAACTTATAGAAGTTAAGTTGTCAAGATAATTTCAAAATCTTCATCAATATAAAAAAATCAAAATCATAATGTGTAGTTCGTCCATTGTGGTTCAATGATGAACACTTTTGTCATCCAGGGGGGCTGAGGGTTTTAAGCCTCCTCATGTGGCTGGTGAGACCTATGTGAGCCCGGAATGTTCGGCCGCACACTGGGCAGGTTATTCCAGCTGGAGCTAGTGTCAATGGCCTTGCTTTTTTCTCTAACGCACTTCTTCTGCCAGCGCTGCTCTAATGTCCTCTGCAATTTGTGCGCCAATTTTCACAGCACCAAGCCGTAATGTTCTATCATGTGCTTCCGTCTTCCAGGTGCTTGGGTCAATGCTGAACGCTTTCATAGAAGCTTTGAGGGTGTCACGGAAGCGTTTTCTTTGATCACCTTGTGAGCGCTTTCCTTCCCTTAATTGGCCATACAGGTGTCGTTTAGTGATGCTTTGCAATAGTTTTAAGTTAAAATGTAAATGAAATTGTAAATATGTATCATTGGTGATATGAATTCTTATTCACGTTCTATTTCATGTTTACCAGGGAGGTAAAAAAGGTCAGAGAGGAGAAGAAGTAAGTTTAAATCTATTTTTAGCATTTTTAGGTTTCATTCATATTTTCTCGTTTTATTAGAACTAGGATCGTTGAATTAAAAAAAATTAAAGTATTAAAAATTAGGAATGGAAATCATATTTATTTAATGTAAACATTTTTTGTTTGATACTCAGAAATGTTTGTCAGACTTTCTAAATTCGGGGTACCAAGTAGTATAGCGCTTGGCTTCCGAACCAAGGCGTCCCGGGTTCGAATATTTGTGAAAAATGGGATTTTAATTTCGGGATTATAAGAACCCACCCAATTCTAATGGTACGCAATTCTAAAGGTACCTGACATAAAATGATAAAAGTAAGGGCGTTGGTCTTGGTGCTGATAACAGGACACCCTCGTTAACCATCGGCCGTTTAGAAAGCAGGGTCTGAAAGGGGAGTCTCTATATCGTCTGAATTTTGTTCTTGAGTATAAGGCTAATTAATAGACGTCTAAGACCCATGGTGTCAGATAGATTTTAAGGGTGTGGTTGGTCATTGCTGTGATAATGGGTTACATTCAAAAAAGAAAAATAGGACATGGACTTTACACTGCATGTCTACTACGGTGTAGTAGCAGGTGGCAGATGTCTATTTCATGTCATATATCATAAATGAGTTTTAAAAATGGTTTTGCTTCTATTTTCCTCTGCATATTTTCTTCTTCATAATTTTCCTATTTATTTAAACTTCCTTCACTTATTTTTTTAATTTTTAATTTTAATCAAAGAAATGTAATAACAAATGTAATCATATTGTATTTTTCATTTAGGAAGTCTTAAAATAAATTAAAAATAATGCCTTAATATCAAAGCTATAATAAAAAAAAAAACTACCTAATTTTAGTCACAGTTATCGCAAAGATTTCCAATTACTTGATTTGAAAATGAGAGCTTCTTCACTTCATATATCTCCGATCCTTTGAAAAGCAGAATACATTTAGGGAAAAGGAAGACTGAGCCTATTGATGGCTTGTATGAGTTTTATTGGCTTTCCCTTATTCTTTGCTGTCAGGCTTTAAGAATGACCGAAACTGGTGACTTCTCGCCTTGAAGATCGATCGTAGGTTCATTTTTTCTAAGGATGCTGATTCCACATTCTTTGGGGGCCTTACTGGAGTTCAGGTGTACGGTTTATATATTTATTTCGTTTTGGGTACGAAGAAGCGAAATATCTTTTTTTTTTTTTTTTGAAAATAAGATTAATGTTTACTAAAATCATTATAAAATAATAATAAACACATTCCTTTCACTACAGGCTGCAGAATTCGGAAAGTCACACATAAGGGTAAGTAAAATATAAGTAAAAAGTTTTCACAGCACGAAGTAAATGCTCTATCATGTGCCTCTGTCTCCCAGGTGGTTGGGTAAATGCTGAACGCTTTCAGAGAAGCTTTGAGGGTGTCCCTGAAGCGTTTTTTTTTTTACCGCCTTCCGAGCGCTTTCCTTCCTTTAATTGGCCATACAGGAGTAGTTTAGGGATGCGGCGGTCTTCCATTCTGCAGACGTGTCCTGCCCATTGCAGCTGGGACTGCATAATGATTGTGTGGATACTTTGCAGAACCCGCTCTTCGAAGGACTTCAGTATCTGGTATTTTGTCTTACCATTTGACATTTAGTATTTTTCTTTAGTTTATTGCTTGTTTTCTGTACACTCTCCAAGTTTCCGAGGCATTGAGAAATAGGATAGGGTCTATAGATCACTAGCTTTGTATTTAAAAATTGAAATGTTGTAATGAAAACTATTTTGTATTTTTTTTTAACTTTATTTTAACATTCACGACGGGTATTTCTGCTAGTCTCACTTGTAACTATCATCATACACGCAATAATTGACACATAGAGAATATAAATTCAATGCTTCCATTACTAAATTTAGTGAGCCAACCAAATCCTTGACGACAAACACTATTAGGACAATCTGGGAAATCGAAATTCTAAGATGAAAAGAGTGCGCCTTTAAATCATGAAAAAAAAATGGCAAACGAATTGCCAAATGTCTATAGTAGAATATTCTTTATGTTAACTCTATGTTCTACCATTTGTTTCTCCAGGACAAGAGATGCAAAAATAAGGTAATATTCATACATAAAAAAATAACTTCAAATTTTAGAAACAATGCTGCTTCGGGAATTTCCTTCCAATCCTGTATATATATATATATATATATAGAAAGAGAGAGAGAGAGAGAGAGAGAGAGAGAGATAGACAGATAGATAGATAGATAGATAGATAGATAGATAGATAGATAGATAGATAGATAGATAGATAGATAGATAGATAGATAGATAGATAGATAGATAGATAGATAGATAGATAGATAGATAGATAGATATAGATGTAGAAATATATACGGTATATATATATATATATATATATATATATATATAGAGAGAGAGAGAGAGAGAGAGAGAGAGAGAAAGGTAGGTAGATAGATAGATAGATAGATATAAATATATATAAAGAGAGAGAGAGTGAAATAGATAGATACATACATAGATACATAGATAGCTACATAGATACATAGATAGCTACATAGATACATAGATAGATATAGGTAGATAGTTTGATAGATAGATACATAAATACATAGATACATCGATAGATACATAAATACATAGATACATCGATAGATACATAAATACATAGATACATCGATAGATACATAAATACATAGGTAGCGGCGTAGCGCAACTCGCATGTTGAGGTAAAGGAGGATTTTCGGGATACATGCATCCTCAATCCGGCGGACGTGACCCAGCCAGTGCAGACGGCGCTGTCTGAGGATGCTGGGAAGACCCGTTTCATTTGTATATCCTAATCTGGGAGACCCGTTCTATTTATGTACAAGCCTTCCAATGCAGTCGACAAACATGTATTCTGTCTTTGTCCCCTGACATATAATATCTGTCACTTTAGCAACTAGAGGAATAGAGGAACAGTTTGAATTTGTATGTTGACTGAATTTCTTTTTTTACATTCTATAGTTAGAACAAAAGTATTATTTGATGGACGAAATAGTCCAACTTATTTGTATTTATTTTGTTTAAAGTCCGAAGCTTCAAACGACACTAATGCTGCTGCTGCTGTTCCCCAGGTTGATGATAAAACCACTGGCAATGTAAGAAATTCTTTACATAATGTAGGCTTAGCCTCGTTTTAATATCGCCCTTCTACCTCTCTACTGAAGATTTGTTTTTAATGTTTATATCAGCTCTGTCTGCCACAAATTGCATACACGTGTTTTGTTCATTATGTTCATTGTTCAAAGTTCATTAAAATATTTATTGTAACTAACATAGCATGAATCAATTAAAAAATAGTCATTTATTACTGGTAATGAAATATTTTGTTTGATACTAACAAGGAAAATTAATCATTCATTATCAACAGATATGGCTAAATTTGTGGGGTTTTGTCCCATTAGATACTCGCTAACGCTATTGTCCCACACCCATTCTCGGGTCAAGTTGAAACGTTCCACAATTATTTATTGTACCTAACAAAACATGAATCAATAAAAAATAATAAATTTAATTAGACAATTAATTATTGGTAATTAATTAATTTGATTCGATATTTTTTAAGGGAAATAAATCTAATTGTATTGATAGATATGGCCATAAATGTACAGACTACAGATGCTTCCATTTTTTTTAAAGTATTTGTTTTATGTTATAAAAAAAATTAAAGTTCCCCTTTCAGACCTGATCTGATTCTGTGGCCTACGGTTAACGAGGGTGTCAAGTGGCCAGCACAACGACCAACCGCCTTTACTTTTCCCCAACTAACGTCAGGTACCCATTAGATCTGGGTGTTCGTGTAACCAAAGTCCCCTCTTTCCCTGGTCTGTAGCTGTTCTTAGCAGGATATCAAGAGAGAGAGAGAGAGAGAGAGCGGCCAGTCCATTGTACAGTGAACAAAAAATAATTTCATTTAACTTTAAAAAAAAAAAAAGCATGTAGCTTCCCGCCATTATTTGATTCTGTACACCGGATACACCAAAAAAAAAAAAACAAGCTATTTATAGTTTTGTTCCGCCGTAGACGAAAATCTCTAGCATGAATATAAGATAAACGATTACATTTTCATTTACAGAATCACACAGTCGTAAAGGTAATTCGCATTTTTTTTCTTTCGGCTATTTAAAGTAAAACCTTATCTTTTAAACGTATTTACTTTTGTGTTCTTATTGATTTGTTGATGGCTCTATCTGATTGTGGTGAAATTGTTACTATTTGTTTATGTTTGTGTAACGTCGTGAGAATGTGTTCACAACATTGATCTAGTGTGCTACTGTCCAAGTCTCTTTCGTCAGTTCATGTGTCGTTCTAGTTGAATAAAGTCTTGTTTTAGGTTACTCTTCAGTGTTCCTTTATTTATTCCATTGATATATTAGAATGTCTTCGATTTGGTAATGAGAGTATCTTATCTTTATGAATGTAATGCACGGACTAGGCATAACTAGCTTGTTTGTTGTTTTTATTTATTGACGTCTGTGGAGTCTATCTGTGGAGTCTATCTGTGGAGTCTATCTGTGGAGTCTATCAGTGGAGTCTATCTGTGGAGTCTATCTGTGGAGTCTATCTGTGGAGTCTATCTGTTAAAAGCACACTTTAAAAAAATGGTTATTAATAATATTATTATTTTTTTGTCAATGTGAATCCATATCGTTCTCTATAATCATTTATGTCAATAGTGTTAGTTCTGTATCATTTTTCTTAGCATTATAGTTTTAAGTGTATAATGACTGTTACCTTTTTTAAAAGTACTAGCCAATGTTTAAAAGGGGATAATTTTTTATGGCTATGACCGAACTTCGACTTACGGTGCCGCCACTTTAGGGAAGAAGAGGAAACCGTGTTTCTCGACAGGTCTGGGAAAGTAGAGATTCTCGACCTGTTTGGTGACATGTAGGCACGACGGCTTTTTTCATGAGAGGATTTGAGCCTCTCAAGCCCTCACTCAAATGGACGTTTATGATGATGGTGATTTGAAAGTGGAATGTATGTCCAGTCCAACGACATCTATTTATCCCTATTGCAACTAAAACCTCTTAGAATAATTCTTCAATACAAAGATTTGAACTCGCTATATGTCATTGGTGGTCGAATATTAGAGCCACAAAGTAATGTTTGCAGGATTTTGGTTTGAGATCCAAGAGTTGAAACAGCCTTCCTAGGATACCTGTGGGGGGGGGGGAAGTGAAGTCGTTTGGTCCATAATGCAAACAAATTCAACGTTATATGCCCAAGCGCTCAGACTAAGTGTTGATCGGGACTTCAATGGGTATTACCTTATACATAAATATAGTAGTCGATAACAAGCTAGTAGTAGTCGATAACAAACTATTAGTAGTCGATAACAAGCTATTAGTAGTGGAGAGTAGTCTATTAGTAGTCGATAACAAACTATTAGTAGTCGATAACAAGCTATTAGTAGTGGAGAGTAGTCTATTAGTAGTCGATAACAAGCTATTAGTAGTGGAGAGTAGCCTATTAGTAGTCGATAACAAGCTATTAGTAGTGGAGAGTAGTCTATTAGTAGTCGATAACTACCAAGGCTTTTGATTGACAAATTATGTACACACAACATGGTTAGAAATATGCAGATAGGCTAAACTTACAAATGAACTAAAACCTTAGCAAATTTCACTTGTAACTGAAGTCAATAAAACCATGAACTATTATTATCTCAGTTTTACAAAGCACATCATTGGAGTTTTCAGGCATTAAAATAATAGTCAGTATTTTAGACTAGAATGAACATTTTTTAATGTACAAGTGTGTTTGAACACACCTAACAGTAAATATATCTAAACAGTTTAAACATATTGAAATTATGCCGATAAATAAAAATATTTTAAACTGTTTTTATTTTCTATTGCATATTTTTTGTTACAGAGACAAGCTGTAAGTATTATTACCTGACTTATTGTAAGCTGAATGATACAGCGTTATAGACATTAATGGATATAATTAATTAGATTTTTAAAATTAAGACATTTTATATGTTAAATTGTGTTGCAATAGGATTGTGTCGACGGTACAATTTGTATTTACTTTTCCAATGAAAGCAACTCCAAAGGTCGATGAGCAATAATGAATTGATAAAACACTAAAGATACTCCAGCATATAATTATATTACTATAACAATGTTTCTTTGCACACTTTGAGCACCACTAATCTAGCCTATTTGTGTCCATGTCAGTTAGTCACATTTAAATACTACACGGACCAGATCTCTCTCTATATATAATATCAGGTGACCGAGCCTCGCTCGGATGAATAATTTGTTAAGGAAGTCATACCCGAAGTCATTTTGGGAATATTCTTGTAATTACGAAAATGAACGATCGGATAAAGACTACTAATCTGAAGAGTTGTTTTAGTGTTCTGTTAGTTCTAATTGTAGGCCTAATTGTACATGTCGATTAAATTTAAAGTCTTTTAAGTCCTCCTACAGCCTAGACAAACTACAGCTCACGTCGGTCTTATAGTTTTACAATCCATCTTTTGCGTAAAACAATTGTAGGCTTACTATTAATGGCTTGAAAGAAAGTCATTGCAGTGTAACTTTTCTACGTTATAGGGTAAAACATGCACTTAGTGACAAAGTAAAATGGCGCATTTTTTCTTATTAGACTTAAATCATCGCATTAGTTTTCTAAAGAAACGTTTCCGTGGGGCACCTCAGTTGCGCCGAACAATATGCTCGTTACCCATACGGGATACGTGCCCTGCCCAGCCTGACTATAAGAAGTTCATACCGGCTTTTGCCATCCTTCCATCCCAGTGGTGCTACAGCCCGTGGAGGGATATGGCCTGCTTTTACACATCCCTCCATTCAGATCTCTCTTGGGCCTTCCGTCAACACGCCCTAACTCCAAGCTTTTTACCGAGGTTTATAGTTAAATCAAAAGAGACTGCAGCGTACGCAAACTCGTTGACCGCTAGATGGATATCATGTTTAGTGTGAGCAAGTAAGGCGTAGAGAAGCTGTGTTATGACCCTTTCCTTTGTTTTGGTACAGGAGAGGTAGACACCGAAGCATGAGCACATGGTAATAATTCACCAGCAAAATAATAATAATAATAAGGCTTGTCTTAGAGTCCGAAAATTAATGAGGATTGCAGCTGTGACCTACATATCTTGCCACTTCCAAGGCAAGCATAACCGTTGTCCGCGGTGCTCGATTAAGATTTTCTTTTAGCGTCTGCGTTTGTCCTCGGCAGCAAATTTTCTTTTGGTCTCAAATGTGTATCCGAATTCTTTAAGTCCGACAGTTACGCTGGACAGAGCAGTATCCTGTATGGGAGACGAATCTCAGACGAACGCATGCCAAAGGCAGTCTTTTTTGGTGAGCTAAAAAGTGGTCTACGTAACACCGAAACGCTTAAAAGACCAGCTTATGGCGCAAACTTGACTTAGCTGACATAGAAGAGAGCATATGGTTGCATGCAACCTCAGAACGAGACAGCTGGAGGTCACCAGCAAAATAAACAACAAAGTAAAAGGTATGTACACCGCTCTACACAATTAAAGAGTAAACAACTTATTAAGCACTTAAAACACAATAACTAATCATATATCGGCACATTTAATTTCATTACTTTTCTTTCATAGTTCTATAATAAATCAATCTACAGTAAGATGGTGCGCAAATGTTTAATTAGGTCTATTGATCCTTTAGAACTCGATCTTGTTTGCAAAGAAATATTTTAGTATACTGCTGTAAGCTTTGTGACGTAAGCACCGTTTTTCCCGTTTACGTCATGGAAAATTTTCATTCATAAAACATTCTAGCCAAAATTAATTTTTCGATAATGAGCCATTTTCAAACCGATATAACGGTCGATCTCGAGTTTTCCCGATGTGGCCAATGAGATGAGAATTTTTTTCTCACTATTATGCACATACCGTGAAATTTTAAAGAAAAACGTTAGAGCCGTTTTCGAAATAAAATTTATATATATATATAAATATAAATATATATACATACATACATACATACATACAAGAATTGCTCGCTTAAGAGTATAGGATATATAATTCTCTAAGTCGCCAAACCATGCGAGACACGCACGCACGCCGACTCTCTAACCCTCGATTAAAAAGTCATGGAAAGATAACTCTTTTATTTCTGCAAGTTGAACTAGAGTTATCCCACGAAACTTTCGCGATGCCAGAGAGCGAGGCTCAGAAAAAAAAGATGGGGTGGGGAACAGAAAGTAATTCTCTTTCGCCCTGATTTACTTGCTATTGTGATCATGATTTTAATTTTGGTAATTATGATTTAAATAAATGATTGGATTGGAGTATCTAAATCTTTATATAAATATATTCTTTTTACAATTTTTCTGTATTATCTGTAGATTGAAAATGAAGAATCAAAAAGTCAAGTAAGGATTTTACTTTCTTAAGCCACTTTTTAAAACGATTTAACCGCAGATAAAAAAAAAATGTGTTCTACGTATAGGACTGTTAGTGATGAATTTACTTTGTGAAATCATCTTGTCAAGTAGAAAGCGAAGTAATCTTAGTGATATTGGTGGTGGATAATAACAAAGCTTTATTTGTGGTGGATAGCTAGGCTATATTGGTAGATCATAACATGACTATATTAATAGTTTATAACAAGGCAATTTGAAGTTGATATTAGAACTATATTGGTAGTGAATGAAGATGCTATTGGTATTGCCTTGCAAGGGTTATTGGTGTATATAGCTAGTCTAAAGGTTTTGTTTATCAAGGCTTATGCGTAACAAATTATGTACACAGGACATTGTTAGAAATATACAGATAGGCTAGACTAACAAATTAACTAGAACCTCAACATAGTTCATTTGCAAAGTAGGTTAATGAAACATACAGTAGCCCATATCTTGGTTTCTATTTTAATCAATATTGTTTTTGTACAGTAGTTTCGCTGAGCTTGTCAATTTTAGTCAAACTGAATTTCCATCAGATTGGATCAATAAAAATTATCTTATCTTATCTATCTTATAAAGTACATTATTGTAGTTTTCAGGCATTAAAATAATAGTCAAAATTTCAAGATTATAGATTGGACAATTTATTAATGTGCAACTGTGTTTTAACATACCTAACAGTAAATATCTATATAGTTTAAACATATTGAAATTAGGCATACAAACATATGTATTTTTAACTGTTTTTCGTTTCAATTACACATTTATTTTCAGAGACTAACTGTAAGTATTATAATGTGACTACTTGTAAACTGATTATATAGTTATAATGAATTGAATTGAAATATTAAGATGTTTTATATGCTAAGTTGTATTACAATAGCATTGTCTCCTCAGTACAATTCTTATTTACTTTTCATATATTTTATTCCAATGAAAGCAACTCCAAGGGTGCCAAACAATAATATGTTAAAACACAACAGATACTCCAGCATATAATTGTATCACTTTAATAATGTTGCTTTTAACACATGCACCCATAATAATAATAATAATACGGCTTCTCTTCGAGTCCGAAGATTAATGAGGAATACAGTATTTCCCGTGGCTGCGCAGCCCCAGCTGTGACCTGCATATTTTGCCACATCCAGGGCAAGCATAACCATTGTCCGCAGGTGGTCGATTTAGATGCACCAATAATATAGCCTATTTTTTGTCCCTGTCTCTTGGTCTACTTTAAATACTACACGGACCATGATTTTTAATTTATAATTGCCGAGTTAGTAACTTCGTTATCCCCCCTGTTTTATAAGTATTGTGATAATGATTTTAATTTGGCTAATTATAATTTAAATACATGATTTCATTGGATTATCTAAATCTTTATAAAAAAAATATTTTTACAATTTTTCTGCATTAATTGTAGATTGAAAATGAAGAATCAAGAAATCAAGTAAGGATTTTAATTTCTTTAGCGACTATTCAACCTTAAAATAAAAAAAAAAATCCTTTCAATAATAAGACTGTTAGTGATGAATTTACTTTGCCGATTGATCACTGTAAGTAGAAAGCAAACTAATCTTTCTATCTACTTTGTTTCCAGGACAACGATCAAGATGGCGGCAAGAAGGTAAGAGTAAGAAACGTATTTTTTTAATGCTTTCAATCAGTGGTTCCCAAATGTTTCTTTAACGGAGCAGTTCTACATTCTCAGTATTTAGCTTTCAATCTGTTTTTATTTCTATTTCATTTAGGGTCACCAAAGTTTATATAAGAACTCACCACTTACAACTATATCTCTCAATACTGTAGATTATATTTCCCTTGTCTAGATATCAAACGAAATAATTACTCAATAGGCCAATTGGTTAATTTTTTTTATTTATTGTCTTTGCGAATAAATAATTGTGCCAAGTTTTAAATTGATGGAGAACGGGAGTGGGTGAAATAATGTGTTTTAAAATTTTGACCTAACAGACAGACAGAGAGACAGCGTAATTTAATATGACCTTTGTAACCCAAAAAAAAAAAGAATGCAAAGCAGTATATCTACTTACATGACCTTATCACTTGAGCGTATGATTATATATGTTAATTATAATTTTAATTATTCATAAATCTTGTTTATTAAATAGATTTAGACTAAGGCTTTTATATTACTTTTAGATAGGTATAAAAAGGGAAAGAATCTCTTTACACTATTTAGAAAATATGTTTGAAGTTATTCTATGTTGAAATTCCCGCATATTCTTTGCTTTCTATCTTTTAGAAAGGCTCCAAGGGTCAAGGTAATGGAAAAGGCAAACGTTATGGCAAGGGCAAAGGCAAAAAGGTCAGCGTGAAATAATGCATAGACATCTCTTTACGTGTTCAAACACTTGAGGGTTATTCTATTACAAATTAAGGATTCATTACCAACTAAAAAATTGTAAATACTGGAGTTTGTTAATCTCTGATATCTACTCATAACCTTAGTTCCCATTTCAGGGCAGATGATGTAAAAGTCATCTGTTTCTGTGGCCCACGATTAATGACGTTTTTTTTCTTGAGGAATATGAGATTGACCCTTTACAAAACAATTAGATCAATTAGATATTCATTATAAGACATCATTTAGGTCAGGTTCACATCTAACATCACATTCACTTTTACCTATCCTTTGGTCTGCCGGCCAGCTGGGGCACCACACAAGATCTTTCAACCTTCTTTCTCCATTCTTCTATGTCATTTGTCTTTGATAGAATTCCATTCTGATTTTCTTTCTCAAAATATTGAGACTTGCCTTTTAACCAGCCTTGGTGGACCACTTCGGTGGGCCGATTTTGAGTTTGTGTTTGCACACAAACTGTCTTTGTAACCTTGTTAGTTAATGTGCTTGTTTTGATTGACCAGCATTGCTATGTTCTCGCATCTCTAAATAATAACCAGTGTTAGTAAATATACTTGATTTGACAGACTAGTAATGTCATAGGTTGTCATAATGTACTGACAAAGTCAACGATCTATGTTGATGACATGCCGAAGGACTGAGCTGATGATAGGTGCAGAAAGAGAGATTAGTTTACAGGAGAGGGGGAGGGGAATGTATGCTAGGCCTAAACATATAACGGAATAAGACTAGCACTTGCACAGACGTGAAACATAGATGGCGCTTTTGTTTTCTTGTTTGCTTATTGCTTAGAAAAACTTAAGGTGGTTTGGCGTTGTGCTAGCCCCATGATACCCTCGTTAACTTTTGGTCAAATAAGCATCTACCCCTATGGTCTGCACGTTTTGATACGTGAACTTATAAATTTACATATTTATTTATTGGATACGACATTTTCTTGCTTTTTGCAGCAAGGGAAAGGTGAAGGTGATAATGAGGAGTCTTCTTCAGTCGGAAAGGTAAAAAACTTGTTTGTTTCACTTAGTTCTGTGTATAAGAAATTACGCACTTTAGATTTTACTAGATTGATAGAACAGTACTAACCAGTATTAGTAGAGTTAGTGCATATATATGCCACTTCAAACTAACTAACTGCTTCATTCGAAACGTCGTTTAGACCAGAGCTAATGACCAGAGCTTTCAGCTCATTATTTCTAAGAGACTGTCGTCGTAGTGCGACTACCGGAAAAGATTGATAAAAAAAATTATGTTTATATCTATTCTATTAAAATGATTAACTTTAGTAAAAAACAAACAAGCAACATAACTCTCAACTCATTGTTATCAAAGCTTCTATCAACTCACACTGTCTGTCTGTCTGGTAAAAAGTTTGTGCACGTCATTTCTCCCACACCCAATCTCGGATTAAGCTGGAATTGTGCACAATTATTTCTTTTACCTGACAACACAAGAATCAATTTTTAAAAATTAACAATAGTTAATTAACAATTGTTAATATTTTTTTATGGCATCTTGAACAAGGGAAAGAAATCGTATTTACAGATGTGGTGGTATCAGTTGAATTAGTCCTCTTGATGACTCGAGCCATGAGTGAACATTTTTTATGCTTTTAAAAAAAACAACAACATGTAAACATTCACCAAGATACCCCCTTCTTTCCTCCCCATTCACATCTGCTCCACTGCTCCAGGATCATTGCGCATTGAGAAAGCTAAAACTAAACAAAAACTATTGGTAAAAAAAATTATAAATGCAACTATTTAATATGTAAAGGTCGATCGCATATATTTTATATCACTTATCCAAAATAATTGATACAATTACACTTAATATAAGTTTTGTTTTTAAGTATTTTTTAAAATGTTTTTCTTGATTTATTTTTAATCCCTCGGGCGTTATTTTTAAAGAGTTGTGGTGTCACACTTTTAGACTTTTTGTATCTTAAACTAGTATAACCTCGCGCCACCGAAGAAACACAGTGTTACACATACTATTATTTTAGATTTGAATATTTTCACACTCAGTCAAACTCAGATATAAATCATAAGGCTTGTCTTCGAGTCCGAGGATTAGTGAGGAGTGCAGTTTTTCCCGTGGCTGCGCAGCCCAAGCTGTGACCTACATATTTTGCCACATCCAGGACAAGCATAAACATTTTCCGCAGGTGGTTGATTTAGATTTTCTTTTCGCCATCTGCGTCTGTCCTCGGCAGCGGATTTTCTTTTGGTCTCAAATGTGTATACCGCTGCCTTCGTGAGTGACCTCCAGCTGTCTCGTTCTGAGGCCGCATGCAACCAGGTGCTCTCTTCTAGGTCAACCAAAGAAAGTTTACGCCTAAGCTGGTCTTTGAAGCGTTTCCATGGGGCGCCTCTGTTACGTTGACCACTTTTTAGCTCACCAAAAATAGACTGCCACTATTTTTGTCACAAATCACTTGTCTATATAAGTAGTAAAAGAGCTTGAGGGACACATATTGCAAATACAAACAAAAGAACAGTGAAAAATGAATAATTACTGATCACATGACTAATAACCTATGACCTCGATATCTTGCCCCATTAACCATCTCCCCAAAAGATTTTTCGGATGAATACTTTATCTTCATGTCTCAATCTGACCACCAAAAAAAATTTATCGTAGCTTCACATATCCAAAGCTGGTCAGGGGCGGACAATACAATACGGGCCATAAGTTACATAGTATTTGATAGACAAGTATAGGCATACTCAAAGCCATTAGTATCGATAACTGTACACGTGCAAACAGTGAGCTCTATATTTTTTTATAAGAAATATAGGACTTTTGTGGCTTTTTAATCGCTGAGTGTGTAGGCCCTTAAAGGATGAATTTCACTAGTAACACTGTCTACGAATGTCGGCTATTACATTATTTCGGAAAATGTGTTCGATTACATTCGTATTACACTGTAGAGAGATGTCTTGTAAACACCTCCTTCAGAGGGTCACTTTTATAAAGAATATTATAAAACCTTTAACAATTTTATACATAGTGGCATCCATGCGGACCGATCGGTGGCCTACTAGACGATTTGGGTTCCGGCCCACCATGTAGCTAGTGCAGCTTGACCTCTAACCTAGTAAGCTCAATACCCGCTTGGTAGCCTCTATGTGACTAATTAATTGTCTAGATTGCTTTCCTACTTTAGTAATGTATTTATACAAATTGCAGCGATGATATGTAATAAAAACTAACATCATCTTTTTTTTTTCTTTTGTAGAAAAATAAAGACAGGAAGAGATGTAAAGGGGTAAGTTGAATGAAATAGTTCAGTGTTTGTCAAACTTGGCCCCGCGGGTCTAATTAGGCCCGCGAGGCTAAATTGATACATCTCTTAAGTTTCAATCCCTACAATGTTCTTTGATAGAGGAGCGAGGCTCTACAATGCATCTCAAGGTAGCTGTGAATTTAAGACATTCCCAAAGCACACCCGTCTCTCTAGTGGGTATCTGACATTATAGGCGATTCACTGTTGCTAGCTACACAAAGTTTGTGTAAAATAGGGATAGATGAGATAGATAGATTGATATTATAGGTAGAGAGGAAGAGACAGACAGACAAACAGATAGATATAGGAATAAATCAAATGGTAACATTTTAAATAAATTAAATTATTAAAAATAAAAATATTCTTCCAATGTAATAGTTAACATATTTTTATTTTCAGAAAGGAAAAAAGTTTCAGAAGGTAAACATTGCTTCTTTGCTAACCTTTTGAAAACTTTCAAATTCTTGACTTGTAGTTCTTCCATTTCCTTGATCTAATATTTGTATATTATATTTACAACACCACATTCCAGATAATTGTATTGTCTTTTTCTCTCTCTCTTCTATCTTATCTATCTATCTATCTATCTATCTATCTATCTATATCTATCTATCTATCTATCTATCTATCTTTCTATCTATCTATCTATCTATCTATCTATCTATCTATCTATCTATCTATCTATCTATCTATATCTATCTATCTATCTATCTATCTATCTATCTATCTATCTATCTATCTATCTATCTATCTATCTATCTATCTATCTATCTATCTATCTATCTATCTATTTATCTATCTATCTATCTATCTATCTATCTATCTATCTATCTATCTATCTATCTATCTATCTATCTATCTATCTATCTATTTATCTATCTATTTATTTATCTAGCTATCAAATCTATCCATCTAATCTATATGTAATTACAAAGTTTTTACAATTTTACTTTCAGAATGAAGGAAAAGAAAACGAGAAAAAGGTCTGTCTGTCTGTCTGTCTGTCTGTCTGTCTGTCTGTCTGTCTGTCTGTCTGTCTGTCTGTCTGTCTGTCTGTCTATCTATCTATCTATCTATCTATCTATCTATTTATCTATCTATCTATTTATCTATCTATCTATCTATCTATCTAAAACTTTTTCTTATGACTCGTTTGAATTTTGCAAACAAATTAATAACTTGTGTATAAGCCCCAACGTGGGTCTTGAAATATTTTAAAGTGTATGTCAAAATGTGGGGAAAAAAGAAGATTTGTTTATTGTGTTTTCTTTTTTTCAGTGATAAGGTTTAGGGTAAGGGCTAGGGCTAGGGTTAGAGTTAGGTTAGGATTAGGTTATTGGTCAGGATCATGGTAAGGGTTGTATTTACCGTTAGGGCATCAATAGAGTTGGGGTTAGGGTTAATGTTAGTTCCTAAAATCTGCAAGTTTGTTGCAGGAAGAAGATGTAGAGGTTGGGGTTAGGGTTAATGTTAGTTCCTAAAATCTGCAAGTTTGTTGCAGGAAGAAGATGTAGAGGTTGGGGTTAGGGTTAATGTTAGTTCCTAAAATCTGCAAGTTTGTTGCAGGAAGAAGATGTAGAGGTTGGGGTTAGGGTTAATGTTATTTCCTAAAATCTGCAAGTTTGTTGCAGGAAGAAGATGTAGAGGTTGGGGTTAGGGTTAATGTTAGTTCCTAAAATCTGCAAGTTTGTTGCAGGAAGAAGATGTAGAGGTTGGGGTTAGGGTTAATGTTAGTTCCTAAAATCTGCAAGTTTGTTGCAGGAAGAAGATGTAGAGGTTGGGGTTAGGGTTAATGTTAGTTCCTAAAATCTGCAAGTTTGTTGCAGGAAGAAGATGTAGAGGTTGGGGTTAGGGTTAATGTTAGTTCCTAAAATCTGCAAGTTTGTTGCAGGAAGAAGATGTAGAGGTTGGGGTTAGGGTTAATGTTATTTCCTAAAATCTGCAAGTTTGTTGCAGGAAGAAGATGTAGAGGTTGGGGTTAGGGTTAATGTTAGTTCCTAAAATCTGCAAGTTTGTTGCAGGAAGAAGATGTAGAGGTTGGGGTTAGGGTTAATGTTAGTTCCTAAAATCTGCAAGTTTGTTGCAGGAAGAAGATGTAGAGGTTGGGGTTAGGGTTAATGTTAGTTCCTAAAATCTGCAAGTTTGTTGCAGGAAGAAGATGTAGAGGTTGGGGTTAGGGTTAATGTTAGTTCCTAAAATCTGCAAGTTTGTTGCAGGAAGAAGATGTAGAGGTTGGGGTTAGGGTTAATGTTAGTTCCTAAAATCTGCAAGTTTGTTGCAGGAAGAAGATGTAGAGGTTGGGGTTAGGGTTAATGTTAGTTCCTAAAATCTGCAAGTTTATTTCAGTTGCAGGAAGAAGATGTAGAGGTTGGGGTTAGGGTTAATGTTAGTTCCTAAAATCTGCAAGTTTATTTCAGTTGCAGGAAGAAGATGTAGAGGTTGGGGTTAGGGTTAATGTTAGTTCCTAAAATCTGCAAGTTTGTTGCAGGAAGAAGATGTAGAGGTTGGGGTTAGGGTTAATGTTAGTTCCTAAAATCTGCAAGTTTGTTGCAGGAAGAAGATGTAGAGGTTGGGGTTAGGGTTAATGTTAGTTCCTAAAATCTGCAAGTTTGTTGCAGGAAGAAGATGTAGAGGTTGGGGTTAGGGTTAATGTTAGTTCCTAAAATCTGCAAGTTTGTTGCAGGAAGAAGATGTAGAGGTTGGGGTTAGGGTTAATGTTAGTTCCTAAAATCTGCAAGTTTGTTGCAGGAAGAAGATGTAGAGGTTGGGGTTAGGGTTAATGTTAGTTCCTAAAATCTGCAAGTTTGTTGCAGGAAGAAGATGTAGAGGTTGGGGTTAGGGTTAATGTTAGTTCCTAAAATCTGCAAGTTTGTTGCAGGAAGAAGATGTAGAGGTTGGGGTTAGGGTTAATGTTAGTTCCTAAAATCTGCAAGTTTGTTGCAGGAAGAAGATGTAGAGGTTGGGGTTAGGGTTAATGTTAGTTCCTAAAATCTGCAAGTTTGTTGCAGGAAGAAGATGTAGAGGTTGGGGTTAGGGTTAATGTTAGTTCCTAAAATCTGCAAGTTTGTTGCAGGAAGAAGATGTAGAGGTTGGGGTTAGGGTTAATGTTAGTTCCTAAAATCTGCAAGTTTGTTGCAGGAAGAAGATGTAGAGGTTGGGGTTAGGGTTAATGTTAGTTCCTAAAATCTGCAAGTTTGTTGCAGGAAGAAGATGTAGAGGTTGGGGTTAGGGTTAATGTTAGTTCCTAAAATCTGCAAGTTTGTTGCAGGAAGAAGATGTAGAGGTTGGGGTTAGGGTTAATGTTAGTTCCTAAAATCTGCAAGTTTGTTGCAGGAAGAAGATGTAGAGGTTGGGGTTAGGGTTAATGTTAGTTCCTAAAATCTGCAAGTTTGTTGCAGGAAGAAGATGTAGAGGTTGGGGTTAGGGTTAATGTTAGTTCCTAAAATCTGCAAGTTTGTTGCAGGAAGAAGATGTAGAGGTTGGGGTTAGGGTTAATGTTAGTTCCTAAAATCTGCAAGTTTGTTGCAGGAAGAAGATGTAGAGGTTGGGGTTAGGGTTAATGTTAGTTCCTAAAATCTGCAAGTTTGTTGCAGGAAGAAGATGTAGAGGTTGGGGTTAGGGTTAATGTTAGTTCCTAAAATCTGCAAGTTTGTTGCAGGAAGAAGATGTAGAGGTTGGGGTTAGGGTTAATGTTAGTTCCTAAAATCTGCAAGTTTGTTGCAGGAAGAAGATGTAGAGGTTGGGGTTAGGGTTAATGTTAGTTCCTAAAATCTGCAAGTTTGTTGCAGGAAGAAGATGTAGAGGTTGGGGTTAGGGTTAATGTTAGTTCCTAAAATCTGCAAGTTTATTTCAGTTGCAGGAAGAAGATGTAGAGGTTGGGGTTAGGGTTAATGTTAGTTCCTAAAATCTGCAAGTTTATTTCAGTTGCAGGAAGAAGATGTAGAGGTTGGGGTTAGGGTTAATGTTAGTTCCTAAAATCTGCAAGTTTATTTCAGTTGCAGGAAGAAGATGTAGAGGTTGGGGTTAGGGTTAATGTTAGTTCCTAAAATCTGCAAGTTTATTTCAGTTGCAGGAAGAAGATGTAGAGGTTGGGGTTAGGGTTAATGTTAGTTCCTAAAATCTGCAAGTTTGTTGCAGGAAGAAGATGTAGAGGTTGGGGTTAGGGTTAATGTTAGTTCCTAAAATCTGCAAGTTTGTTGCAGGAAGAAGATGTAGAGGTTGGGGTTAGGGTTAATGTTAGTTCCTAAAATCTGCAAGTTTGTTGCAGGAAGAAGATGTAGAGGTTGGGGTTAGGGTTAATGTTAGTTCCTAAAATCTGCAAGTTTGTTGCAGGAAGAAGATGTAGAGGTTGGGGTTAGGGTTAATGTTAGTTCCTAAAATCTGCAAGTTTGTTGCAGGAAGAAGATGTAGAGGTTGGGGTTAGGGTTAATGTTAGTTCCTAAAATCTGCAAGTTTGTTGCAGGAAGAAGATGTAGAGGTTGGGGTTAGGGTTAATGTTAGTTCCTAAAATCTGCAAGTTTGTTGCAGGAAGAAGATGTAGAGGTTGCTGAAAACAACGCCAACGCCAATGCCAATGCTACAGGGACTTCTGAATCACACATAGTTAATAAGGTAAGTCATTGTTCAATATTGTTGAAAGATAGAGTAATAATATATTTAGAACGTAACCATTTTTACTGGAGTTACTTTTTTAAATGATACAGTGTGATAATCATATTTTTTCTCTTTTTTTCCTCAGCGGTCACCTGTAAGTACACATTAGTATTGTATTGTATTGTAAGTATTGTAAGTCCCTGTGTGTGTCTATATATGGGTTAGGGTTATGGTGTTATGTACACGGAATTAGAAGAAATGAAAGGCATTGATGAATTAGATCAGTGATGCCCAAAATACGGCCTGCGGGCCAGATCCGTCCCGCGACGTGGTTCTATCCGGCTCGCCGAAACGTCGACAAAACGTGGAGAAAATTCCCCCTCCAAAAAAAAATGTAAAAAATTGAAAAATGTATCTTTATTACTATAGGGCTTTCATATTTTCTCTGATGTATTGATACCATCACCTTTAATGTTTTCATGTTTGTGCGTTTATGAACAGGAAATGTAGAATCTACCTGGACCATAGGGCGGATCTTTACGTTTTTTTTTTGTGGAATATAATAATAATAAGCCAACATCTTTGTTTTATAAAGAAAGTGTGGCTGTTATAAAATACAACATATATATCAGCATTATACAATAAATATGGCGGCATGCTTGTTTTGAGCCACGCTGAGAAACACTGCTTTATTTTTTATTTTAATATATATATATGCTATACGAGCGTTTATGCTTAGGGTTAGGGTTTACTGGGTGTTAGGGTTAGGGTTTGGAAACTAATTGCCCCCCCCCCCTCCAAAGTTCTGGATCCGCTAGTGATAACAGCATGAATAGCAAGATAACAAGGCAGAAGCGTAATATTTACATATTCTTCAGCTTTCGAGGAGTTTTAAATGGCCAATATAGAATACCCAAGTCTCAGCCATACGAAAGGTTTGTGAGAACCATCATAGACTTTCTTATTTTGTTGGTAAAAGAAAAGGCCTAATGAGACATGTATTGAATATAGATTTATTGACCTCCTTCAGTCGTAGAACAACTATGGTTCATCTTGCACACTTCCTCATGTGGCGCATAGAGTATTACTTACATAGATACACAACTATAAAAAGATTTACATTATCTACCTTTTTTGTTTCTTTTCTTCCTCCAGCGATCTCCCGTGAGTATCTGTGATGTCATTATGTCTGGAAATATTTATGCAAGTGCGTGTATCTGTGTCAGGGGAGAGAAGTGAAAAGTCTGCGCGTGAATAAAGAAAAAAAAAACAAAACAAAAAAAAAGCTCTTAAATTTTAAGAATTATTGTAAACAGTACATTAAAAATATTTTCTTTGATCTCAGAATTATAATCGCAGAAACTTTTGTAAAATTATTTCCACATTAAATTTAACAGGAGCTAGGCTTTTATGTAACAACAATTGTAAATCCCTAATCAATAAAGGGTTCACCAAATTTCGTACATGCATTGTACAAACCGACGCTTATAATTGTCATAGATAATGGGCTACGCGTGACCTTAAAATATACGTAAGACTAGTCAGTGTTAGGGTTAGGGTCTCGGGCTAGGATTATGGTTAGAGTTAGGGGGTAAGGGACACCAGTACACTCAGAGAAGATAGAAGGGGAGATACTACATAGGAAAGATACTTAACACTCACCACCCTTAACAGTTTTAAACACATCTGCAAAGGTAAAGCAGAGAATTTATTGATGTGAAGTCCAGTTTCTAACGGTTATTTTCTCTCTCCTGGTGCTCTGATTTGTAGAATCACTTAACTCAAATATATCTGAAAATTTGGAGGAAATAAACCTGTCTTTCACCAGTTAAATGAAACAAAAGACAATGATGTCTTTAGTTTAATTCTATTTTCACACTGCACGCCCTTGTTAACATTCAAACGCAAAGTTCACAAATCACTTAATGGTTATGAACGGCATGAAGGTCAAACAAATATAATAATAAACGTATGATATAAAGGTCACGAATACCTAGAGGTCAGTACTAGAATGAAGGCCACGAGAACGATTTTTTTTTAAAACCCTTTCTATTTTATAAGAAACACAACTCAATAACCTGATGTTTGAAGTTTGCGATTCGCTTTTTTGAAAGTTATTATTGAATTGAAACTCTTATCTAAAAAGGACAACGACGAAAAGGGCAACGGAAACCAGGGCAACGGTAACAAGGGCAAAGGAAACAAGGGCAAAGGAAACAAGGGCAAAGGAAACAGTCAAGGAAAAGGGAAAAATGTAAGCATTGAATTTTTTTTATAATACAAAATGATAAATAATTAGACTAAATAATTGGCTTACTCCATAATTAATGTACGCTAAAAAGCATACCTTGATTCCGATTTCCTCAGAAAAACTCCAACCTTTACTGCCTAACAATGATGGTTAAAGTTCAAATCTTGCTGGGGATTTACAATTTCTAATTAAAAATGTAATTCGTGCTGATATGGGTTGGCTGAACACTTCAGGGCAGCACGAAAGTAAACCTTCTCGTAGGTACCCCTATTTGTCCACACAAAGTTTGGGCTAGTTTACATTGAGCTAAGGCCCGCAGTCATTTTGGGAATTTTATTTTGTGTTTTCCGGCACCCTTGAAAATAATCAAGACCCGAAAAAACGATACTATTATAATGAAAACACAGCTTCTGACACCAGCTTCCAGATTGAAGAATCCAGCTTGACGCTGGATAACATAAGAGACTTCTGTCATGGCTTCCCATCTTAAGAGTGTGGCAATATTCAAAATAGAGGCTCAGACTCAAAACTTTTGGAAGCCTCTGGAAATAATGAGCTGTTCAATATTTATTAAGATCAGTGAGAGGACATTACTTTTAAAATAGATGAAGGCGCTAAACTTAGCACTGGAAAACATACAGTTTGTATGTGAAATTCCTGCATTGTCAATAGACGTTACTGATAGAAGTCACACAATTAACTTTAGACAACCGATTATTTGAAAAAAACTATCTTTCTTTATTAACATTCTTAATTTATTATTCGAAGTCTTCTGAGGATGAAGATGAAGACGACAACAGTAGCAGCAACTCTTCAGAAGAAAAGGTACAAAATAAGTTTTCAATTTAAATATTTATAAGTAAAAATGTATAGATAGAAATAATTTTCTATTTTTTTTTAAAACCTCTCTTTTAAATATATTTCTTATAAAACTCTGCCACAAAGTTTGTATTTCTTGTTATGAATAGTTCGTTGGCTTTGTGCAAGCGCAAAGTTCATAGAAATGCAAAACATTCTTTAAAAGGACACAATTCAATGTAATCTTAATACTATTAATGATTTGCTTTTTTACCTAACATTTGTTATGACATGATTAAGAATTTGGTGCGAAAAGTTATTTCTTTCATAAAAAGAAAATGTTTTTAGTTAGAGACTGCCACTTGGCCAGTTAAAACAAGAAGGGTAGTAAAAGTAAACAAAGACTTTTGGCAGTGCTAGAGTAAGGTCGGCTTTAGTTTCTGAAGTAGATATTTAACTTAGCGACATTTGACTGTTTCCTTCACTACGTATTAGGCTTCTTGGTCGACATTGTTTATCAGCATCGACAACCTTTATAGAGTTGGCCTTTCGGTTGTGCTTATTGGTTTGCTTATTCGAGTGTTACCGCCATTAAGACATTGCGTGGAAGCGCCTAAAACATTATCAAGAAGATTTTGGTTTTGTTTTTTTTTAATTTCGGAAATTTCGATTGCCAGCAGTATCAGAAACCCCATTAATAAATGAATAATGCTGAGATTGATCCCTTAGAGCACGTGAGAGGAAGGGGGCAGTGAGTTTTAAGGTCGCCTTGCCCCCATACAAGGACAGACCCATGGCTGCACAAGGAAAAGTTCTCTTTCTTTCAAATCCTTGTCCCGATCGCCCTTCATGCAAAGCGCGACATTCAAAGAGAATGTGCTCTACTGTTTCTTCGTCCGTTATGCAGTGGCGACACCGAGTGACGTAGTTTTCTCGAAATAGTCCGAAGAAAGTACCGATTGGACAGTGACCGACTCGAAACTGGGCTAGAATAGCCTGCTCCGCGACACTAAGTTGCCACCACGCATCCTCTCGGTCTGGTCTCTTCAGCTGCCTATGAAGCTCATAGGGACTAGATCTTTGTGATACTCTCCGAGGTTGTTATAATATGTGTGTGCAGTTTATTCATCAAATGGCATGTTTCAACAAGCAAGAGGATGAAAATACTTGAGTTGCTAAATAACTATACCGAAAAAAATTAGATGAAAAAATACGAAGAAAATAACTCCTTCCCGTAAAGTTTCAACGCGATCTGGCAGATTGTCTAAATCAACGTAACAGCCAGTGATTGAATCGGCACTTAGGTAAGAGTCCACCATGACAACTGGGCAGGGCTTACATTCTACTGCTCCTGGAATGTCGTTGTAACCCACCTTACAAGGTAAACACCGTCTAGTCTCTGGGTCCATGTACATGCCAATGTTGCCCATTCTGCACAATGATATGTTGGACTCAAAGCTGCGTTCATTAGGCTCTACCAAACTTCCTTGAGCACACTCTCCAGCTTTGAAAAGATCGACCCTTGTGATTTGTATTTCGGAGTGAGACACATAATTGGATATTGAAAAATTCGCATGTTCCTCAAGTTTACGTTTTGCGGTGTCCAGTACGCTAAGAGGAATGAAATTTGAAATAGGTAAAGTGGTACATTCTAAACTTAAAGAATGTCAATACTAACACATGGATGTGGGCAGAGTATGCTCGTTTTCTTGAAGAGGAGTAAGTAACCTTAGATCGGATGTGTAACAGATCCAGACTTTTCTGCTTCCAAATGGTCTTGTATAACCCGGCTGACAATCCAATTGGTATTCTATGTATTGTTCTATAATAAAGTCACCATTGTCAGCGGACACTATTCATGGCCAACAGCCGGGAGAATATTTTTGTATTTTATAATAACTATTATCATATTCTTGATATTCAACACTTGCTACAATTTGAGTTGCATAAATTAAACAGCAAGAAATCAACAGTACAATTCTCATAGTTTTTTTGTTTACTAAGTGTAATTAGTTGATACACACCAACAAATTAAAATTAAGTTCAGTATGTTTAGTCAGTAATAGAACTATGACCAGAATCACTATTTCAAGAACTAATTGCTTTATTAAAAAAGCTTTTAAAAATTTGTTTTTTCAGAACGAAGGAAAAGGAAACAAAAGAAACGTAAGCTATTTTTTGTGTACTCTTAAGAGTTTGGGAAGCGCGGTTGCTGAGCTGTAAAGCGCTTGGCTTCTGAACCGGGGGGTCCCGTGTTCGAATCCTAGTGAATCCTGATTTCTAATTTCGGGATCTTTTGGGGCCTCAGAGTTAACCCAACTCTAATAGGTACCTGACCTTAGTTGGGGAAAAGAAAATGCGGCTGGTCGTTGTGTTGCCCACATGACAACCTCGTTAACCGTAGCCACTGAAACAGATGACCTTTACATCCTCTGCCCTATAGATCGGAAGGTCTGAAAGGGGAACTTTACTTATTATTGACTCTACTCTTAGAGTTTAGCCCCCTTACTCCCCGTCACACCAAGCACACGCTGCAACAGTCACTTTCTCTACCACTTGCTACATAAACCACTTGCTACATAAACCACTTGCTACATAAACCACTTGCTACATAAACCACTTGTTACATAATGAAAGTACTATTTATTCAGAATCCCGTTTGCTTTTCAAAACTTGGACTTAATATGCAAATCAAAGTTGTTTAGTTGAGTAAGAGACAACTAGTAATGTCTCTACACCAGGGTCTGTTCCTAGAAGATTAGAATTGCACTTCATTTTCATAACCACTGCATCATTTTGGGTCTGTTCCTAACCTAATTCAAAAAAGCTATTAGTTGTGTTTTTATAGAAAATGGAAATAAATCTTGTAGTCATAAGAGATATGGCAGTAAATATGCAGTTCTTACCCTTATATTAGCATTGTTTTTAAGAGCATTTAAAAATAGTTTGCTTGTTTGATGATTAGGTTAGGCGCGAACACAAAATGATGAAGTGATAATGCACCTGGGTGCCAGTCTGATTTTCTCCGAATATCCCTTTTTTATAACAACAAAATGAATAACTCACAATTAACTAATTGATTTTTTTTTGAATTTTTTCTTGTGTCTCCATGGACAACGAATAATTAATATTGCAAAATCTGAAGTTAAGTAGAACCAGTAGTTCCTATTAGAGAGAGTTGACATTGAAAGTATTGAATCGTGGCGTCTTTTCTAGTTGACATTCACTGTGGGTTATTTATTGTTATTTGTTGCTATTTATTGTTATTTATTGTTATTTATGGTTATTTATTGTTATCTTTATCAAACAATGAAAACGTGAACGACTTTAAACTTTTCATTTTGATTCTCAGAAACAAGGCAAAGGAAACAAACAAGTCGGGGTGAGTTCAAGTCCAAATAAGTCAAATGCTCTATATAAACATTAAAGAACAGAGAACCGTGATTTGCAGTAAAATAGAGTTACTGTACATAATTCAATCAAACCATTTGAACCAGTGTTTCTCAAACCTTTTCTTTTTCTTTAACGGAACACTTCGCACATTCTGAGTATTTAGGGGGACACTTCGCACATTCTGAGCATTTAGCGGGACACTTTGTTTATTTTTTTTTAAGAGAGATTAATTCACGTGCTTACGTGCTAACCTACTAGATAAGTATTCCAGTAGTTCGTGGCCTCACGGGTTCCGTGGAACACAGTTTGTGAAACACGGACACAATGAACCATCTAATACGTGAGATCCAAATAAAAGGGACCCTCTCGTACTGAGATGCAATAAGTAAAATGTCATAACAGATTTGATTTATTTCTGTCACCATTTATTACATTTGTCAGTATTTTTTTTTTTTTGGGGGGGGGGGGGGCTAACATAAAACCCAATGACCTTAATGTTTCAATATTTCCGGCAAAAGTGTATTTTCTTTTGTTTCTTGAAAGTCGCAATTAGTGAATGATGCATCTTCTTTCATCAATATTGACAACCTAGCCGTGTCCTCAATCTGGCAAGGGCGTATAATCCTACGATATCGAAGCAGGACGTTTTGGCGCCGCCGTTTTGGCGACGCCGTTTTGGCCCCGCCGTTTTGGCGCGAAGGTCGTTTTGGCGCCAGCCGTTTTGGCGACGGGACGTTTTGGCGCGATATACATTATGTACGTTTATTGTATTATTTCTTTTAAAAGAATTATTCATATCTATGTTTTGCATGAGTGTTTGTGTTAAGACATATTTTTCACGTATTAAATGTAAATGTGTGTTTGTGTTTCACATCATTTTCTTTAATAAACATTTTGGCTTGTGTATGTGTGTTTATTAAGAGGCACACTTTTATTTTCAAAAAAGTTTATTAAGATATTACTTTAAAATTTAAAAAAAAAATAAAAAAAAAAATGAAACGATGATAGACTAAAAATTGATGCAATTATTTGTTTACATTAACATTGGTTTATTTAATGACTTTGGTATGTAGACTTTGGGCCGCTCTCGGAATTAAAGATTAAGGATTATAAATTCGCACCTAGGGATGTCAAGTGGAGTGCTTACGCGTGAGAGAGGGGAGGGGTGGAGGAAAGAGTATATACAAGGAGTGAAATGTGAGCAGAAGAGAGGGGGCGGGATAGGTGTCACATGTAATGACCATTCCCAAGGAGATGATCGCCAGACGCATGACGCCAACGACCAGTGCTCGGTGCTGGTCTTGTCTTCATTTGTTTAACTCTACCTGCGTCAATGCGAGATGTGTCACCCAAATCACCCCTACCCAATTTCTCAAAATATATCTTTTCAAAGTATCTTAGTGTCGTGAATTTGTTTCTATCTATTGTCGCCCAGAGTGTTTGTTTACATTGGTGGATTCACGTTACAGTTTGTACTGACCACATTCCAAGTCTTGATCTTTACTATGTGTGGAGTTATTGTCGTCATTCAGCGTAATAGAGCGTTAGATGTTTTGTTATATTACAGTGTGAGACTTAGCTAATTCGTATATTACACTAATGTCAAATAAAAAACTAAATCTTTTTGAAAGAAATCCAAAAATGTCATCCAGTGCGATTAGCAGAACTCACATATAGCATGTCATAACCATTCAGGAATCTGACTTATTATAGGCCTATATTCATGAAATAAGCAAAACCTTTATAATTAAAAAAAAAAACAATTCGCTGAACGGTGTTAGAATTCATACTATACATACAATATTATGGTAGAGTGAAATAAACATTATTATAAAAGTTACGTGCTTATTAAATTATCGTCAAATGATATCTCGCGCCAAAACGTCCCGTCGCCAAAACGGCTCGCGCCAAAACGTCCCGTCGCCAAAACGGCGTCGCCAAAACGGCGGCGCCAAAACGTCACGTATCGCTACGATATCCAGACCCTGATGCGCAGGAAAACCAATGACAGAATTTAAGGCATTGATTAGCATGCATGACTAGATTAACCTAGGAAGTCACATCTGTATTTCATAAGATACGATACACCAGTTATGTCCCTTTTTCAAAGGAACAATACATTCTTTTCTTCTATTGTGGAGAGCATTGCCATTAGAGGTCTAAATTTAAATATTGATTTTAGCTAGTTAATGAGCCAGCTAATGAGCAATTCAATGGTACTAGTTTCATTCTATTTATAATATCTGAATCTATCTATAGACACAGATAGAGGCACATTTCTTATCCCATACGCTAGAACAAATTTGTACAAGTGCTCCCTCTTCCCTAAAAGTCATTAGAGAATGGATTGGGTTGCCTGAAACAGACAGGAAAACCAACGTCTTAGCTGAGTTTAATTCATTGATAAACTTGCATGACTAGATAGACACAGGAAATGCGTAGGATGTAATTGTCTTCTTTTATGAAGTAACGTCTGTAATGTATAAGATAAGAATCTCTGATCACGTATATATTCCAACTGCAAATATTTTAAAGAAAGTAATTACTGTATAGTCACCTTAGTGGATTAAACAGTAACTATACACAATTAAAAAGTAACGTAACAATCTAGTTTGGCAACACTATAATTTATATCTATCAACAAAGACCAACAATTTAATTCATCAACAATATATTTCATAACCATCTACTAAATTAATACATCAATAATCTCATCAATTTGCGACAACGAAATTAAATTCAGATTTTATACTTTTGATTTAACTTGAGAGGATCAATCTTATTTGTTTCCTCCTCTTGTGAATTTCAGACGAAAAGTGGAAAAGGTAAAAAGGTAATTATGTTTTATTATTTGTAGTTTTGGTCGTTTTCACATTTTTCTCTGTTTAGTTTTTTTTTTTTAATTGTTATATTCAATCCATTTTTTTGTTTCCTTGATTAAAGAATTGACATTGGCTTATAGTGACCTATGATTACGAAGAGCAACATTTAACCTTAGGCACTGGCCTATAAAAATATTTTGATAGTTAGAATATAGTCATGTTGAGACTTCCCACATGCGCTTGAGTGGAAAAACACATATAGGAGCTACTATAGTGATTACAGGAATACAAGGTTATAAGAGCTACTATAGTGATTACAGAAATACAAGATTATAAGAGCTACTTCAATGATTATAGGAATACAAGACTATTAGAGATACTACAGTAATTATAGGAATTCAAAACTATAAGAACTACTAGTGATCATAGGGATACAGTATTATAAGAGCTACTACAGTAGTTATAGGGATACTATAAGAACTGCTATAATGATTATAAGAATACACGACTTTAAGAACTGCTATAATGAGTATAGGAATAGAGATACTATTGGGTACCTCATCAGAATGTAAGAATAGACTTGTACGTAGCATAAAGCAATTTAAAAAAAAAGAAGCCTATTTGAAGTGTAATAGACATCATCTCTACAATCTGACAGGTAGGACACAATAAGGCAGATAATGAAGAAATCACTGATGTTAACAGTGACGCATCTCTAGCCAATGCCCAAAACGAAACAACTTTAAAGTCCATAATGAAGGTAAATCACAATTGTCTTATATTATTATATGTTTTTTATTATACTCGTCTAATAATTATGAATTACGCAATGTTAAGCTGAATATTGACATTTAAATTTATCATTTTGAAGATAAATATACAATTCATGGACATGTGTGATAAATATTTTGATTTGCAGATACAAGGGGATGTGATGGTACAATAATTAATGTAGTTATCATAGTATTATTTGTCTTCAATAGCTTTTAAACGGGTGTATGTACAGATGCATAAATCTGTAAATGTACAGACCTAATAAAGTAGTACACATTTTTTAGTACGTAATGGAAATGTTTAACAATTAAAGTTTACACTCATATTTCATTTTTTCTTGTTTTTTCTTTTTAGCGTTCACCTGTGAGTATAAATTCCTTTTGGCTTTTATTAGTTATACTTGCGTACGTGGTAGGCTAGATTTTAGCAATCCATAACAATTAAAAAAATATGATTTTGTAATCTTAGTATAGATGTTTTATTTAATTGAGAAATCTCTCTCTCTCTCTCCAAACTTTATACACATGACCATGTAAACCAAATTAAATGTATTCAATAATTTGAAAAAAACAACAACCAATTTTAAATCTATTTTAGAAAACGTTTCATATTCGTCTGTGTCTGTGTCACGCTAGATTTCACATGTGCTAGATCTAGAATTAATTTGGTTACTTGAAAGTTCTTTTAAAAAAATAGTTTTAAAAAGTCTATTGAGTAATACTGGTGAAGTCGTTCTTCATTTTGTGAACATTTTAATAACGTATTTTTTATTCCAACGATTTCACACTTTTGTCATAGTAAAAAAATGTAAATTTGGAAAAAAGAAATACTTGATTTCAAGTTACAATTTTGGACATCCCAATACTGGCAAATTTGCAACCAAAAAATAAAATAGTGGACAAATACCTTATTATATCACTTTACTATAAAGTAGTGGACAAATACCTTATTATATCACTTTACCATAAAGTAGTGGACAAATACCTTATTATATCACTTTACCATAAAGTAGTGGACAAATACCTTATTATATCACTTTACCATAAAGTAGTGGACAAATACATTATTATATCACTTTACCATAAAGTAGTGGACAAATACCTTATTATATCTCTTTACCATAAAGTAGTGGACAAATACCTTATTATATCACTTTACCATAAAGTAGTGGACAAATACCTTATTACATCACTTTACTATAAAGTAGTGAACAAATACCTTATTATATCACTTTACCATAAAGTAGTGGACAAATACCTCATTATATCACTTACCATAAAGTAGTGGACAAATACCTTGTTATATCACTTTACCATAAAGAAGTGGACAAATACATTATTATATCACTTTACCATAAAGTAGTGGACAAATACCTTATTATATCACTTTACCTAGTCGGGTGGTACAGATACTTTAGTATATTACTTGAGCCTTAAGTAGTGGAGAAATACTTTACTATATTACTTGGATAAATATGAATACTTTTTTTTTAAATGTAAAATAAATGTTGAATTATTTGTTTGTTTATTTCAGAAGGAAAGCGAAGATGAAAATGATGTAAGAAAATATTATATTTATTTTTCTAGTTTTGTTTGATCAAGTTTTGTTTCAGGTTAAAACAGTTTATTCATAAACATGCAGCCAGTTTGTGAGCATTAGTGATTTCATCAATAAAAGAATGAGTGCTTTTGGATGCTAATAAGCGCGTATAATCTTTAACAAAATGAAAGAAAAAGTAGAGATGGAAAGAACTATAAAAGAGAGGCGATGCTTTAACAATGTCTCAGTTTTAAGAACTACGTTACAAATGAAAGAGACTGATCTTCTCGGCGACCGACTTCCTAGCTATTACAAATGAAAGAGACTGATCTTCTCGGCGACTACCTGGCTAGTACAAATTAAAAACTAGAAAACAAAATCAGTCAATTCGGCCAAGTCAGAATTAGGGTTAGAGGATTAGGGTGTTAGGTACACTAGAAAGAATGTAAGAGATGGTTAGGGTTAAGGGGTTAGGGTTAAGGGGTTAGGTTAAGATTAAGGTGTTAGGTACACTAGAAAGAATGTAATTGAGGGTTAGGGTTACAGGGCTAGGGTTAAGGGGTTAGGTTAAGATTAAGGTGTTAGGTACAACAGACAGAAATGAAGAGAGACACATATAAAAAAGAAAGGAAGATATAACTCAACTTTTGAATAGTATACATTTGAAGACTTATGTTGATATTTTTGAGAAATCTGCAAAGATAAAACAAAGTCATAATTGGTATTCCGTCACCTTCTCTCCCCACTTTAAAAGCTGCTCTTTATAGAATCAATTTTTGGCAAAAATAGCGGAGGGTTTAAAGGTAAATGAACTGTTCTGTATTTAATGACAAATTCAATTCAATGTTAAAAGAAAATAATATTCGTAGTGCCCCTAGCCTAATTAACATTTGACATATGGCAATGAAGAAGACAAAGGTCACAAAGTTACTATTGGTATAGATACCACGAATATCTAATGGTCACTAATAAAATGGAGGTTATGAATCTAAAAAGAAGTCGCATTACTTTTATGAAGTGAGAACGTCAAATTAATAGGTTGATGTTTAGAGTTTTTTTTTATTCGCTTTCTGAAACTTATTGCTTAATTGTATATCTGTCTAAAAAGGACAAAGATGAAAAAGGCAACGGTAAAAACGGCAAAGGAAACAAGGGCAAAGGCAACAAAGGAAAAGGCAACAAAGGAAAAGGCAGAGGAAACAATGTAAGCATTAAAAAAATTATTCTTATACAACATGATAAATTAAACAAATAATTGACTTAATTCTTAATTAAATTTCGCTGAAATACGTATTGTCACTTTAACACTGTAAACCTTGATAACCTTGGGGGGGGGGGGTAAAGTTCAAATCTAGTTGGGGACTAAGAATTTAAAGTTGGAAATCTAACTCGAGGTGAATTGTGTTTATTTGGCGCCTAAACGCAGCACGGAAAACTTCTTAAATACTCTCCTCCCATCATGTCCACAAAAACGTATGGACAAGATCACACTGAACTAAAAACCGACGACCGCATTGGGCCCGTGATTCCGTGTTTTCCGGCTCTTTCGAAAGTTCCGTCCATAGTGTATAATATAGCCCCAGTAGATCGATTCTGCTAGAACTTTTCACAGCTTCCTATAGCTTGAAGCTTGATAAATATCAGAACTTAAGAGAAGTCTGTCCTGGCCTCCAATCAATAGCCTAACGACAATGGTTAAAACCAATGTTCAAATTAAAACTTAAGAAATTAGGTGCGCAAAGTTTAACTCTTTACGTGGGACAAAATAGATATTATTAAATTCAGGGATAAATCATTCATTTTATAACAGATGAAGGCACTAACCTTAAAAAAGAATAATAAAAAAAAACATTATAATGTTATGTCAAGTATTTTTGCATATATCATTTGAATTCATCGACAGAAATCAGAAACTTAGCTTTAGCAGACCTCTGAAAAAAAAAAATATTTGTATTAAATTACTTAGCAACAAGCTTTTAAATTCCCATAATTGACTTTAAGACTTTGACGTTGTTTTTTTTTATTTTCAGTCTTCAAGTGATGAAGATGACAGCAACAAAAGCTCTTCAGAAGAAAAGGTAAAAAAAAAAAGATATTTCTTAATTTAAATTTTACAATTCTCTTTTCATTATTTTTTAAAATATCTCCCTTATCTCTCTCTCTCTTAAAAATATTTGACTGGTATTGGTAAATTATTTTTAATGCAAAAACATTCGTAGAAAACCTATATTCAATATAATTTTTAATTGAGACTATTATTTCTTTTACATTACCCTTTTTTTTTCAAGGTTTTTACAAATGCAGCTTGTTCTTAACAACTTGATTTGAAATAACAAATGTATATAGCCAAGTGACTTTTTTTTTCATTGATTTTTAATTTTTTTTTTTAAATTTTAACTGTTATGTTAAATAAACTTTTGATTTTATTTTTTAGAGCAAAGAAAAAAGAAAAAAGGATAACGTAAGTTACTTTTGTGTTATGTTAATAATTAGCCAAAAATCAACAACCACTTGCTTCACCAACCACTCTCTACATTAACAATATCTCGCACAATGCACCTGTTAGGCAAACCACCTGCTGCGCCAACAAGTCCTACGGCAAGTAGCTGCTACACCAACTACCTGCCACAGCAATTTCTCCCCTCAAAAACAACCTTTTCACGAACCATCCTCCGAAACAACCACCTGCCTCACCAAGCAAATTTCCCACCTATTTAAGGCTACTAAAACAACAACACAGATAAAAAAGCTTTGTTTTAAGCTATTACCTCATAAATATGAAAAAAAAAACCTAACCCTAACCCAGTTAACAAAGGTGTCATGTGATTAGCACAACGTCCAACCACCTTTACTTTTCCCCAACCAATGTCAGGTACCCATTAGAGCTGGGTGGACTCAGAGGCGCACTAAAATGCCGAAATTCAAAATCCCAGTCTTAACCAGGATTCGAACCCGGAATCCTGGGTTCGGAAGGCAAGCGCTTTACCACTTAGCCACCCCCATAAATATGTGAAAGAGAGTAAAAAATTTCCCAGTGACAATTTTGAGAAAGAATAAATCGAAGTAAAGTGACTTCTTAGGATCTAAATGTCGTAATCCAGAAACAAGAGATAACCAGACAATCTTCTGTGTTCATAGGCTCTCCACAAAAGAGTGGTTACCGTGTTGGCTTCAGAAGCCTGAGAAGGTTTGAGCTATAAGTCCGAATCTAAAACAAATTTAATTACATGGCTGATCCAAACTTATTGATACATGTACGCTTAATAGAAGCTTTGCTTATTTTTAAAAGTATTTTGATATGTTGTTCTTTTTAGCGGCCTCCGAAAGGGGAAAAGACGCTATTAGTTTTGTGTGGCCTGTCTGTCCGTCCGTCTGTCCATCCGTTTAGATCTCAGAAACTAGAAGAGAAAATGAAAATCAGACATCATGATATTTTAGATCATTCAAATTTTGGTGCAACGGCTACTTTTTTATTTTCAAGAAGTGAAACATCTAATTTTTTATATTACATATGCAAGCAGATTTTTCAAAACAATACACCACTTTTAAATGAGAAATTAAAAAAGGTCACAGACTTCTTTATTAATAACTCAAGCTTCACTCATAGATTCACGCATTGGTACACAAAATTAGCATCAAATTCACAATGGAAACAAATGTGGACGGCTCAATATAAAATATATTTTCCATTTATTAACTAACTCATTGAATGGAATACTGATTGAAATGTTGTTTTTAAAAAAGAATTTTGATACGAACTTCGTTTTAATTATCAGCGCGCAGTTTTTAAACACTTGTCAGTCTAAATAAAACTAAATAGATTCCAGATCTAGATATATTTAATATAATATGTATATTATAAATGTATTAATAATTTGAACAAAATTTTAATTATTGAGGCAATAACTTTTCTTCTGACAGCTTAGGGGTGCAGATTTATTAATAATGTAAACAGTAAGAAGTGAATCGGATACGGACAGCATAGTAGGCCTACAGTATTATCCGTACCAAAAGGCCTACTATTCCTGATCATAACATTGGCCTAGGTCTAGTAATTTTAAAATTAAATGTTTAAGGCCACACGAATTCTAGTCTAGATCTAGATTCTATATCAAAATTCTAGATCTAGATCTAGTTCTAGATCTAGACTTAGATCTAGTTTTAGACCTAAACTTAAATATATTTCTAGATCTAGACTTAGACCTAGTTCTAGATCTAGCTTACTACCTAACTAAAACAGGTCAAGAATTTTTTTTTCGTGTTACCAATTTATCTAATTTTGTAAGAAGAATAATGAATGTATGGATAAGGTTAATAATTATTATGAATGTGTTTCTAGTTCAGCGTCTTTGTAAATGAACTATTACCAACTTGATACGAGAATGAAATCTGGATTACGTTAGACTAATGCTTATATTTGTATTGGCAGAAACAAGGGAAAGGCAACAGAAACGGCGGGGTGAGTTCAAATCTAATTCCTTGAACTATCTTCAAAATAATCGAAGAAAAAGATTGCTACTTGTATTTATATGAAAAGCCAAAAAACTGTATTATGCCTATCATTACAATATTATAAAGTCTACATTTTTACATTCGATTAATTAACCAGGATTTTTTCTCGTGGGTTGGGGGGTTGCGGTGGAAATGGGGCTGGGTTTTAAATGTTTTTTTTTTTTTTAAATTAACATTCATTAGTTAGTATGACCAAAATAATTTATGAGTGTATAAATGAGGTATTGTCTTGTTTTTAAATTAAATTAAGTTTACATCTTTCTTGTTTAAAAATAACAGCATATATTTTATAACTAAAGTTACTTTTAAGCTTATATAATAATCAGGAACAAAAGATTCCATGTTAGTAAATCAAAAAACCTCTTGTATAAATACAGTCGTATCTGATTAATTGGACCAGACAATAATTAGGACCAGAACGATCTATATAATTCAGTAGCAAGCATCAACAATCTAATTCATAAATTAATTCATTAACAATCTAATTTGTTAACAATATAATTTATCAACAAACATCAAGAATATAAGTAATCAACTAAACATCAAGATTAGGCCTATAATTAATCAACAATCTAATCATTAATTTAAGTAATTTATTAACAATCTTATTCTTCAACAATCAAATTCATTTGCCATCTGATAAATAAACAATCTAATCATTCGACAACATGGAAATGAAATGAAAACTTGATACTTTTGTTTTCCTGCCTAAAGAGCAATGATTTCTTTTTCTCTTGTGTGTTGCAGAAGCCAAACGGAAAGGGAAGAAAGGTTACTTCTATTGTTTGTACTCATTAGTCCTTCTAATTATTTTTACCAAGTTAAACATGTGCACAATTACTCATTGTCGATAACAACACATGAATCAATAGACAAATTAAACAATTAATTAATTAATTAATGGTAATTAATTACAATTGTTTAATATAGAAAAGGGAAATTAATATTGCATTATTGAAACCTATGCTTATATATGAGCAGTTCTCTCCTTGTCTAAAAAGTATTTTAATCTGTATATATAATTTTTTTGGCCATTCATCGTGTCCTTGTTCTGGAGTAAACAATTTCTATTGAACTCAAAGTTCAGCTTTAAAGTTTACACTCTGGTCAGTTTGGCGTTTAAAATGTTTTCATAGTCTCCTGAGACTTCATACATTCCGAGAGGATGAGAATGCACATAAAAGGAAAAGCAAATATAGAGCTACTTTTTTTACAAAACTTACACCAACACTCTCTGTCTGTCTGTCTGTCTGGTAAAAAAGTGTGTATACGTTATTTCTCCCACACTCATTCACGGATCAAGCAGCAACTATTAAATTATTCATTGACATAGACAAGACAAGAATCAATACGAAAAATTACCAATTAAACAATTATTTATTGGTAATTCGCTATTTTGCTTAAAAGCAACAAGAGAAACTAATACTTCAATATTCACAGATAATGGCTACATTTGTTGGGTTTAGTCCCCTTAAATAATTGTTAACGCTATTTCTCCAACACCCATTCTCAGATCAAGTTGATATTTTAAACAATTATTTATTGTACCTAACAAAACACGAGTCAATACACAAAAATAATCAATTAGTCAATTAATTATGTGTAATTTATTATTTTGTTTAATATTGAATAAGGGAAATAACGTACATTTTTTAGTTTTATGGACAGAATTCTTCCCCTTTAGATAAGCTTTTCTTAAGGATCTATCTATCTATATATATAATTCCCACATCGCCAACCATGCAGGACACCACACAGGCACGCCGACTCTCTAACCCTCGATGAAAAGTCATGGAAAGATACCTCTTTTATTTCTGCAAGTCGGACTAGAGTTACCCCACGTAACTTTCGCGACGACAGAGAGCGTGGCTCATAATAATAAAGAGGGGGGGAGTGGAAGTAATTCTCACTAAATAGCGGCGTATGCTACACCGCGGGTCGGCTCGTTTTTAATATTTTGCTTGTTAATACTACTACACTTGACACGGTTTTACATAGAAGCGCAAACTATAGTTGGATTATACTTCTAAATGGCTTAAACTCAAAAACAAAAAATATTGAATATACGTATGAATATGTAAAAAACATATTTCTTAGTTTCATTTTCGCGCATTTCTTAAATGTCAAAGTGACTTAGACCAACATGTGAAATGTCAAAGTGTCTTAGAATCACATGTGAAATGTCAAGGTATCTTAGAACCACATGTCAAAAGTCAAAGTGTCTTAGACCCACATGTCAAATGTCAAAGTGTCTTAGAACCACATGTCAAAGTGTATTAGACCCACATGTCAAATGTCAAAGTGTCTTAGACCCACATGTCAAAGTGTATTAGACCCACATGTCAAATGTCAAAGTGTATTAGACCCACATGTCAAATGTCAAAGTGTCTTAGAACCACATGTCAAAGTGTATTAGACCCACATGTCAAATGTCAAAGTGTCTTAGACCCACATGTCAAAGTGTATTAGACCCACATGTCAAATGTCAAAGTGTCTTAGACCCACATGTCAAAGTGTATTAGACCCACATGTCAAATGTCAAAGTGTCTTAGACCCACATGTCAAAGTGTATTAGACCCACATGTCAAATGTCAAAGTGTATTAGACCCACATGTCAAATGTCAAAGTGTCTTAGACCCACATGTCAAAGTGTATTAGACCCACATGTCAAATGTCAAAGTGTCTTAGACCCACATGTCAAAGTGTATTAGACCCACATGTCAAATGTCAAAGTGTCTTAGACCCACATGTCAAAGTATATTAGACCCACATGTCAAATGTCAAAGTGTCTTAGACCCACATGTCAAAGTGTATTAGACCCACATGTAAAATGTCAAAGTGTCTTAGACCCACATGTCAAAGTGTATTAGACCCACATGTCAAATGTCAAAGTGTCTTAGACCCACAGTTCCATGTGGAGCCTGATCATGTTTAATGTGTTCCCACTTGTGATTCAACAGAGAGGTCAAAACAAAGAGGTTGATAATGGAGTAGATAATGTTTCAGTGTCAGCCAACTTGACGGACACCCAAGTCATTGTCAAGGTGAATTATACGAGTTCTATTATTATGTTTGAGATTTTATTCATATATACAATTTACATTGATCACTGTCATAATCATAAAATATGTATGACAGTAAGGCATATCTTCGAGTCCGATGATTAATGAGGTATCGCTTTAATGGTGATTCTAGAGTTCATGGCCATTTGCAAAAAAATTCTTTTTATTATTTTTGCTGTAACAATGAATAATGATGAAAAAGCTTGGATATCATTTTATTTCATTCCACCCCACTTTTAAAAAAAAAATATTTGTATTATTTTTAAAAAAGCAAAGCAGCTTAAAATAAACTATTAAAATGAAAGTTGTTTTTTTTTGCAGTAGATATAAATGTTCAATAATTGAAGTTAAAATTGTAAATGTTTAATTTTTTTTTCTTTTAGCGTTCACCCGTGAGTATATTTTTATTTTGTTTTTTTGTAAAATGTTTTACATGTTTCGGATGTTCCTTCAGAGTTGAAGATAGTTTACTTCCTAGTCCAAACCTCCGGCAGGACGACGGGGGATGGGAGCGGGCAGGGTTTGAACCCTCGACCGTCGATAAATCCGAACGACAGTCCAGCGCGCAAACCGCACGACCAGGCAGCAATCCACAATTAGTTATATTTGCATAAGTGGCAGGCTAGAAATTAGCAAACAAAAATAATATGCTACAACCATTCTCGGATTAAGATGAAACTTTGCACAATCATTTATTGACATAGACAAGACATAATTCAATGAAAATATTAACCAGTTAGCCAATTTAGCAAGTACTTAATTATTTTCTTTGGTTCCAACAAGGGAAACTAATCCTTCAGTATTCGCAGATACGGAAAAAATTATAGGGTTTCGTCCCCTTGAGTAATTAAAAACGTTGTTTCTCCCACACCCATCTTATCTTATAAAATACAGACGTAACTTCAAAAAAGTAGATGATTACGTCCTACACGCTATGCATCTAGTCATACATATTAACCAATGACTTAAATTCTTCCAAGTCACTGGTTTTCCTGGCTGGCCCAGGCAACCCATTCCATGCTCTAATAGCACTAGGGAAGAAGGAGTATTTGTACAAATTTGTCCTAGCATATGGAACAAATCAAATTAAAACTTTAAACAATTATTTATTGTACCTCTCAAAACATGAATCAATTAAAATTGCACCCAATTAGTCTATTAATTTTTTGTAATTTATTATTTTGTTTAATATAGAATAAGGGAAATAACGTCTACATTATTAAGATATAAAGGTGTATATAGTAAGCTTTTTTTTTCAAGGATATAATTAAAAAATATTTTGCTTGTTTTCCTTTGTCTATTTCAGAAGGACTACAAAGACAATAATGAAGTAAGACACTTGGATATTTTGATTTGTTTCATTTATCAAGTGAATTTTTTTTTTATAAATTGGATGAAAAATAATCGATTAATTGATAAATTATATCTTTTGAGTGAGTGAGTGTGTGTGTGAGAGAGAGAGAGAGAGAGAGTGAGAGAGAGAGAGCACAACATAATTAGCCCTTTTAACAACATGCATACCATTGCCAAATTCAAGGTGCTTTGATCACCTGACAATAGGACATCATAAATTGCTAGACACAGCACCAGGCTACAGACTATAACAATGATTGTGTGGATGATAATGATGTATGCTTCTGGTGTTGGATGACGACAGTAGATGACAGATGACAAATGGCGTGTAGTTACGAATGGTTTAGAGAATCGTGTTCGGAAGACCTGTCACCTCGTCACGGACAAGAGACAAGTGGCACCGAAATTAGGAAAACGGAAGCCCAGGCAGGGAGGTCTGGCAAAACTTTAAAGGACCTTCTCCATCGGAGGAATGGTGGCAGTTGAACAGACAAGAACAGGTGACAATGGCTAGGTACAGAACGGGACACTGTCCAATCGGAGCCTGTTTTGCTAAATTTAACTTCGATTCACGTTGTAGACACTGCCAGCAAGACGATGATACGGTTGGCCTTCTGCTATGTGAGTGCGCGATACTGCACCCCAAGAATGGCCATTTGAGTGAAGAGGAAACTGTTATTGATGGTGAGTTGGTCCTGTACGGAGACAGGAAATCTCTAGAAAGAACTGCTGCTTTCTTTGTCTGTGTTAACAGAGAATGGATTTCTCAACACGGTGCCACAATGAGATTCTACTTTCATTAATATAAGAAAGTTCGATTAAGTGATTTTCTTATACATATAGATTGAGTGACGTTCACATAATTGTGCCTGTATTTCTTTATTTATAGGGCAATGGCAACCACAAGAGCAGAAAGGTTAGTCGCATAACATAAGTTTTTATAACAGGAGTGGCTAATAATTGTTGTGAAATAATGTGACACCGTAAAACCTACTAACAGATGTCTAAGAAAATAGTATCTGTCTTACAAAAAAGTATCTTTTTGAAATTGTCTTCCTTTTTACTATATTTAAGCATGTTTTTTTATTTCATTGTTTAGAATGGCCAACAAGGCAAAGGCAAAGGCAAGGACAGCGATGTGAGTACTAAATATTTTTCTTTCATGGGACCTTGTGGCTGAGTGGTAAAGTGCTTGGCTTCTGATAGGTTTGAATTTTGGTGAATTTTGGTGAAGACTGTGGTTTTGAATTTTCGGGGGTTGTTACGTTGGAGCAAGACAAGGCGATGGATCGTTGTGTTGGCCACATGATTCTCTCGTTAACCGTCGGCAATAGAAACGTAGGACGAACAGCTTTTATTTTTTCTTAAAATAGTGTAAGGTACCCATTAGACTCAGAGGCGCCAATAGATCAGAAATTAAAAACTCAAGTCTTCACCAGGATTAGAAACCCGAGACTCCTGATTCGGAAAGTAAGCGCTTTACCGCTTCTATGTAAATAAGAGAGCTTGAGTTTCTTTTCTGTCCAATAGGAATAAGTATATAACACTGTGTTTATCAATTTGTTGCATTTCTCATTATGAACCGAACAACCAGGGGCGCAGCTAGGAATTTTCCATTATTTTGGGGACCGGGGGTCTTGATCTGTTTGGGGGCCCCTGCATTTTGCGTAATATTTAATTTTTAATGTAAAAAACATTCATTTGGGCTCCCCTAAAAATGCGACCCGGGGATATTTTCAAATTCTCTCCCCTCCTCCCCCCACCCTAGCTACGCCACTGCGAACAACAATAATGCTGTAACGTAGCCAGCAGTCAAATCAAAAGATCTCAACGAAAGGATTGTATAACAACAGAAGTTCAATAGAGTAACCAGTAAAACCAAGACTTCTTCTTGACATCCAAATCACCGGGCGTTTTTCCGACTTCCTTTATCTTTTACCAGTCTCTGTCCCGTGTCTCATGGTGCACATTTCCTGTCCCGTGTCTCATGGTGCACATTTCCTGTCCCGTGTCTCATGGTGCACATTTCCTGTCCCGTGTCTCATGGTGCACATTTCCTGTCCCGTGTCTCATGGTGCACATTTCCTGTCCCGTGTCTCATGGTGCACATTTCCTGTCCCGTGTCTCATGGTGCACATTTCCTGTCCCGTGTCTCATGGTGCACATTTCCTGTCCCGTGTCTCATGGTGCACATTTCCTGTCCCGTGTCTCATGGTGCACATTTCCTGTCCCGTGTCTCATGGTGCACATTTCCTGTCCCGTGTCTCATGGTGCACATTTCCTGTCCCGTGTCTCATGGTGCACATTTCCTGTCCCGTGTCTCATGGTGCACATTTCCTGTCCCGTGTCTCATGGTGCACACTGTCTCGCCTAAACAAAGTGTGCAATGCAGAGTCATAACAATATGATCACATTATTTTTAACCTTTAAACTACACAGACTATAAGTTGTTTAGGTCAGTAAATGTTCTGTTCTTCTGACTTTTTCTTGACTAAATCTCTGCAAACCAGAATTAATATTATATTTATTAAAGTGAACTATAATTATTGTATACAATATGCTTTATTTTGTTATTAAGGCTATTACAAATAATCAGAGTACTTAAACATTCTGCTATATAAAATAGAATCAAGCTAGTAGCTTGAATGTATTTTATACTTATTACAGAGAAATGCAAATAATGTACAAAACTTTTCTAAACATCTTGTTCACAAATTTCAGAAATCCGAAGAGAAATCAAACGAAGGACAAGAAAGCTCATCAGATGAAAAGGTACAAAATAGAACAAAAAACATGAAATATTTTTATTTATTTATAATGTTTTGTATTCATACATTTTGAATTACAAAGAAGGTATAAAAATACAGTAAAAAAAAAATTAATACTGCGCTGCATTTAACTTCCGGTTGCCTTGAGTTGTCGGTGTTGAAGTACAACGCAGATTTATATCAAAATTGGTCAATAAAATGTTCACAATTCCACGGCATTACAACCGCTCCGAATTCTAAGAAACGTACTTTCTCTCACTGACCCCCATGGATGCCTTGTCGTGTGGTATGCTCTCTGGAATGTCATTTGGTGGTCTCGATGGTCACGAGTCCGAAACCTGCTCGTTGCCATACCCGTCTTGCGGGAGGTGCGGGCTAGGATAGAGTTATCTTCAAATTTGAAGGAACACCCGATATATGTAAAACTCCAATTTATCAATCAGTCTATCTATCTATCTATCTATCTATCTATCTATCTATCTATCTATCTATCTATCTATCTATCTATCTATCTATCTATCTATCTATCTATCTATCTATCTATCTATCTGTCTGTTTTCGGTCTGTCTGTCTATCTTATATAGCTCCTCCTTCGTGATCGAGGATGAGCACATTTCTCATTTCCTATGGACTCGAAAATGACTGTAAAGTCTAATACCCGCTTTAAAAATCCGGCCGCATACGTGGCATGGGTGGGTTTGGTCAGTTGCAGATAGTCCTTCTTCTTTTCTCAGATTTTTGTAGGTTCAGCGCTCTTTTACGCTGGCCACTCTTCTTTCTTCAAATCTTGAGACTCCGAGACTCACAGCTTCTCGCCATGAGGAGCGATCGAGAGTTAGTGCTTCCCAGCCATGAATGTCGATATCGCATTCCTTGAAGTAGCTCTTGAGAGTGTCTTTGTAGCGCTTGTATTGGCCTCCTTGGGGGCGTTTTCCTTCACACAGCTTCCCGTACAGAAGTTGTTTGGGAAGGCGATTGTCTGGCATGCGGACTACATGTCTTATCCATCGAAGTTGGGACCTTTTTACTGTCGCATTGATACTGTGCATGTTGGACAGCTTTAAGATTTCTGTGTCTGCTATGTGGTCGGACCAACGCACCTTATGGATACTCCTTAGACAGCGTAGATGGAATGAGTTTAGCTTTATGGTGTTGCAGGAGTATAGGGTCCAGGACTCTGATGCATATAGGAGTGACGGGAGCACTACAGCACTGTACACTTTCAGTTTTGTGGATATGCTGAGTCCTCTCCGTTGCCACACTTGTTCTTGAAGTCTTCCAAAAGCAGCACTGGCACGAGCAATACGGACGTCAACCTTATCATTTAGGTTGGCGTTGGCTGAAATGGTGCTTCCCAGATAGAGAAATTTTTGACATTTGCTAATGTCTGGCTATCTATGAGAATGTCTGCTTCTGTGACATCTTTTTTAGGAGGAGGTTGGTGCAGCACTTCTGTCTTTTTTACATTAATGGTGAGGTCAAAATTTTTGCAGGCATTAGCGAAGAGGGACAGGCTCTTTTGAAGGTCTTCTTCGTTTGTGGCGTTTAGGGCACAGTCATCTGTCATCAGTAAGCAGATCTATGATGCAGTCGTAGTTTATCTTGGTCCTTGCCTTGAGTTTCTGAACATTAAATAAACTTGCATTGGTGCGATATCGTATGCCAACTCCAATGCTTTCTGTGCGAAATGCATCTTTCAGCATGGCGGTGAACATTATGCTGAAAAGCGTTGGAGCCAGCACATAGCCCTGCCATTTGAGACAGGAAAAGGCTTGAAGTAGTCTCCGTTGTCTTGGACTCTTGCTTGCATGTTATCCTGGAATATCTGTCTATCTATCAATGTATCTATCTATACACACACTCACAAACACCAGCCACGGATGTTCCTTTTTGTTTTTTTGACCACGGTGGTAGAAAATAAATCATGAACATTTTTTTATTACCTCCTCCTTACAAAGTTTTTTTCTTTACAATTTTACTTTCAGAGCGAAGAAAAAGGCAACAAGAAACAGGTAAACTTTTCTTGTCATGGAGAACGTAAATAATATGTTTCCATGGTAACAAACTGTTTAATTTAATCCCAAACAAAACGATAAGACATGGAAGTGTAATAGTATGATTTATTATGGAGGTATGGTTGAATACAAGACTATGTCGTACTCTGCTCCTGTACCGTGTTCTTGAATCCTGTTCTTTGTTCTTACACTGTCCATTACTCTGTTAGTTAATTGTTTCCTCCTTTCGCTCCGTTTCTTTACAGTTTGTTCTTTTTTTTTTTTTTTGCGCCAGTCCATTCTCTCTTGTTGCCTTGCCATTTTTTAATTTGACAAGTAAAGGGGAGGCGCGGTAGCTGAGCGGTAAAGCGGTAATTTCGGGATCTTTGGCCAACCAGCTCTAATGGGTACCGGACATTAGTTGGGGAAAAGTAAAAATGGTTAGTCGTTGCGCTGGCCACATGACTCCCTCATTAACCGAGAGGCCACAGAAACAGGTGACCTTTAAATCATCTGCCCTAAATGGAACTTTACTTTTTTCAAGTCAAGTGGTCATCACGAATCAATCAATTTGCAACTATTTAATCCCATTCATCGTTCTTTGCATACAGGATTAGTTGAATATATCCCAAAAGAGTATCGTCTATTTGGCATGTGCTTTTCTTGCATGACACTGCTATTAAATTTACTGGTATAGAAGAATGTTTTTGAACCGCGAAGTAGAGATTGATACATTTTGTAGATACAACACAAGGTGTGTATATGCACTGTAGCTGTAAAACCATATTAGAGAAATTGTGAGTAATAATCTATGTTCGCTCAGAAAAGTAAATCCTTAATATAAATGATGTCATCCCACCCCTTACGTATTTCAATGACGTAATTTCATCACGTGTGTATTTAAATAACGTCATTTCATAATTCATGTAATTAAAGACGTCATTTCTAAAATCAGATATTAAAATGACGTCTTTTATCTCTAAGTATCTAAATGACGTCATTTCATCACCTTACTATTTTAAATGACATCCCTTATTGACCTTAGTATTTAAGTCATGTCTTTTCATCACCTAAGTTTTTAAATGACGTCATTTCATTACCTAAGTATTAAAATGACGTCCTTTTATCACCTAAGTAATAAGTTCGCGTGGAGGCGTTTCCTTTTTTTTTTCTCATTCCAAATTGCTAATCTCTCCCTCTCCATCAACCTTCCTTGAACATGTTTCCTTAGTTCTGATCCTTCATGATCCAACCACCTCCCCCCTTCCTTGAACATGTTTCCTTAGTTCTGATCCTTCATGATCCAACCACCCCCCTTCCTTGAACATGTTTCCTTAGTTCTGATCCTTCATGATCCAACCACCTCCCCCCTTCCTTGAACATGTTTCCTTAGTTCTGATCCTTCATGATCCAACCACCTCCCCCCTTCCTTGAACATGTTTCCTTAGTTCTGATCCTTCATGATCCAACCACCTCCCCTCTTTCTTGAACATGTTTCCTTAGTTCTGATCCTTCATGATCCAACCACCTCCCCCCTTCCTTGAACATGTTTCCTTAGTTCTGATCCTTCATGATCCAACCACCTCCCCCCTTCCTTGAACATGTTTCCTTAGTTCTGATCCTTCATGATCCAACCACCTTCCCCCTTTCTTGAACATGTTTCCTTAGTTCTGATCCTTCATGATCCAACCACCTCCACTCTTTCTTGAACATGTTGTGACAAGTGGGGAAATGTGATGTGTGTTTGGCGCGTTTAATGTCTAGGGGATGATTATTTTTAAAGCTATCACACCCCCACTTATCAGCATATGAGTCGGGAGCAGACACGCAACGAGACGAAGCAATGAAAGATAGATACAAAAATTAAAATAAAGAATATTTATTTACATAAATATACATATAAGAATAAAAAGGGGGAGGGTTTGCAATCTATCTCTAAATAATATTGGATTTAATCATCACTCTTGCACCTAATAAGAGTATGTCACTTTGTCCTCTGACTTAGCTGGTATTCCTGTTGATGTCGCAGCTGGCTGTGTCCTAGCTTGAGGTTCATGCAGCTGGAGGTTGCCGTAGGTCTCTCTGCGTTCGAGGCGGGATCCTCTGAACTTTTTGTGGTAGGCCTCGGCGGTCAGCTCAAACTGGACGAGTAGCGCCTGTTTGAGGGCCGCGTAGTCTTCTCGCCAGAGGAGAAATGGTGCTTCCGGCTATCCCAATGCCTCCGAGGCAAAGCCTACGAAGTCTACTCTAAACTTCCCTCCGGCCGGCGAGTAGGAAAGTGTAGTGCTGAATAGCACTAAGCACAAATGCAGGTAAATAGATCGTTGATCCAATAAATAAATAGGCAAGTGCAGCACTGAATAGCACTAAGCACAACTGCAGGTAAATAGATCGTTGATCCAATAACTAGGCAATAGGCAGACACCTGAGGGAGGCAACAGGTATTCCTCTAGGAGAGAGAATAAGTGATATAGTCCAGACTCGATAGCTCAGCTCGAATGAGAATGAAAAAGAGTCTGATTTGAGTTGGTTTACTTTATATAAGCCTGGGAAATGCGGGCGGACACAGGAAATGTCATAGGCTTAGCATTATCTTACACGTGGGTGAATTAGACTTAAGATGGGAGCGTCGAGAGGCACTTTGACTCGAGTAATCTCCTAGATCAAAGAGGGACGTAGGAGAAAGAGGGGGGGGAGGAGTGACTTGCATTCCACACAAGGTGGTGTCCACTGCGGCTGTCAGACATCCTGTCGATAAGATCAAAGAGTCTGTGCGTATCTTTGCCCCGGTCAAGGGAAGATAAGTGAAAGGACACGCCTTAACTATCTCCAATGTGGTCAACTAAGTCTAGCCTGGAGCGGAAAAGGTGTGGCGGGTGAATGATTTAGGGGTAGGATGGACAAATAATTAAAATAAAATAAATAAATAAGGAAAAATAATAATTAATGCTGTGATAATTTAGAGTGACTCTGACAGCGAGTTTTTGACTTGTCACATACGCCGCCGCCAAGATGGATCTATCGCAGAAGATCCATAAAGTGCGAGCAGACTGATGTCACTCTAACTTTAAGATCAGTTGTTATCACAGCATTAGAAAAAAAAATCTGGACAATAAAAGGGGTAGCCATGCCAGGAGGAGAGTCTGTCCAAGTCTGTCCGTGGTCTACTTTCCGTCCCTGAGTATGTAGTTTATGGGTGAAACATTTGGGGTTGCTCGGGAGAGTAGATTGGGCGATTGGGTGAGTAATAATTCCTTCATGGGGCGGATTGAGGAGCGTGATTGGGGCTTAGGTGGAGCGCCAGAGGCACGTGTGCTCGTTGGGGCTTACCTCCGAAGCCGCTGTGAGGCGCTTCTTCACGAGAGTAAGTAGTCAGCTTACCTCGGTTTCGTCTGACACGATCAATGTCAGGGAAGAGTGGCCTGATAAAGAATGTGGAGTTCTGCCGGAGAACGTCCCCACGAGTGCGATAATCTGGCTTACATCGTGGCTTCCTGACACGGTTAATGCCAGGGGAAGGTTGATATAGAACGGTGGCTGAGAAGCCATGGTGAGAAGTGTTTTCACGAGCGCGAGGTTTCGGCTTACCTCGTGACTTCCCGACACTATCAATGCCAGGGCGAGGTTGATTCGGAATGGTGGCTGAAAAGCCATGAAGAGGAGTGAGTCCGCGAGAGCAAGGGTTCATCTTACCTCGGGGCATTCTGACACTGTCAATGTCATAGGAATGTCGCATGATTTTGGCTGAGTAGCCTGGGTCAAGTAGACCCTCACGAGCGCGGGTAAACGACTTAACTCGTGACTTCCTAGCAGAGTCAATGCCAGGGTGGAGTGGTTTGAGCTTCGCTGATGAGTCGGGACTAGTCGTGTTAGGGTGGCGACCAGGGCTTCCAACCTGCTGGTTGCTGACACGTTTCTGCTTCGTCGATCTACCGACGGGCAGAGAAAAGTAAGGTTTGTTGACTACTCCAAGAGGGACATATTTGGAGCCTAGAATGAAGTCGTACACTGGCGTGTCCATGACGGCGGCGTCAATGGTGCCATGCACGTACCTGCACTCCACGTGTACCCTAGCAATAGGAAGAACCTGCGGAGGAGTGCCACGGTCTATAGACTGGATTGTCACTCCACCAGTGAGATCCGATGGGTCAATCAGCGTTCTATTTATAACCGCGCCGAACGAACAGCCTGAGTCGTAAAGGCTCAAGACTTCAACACCGTTGGCCAGAATGTTCTCTACTCCCGGAGGAGAAGAGGTGGGGTGAGGTGGCACGGGTGGGAGTTCTAATTGGCCGAGTTCAGTGGCAGTGGGTTGAGGAGCCACGGCCATCGTGGAGACGAAGTATGTGTCCTCCTCCGGTTGGTCAGAAAGATCGATCGCGGAGGGTTGAGAGACTGGCGTCGCCGTAGATAGGGTCCGTGGGGCCTGCTGCTGCCGTTGTGGAGTGGGTTTACTGTCACGAGCGCCATGACGTGAGTCACGCTGAGAGTAGTTAGCCTGGCTATAGCGAGACAGGTGGTTGGGGCGGTTACTGTGGTTATTAGGGGCTGATTGCCGGCCTGGTGCCTGGTTGTGCTGGGGAGTTTTGGGAGGAAGGTTGGACTGAGCGGGAGAAGTTGGTTGGTCTGTTTGCTGGTCTGCCGCGGTCACTTTGCCTTTTAAGTCCTTACGAGCGTTCAAGTACCGGTCAGCGGCGGAAGCTATGTCAGCGGGAGCTGTTGCTTGTTTCTCCTTGACATAAACTCTGACCTCTGGAGACATGCATTCCAACAGCTGCTCAGAGAGTATGAGGCATGCTAGGCCATCAAAAGTCTCTGGCAATTGGCTAAGGGCGTGCCACCTGACAAGGTACTTGTCCAGCCTTTCGCAGAGGTTGCCGTAGGTCTCTCTGCGTTCGAGGCGGGATCCTCTGAACTTTTTGTGGTAGGCCTCGGCGGTCAGCTCAAACTGGACGAGTAGCGCCTGTTTGAGGGCCGCGTAGTCTTCTCGCCGGCCGGAGGGAAGTTTAGAGTAGACTTCGTAGGCTTTGCCTCGGAGGCATTGGGATAGCCGGAAGCACCATTTCTCCTCTGGCAGACCGTAAAAACGTGCTACTTTCTCAAAACGGACAAGATAAACTTCGATGATCTCTGTCTTGTCGTCGAAGTGCTCCATGGGCATGTGGGGTAGACCGTTCAAGGAACTTTGAAAGGATGCTGGGCTAGCCGGGCGGGACTCGGAAGAAGCCTGGCGGGCGGCCTCGTTCTCTTTGTCCGCGGCTATCTTTTCTCTCGCTGTAATTTGTTGCTCTCTTTCTCGCTCTGTGACTTCTTTTTCTTTAGCTATAGCTATTTCAGCTTCCTTTCTTTCCCTTTCTTTCGCAATAGCTATTTCAGCTTCCTTTCTTTCTCTTTCTTTAGCTGTGTCTGTTTCCCTTCTCTCCCTTTCCATAGCTATTTCATGCTCCCTTGCTAATCTCCTTTCTTCCTTTTCGTCTTCCTTTCTTTTTTCTTCCTTTCTTTTTTCTTCCTGTTCGTCTTCCTTCTCCTTTCTTTTAAACGCCTCAAGTTGTGCTCTCACGTATTCTTTCCGTTCCGCCTCATCGTCAAATATGGAGGCTGCGGTATCTTTCCATTCAGCTATTTTCTGCTTCATGTCAGAGTCCGCTTTCGAGCGTGTGCCGCTGGCCATAATGGTGAGGGGTGGGTAATGAGAGGTACTAGGATGGTGGAAGGGCAGATAGAATGGATAATAGGATTGAGCTAGAATTAAAGAAAGTGGGTTAGTGAAAGTGAGTCGCTGGATATAGGAAAGAGTACAAAAGGAATGTGGTGTCTGCCTAAGTTAATCACAAAGTTCCTGCAAGAAAATATTACACATGAAATACAAAAATAATCATAAATGAAACTTATGACAGAAGTGACACTCTTGATAATGCGAAGTGATGATACTTATAAAATTTTAAGAAAAAATATATTGATATAGAATTTAGTTATTGCTGCCTGTTCGTGCCTACTGTACTAATAGGTTAAATCCCGGACAGGCCCCCAAAATGTGACAAGTGGGGAAATGTGATGTGTGTTTGGCGCGTTTAATGTCTAGGGGATGATTATTTTTAAAGCCATCACACCCCCACTTATCAGCATATGAGTCGGGAGCAGACACGCAACGAGACGAAGCAATGAAAGATAGATACAAAAATTAAAATAAAGAATATTTATTTACATAAATATACATATAAGAATAAAAAGGGGGAGGGTTTGCAATCTATCTCTAAATAATATTGGATTTAATCATCACTCTTGCACCTAATAAGAGTATGTCACTTTGTCCTCTGACTTAGCTGGTATTCCTGTTGATGTCGCAGATGGCTGTGCCCTGGCTTGAGGTTCATGCAGCTGGAGGTGGCGCTCTAGCGGATAGAGGGACGCCGGTGATATAGTTCTTGTGGAGTCTCAATCCCCAAAATCTAATATCTGTAGTGGGCACAGTAGGGCGGGTGGCCGGCTACCGTGGGCACAGGGTTACTGCGGGCAGAGCTGATCTGCCGTGTGCAGCGTAGTTGACAGGATATGTCCAGTGAGTTGCAGAGGGTTGGCGTAGCTATGACGTCTCACACAGATCTGATTCCATAGGGACGTCGCACCTAATAGCTTGACAGGTGGGCTGTCGAATAGGCGGGCAATGCCGATAGCGCCAAGTAGTAGAGTTGAGTAGATCTCAGTAGGCAAGTGCAGCGCTGAATAGCACTAAGCACATAGGCAGTAGTTGAGTGGCGTCGAGTAGACACTGAACAGCAAATAGCAAATAAATAGGCAGATCTCAGTAGGAAAGTGTAGTGCTGAATAGCACTAAGCACAAATGCAGGTAAATAGATCGTTGATCCAATAAATAAATAGGCAAGTGCAGCGCTGAATAGCACTAAGCACAACTGCAGGTAAATAGATCGTTGATCCAATAACTAGGCAATAGGCAGACACCTGAGGGAGGCAACAGGTATTCCTCTAGGAGAGAGAATAAGTGATATAGTACAGACTCGATAGCTCAGCTCGAATGAGAATGAAAAAGAGTCTGATTTGAGTTGGTTTACTTTATATAATCCTGGAAAATGCGGGCGGACACAGGAAATGTCCTAGGCTTAGCATTATCTTACACGTGGGTGAATTAGACTTAAGATGGGAGCGTCGAGAGGCACTTTGACTCGAGTAATCTCCTAGATCAAAGAGGGACGTAGGAGAAAGGGGGGGGGAGGAGTGACTTGCATTCCACACAAGGTGGTGTCCACTGCGGCTGTCAGACATCCTGCCGATAAGATCAAAGAGTCTGTGCGTATCCTTGCCCCGGTCAAGGGAAGATAAGTGAAAGGACACGCCTTAACTATCTCCAATGTGGTCATCTAAGTCTAGCCTGGAGCGGAAAAGGTGTGGCGGGTGAATGATTTAGGGGTAGGATGGACAAATAATTAAAATAAAATAAATAAATAAGGAAAAATAATAATTAATGCTGTGATAATTTAGAGTGACTCTGACAGCGAGTTTTTGACTTGTCACACATGTTTCCTTAGTTCTGATCCTTCATGATCCAACCACCTCCCCCCTTCCTTGATTATGTTTCCTTAGTTCTGATCCTTCATGATCCAACCACCCCCCCTCTTCCTTTAACATGTTTCCTTAGTTCTGATCCTTCATGATCCAACCACCTCCCTTCCTTGAACATGTTTCCTTAGTTCTGATCCTTCATGATCCAACCACCTCCCCTCTTTCTTGAACATGTTTCCTTAGTTCTGATCCTTCATGATCCAACCACCTCCCCTCTTTCTTGAACATGTTTCCTTAGTTCTGATCCTTCATGATCCAACCACCTCCCCTCTTTCTTCATGTTTCCTTAGTTCTGATCCTTCATGATCCAACCACCTCCCCTCTTCCTTGAACATGTTTCCTTAGTTCTGATCCTTCATGATCCAACCACTTCCCTTACTTGAACATGTTTCCTTAGTTCTGATCCTTCATGATCCAACCACCTCCCCTCTTTCTTGAACATGTTTCCTTAGTTCTGATCCTTCATGATCCAACCACCTCCCCTCTTTCTTCAACATGTTTCCTTAGTTCTGATCCTTCATGATCCAACCACCTCCACTCTTTCCTTGAACGCTTCTATCTCAGCCTTGTCCGCCATTGTTTGTTAACAATATTATTCTGTCACTAGATCTAGACTTTAAAGTCTCGACTGTCTGTTGACAGAAGATCAACTATGTACCGAGGAATACGTGGATTTTACCTTTACTTTGGGTGCCACTTGTTATGAGACTCTTTCATAAATGCATGAACACAAAAATCATAGTTTTATAAATTGTTTTAACTTAATTTAACAACTTAACACCTTAAACATTATTTTTCTACACATCCCATCCCACAATCACACCGGCCCACATTCACACCATCCCACATTCCAACCATCCCACATTTATACTATCCCAAATTCATACCATCCCAAATTCACACCATCCCACATTCACACTATCCCACATTCACACCATCCCACATTCACACCTCCCACATTCACACCATCCCACATTCACACCATCCCACATTCGCACTTCAATGCACACGTAACTATTATCTATATTGAATAAATTTCAAGTATTTTGTAATAATATTTCTAATTAGCATTTTAAAATAAAAAATAGAACAATAGAAAAGGTCTTTTTTTTTGTCTGGTTGCTTTCAGAAAGGTAATGGAAAACTAGGCAGAAGCAAGGTACAATGATTTATAATAATTTCAATAGATATACTTATATTCTCGCTATCAGTTATGCTCTTTAGGGGAACATTATCCAATATTATTCAATGCTTATTAAGGCCCAATCAAAATAAACGTTCCATACAATAAAACAAGACCATTATTGGTATTATTGTTATTGTTATTATTAATATTTATATTATTATTATTATATCTATTACAATTCTGATTCTAACCTACAGAGATACAACAACAAATTTACTTTTATCGCTTTTTATGTGACAACAACAAATATACTTTTATCGTTTTTATGTGACAACAACAAATATACTTTTATTGCTTTTTAGGTGCATACACAAATAAAATTAATTTTGACATTATTTTTGTCTTTTTATTTCCAGCGAGCTACTGTAAGTGCAAATTATTTATTTCCTTTAATGAATTTTAGAATCTGTTTAGTCTAATTACTTCTCTTTACTAATACCATATTAATGTCAGTGTAATTACTTCCTTTTACTAAAAACGTATCAATGTCACTGTAATTACTCTCATTCACCAATATATCGTATTAATGTCAGTGTAATTACTTCCCATGACTAATATCACATTGATGTAAGTTTTTATGACGGTCAATTTACTCTGGAAAAAACATCAAAAGATGGCCTACTTGCACTTTCAAACATTAAAACTAAATTGACTTACTCTATGGTGTGAATTCTGTAAATATATAAATTTGCAGATGTTCTCGAGGGCTATGAAAGTACAGTAAGTATTGGAGGAAGAAGAATTACTAACTTGCGCTTCGCGGACGACATAGATGGTCGATATAGATGGTCTGTCAGGGACAGAAGAAGTAGCTGACTTGGTGATACTCATAGACTAGACTTACGCAACATATAAATGCTAAAAAAATTCAAATTATAATCAATAGCCAGCTATAGAAGGGACGTCAGTATTGGAGGTGAAAAGCTGACTCATGTCGCTAGTTTTAAATACCTCCGAGTAATCTTCTCAGATGAGGGAACCAAACCTGAAACTATTGGCCAGAATTGCTCAGTCCACAGCAGCACTTGCAAACTCAAAAAAATCTCGTAAGACAAAGGCATTGCCCTCGACACGAAAATCAGAATGATGCACTCCCTTGTCTTGGCCTTCCTTCATGGAACAATACCAGGAAAAAGACAGAATGACAATATTAAGGAATGAACGGGCCTGCCATTGAGAGAGAACCTGTCCAAGTCAAAAGACAGGAATGGAGATGGACGGATCTTGTGTGGTGCCCCAACGGTCCAAGGGATAGATGAAAGTGAAGATCAATTGCTCTCTTACTGAAAACTTATAGGCGCTGTAGTATCAGCTAATTGCAACTAATAATTTCTTAAAGCGATAGGGAAAAAAAACACATGCTAACATTAAATAAATAAATAAACATTTGTCTTGACAGGATTCATCTGATGAAGACGAATTTGATTTGAAAGATGAGGTGCTAGCTGACGATGTAGGAGAGGTAAATAATGAGAAAAATGATGAGCTGGTGATGTCGCATAGGAACAAAATCTAAATGACCAAATATTTGATGAAGTAAATAATGAAGATTAAGATAATGTTAGTAAACAAAAAAAAAAACAATAGAAAAAAAAACTTATGTAAGGGGAAATAAACGATAAATTTCTGCCATTAATGAAAGTTTCACGATTTAGCTCCATATCTGTTGTATAAAAATTAATTAATTAATTAGTACCAAATGATTGAACAACTGGTTAATTTTTGGATTGATTCTAGTAGTTTTTTATCTACGTTGAATAATTATGCTAAATTTGCACTTGATCGAGAATGGGAAATGGGAGAAAAAACGTGTCAAAACGCAATAAGGGGACTCTATCCGTATATATATATATAAGCCTATATAGGCCTATACGTAAATAAATACTTATATATATATATATATATATATATATATATATATATATATATATATATATACATCTCTCATTAAGTAGCATTTATTTCCTTATTTCGAAATAAAAAAAAAACAAAATAAATAGTCGTAAACAATTAATTAACTAGATGTTAAAATATTGATCATCGATCTATCTCTTGTCAGGTACTATAAATAATTGTGGAAAGTATCATCTTGATCCGAGAATAGGAAGTGGGAGACAAAAACATGTTCAAACTTTTGACCAGACAGACAGACACACTGCGTTATAAGCTTGGTAACAATGTAATGAAGTAAATACTCAAAACAAAATGATAATGAATTTGACGAGGTTAAATGATGAAGAGGTATAAGAAGTAATTGATCAAATACTTCATGACGGACATGATAAGATAACAATAAGATAAATGTTGATTTTCAATGAGAAACAAATGCTGAGTTAAGGGCTGACACAGACAATGAGATAATTTCTGAAAAGAAATGTTCAGACTTAATGATAAATGTCAAATAGGTTTTAAAAATATATTCCTATAAACCAGTGTTTCCCAGACTTTTTTTTTCAACGGAACACTTCGCACATTAATAGTATTAGTGGAACACGTTGCTTATTTTTTTTAGAGTGATTAATTCACATTGTGTCCTATTAGTTAATCATTCCAGTAGTCCGTGGAACACCTAGTTAGTCCTCGCGGAACACTAGGGTTCAACGGAACACAGTTTGGGAAACACTGCTCTATAATTATAATCTAAATATTTGATCAAAAGAGAGCCTCGTTGATAGCTCGACTACAAGAGTGATTAAGATCACAGGAGTTCAGTTCACTAGGTTTTTATTTTGATTTTACTAGTAATCAATATATTACAATAAGGTGAAAACTTTATGGACTGTAGAGGGTGCAGCCTGGACACTGGTCTCAAAGACGGCTCAGTTCACTAGGTTTTTATTTTGATTTTACTAGTAATCAATATATTACAATAAGGTGAAAACTTTATGGACTGTGGAGGGTGCAGCCTGGACACTGGTCTCAAAGACGGCTCTAACGATTTTCCTAGAAATTGAACAGTTGATGTATATCACTGAGAAACGAATCACTAGGTCGTTGGCCACACGGGGAAAACTCGAGTTTGAACGATATAATTTTTCAAAGTATTAAAAGAAATATATTTAAATTTGACTAGTCAAGTAGACAGTATTTATCTTGAACGTCTTCGGGTATTTCCGCATTTAGTCATTATACTATTCAGGAGTTTTAATACATTAATGTTCAGGAACATTTTACACATCGGCTTTTACGACTAAATCTAAAGACACATCACTAGAATATTATAAAGTAGAGTAGGTTTTGTTTTCGGGGGTGGTAGTTGGGGGGGGGATAGGGACGGGGTAAAAACGCCCCATTTTTTAAATGTAATACTCATTAGTTATTACGAGCAAATTAATCGCTCTATAAGGTGTACGATGAAAGAATCAGAACACAGATATGCCAACGTTTGCTCTAGAAGTGATCAGAGTTAGTAGCTTGCATACATTTCAATGCAGTGTACTGCTAATAATTCACGGCACATTTATAATAATCTTTTCCACAAATTTCAGATACCCGACGTCAAACCAAACAAAGGAAATGAAAGCTCTTCCAAAGGAAAGGTACACAATAGGACCAAAGACATTATATAATTTAATTCTACTATTTCATGCCACTCTCTTGTGTTAAAACATTTTTAAAAATAAAAATGATGACACAAAATTACTCTAGAAAATTAATTTAAAAAATGAGCTCCATTGAACTTCCGGTTTCCACGCCATGTTAGCGGTGCAGTACATCATGGAGCTATTTCAACGTGGGTCTCACTCCAGTACGTTACACACTCCTCCAAAAAGTATCCCCCTCCCTCCCCTTTTTATTACATTCTCTCTTAACCACCACGGTTGTCTTGTATGCTCTCTGAACTGTCGTTAGCGGATCTCGATGGTACAGGGTTCAAAACTGCTCGTTGCCATACCCAGGGAGGTTCGGGCTAGGATATAGTTACCTTCACATTTTGAAGGACGATCAATAATAAATAAAAACATGTATGTATGTATGTATGTATGTATGTATGTATGTATGTATGTATGTATGTATGTATGTATGTATGTATGTATGTATGTATGTATGTATCTATCTATCTGTCTCTCTGTCTGTCTGTCTGTCTGTCTGTCTGTCTGTCTATCTATCTATCCATCTATCTATCTATCTATCTATCTATCTATCTATCTATCTATCTATCTATCTATCTATCTATCTATCTATCTATCTATCTATCTGTCTGTCTGTCTATCTATCTATCTATCTATCTATCTATCTATCTATCTATCTATCTATCTATCTATCTATCTATCTATCTATCTGTCTGTCTGTCTGTCTATCTGTCTATCTATCTATCTGTCTACATATCTATCTATTTATATAGCTATCAAATCTATCCATCTAATCTATCTGTCATTACAAAGTTTTTACATTTTTACTTTCAGAATGAAGGAGAAGAAAACAAGAAACAGGTCTGTCTGTCTGTCTGTCTGTCTGTCTGTCTGTCTGTCTGTCTGTCTGTCTGTCTGTCTGTCTGTCTGTCTATCTATCTATCTATCTATCTATCTATCTATCTACCTATCTGTCTGTCTGTCTGTATCTGTCTATCTATCTATCTATCTATCTATCTATCTATCTATCTATCTATCTATCTATCTATCTATCTATCTATCTATCTATCTATCTATCTGTCTGTCTGTCTATCTATCTATCTATCTATCTATCTATCTATCTATCTATCTATCTATCTATCTATCTATCTGTCTATCTATCTATCTATCTATCTATCTATCTATCTATCTATCTATCTATCTATCTATCTGTCTGTCTGTCTGTCTATCTGTCTATCTATCTATCTGTCTACATATCTATCTATTTATATAGCTATCAAATCTATCCATCTAATCTATCTGTCATTACAAAGTTTTTACATTTTTACTTTCAGAATGAAGGAGAAGAAAACGAGAAACAGGTCTGTCTGTCTGTCTGTCTGTCTGTCTATCTATCTAGTCTGTCTGTCTGTCTATCTATCTATCTATCTATCTATCTATCTATCTATCTATCTATCTATCTATCTATCTATCTATCTATCTGTCTATCTGTCTACATATCTATCTATTTATATAGCTATCAAATCTATCCATCTAATCTATCTGTCATTACAAAGTTTTTACATTTTTACTTTCAGAATGAAGGAGAAGAAAACGAGAAACAGGTAAAATGTTATTTTGCCTTCCAACGTAAATAATGTTTTTATGGTAACAAAATCTTAAATAAAACGTTAAGACAGAGCATTGTAAGATTTTGATTTAATTTTTAAAAGTTTTTACATTTTTACTTTCAGAATGAAGAAGAAGAAAACGAGAAACAGGTAAATTTTTCTTTTGACTTCGAACGTAAATAATGTTTCCAAGGTAACAAAATCTTAAATAAAACGTTAAGACAGAGCATTGTAAGATTTTGATTTATTTAGGAGGTAGGATTGGATATAAGCTTCTGACGTGCTCCTGTACTTCTTTGTCCTTTTGTTCGAATAATTCTTTGTTCCTGTGCTGTGTTCCTGTGCTGTGTTCCTTGTTGATGTCTAAGGGCTGAGCCGAAGGCTCTTCGAGCCCTAAGTTTGAAAAAAAACCTGCTTGGACGCCAAACAGTAAAAAAAAAAACTTGTGTGAACACACAGTTCTGTTTGGGAGAGACCCTAGACAATGCCTATGTAAAGCATTGCTGTTGACCGATGCATTTGGTCCCCAACGCGTGGGCTAGACACGGCCAAAGGCCGAGAATACACCGGGATCTTCTGCCATTTTCCTTCAATGTACCAAGCTAACTGTGCGGGACCCGCCATTTATGTAACGGTCCCTTTGAGGAACAGCGCATGGATGTGTGACAGGTTTGTGGGGACTTTGTTACAACCCCGCCCGTGCAATGAGTGGACTCTCGTCTACCCGTGGACATCCCCCCCACGGGAGTCTTGTGTTGCTACTCATTTAGCCTAGCCACTTCCTCTAGTGGTCGTTTCCACGCGGGCGCCACGATGCTGTGTTCCTGTACAATCAGACGTCAATTAACCTGTTAGTTAATTTGTTTTGTTTCTGTCCCTCTGTTTCTGTACAGCTTCCACCTTTATGGGCCGCTCCATTCTGGGTTGTTATTTTGTTTGACTTGTCTTTTTGCGAACATTTTTGTAAATATTTCGAGCTTATTGAATCCAAAACATTTTTTACTTTCTGTCTACAGAGAGACAAAAGAAGCCCAAGGGTAAGACCCATCTATCTTTCTCTCTCTCTCTCTCTCTCTCTCTCTCTCTCTCTTACGTTTTACATATATATATATATATATATATATATACCTAGATAGTAAAATATTAATGTAATATATTATATTAATATTTAATGTAATATATTATATTAAATTATTAGATTTTTATTACATTAACATATTTATCTATTTTCCTAACTAGAGATTTAGAGGATCTTCTAATAAGGTACGAAATAGTTTTACCAACTCTTTACACCTCTATACTCTTCACCTCTATACTTTTCACGTTTATACTCTACACCTTTATGCTCTACACATGTATAGTCTCTATACTCTACACTTCTATTCTATACATCTCTATACTCTAAACCTCTATATTCTACATGTCTATACTCTTCAACTCTATACTCTACACCTCTTTACTCTACACGTCTATACTCTACACGTCAATACTCTACACGTCTATATTCTACATCTCTATACTCAATCAAATTAAATTATATGGTTATTTCTTGGCCACAAAAATGTGTTTCCTTGACCTATTGTCTGCTTTCAACTTGACTGCCCTCCTCTATTTCGCTCTTCAGAATCAATTTGCTTTGAAAAGATTCCCGATAGATAGAGCGCGATGTCAATAGCCAAAGGGTTCAAATACTTCTTTAAGACAGATGTGTGCTTAGGGACGGCAAGTCGATGCAAAGTTACACTTGTCTTATCTTATCTTATATAATACAGACGTTACTTCAAAAAAGAAGATGATTACGTCCTACGCGTCATGCATTTAGTCATGCATATTAACCAATGACTTAAATTCTGCCAAGTCACTGGTTTTCCTGGCTAGCTCAGGCAACCCATTCCATGCTCTAATAGCACTAGGGAAGAAGGAGTATTTGTACAAATTTGTCCTAGCATATAGGACGAGGAATGTGTCTTGAGCTGTTTTAAGTAAATATTATTTTTAGAAATAAAGCATGAACAAATGAACAGGAAATTGTTGGATTCAATATAAATATAATGTCATAGAATTAAAACAAAGCTCTACCTGACTGACTAAACTGATCTATTACTAAGTCTCTCGATTGCGGTGTAGGAAAAAAATACGAAGTTTTAACATGTTATTACACACCCTGAGCCTGATATAATTAAGAACTTTACACTTTGAAGACGACGAGAGTTCAATTTTCTTAAACCGATATTTACTTTGTTTATTCCTTCACTACGTTTCTGACGCCGAATGACTCATTTTTTTAATAGCACGAAATGACATTCTTTTATTTGGAAGCACTGGTAAACAGAACGAAAAGATCTTAATTGTTGTTTTGTTTTTCTAATACAAAATAGTTTAATGAAGGTATGTGTGTTTTTCCTGAATGTTTATCTAGATTCAGAGTTAAAGAGTCAAATTTCTTTAAGAGGGTTATTTAGAATTTTATTCTTCAAGCGGAGCGAGGATAAGTAGGTGATATAAAGAATACTATTCACGACTGGATAATATGTTGCAAAGCACAGGAATCATCTACTTATATCATGAATACTAGACAGACTTATAAAGAGACAGGCTACTCGAAAACATACTGTTTCTTAATAAATCTAGAGGTTTTTTATAAAGCCTATATCAACTTACTCTGTCTGTCTGTCTGGTTAAAAGTTTGAACATATTTTGTTCTCCCGTTTTCCATTCTCGGATCATGTGAAAATTTGCACAATTATTAAGTGAACCCGACAACACATTAATCTATCGAAAAAAACAACAACAAAAAACAATAAGTTAATTAATTATTAATTAATTATTGCTGATTTGATATCGAAATAAGAGGAATAAATGCTACTTAATGAGAAATGTGGATGTATATATGGATTTAATTTCCTTATTAAGTTTCAATATTCTTTTTTCCCAGTTTCCATTTTGGAATCAAGTTAAAAAATTTTTTTACATAATTATTCATAGTCGATGACAATACACGAATAAATCCAAAAAACTAACCAATTAGCTAATCATTTAGTACTAATTCATTAATTTGTTTTACATAGCAGAAAGGGAACTAAACCCTGTAATTTTCAGTAAATGGCAGAAATTAGCGGTTCTTTCTCTTAGATAAGCTTTTTATTTTAACATGATCATTTTTCTATTGCTTGTTGAAATTTCCAAACGCTTTAATTGAGACTCTTTAATCATTGGAAAAGCCAAACCTCATGCATATTACCTGCAAGAAACGCAGTTGTCAATATGGACGTGCTCGGTGAAACTTTCATTCCCGCCAAGTGCTATGATCTCGGATCTATATGGTACCCTTCCTGTGATCTGTTCTCTATGTCTGCCTCCCTATTTATATCTCTGATCGCTACACATTCTCAAATAGTCATGTTCTCTCAGGAGACTCATTTTCCATATGGCAAATATCTTTATATTTTATCAATCTAAGCCTGATATTGTTTGATTTGTTTTGACTTATAAAGGTGTAGTTAAGTCATAATTGCTTCGGATCACTTATTATAAATGCCGTATGATTTTGGACATAATTAAAAAAACAACAACGTGTAAACTTCTAGTTAATTTTGAATAAAACATCTATTAACTTTATTCACATGATTCTTATTGCAGAATTCAAACTCAGACAACTCGAAGAGAAACAGTAACAAGGCTCCTCAAGTTAGTTTGTAAATTTGTTTCTGTTACAACCCATAAATGACGTTACAATATTTTTAATCTATAACTAATTTTTTTATGTTCGTTGTATAAAAATATCGCCAATTTTTTTCGCTTCTTCCTTCTAAATTCATCTCTTCTCTCTTTTTCATTTCATTCCTACTTTTTCTCTCTTTTTTTTTTGTCTCTTATTCTATATTTACCTTCATTTATATTTCTGTACTGTTACTCTACTTTTTCTGTGTGACATTTTACTTTTTTTCTCGCGTATCCTTTTGACGTTTTGCCACTTTTAGAAACTTACCTTAACAAAGATCATTCACTTTTAGAAACTTACCTTAACAAAGATCATTCACTTTTAGAAACTTACCTTAACAAAGATCATTTTTTATTTTTCTTTCAAGAAAGCTGAAAACAACACTAACAACAATGCTGACAATAAAGGCTCCGCTGAGAAGTAATTATACTTTACTTTCTCTTTGTTAATAGCATGCCATATTGATAATTGAATTCAACTGTGTAATGTTATTTAACCATTGTTTTCATTTCCCTTTTCTACGTATGGAGAAACAGATGACTTGACATAGTCTGCACTAAAGACCGCCTGGCCTGAAAGAGAAAATATACTTTACTTTCAGACTTGTATGCGATAATCTCATAATATCAAGATCATGTCAAACAATACACGTAGCATCAATGCTAATCGTCTTAAGTCTAAACCAGCGATGTTTTATTAAGATTGATACATATTTTATTTAATTGACACAGTTATAAATATTCAATATTCATGTAGCATTTTGTAAATGTAAGTATCGCTTATATGGGTGGCCTTTTAGTATGCGCTCTAGACTAGCACACTAAATTCCGGTTTTGAACCCTGCCCGTCAAAAGCCGAGGGGGCTTCCTGCTGGAGGGTTGGGACACGCTTATGATGTAGTAATCTTTAAGGAATATCCATAACATGTAAAAGAAAACAACGCGCAAATTATAAAATAGCACAAAGGAAATTTATTCTTTAATGAAAAGTTTGTCTTAAAAAGGTAGTTTTCCTAAGGTTAAACATATTTTGAATACCTAAAATGAACCTTATCTTGATAAACTAATAACTACTTTAAATAAACCTTGTTTTCATGATCTGAAATTTCTTTCATTCTTGTAGCTCCTCGGCATAAAGTGATAGTGAAATGATAAAGTGGTAGTGAAATGATCCCTAAGGTATGTACAAAAGGTCACCTGTCAGTAATCCTATTGATTCCATTGTGTGTGTACGTAAAATTAATGAATATATAGTTCAACGTCTACAACAAATGTTTAATGAGTTTAAGAAATTTTAATTCCAATCATATTTACCTTTCTCAGGGAGAAGGCCTGGACACACAAAAATATTGACTTGAAAATATCATACAAGAAACTTCAATAAATCTTGCAATGCAAAAATGAAAATGAGTTTTGAATTGTCTATTTACCTATTGATTATGTCCTGAAGTTTGAATTGTCTATTTACCTATTGATTATATCCTGAAGTTTGAATTGTGTATTTGAGTTTCCATTGTGTGCTACGGTTTGAAATATGTAGCCTTTTTGTGTTTCTATTATGTGCTACGGTTTGAAATATGTAGCCTTTTTGTGTTTCTATTATGTGCTACGGTTTGAAATATGTAGCCTTTTTGTGTTTCTATTATGTGCTACGGTTTGAAATATGTAGTCTTTTTGTGTTTCTATTATGTGCTACGGTTTGAAATATGTAGCCTTTTTGTGTTTCTATTATGTGCTACGGTTTGAAATATGTAGCCTTTTTGTGTTTCTATTATGTGCTACGGTTTGAATTGTGTATTTGTGTTTCTTTTATGTGCTTCGGTTTGAATTGTGTATTTGAGTTTGAAATTTTTAGACAAAGGTTTGATATTTCTTTTTGATATTTAAAAAAAAAATAGTTCCTTTTAAATAAGTAAAATTGTATCGCTGCAACCAGTCAAAAGGATATCCACTGATATCAAACATAGATATTAATATTTATTACAATTTATTGATGTTTTCTAAGATAAGAATAGTGTATAGATGATTTAAAAGTTATATAAGTAGAGTTCTCCTTTCAGACCTTGCAATCTCTAGGGCAGACGATGTAAAGGTCAACTGTTTCTGTGGTCCACTGTTAACGAGGGTGTTAACGAGGCAGCACAACGACCAATCGCCTTTACTTTACTAATGTCAAGTTGGGTGACTCAGAGGTGCCCTAAAAATACTGAAATAAAAAAAAAATAAAAAGATACGAATCTGGGACCCCCGGTTCGGAAGCCAAGAATAGGAGTACCTTGTGAATGTTATCGAAATCGCTAAATGCAGTTATAAAAAAAACTAAAAAAACGTGTATGACTTGAATTTGAACTCGAGGACTATGTCTCCTTACGCTTTTAGACTAACCTCTGTGCCAGCAAAGTGCTTATGAAAATAGAAGGTTTATAGTTATCTATTGTTAGTTTCAAACTTTTAAGTGACGGCCTCATTCTCAGTACAAATTTTAATAGGGACTAATTTAGATTATTCCAAAACATCAATCAACTTTAATTTCCTTTCTTTGTTCGATCCCAAACCAAATTATTATCCCCCCCCTCTCTCCTTTAACAACCATTTGAAAGAGGAACACATTTGAAACAGAGTGTACAGAAATGATTTCATTGACACGTAGTAAAGGTAGGCATTTTCAGGAGTCCTTCCTAAACAAAAGAATTGTGAGATATATGTTAGACATAATGAATAAAAGGTTTTGATGTAACAGCTCAGCCGGAACGCCCCTGGAAAAAAACACAAATATGTACATGAAAAGTAAATAAGAATCTGATGAGCTTTCTCTCTCTCTCTCTTTTTCTCCCTGTCTGTCTGTCTGTCTCTCTCTCTCTTTCTCACACATACTCTCTCGCTGTCTGCCTATCTGTTTCTCTTTCTATATGTCTGTTTCCGTATGTTTCTCTCTCTTTTTCTCTCTCTGACAGACTCTCTTTCTTTTTCTGTCTCTCTTTCTTCTTCTCTCTCTCTCTCTGTCCCTCTTTCTCTCTCTGTCTGTCTCTCTATCTTTCTCTGTCTGTCTGTCTCTCTCTTTCCCTGTGTGTGTGTCTCTCTCTCTTTCTCTCTGTCTATTCTCTCTCTCTTTCTCTTTTTCTGCGTGTGTCTCTCTTTCACTCTATGTCTGTTCATCTCTCCCACTCTATCTCTCTCTCTGTCTGTCTCTCTTTCTCTCTGTTACTCTCTCTCTCTCTCTCTCTCTTTTTCTTAATCTCTCTGACTCAGAGTCTCTTTCTACAGGTCAATAGTTTTGCATTGCATTTATCAGTTCCCCCCCCCCCCTTCTCTCTCTTTCCATTTCAATTAGATCCTGTCTCTTCATTGGAACAGATGAGTGTCACATATTGAAACAATAACAATTTCCACTAAAAATACTTTATTTTATCAGTTCCTTAACATCTCTCTCTCTCTCTTGCTCATTCTTTCTCTCTCTAATGATCTCTTTTTTCACTCTTTCTTTATAGATCTAAACATAATTATTGTTAATATATTGTTGATATAGTATTTATCTTACGATTGATACAAATATAAACAAACCCGAGAGTTTGGATTACTTTCTCTGTTATCGTCATTCTGGAAAAAAATTAGAATTTTTTTAATAACAATAATAACATATTATATTAGTCTAGAAAAAGTAATTGAAAACGATGTGATCCTGAGATAAGTTACAAAAAAGACGCTGAGTCTGGAAGCACATGAGACGCCTTGGCCGTGGCTCTCCGTGCTGGACAACCCTGAATGACCTATTGTATAGAGAGCTGAAACAGCCATTGTTTCATACTTTGGACAATTCAGGACAAACTTCGCCCGCGCTACGCTTCTCAGCTGCAACGTGGCGCACGGGTGGAAGCGGTCGTTAGTGGAGATGATCTGGCCAATAGAGTGCCTGAGAACTATGTTCGTTGCAAATGTCGGAGCTTGAAAGTAACGATTGTAAATAGTCACCAAAATGTAAATGGTGTGATTACTGTGTGTTGTGTACTCGTTACTTCCGGGTTCGCGTGTCTGAGCACTGACTCTTATAGTACGTGACAAATATAAATAGTACACTGTGACTTGAGTCCGATTTCAGCCTACAAAATTACGTTTATTAAATAAGAATAATACTGCATCTACTCTACTTCAAGCGTCCATTTACAAATCACAGGTTAAATATGAAATGGCATGATATCCTTCATAGTAGTTACATAAACACAATAAGTATAATCTAAGATAATTAATAAAGTTACATCCGCACACTAACAATATCAATAATGCTAAGTCGTCTAAAATAGGTGTACATACGATTTCACTACTTATTCGTGTTCGCATCACAGCGGGTAACAATACAATAATTCTCACTTCCTCTTGCTATTCAGAGGCTTTCTCGTGCTTTCACCTTCTTGACTCAAGGTGAACGAATAAAACTCGATGTCAAACGAAACTGTGATAACGATTTACACGCCATTCCTAAAGGGGCCGTTTCATAAATGGCGAACTCCCACTCAATTAGAGTGGTATATTGAAGCAAACAGTGGAGGCCCCAGGTGTGCTCGGTCTTTGACCTCGTCTCTATTTCCGAGCGTCGTAGGTTTCGAGTCAGAGGCAGATTTTTGGTTCTTACAGGCTAGTGGAAGGAAGTTTTCGCTCTACTAGAATTTCAAGAGCCTCAGCTCAACTCTCTCGAATAATTGAAGTAGGGAGGAAGAGACAACAGTGTCTTATATTCATTTGACTGCTCCAGACTTGCTGAATTCTTTCTCGACAAGTCTGGGATGCATTTCGGATGAGAGTCTTCGAGCTTTTCAAGCCCTAACGTACACGAGTTCAAGTAGGATAATGACGATGAAGATGGTTTTGACAATTAAAACAACAACAACAACGACTCACCTTCACACCAGGGCGTGCGCCCTGTCCCCTCTGAAAGAAAACAAAACTGCTTGATGGGAGGAGCTGTACGTTTTGTTGGACATTTTATTCCCCTACATTAAAATTAATAATATTGTGTTGGGTAGCATATTTCCAACTTTTATTAGGGACGACTCCCCCCCCCCCCCGCACCATAGTTTTAATAAATTAACATTCGCGAAGTACGGGGACAATGCCATTTGGGCTCCAACTTTTTTTACCAGCACTTGTGGGAAACTCAAACGTATTCTCCTGGCTTCTAAGTTGCACTGAAAGGATGTCAACAGATTGTTAGTACGTCAGTCGTGAGAAATTTGACCGCTCTGACGTAAAACATGCCGTGTACACACAAGATTCTGGACACACGGTTGGGAGAATGTGACATCGCATGATCAGATGATCTTGCATGCAAGGTCAAAGTTCGTGATTAAGGTGAGGACACAAAAATGGTGCGATAAGAAATGTGAAGGTTAAGGTAGCATGGGCGTGAAAAGAAGATTCTAGAGGTTTTATAGAGGGGACTATTTAAGTAATGGAAGTTTTTCTCTTTCTTAGATAGGGTCAGTGAGAGTTAGGACTCAGAGAGTAACAGTTTGATGTAGCTACAAAAGTCAGTTTGTTTATTTGACAATAAATAAAATAATATCCTGTATCTGATTAGTATTGACTACCATCTATTTTTATGATTTCAAATTAATAATAATAATAATAAGCTGATCTGCTGCTCATCGATAAAAAAAAAGCCGCTACCATTATTGAGATCGCCGTACCACTATCTCATAATTTATAAAAAAAAAAAACAATTTATAAAAAAAAAACAAGATTACAAAGACACTTTGTGTGGAAACACAAACTCAAAATCGGCCCCCGAAGTGGTCCACCCAGGCAGGCTTCAATATTTTCAGAAAGAACATCCAAATGAGATTATATCAAAGACAAATGAGATATAAGAATGGAGAAGTAAGGTTGACAGATCTTGTGTAGTGCCCCAACGGTACAGCAGATCAAAGGATAGGTGCAAGTGAATGCAAAGTTAGACGTGAACCTTCCCCTTTCAGACCTTGTGGTCTATAGGGCAGATGATGTAAAGTTCATCTGTTTTTGTGGCCTACGGTTAACGGGGGTATCATGTAGCCAGCACAACGACCAACCGCCTTTACTCTTCTCCAACTAATATCAGGTACCCATTGGAGCTGGGGGGACTCAAAGGCGCCTAAGGATTCCGAAGTTAAAAATCCCAGTCTCCAGGATTCGAACCCGGGACCCCCGGTTCGGAATCCAAGCGCTTTACCGCTCAGCTACCGCGCCTCTCCTGGCCTAAGGTTCAATCTCTAAATACTTATTCAAATTCTTTAAATAAAAAAAAAAAAAAAAAAAAAAAAAAAAAATTTCCGCAATGAAAGAATAGTTCACGAAAATGACATTTACAAGATTACTATGCGTTTTAACTTTGGTTTATCTTATAATGCATATTAATTAGCTTTTTCTCTTTAAAAAACTGCTTGCATAACTGATTTTAAAAATTAGATTTTTTCGCTTTCCGAAAAAAAAAAGTAGCCGTTGCATCAGAACTTTGAATGGTCTAAAATATTGTGATGTCGGATTTTCAATATCTTTTCTAGTTTACGAGATCTAAACGGGACGGACGGACAGACGAACAGACGGACAGACGGACAGACATTTCGCACAAAACTAATAGCGTCTTTTCCCCTTTCGGGGGCCGCTAAAATTAGCTGGAAAAACAGCGAAAATATGGGAACCTAGGCTTGGAGATTAAGCGTTTATGGAAATTATCTAAAACAACAATATACACCATTGTTATATCAACCGAGGGGATAATAACAACTGATTTCACAATTACTTTTCTCGGTGGAAACTGATAAAGGGACTACGATGAATGTTGTTTCCCTTTAACGAAACTCGACCCTGGCTGCGCTAGAGAATGAATACTCGGTCTTTTGTAACATAATAATAATATTAATAATAATCTTTATTGTCTGTAAAGAAATATGTCTTACAATTTGTGCATTACACCAAGCAAAACATTATAACTATAAAAAAAACAAAATGTACATTCACCAAACTCACTCATAATTTACATGTGAAAAGTTTTATATTATTATTTAATGATTTGATTGACAGGGGAACAAATTAAACTCATTTAAATTATATCTAGAGGCGCGGTGGCTGAGAGGTAAAGCGCTTGGCTTCCGAACCGGAGACCGGGATTCGAATCCTGATGAAGACTGGGATTTTTAATTTCGGGATCTCCGGGCGCCTCGAAGTCCACCCAACTCTAATGGGTACCTGACCTAAGTTAGGAAAAAGTAAAGGCGGTTGGTCGTTGTGCTGGCCACATGACACCCTTGTTAACCGTAGGCCACAGAAACAGATGGCCTTTACATCATCTGCCCTATAGACCACAATGTCTGAAAGAGGAATTTTACTTTTTTTTACTTACTATATATGCACTGTGTCATTGAATTGTATTTTAGTGTTTGGACTTACGTACCTCCGAATCCGCATGTCCTACCAAGTGAGAAGGAGATACAACACAAGCGACGTCGTGACTATAAGGTTTGAAAATTGTTTCCAAGAGTATAGAACGGATTAAAAAAACAACTTTTACAAAGTTTTTGGATAACTAAAATTAAAATAACGTCATTTTGAGCATTGTCAGTTGTGTATAATTCCTAAAGCGTCTAGACGGTAGATCATCGTGAAGCCATGTCAAACCGGAACTTAATAGTTCATTACCTGATCATGTCTCCCATTTTCTGGATTATTCTGTGAAAACAAATATGAAATAACTTAAAAGTAAATCTCGTTTCTTAAAATGTAATATAAATGTTTTATTATAATGTTAGATAAATTATTCCAATATAAAACTATATTTTGAAAAAAAATATTCCAATATAAAACATATTGAAATAAATTATTCCAATATAAAACTATATTTTGACATGTAAAAGATACAGTTTAATTGTACTACTTACCTGGTTAGATCTACCCCCTCCGTTCTTCTGAAATACAGTTATTATAGACGAGTAGTTCAATGAGCTGATATCAAAAGGAACTATTTCTTATTTATGTCGTGACCATCTTATCTAGGTAAATTAGATAACTTTAATTGTTGTATGCAGAGAACTACCGCAAAATTAAATCCCATTTTATTTACAACTATATCAGCAAATATGGAGCGATAACTATTTGGTTTAATTGTCCATAATTAACTGGAACGCAGAGTGGTCATATCTCCAGACAAAGGTACATCGTAACATAGATAAAACGTCAGAGGAATACATATGGTGCTAGTAGATGCGAGATATTTTCATTGACATGACACTGTAAAGTGTACATTAGCCTTGTCTGGTAGAAAGCGTCCATTATAATCAATCTATCGCTTTTATATATATCTTGACTTTGCAAGGATAGAATTCAGCGTTTTTCTTTGGGTTTTTTTCTATAATACCTTTAGGACTTAAAAATCCGAAATTAATTATTCTCAAACAACAATAATAATGTTAATAAAAATCATAATTTGGAATCAAACAAAAGATATGTATATATAACTCTTTCTATAATATTGCGAATTCTTCATGGGTTAAAAAGGTGGGAAACATTGAGTGGAACCTGGACCTTTCGACATTTCGAAAACCTCCTAAACGAATTTTTAATATATTTAACAGTTTATGTTATCCTTGGTGAAAAAAAACTAACTAATCATCCACACAAACTCTGGTTTGACACTTATAATTTTTCAAAATAGAATCATCTTAAAATTAAATTGGGCTAACTTGAAAACACTTTCAACGAGTATTGCTGCACTCGACTCAAATGTTTCTTTGTATTCTGTACGGACTAAAGAAACAAACGTACATGAGAATTTCGCGGACCGTCTTATGAAGAATTGAGATGGACTTGAAAACAATAACGTAATTGTGTGAATCTTACTGGAAAGACTCATTGCAATATTGTAACATTAAAACAAATACATTTAATAAGAAAGTATAGACCACCGTTATGCTTCTCAAGCCAACACAATAACCACTCCGCTTGTAAAGTACTTATGAACATGGAAGGTTATATAGTTATCTATTATTTCTATAGTCACGTTCTATTTTCAGGTTTTTGTTTACGAACACTCAGACGACGACCTATAAAGAGGACTAATTCAGCGTATACCACCACTTCAGTCAATACAATTTCTATATCTTGATCGAGATACCAAATAAAATAATTTATTACCAATAGTCAATTAACTAATTGGTTAATTTTCTTGTATTGATTCTTGTGTTGTCAGGTAAAAGAAATAATTGTGTAAAATTTCAGCTTTATCCGAGATTGGGTGTGGGAGAAATCACGTGTACAAACTTTTTACCAGACAGACAGACAGAGTGAGTTGATGTTAACTTTTTAAAAAAATGTTCATGTTTCTTGCTTCTTTTAAGCCTAACCAGTAACACCTAACTTGACAGACGGATACGCATAGGACGTAATTATCTTCTCTGAATGGGCGTAAGCAATTAATGGGAAAAGTTATATTATAATATTAATTAAAACAACCCATTTTCCCCGACTGACCCATCTACTAGGTTGCATGCTTTCTATAGTTTTTATAAACCTTCAAACCTGCAAGATAAATCTTGAATAAATATCTTCTGGTCCAAGTCCACCTACACGGGTTAATTCTAAACCCCATAATATCATGACGTCATTTTTTATATGACGTCACAAGCTAAAGAATAGGTTAAGGCCCTTTCTCCTGCCACTGTGAGTGACAGTACCTTTAGCAAGTAACATAAGATTCGATTACCTAGTACCTATAGCAAGTAACACAAAATTCGATTACCTCAGCCTCAGTCACTGAAGAAACTGCTAGTAGAGCAATGAGCACAACACACAGTAAGCCTAGCTTCAGAAACATTGTCAACTATGTGGAAACAAAAATACAATATATTTACAAGCGAAATAAAAAAAAATGCTTAAAAATCAAAGAACTTATATTAAGTGTATCAAGTTTAATTAATAACGTCATTCTAATTGAGAGAGAAAACGCCATTCTAATTGAGAGAGAAAGAGACTAACTAATTTCTTGATAATATGTCAACCAGTTTCTCATTTGATATATAGCTGTGTACATGGATTTATTTACCAGGTGTAATAGTTTTCTGATTTCATTGTATATAATATGATCTATTGGTTAAAACAATGCCCCAGAAAGTAGAACATAGCAGTTTGAAAATCTATTGCTCTAGCCGATACCCTAACAGTACGTAATAGAAGAACAAGGGGAACAAAAAGAAAAACAACTAAAAATAAGAGTCCAACTTACATCGTTCGTTTCAATAGGATAGCAGACAAGTGTTCACAGCTTTTATAGATCACTAAATCCCAGAGAAGCGGGGGATGGGGTTGTCCATTTGATAGATGATGCGACTGAGTGATTTAAAAGACATTATCTATACAGACATTTATTATGTAATGTAGTGCTTTACTTGTGAAAACTCTTGGAAGAACCAGAGACCGAGACGAGAACTTCAAATAATGGGAACACATGTACAGATTAGATACACATACACATTCCTCTTTTGTCCAGAGTATTCTAAACATTCGTTCTCCAGTCTTCTTCCACGCCATGCTTTTTTTTTATTTGTACACATTTGTGAGGTCAAGGTCGTTGCAGAGAATATCTTGCATAGACGAACGGACTAATGTTTTGGTCACGTGTCGTAAGGACATTTGGTTCATTTTTTTGGGGGGACACTATTTGAACGGGGAAAAAAAGATTAAGCTAGGAAGAAAGAGTGATTAGAAATCAGGAGAGGCGGGAAGAGTCTTCAAGAGAAGGCAAAGAGGAAAGAGGCTTTGAAAGTAAATGAACAGGAAAGGGGTGAACAGAGTAGGCAAAGACGAAAGAGGTTAAAAGAGTAGGTGTGTATTAATGAGGTTAGGAGCGCAGGGAAAAAAAAAGAGACAGGGAAAAATAGCAAGTGAAAGAGAGACTGCCTAAACAGGAAAGAAAGAGATTTAAAGAGATAAAGGGAGAGAGAGAGAGAGAGAGAGAAACACTGAAGTAGAATGACAAAAAAGTCAAACAGTCCTTAGGCTGTTATTATCTCTACTTAGTCACGACCCGTCAAGCTTGGCTGGTCTTAATATTAAACGTATGGTAATCCCCTGTCACAAGCCCCTTCATTACAGTCTACTGAACAATAGCACTGCCATAGCAGTTGGGAATAGAATTCAACTTGAGCCTGTCCATTAGAAGTTCAAACAATGTTCAAATAGAAATGTTCAATAAAACGTAACAGCACGTTGGAATGGACAGCCTCCAAATACAACAGCGATTCTCAAACTGTGGGGCACTATGTACTGAAAATGGGTGCGCGATGGTGATCTTTTTTTGTGTCTCTAAAGAAGAAACCAAATCGATTGTATTCGTTCTAGTTCTAAACTCATGTCTAACGAGTCTTCAATGAATGATTCAATTAAATAACGCCGTCACAATTTCTAATTAGCAGATTAATTTCCTGGGTAGCAAATAAGGCCAGATTCAAACATATTTAACAACGGAGTCAACAAAAAAGCTAGCTGTGGCATTCATACTCTCCCGCCTTGACTACTGCAGCGCCGTGCTAGCAGGTATACCGGATGACAAAATAGCCAAACTGCAACGTATTCAGAACAACGCCGCACGAATAGTTCTTAGAAAAACAAGACGAGATTCTGCTTCTACGCTCTTGCGCACGCCCCATTGGCTTCCTATGAAAGCGAGAATCGACTATAAGGTGGCCCACACACTACACTACACACACTAGAACAAAGTAATACCATTGCACCTTAGAGATTTGATCACTTCATACGTTCCTCAGAGAGTCCTGCGCTTAATGGACTGAACACTTTTAGTGGTGCCACGTTTCTCTCTCAAAAGCTACGGTCTGGTTTTTTCAGTGCACTGACCAAAGGTTTGGAACTCACTTCCCTTGATCTAAGACAGACAACATGCTAACAAGATCCTCGAAATAAAGAATCACCCTTTGTGTCAGTATTTTGTGATTTTACCATCACAAAAGAGATACAAGACACCGATGGCAAAGACAAACAGACACAAACACTCTTTTGTTCCCCTGGCAATCAAATCATTAAATAAGAACAATCTGATATAAACTTTGTCACATGTAAATTATGAGTGAGTCTGGTGTGAATGTACACTTTGGTTTCTTATAGTTATAATGTTTTTTTGTTTGGTGTAATGCACAAATTGTAAGACAAATTTCCATATGGACAATAAAGATTATTATTATTATTATTTTTATTATTATTATTATTATTAAGACCTACCTGTTTACAACTTTTTTTAGATTAGTTTGTCATTTTAGCTGTCATGTTTATGTTTGTAATGATATTACAGCGTCTTGTAACTTACAATCGTCAGAAAAGTCGATTTCATTTCGATGTAACTTACAATCGTCAGAAAAGTCGATTTCATTTCGATGTAACTTACAATCGTCAGAAAAGTCGATTTTATTTCCATGTAACTTACAATCGTCCTTTTGACGTTTTTTTTTTAAATTCAAAAAATGCCAGCTACAAGAAGTCGTGACAATAATCCCAACCAATTACAGAAGTACAGACTTTACTTTGACAAATGTTTCTCAGACTTCATCATCCACCTGTCCAACCAATTACAGAAGTACAAACTTCACTTTGACAAATGTTTCTCAGACTTCATCATCCACCTGTCCAACCAATTACAGAAGTACAAACTTCACTTTGACAAATGTTTCTCAGACTTCATCATCCACCTGTCCAACCAATTTTTAACTAATTATTTTTTTACCTGCGTCCCTAGCATCCCTTTCAAAACTGAAAATAATTTGGAAAGACAAGGGCTTGGCGCTTGGCACCAAAATCAGACTGATGCGCTCCCTGGTCATGGCCACATTTTTATATGCTTGCGATGCTTGGACGCTGACTTCAGAGAAAGACAGGAGGATCCTAGCAATAGAATTGAGATGCTACAGAAGGATCCTAGGTATCACTTTCCAAGACCGAATCACAAACCAAGAGATTAGTTCTTAAAAACTAGACACAATTTTAAAATTTATATTTTAATCATCCTCGACTTCGTATTCTATCAATCAATCAATCAATCTATTTATCTCCTTCTCGATATTTCTATTTATCTATCTATCTATCAATAAATCTATCTATCTCTTTCTCAATATTTCTATCTATCTATTAATAAATCTATCTATCTCTTTCTCAATATTTCTATCTATCTAAGTACACGATACAGAAACATGACTAAAATAAATGATACATTTAAATGGTACAGATATATGTATGTAAGATCAGACTAATACATTAGTGTAGGTATCATGCTTTGACTCTTATCTTGTAGATTTTATAGATGTTCTAATGCCTACATCTGTCTAACAGTGAACATTTTGAACTTCTTGGGTTTAAAGTTCATCTTTGTACGCTTTGAAATAGAAGAGGAAAAAACACAATACACAACATCAACAACAAACAAAATATCAACACAAGTTGGTCCTTGAAGACACGTTTATTTTGCATTAAAAAAAATAGTGTTATTCTTAAATTTAAAAAAAAAAAGTTAACTGATCCATATCAACTGAAACTGTCATTTTGTCTCCTTCAGTGACGACTTTTCCTTGACATTTTTTTGTTTGTTCAGCCAAGTCTATGCTTAAAAAAAGAAAAAAATAATGTAAAAAATCATTCATGTAAGACCTCTATTCGCCATGGACGCTCCCCCCCCCCCCCCCCATGATCCTTTAGTTTGTAATTAATAATGCTTAAATTTTTTTTTTTAGCATTTTGATGTATTGGAGATTTTCATCACAAATTAAACAATGTCAAGGACGCTAAACAATGTCAAGGATGCTAAACAATGTCAAGGATGCTAAACAATGTCAAGGATGCTAAACAATGTCAAGGATGCTAAACAATGTCAAGGATGCTAAACAATGTCAAGGATGCTACTTTAAACTTTGCTTTTTTCCAACTTGATCAATAAAAGAACCCAGCTGTAGTTTTAGCTATTTCTCTTAATGCGTGACGGTTGATCTTCATATCAAATCTCTTTCACAGCCGCTAGTTAGTTGCCTATTCGTTTGGAAGTACTTTTACTACGCTTGTATGAACTCTGTCTGACTGGTGGAATAGTTTGAACACGTTTTTTGCCACACTTCCCATTCTCGGATCAAGTTGAAATTTTACACAATTATACATAGTCGATAATAGTACATGAATCAATCCAAAAATTAACCAATTAATTAATCATTTAATATTACTTAATCAATGTTGCTTTATGTAGCAGAAAGGGAGATAAACGCTGTAATTTTTAGATAAATGGAAGTACTAAGATAAGCTTTGTTTTTAAAAAGTATTTTTTTTTCTTCTAATTCTTGATAAGTGATAGAATAAAAGTCTGATACTTTAATACTTCCTTCTTATTGGTTTTTGTGTGTGCTACAAACGGAAAATTAGAAAATCAGTTCCTTTTTACTAAACATAACTTACCAACACTTCTTTCATTCTTTTTTTTTTTACACCGGATACAACAAAATATCTAGTTATATATAACCTCCCTTCTACCTTGTATGAAAATCTCAAATGAGAATCTGGGATCCAAAATTTGTGATACATTTGAAAGCATAGAACGCTTTAGTTGACTAAATCAAGAAATATTAGCCTATTAAAAATACCTTGTTTAAAAAAGACTCCTTTATGCCATTTATAGAGCGATGTTTTTTTTTATTAAAAAAATAATGAATATTAGGTTAAAAAACATTGGGACATTTACCCCCCCCCCCCCACCTCACCCCCCAAGTCTACCCTTTCTCCCGATCCTGGTTCAGCGAATGTATAGATCTAGTACAGTTTATAATAATCCAATTATAAGCAGTTAGATCTAGACTTAGAAGACGCTGCGCAAACATTCCCTGAACAATTATTTATTAAACTCTGAATCAATTAAGCCTTGTATTCGGAAATTCCAGAAAGCGATATTCCTTTTAAGAACGCGATAGTACTTTGTATCTAGACCTAGAATCATAGATCTAAATCTCTAGCCAAATTTAGATTTAAATATTTTTTTTTATCTGAAAAATGATAACAGTCATAATATATATATATTGAACGTTTAGAACAAAGTGTAAAGAAAAAATTGTTATAGACAAGGCATAATGCCAGACTTATTACAAAATTACGAAATGTTATATGTGGGTACTTCTGTTAAATTTTAGATCAAAACGACGAGTAAGCAATTAATAACATTATATTACTAGTTTATAGGTTGTAAATTTCTAAAAATTATAACATATGTAAGAAAAAGGTTTGATTTAATAAATTCTTTCCAAACAATTTACCTGGTCCTGCCAATGACCCTGTTAAAGAAAAACAGAAAAGAAAATGAGCAGGTATTGGATGATTACTGACCTATATATACTTCAAGAGGCAACCCAATTACAACTTAAAGTACAGAGGCTCAGGACTAAGACATGCTACTGAGAAATACTTTCAAATTAGGAAAAGATGGAACATTTGCAAATATTTAATATTAGAGATTTGAGATGTACTTACTTGTGGGTCTATATATCTCCCGTACCCTTGCTGCAAAAGAAAAGTTCAGCTCGATCAATCGATCTATCTTATCTATTTATCTTATCTATCTATCTTATCTATCTTACTTATCTATCTTACTTATCTATCTTACTTATCTATCTTACTTATCTATCTATCTTATCTATCTGTCTTATTTATCTATCTTATCTTATCTATCTATCTTATTTTTCTTTTCTTATCTTTCTTATCTTATCTTTCTTTTCTTATCTTTCTTATCCTATCTTTCTTATCTTATCTTTATTATCTTTATCTTATCTTTCTTATCTTTCTTATCTTTCTTATCTTTCTTATCTTATCTTTCTTATCTTATTTTTCTTATCTAATCCATCTTATCGATCTATCTATCTAATCTATCTATCTATCTATCTATCTATCTATCTATCTATCTATCTATCTATCTATCTATCTATCTATCTATCTATATACACTTACGTGAGATTGAAAATCACTCTGAGCACAAAGAAAAAAAAAGTTTCAAATTTAAAACAAAAATTGAGAATCTCATTCATTAGTTGAAAGATGGCCAAAGATATACTTATCATCGTAACAAAGTAAAAATAATAATTTAAAAAAAATCATTTCAAAATAAAGATTAGCATCATGATATAGATAGATATAGACAGATTTACTTTGAGAGTTTCAAACATGGAAGAAAAAGCATAGCTAGCTTTTTTTGGTGTATTCGTTGTACAAAATAAAAGAAGCGTTGATAACCTGTTTTAGTTTTATTAAAAGGTATATAAGATTTTGTTTATGTTTTAGCACTGCAGGCGTGCACATCCACAATGCTCGCTTTTGTAGCACACAATATTTTTAATATGGAGGAAGCAATTAACTTTTACTCTATGACCTAAAGCAGTGTTTCTAAAACATTTTCCTTAAAGGAACTCTTCGCATATTTACTGGAACATCTCGACAATTGTTTAGGAGACATTATTTCACGAGTAGCATTCTAGTTCATTATTCGAGTAGTTTGCGGGAAATCAATACAGGCCTCGCAGAACACAAGAGTTCCGCGGAACATAGTTTGGGAAACACTGACCTAGAGCATTTAAAAACAAATAGGCAACTAACTAGCAGTGCTAAAGGTGAGTCGATACGAAGATCAACTGTCGCGCATTGGGATATTGTTAAAATTAGAGCGTAATTATTTTTTTTAGTTAGCTGTCAACAGTCAAATTCAATTTAGCGTCCTTTACTAAAATAAGTTGACGTTGTCTCTGTCACTAATTAAAAAGCAGAAACTATAATTACTAGGCCTACTGCAGATGGCTCGTCACTATGTTTCTGTCCACTCAGCTGAAAGCGTTTGGCAGAGACCAGACCATCGACGTTAGGCCTGAAGTCGCATGTAGTGGCAAGCCGCAAGGTTGCTCTCAGATGCTTATCTGTCAGTCTTGATCGTAATGCTGCTTTGTTGATCTTCATTCTGGAGAAAAACTGTGCGCAAACGTACGTACTCCCAAACATCGCTAGAATTCTAGCAGCTGCGCAGAATAATTTTGGAAACTTCTCTATGGGAAGAAACTGGTAGAAATCTGGAACACCAACATCAGCGTATTTTTGCTTCAGAACAGTGCCACACTGCAGGTTCAGTAGTTCCACCTAGACTTCATCTGGAACGTTTTACACGTCAACTGCGAATGAAGTGGCAACAAGGGAAAATTGTGGTTCGAGAGCAGTAAATTGCTGAAAGCGGTGTTCAAACTCTTCCAGTAGTCTGGAGAGGAAGTCTACGTAGTCTTTCAGGCGCTGTGGTTCAGGCTCTGTAGAAAAGCCAAATGAGCCAAGTTTCCATCTGCCAGCTGAGTGGCCCACAAAGTCAGCTTGCATCTGAATGATTTGATGCGGTCAAACATCACGGTAATCAGCTGCTTTGTGCCTTGTAGTTGTGAATTGAGTGCATTGAGATGTTGCGTGATGTCAGCTTCCAGTTCTTGAAACACGTCGCGTCCAGTCGTCGTTCCTTTCATGGTAGTAAGTCCAATAGCTCTTCAACAATGTTCAAGTTTTTCGTCGACCCCACGAATAAATACGGCACAGTATGCGCTGTCTGTTACACCAGTACACTCGTAAACTGCAATGGAATATACTACAAAGTTTTTTGCAGTGGCAATTAGTTGCTGTTGAACATTAGTCGCTGATTCGGTGATCCTGCTTGCAACTGTGTTCGCAGAGAAACTTATGCCTTTGAAGAGTTTCTTTTTCCTGGGGCAGATAATTTCACACGCCTGTAGCATACACTCTCTTACAAACTGGCCTTCAGTGAATGGTCGTGATGCCATCTCGGTAACAACAAAGCTTCACAGAATCTTCGCTTGCAGTGGGCGAACACCTCATTTACTGATTTGTGCAGTTGTAAATCATTTCAAGGCTTATATGTGGTCATTGTAAATTTTATCTAATTTTTTCGAATTCGCGGTCATGGCCGCGGGTCACACAAATGTATTTGAGACCCCTGGTCTAGACCATAGATAATGTCCAGGCTATCATTTCATTCAAAGCTTCAATCCTATAAACCCTACTTTATGTGCCATGTCGTAGACTGGAGACACCTAGTCATACCACATTCGATACATCACACTTGCCATAAAACTTGTACGGAGGACATTATAGCAGCTGTCATATTGTGTCTCTTCTTTTGAGGATGAGTTATTAAAAACTTCATTTTCATTCATTGTGTTCTTGTGATTTGTTTCCCAGCGGACCCACATAGCACTTTGATGGGAGCAGTGGAGTGGTTATAAGTAGTGTCATTACAACTTGACATTCTCATTATAAGCGGACATTGGGCTTATGTATAAGTAAAGACTACATTTTGAGTATAAAATAATTTCATTTGGACATTTCACTTACACATTTCACTTGGACATTCTGTTTGGACATTTCACTTAAACATTTCACTTGGACATTTCACTTAAACATTTCACTTGGACATTTTGTTTTGACATTTCACTTGGACATTTTGTTTTGACATTTCACTTGGACATTTTGTTTTGACATTTCACTAGGACATTTCACTTGGACATTTCACTTGGACATTTTGTTTTGACATTTCACTTGGACATTTTGTTTTGACATTTCACTTGGACATTTTGTTCAGACATTTCACTTGAACATTTCACTTGGACATTTTGGTTGGACATTTTGGTTGGACATTTCACTTAGACATTTTGTTTTGACATTTCACTTACACATTTCACTTGGACATTTTGTTTGGACATTTCACTTTAACATTTCACTTGGACATTTTGTTTTGACATTTCACTTTTACATTTTGTTTTGACATTTCACTTGGACATTTTGTTTGGACATTTCACTTACACATTTCACTTGAACATTTTGTTTTGACATTTCACTTGGACATTTTGTTTGGACATTTCACTTACACATTTCACTTGAACATTTTGTTTGGACATTTCAATTACACATTTCACTTGGACATTTTGTTTGGACATTTCACTTGGACATTTTGTTTTGACATTTCACTTGGACATTTTGTTCGGACATTTCACTTGAACATTTCACTTGGACATTTTGTTTGGACATTTCACTTGGACATTTCACTTGGACATTTCACTTGGACATTGCTCTTAAGCATCTCACTTGGACATTTAGACAAATCACATGGACATTCATCATCATTATCATCAAACTTCAATCGAGTGAGAGATTCAGAGGCTCAAATCTTCTCTTTCGAAAGCCCTGGTCAGAACCAATGTTGTTGTGCGTAATGCATTTATGTCACCATGCAGGTGACTGTCTTGGACATTTCATTTTGGATCTAAATTTAGCCATCAAAACATTGTTAAACAGACCTGTATTTTTCTTACTGATACATGGGGTCAATAGCAAAGGCGTAGCTGGTGGTTGAACAAATAGGTTTGAATGTTCAAATGCAATCAGTTTGATTGAAAGTGACAAACAAAGTGGTGGAAAGGTTATAGGTGAAAGTATTATCTGAGCAGTTGCAGGATGGAATGAAAAAATAAACAAATCTACGAGCGGAGCCGGTGGGTTATACTATTAGTTTATATTAAGAGATAACTTACATTATGATTAACATATCTGCTGATTCCTTGCTGGCCCTGTTGGATTGCTTGACTACCTTGGCTCTGTGGGTAAGACATTAGATTGGCTTTTTAATTATAAAGAGAACATTTATTCAAAATGCATAAACCTGTCCTGCTAGCTAAAAAATATTAATGACATTTATTAAAGCATAATCTCGTATAGGATAGATTATGCAGTAAGTAAAAGTTTAATATTTTAAGGTCATAGCTTACTGACGAGGAGATGTAACTGTAACTTACTGCCTGAACGAAGCGCGTATATCAACTCACTCTGTCTTTCTGTAAAAAGTTTGTACACGTTATTTCCCACACAATTATTTTGGTTCAAGTTTTTCGCACAGATTGGGTGTCGGGGAAATAACATTGAGGAACTTTTGGCCTGACAGACAAAGTTGATATAAGCTTTGAAAAAAGATGTGCCTGTGAGGGGCCGCGTTATGAAGAGGGCGTGTAATTAGACGTAGCAGATACCAAGTGTGTTGAGATGCGGAAAGGGGGGGGTGCGGATCTAAAAAAACGTGGGGATATGGAGTTCCAAGACCAGAAGTGAGAGGGTTTGGGAGGACGATTTAAGGCGGGCTATTTCAATAAAACTAAAGATATACCAGAAGACACAGGCCAAACGGGGTTGTTAAAATGGGGGCAATTTTATCTGAAAGTGCAAAAAAAAAATAAATAAGGGTGTGGTTACGGTCAAAGTATTGTGTTAGCTTTTGCAGGAGGTAATGATAAAATAAAAAATCTACGGGCGGAGACGGTGGGTAAAGCTAGTAGCTCGCAAAAACTTACATTGAGATTCACGTATCTGCTGATTCCCTGCTGGCCCTGTTGGATCGCTTGACTACCTTTGCTCTGTGGGTAAGAAATTATTTAGATATGCTTAATGAATAAAGAGAACATTTATTCAAAATACATTAACCTGTCCTGCTAGCTAAAAAATATTAATAACAATTATTAATAGACATTTAAATTGGACGCACACCATCACGTGTAAAGCACTAAGAACTCTATTTTTTAAGGTCATGGTTTAACGCTAAAAAAATGATCTATAATCTATGGGGACTAGGGTTAGTATTGCGTTTTGGTTCAGAGCTAAAAGGTAAACAAATAGTGATGTAATACGGGCGTAGAGCTAGTGAATGCGCCTGAACACAAAATGTATTGTTATTAGAACATACTGCCTGAACGAAGCACAAACAAAATCAAGGTAAAAGTTTAAACTTTAATCATCCAATTCAAATATTCGATTCAGGAATTAATTTTTAGCAAGGTCATACTGCTCGAAAAAATATCACCAACATATTCTAAATTTACAAAAGTATTTTAAATTTTAAACATGGTTTATTTTCCATTATAAAGAATCGGTTTATATTCTTAAGGCAACAAAATTCAGCAACATAGAAAAAGAATGAAGCATTTTTTTTACCCCGCCTCCTCTCCCCCCCCCTCCCAAATGTATAGATCTTCTACTACAGTTTATAATATTCCTGTGATAGATAGGCCTTTAGATCTAGACTTAGAAGACGATGCCCAATCAATAATGCCATACATTCGGAAATTGCAAAACGCGACAGTCCTTTCAAAAACGCGACAGTCCTTTCAAAGTCCTTTGTTTGATCTAGCTCTAGATCTAGTTCTGAGGCCAAATTTAATTTTTTTTTTACTTTGAAAAATTACAACATTCCAACTAGAGCTTTCCTTGTGTGGCCTACGAGTTAGCAATTCTTTTCTTAGCGATTAACATCAACTGTTAATTTATATGAAAACCGCTTGAGCCGTTTTTTAGACCCGCGTCCAGGTTCCACCCCCCACTCTCCAGGTTCCATAAGGTTCTAACTTGAATAGAGGTATTTTGAAAATAGTCAGAGTGGGATAGATGTTAAAATAATTTAAATAAACGTTGTCAAAGACGCCATATTGAAATATCACACGCCAACTAAATAAAAAAAATTCATTGATGCTATAATCAAAAGAGCTTTTAAATTTGATTGGCTCTAATGTTTACACAAGTTATAGTATACTTTTAAAACTGCATAACGTATCAACACTCCCTGCATTCTGTAGGCCAGATACACCAGCAAGCTAGCTACATTTATCCTCCATCTCTGCTATCTCCAATATGTATAGCTGATACTTACATAGCCGCCATATAGTTGGTCGTATCCATACTGTGAAATATGTGACGGGGAAAGATTAAGCTTTGTCATGATATCCAAATATTTTTATACAAGACTAATTTATTCTAAATTATGACAACAAAAATATGTCGAGGAAGAGCAAGACAGAAAGACAGAAAGAAAGACTCCTCGCACCCTCCTAGTGACGCCACTGGCATGCATCCGTTGGAAAATAAAAACGTTCATTTAATGATACAAAAGCACGTTGGCGAATGGGAGACTATCAAATTGTGTGACAAATATTAACATTGAACATAAAACCAAACACACACTAGAGCATTCATTTATTACATAAAGCATATAGGGAGCAATAACGTGTACAAGAGTCTACCCGGACAAACGGAATGAGTTGATAGGGGTTCAGTTACAAGCAAAATATAAAAAATACTTTAAAAATACAAAACAAAGCTGATCTAAAGGGGAAGAACTCTGTCCTTAAAACTAGACCCACCAATAATGGTCCTTAAAACTAGACCCACCAATAATATACAGGGTATTTCTCTTATTCGATATCAAACGAAATTATGAATTACCAATAATTTATTGACTAATTGAGTATTTTTAGCGGGGAAAAGACGCTATTAGTTTTGTGTGGAATGTCTGTCCGTCTGTCCCGTTTAGATCTCGTAAACTAGAAAAGAAATTGAAAACCTGACACCATAATATTTTAGAGCATTCAAAGTTCTGCTGCAACGGCTACGTTTTTGTTTTCTGAAAGCGAAAAATCTAATTTTAAAATCATTTATACAAGCAGTTTTTTTTTCATAAAAAATACACTTTTACAACTATTCACTATTTAAAGTAACAAACATTGTGGCCCTTTAGAAGGGCACTCTCCTCCTTACCATATTTTTTAAATATTTATGCAAATGGTTTTAGTTTTTTTTTTTTTTTTTTGTCAATTTTTTTTTTATTTGTATTGCTAAGTTATGTAAGTTCTGTCATACTAACTACTACATTTACACACACAAAAGAAATATCTATTTAGTATGCATATAAGTTGGACATAATTTAATATAACAATTAATAAATAGTTTTTCATATTATTGCGTGAACTGCAGTATGGTCTCACTGGGATGACACAATAAACTATTATTATTTTTTTTTACGGAAATGTCTCTATCTTGAGGATTTGAATAAGAGATTGACCCTATAGAAAACAATTAGATCAATTAGATATTCATTAAAAGACATCAGTTAGGCCACGTTCACATCTAACTTCAAATTCACTTTCAAATATCTTTTATTCTGCTGGACCGTTGGGGCATCACACAAGATCTGTCAGACTTCTTTCTCCATTCTTCTCTGTCATTTGTCTTTGATAGAATTTCATTCTGATATTCTTTCTGAAAATATTGAAACCTGCCTTTTTACCTGCCTAGGTGGACCACTTCGGGGGCCGATTTTGACTTTGTGTTTCCACATAAAATGTCTTTGCAACCTTGTTATTTATGGAGTAATGTTTTGTTAGGTACAATAAATACTTGTTTAAAGTATCTACTTGATCGGTGAATGCGTGAGGGAGAAATACCGTTAACAATTATTTTATGGGACTAAATCCAACAAATTTAGCAAAATCTGTGAATACTGAAGCATTAGTTTCCTTTACTGCTATTAAACAAAATAATGAATGACCACTTATGAATTGTCTAATTGGTTACTTCTTTAAATGTGATTCATGTCTTCATGTTAATGAATAATTGTGCGATGTTTCAGCCTGACCCGAGAATGGGTGTGGGAGAAATAACGTGTACACACATTTTACCAGAAAGACAAATAGATAAACAGAGTGAGTTGATATAAGCTTTGTGATAACAGAATGATTCTTACCTGGTCGCCGTAGGATCCATATCCATATCCATTCTGTAAAAGAATAGTAATAGTTTGTAAGCATCTTTTTTAAATTTTATTTTAAAAAAGTATTACTTTTCCATAAAACACTAAAAATAATATGGTTCATTAATTGATGATTACTTGTGGTTAATTAGATTGTCCAAGGTTTCACCTGATAACACATTCTAACAAGTTTAATGGTACAAATTCCGAGAAATCCACATAAATCAGCAGTTATGTATAAACGAGGTACTTATACTATAGATCTCTGAAGAAAGAAACTTATTAACCCACTAACAGTTTAAAGGATTCAAATGAGCCATATAACTGAGTATACTACGTCATAAGTAGAGAAACCTCCAGAAGGTGTCAGAAAATGTTTTAAATATTGCAATGACCTCGAAGGAATTGAGTGACGGTTTGTCTTAAATTAGTGGACTGGCATATCTAGACCTTTTTTTTTTGTTGTTGTCGTTGTTCTACCTTTCTAGGTTCGAGGTCAGAGTTATTGGGCAGGGGCCACTGGTAAAAGCAAGAAAACATTGAGAAATTTCTGGTTTGGTTAAATTGAATATTACTGAAGCCTTATTAGACAATCAGACTGCGGTGCATAAACAGAATATTAGAAGTTCTAATTGTAAAGTATTGAAAGACATGCAAGCTTTTTTTCAAGTACTTGCATGCCATGCCATTGTCATTGTTGCAATGTGATTGTCCTTATTTAATGTTCAAATTGAAATACCTGATGGAAAGATCATCATTATATTTAAAATATATTTTTTAAAATTAATTATACTCTCGTGTCTATTTTTTATATGACGCAAATAAAAGAAGATAATATTCTAATTCCTATCCTATATTAATTAGGCCTACTTGAATTTAACAATCATAAATTAAAACAAATAAAAAAAAAAGGAAACTATAGCAATAGTAAAAAAACAAGAAAAACTTTAAGAAAACTTACCCAATCATAGCCTCCCTTTCCAAAGAAAGAAAATAAAAAGGAAAGGAAAAAAAGTATAATGTCCTTCTCTTTTTATATCCAAATATCAAGCAGAATGAACAAAGCAACAAATTATATAGTGAAAAAGCTTTTACTAACTCAGTGTTAAAATGTTTGTACACATTATTTCTTCCGCAGTCAATCTGAATCAAGTTTAAATTTTAAACAATTATTTCTTGTACCTGACCAAACAAGAAATAACAATTTAGTTAATTATCTATTGGCTATATCCGCATTTCCATAGTGTTAATAAGCAAAGGAGATTATTTTTGACAGAAGTGGAATAAGCTCAATTTATACTTGTGTAGAGAATTAGATCGTCGCTTAAAAGATTGAAACTAACAATAGATAACTATAAAACCTACTATTGTCATAAGCACTTCACTGGCATAGTACTTAGTAACATATTACTTTTTTTATATACATTAAATGCATTTAAAAAGCGATCACTGTAACATAAGCTCAGATATCCCTCTTTCGCCCTTCCCCCAGCCAATCTGTTTTTCCAATTCCAATCTAAAAGTATGAAATTGCAATAAACAAAAAACAAAAAAGTAAAAATATTTCTAATCGCCCGGATCGTTAGTAAGTGACTAGTATTCCTATCTATAACCTCTCATGAAACTGACCTGATTTCCATAGTTTCCGTATCCATTCTGTGAAATGAAATTAAAAACTAATCAGTTTATTTATTTAAACATAAGAATATATAATATGCTATCTCTATGTAAGATACATAATACTTACCATATAGGGTCTACCGTGGTACGTATACTGAAATGAAAAAAAACAACAAGGTTACAAAGACAGTTTGTGTGGAAACAAAAAATCAAAGTCGGCCACCGAAGTGGTCCACCCAGTCATGTAAAAAGACAGGTTTCAATATTTTCAGAAAGAACATTAGAATGAAATTCTATCAAAGACAAAATGACAGAGAAGAATGGAGAAAGAAGTCTGACAGATCTTGTGTGGTGCCCCAGCGGTCCAGCAGACCAAAGGATATTTGAAAGTGTATGTGAAGTTAGATGTGAACCTGGCCTAACTGATGTCTTTTAATGAATATCTCATTGATGTACTTGTTTTGTCAAGGGTCAATCTATTAACAATCTCTTAACAAATCCTCAAGAAAAAAACAATTCTGTACAAGATGAAAACAACTAAATTCCTTTAGTTTAGTGTTTTTCTCTAGCCGAGGGCAATGCAGTTCATGCGGTAATATGAAACACTACTTATCAATTGTTGTTTTAAATTATGTCCAACTTATATGCAAACTAAATAGTTTTTTTCTCTAAAAGTAAACATTTTTTTGTGTGGGTAAAAGTACAATTGTAAAAAAAAAATAATTTTTGACAAAAAATCTAAAACTATTTGCAAAATGTTTTTAAAATTTGGTAAGCATTTATCTCCCCTACTAAAGAGCCTTCCGAGATTGTTACTATTAATAGTGAATAGTAGTAAAAGTGGTGCATTTTTATAAAAAAATAAAAATAAAAAATAGATTTTTTCGCTTTCAGAAAAGAAGAAAGTAGCCGTCGCATCAGAACTTTGAATAGTCTAAAATATTACGATGTCGGATTTTCACTATTTTTTCTAGTTTACGAGAACTGAACGTGACAGACGGACGGGCGGACGGACGGACAGACATTCCATTTTTTATAGGTCAACGTTGTCGTGCGCGCGTGAAGTTTTCTTATTGTGTTTAATAGTTGTGTTTTAATGTATGGGAAGTAGTTTGTATTAGGCGCGTTTTGTTGTCTAGAATAATCTGTATGTTTACGTCACCCATAGTTCCCGCAGTGGAGAGAGCTGTTTTGTTAGCTGGTTATCTGTTTCCCCGTTTTAACGGTACGTAAGTACGTAGTTATAGTAAGTAGGCTGATCTTTTGGTATGGGTGTTGCTAATGAAAAGTTCTTTGTTGTAGCGGCAGCGCTAGATCCAGGTTTTCTTTTCGTTTTAGGGTGTTAGGCTTGGGGCTATGGGAAAGAGTGTCGCCTTCTCGCCATTGGAGCCGTGTCTTTAACTAGCGTTGTCTGTGGTGTATGTAGGGCGCCGAGATGGAGTGTGGAGTGTGGAAGGTGTGCTATCGGTGTGTTATTTGAACAATCATTAATGTAATGTTTACCACAATGAGATTCACACACATGGAAATAGTTTATTAATTTGCAATTAAGTATTATTAAATATTGTTCACGTTGACAATTGTTGTTTAATCAGTAACGGTTCCGTTGGACATTGTTCGTTGTAAATTCATTTCGTAGTTTATATGCTAGTACTCTTTGTTTTGGTTTACACTGTTCAGGTGGGGGGAGGGGGAGAACCTAGGAACTCAACGCAAGTATATCCACCCCTAGTTAAGTAAACAGCAAACCCACCTAACAAACGTGTCCTAGCCTACACCTCCTGGACGCCAGGGAAGACAGATGCTGGTTTTGAATTCGGGGCGATCATGGCTGCAGTACGAGGTACGTCCCACGCAGCCATAAACTGCCAGCTATCTATATAAACTCTAATAAATATTAACTCTTGTTTACCTGAGAGTGGCCCATGTTCACCACAGCGAGTAGAACTACTACACAACTCCAGGACGGGATCGTTGAACACATCTTGGTTGATCACGTGATGTCAAGACTAAGACGCAAATAGATAATATTAAGACATATATATGAAATAAATAAATGAATGAAAGCTCTAAAGCTAAAATCAAAGGATATAAATACACCAGCAGCAGTACAAGAGCAAGGCTGATTATCAATTTGGTTTTCCCTCAGCCTGGCAATACATTAGATATACTATAAAATCTGAAGAGGAAGAATATGCCCACAGTTGTCAAACGCGTGATAGATTAGACTTTTAAAAATGGGTATGCCGAAGAGTGTGGAGCCAGAACAAACCTTGGTTTTACTCTGCTGTTTATGTTCAAAACTTTTAGACCTTCAATAGCAGGGGTTCTCATTATATTTTCACGGATGTTCTAAAGTACTTATAACCCTGCCATGCACACCGCCATCCAAGATAGTGCAGAAGGTGCGCACTGTTAAAGACTTGACGTTGAAACTAGGAAGAAGAAAACGAAGTTCCGCCCAAGTCTAGAACCTATGAAGAGGCTGTGTTTAATGCAGACATTGTTATCATGTGTTTCTGATGTCCCCTGAATAAAAATCTGACCCGTTGGGTCTCTTCTTATTACAGTATTTAAAGAACCCTAACTCTTCTTACCAAGTCAATGCAGATAGCTCATAAGTTTCTTTCCCTTTTTGTCTGAATAACCCTAATACTGCTTATATAATGTTACATGTCATATTTATTCGTAATATGTTTCAGTACTAAAAGCTTCAAACTACATACATGTTACATTATTAGAAAGCATATACAAACGTATTGTCTATCAAGTTGAACATACACACAAACCACTATTACCCAACTTCGTATTCTAGGATCAGGTTGAAACTTCGCACAATAATTATTGTAGATGAAGACAGATTGCACAATTATTCTTCGTCGATAATAAAATAAATGAATCAAATAAATAAATAAACCATTTAGTTAATTAATTAGTGATTAAAAGTTAATATTATTTTATATAGAAAAGGGATATAAATCTTGAAGTATTGAATTATGTGGCATTACATGTGCGGTTCTTTCCTGTATATACGCTTTGGTTTAATTATCAGTATTTTATTTTTAGTTTGATTGTTAGTTTAATTACTATGACTTCCGTAATCAAACTTTGTTTTAACATAAAAACAAAACATAACAAGATGACTTACTTTATATTTAGTAAATATATCGGCTATTCGAATCACATCCAGCACTGTTCTTTATGACCAGCCAAGTTGGAAATCAGAGACTTACTTTAGAACCTACTAATTTATAATTGACATGATTCTAGTTCAGATTATTACTGGCGTTCAATAGTTCTATATATAGTGAAAGGCGTTCAAGATTGTTCAAAACAGTAACTTTTTGAAACAAAACAATAAACATTTTGAAAAAGGTCAGAAACAGTAGGATTGTGTTGCTAGTCTCCCTTGCTTTGAGGAGATGAAAGCAAAGCGCGACTTAAAAACAAAAACAAGGTACTGCTGAGTCAGAGCTCATATAAGATCACATCCTCTAACAGTGACTCATGTTTATTTAAGTTGAAATGAGACTGCTATTTGGATAAATTTAACTACCATGGCATCGATACTAATAAATGAGTATTGGACGTCTAAAGTACAACGTCAATCAGACATAAGCATACACCTACTTCCGATGGTCCTAGGTTATCCTTGGCAAGTCGAATCAGAAACCCTATTAGTAACGAACCATGCTTTGAATTACTCCCTTAGTCCACGTGAGAGGAAGCGAGCAGTGAGTTTAAAGGTCGCCCTCTCTCTATCATATCGTTGCAGGGCCGGACTTTGGCCACTGCAGCCTATGCGGTCGCAGTGGGCCCCGCACTTTCATAGGCCCCGCGCTAATTCTAGGTGTAAATTGTTAAATTAAACCATTGTAACTTATATAAAATAACAAGGTTTCCGCTGCCTCCCGATTTTTAGGGCCTCCTGGAAATCTGTAATTGCAAAAATATATAAAAAATTCTGGAAATCTCCTGAAATTATCAAAATCTGTAAACTAAAAAAAAATCTCCAGAAAAATAGATAATATGATTTGGGCCATTTTGGGGTACCAATCTTAAGCGCGATAAAAAAATAAAAGGGCATTGTCAGCTTTCATTTAATAAAAATTTATTGCAAAGACTGAATATTCTAATACAAAATCCTTAATTTTGACATTATGGTCATCCCTACCCAGACTAGGCCCCGCGCATTCCATTTTGCATAGGGCCCTGCAATTGTTAGGGCGGCCCTATATCCTTGTCCCGATTGTCTTTCATGCAGAACTCGGCCTTCACAAGGAATGTGTTCTATTGTCTCGTCATCCTCCATACAGTGGAGGCACCGTGTGTCGTAGTTTTCCCTCCACCGTCCAAAGTAAACTTCTATTGGACAGTGACCGACTCAGAACTGGGTTAGGACGGCCTGTTCCGCACGATTAAGTTGCCACCACGCATCTTTTTTATCTGGTCTACTCATTGCCCTATGAAGATCACGGCCCTTGTCCGAAGAATCCCAGCCATCGTACCAAAGCACCAACAAACGTTTGTGGCCAGTGATCGTACACTTTGGTAAGTGGACGGTTTATCATGCACGAGTGCCGTCGCGACCGCGATTTTTGTGAGGTTGTCCGCCAAATCGTGTCTGACCACTCCCCAATGGGCGGGCACCCATTATAAGGTAATGCTCACAACGAATAGTAAGAGACGCCCTCCGACCCTTCTGACACTTCTTGTAGCCCGTCTAAGGCCTCTAGTGCGGACATCGAGTCTCTTTTGGGGGTGCCAGTGAGTCGAACTACCGCCCCATACCCAGCTTTCACAGTGCCCTCGAGAGTCTGCACAGAACCGTCCGTATCGTCGGCAGCCGAGAGCCTCCATCGGGGAAGAAAGAGCCGGACAGGGAAAGAGCAGCCCGCTCCACCGGCAGATTCGCCTCTCTGACCAGCCCACGCGCCACATGCATGAAGCAGGGCCGGTTTTTGAGATGTCTCCTACCCTCCCAGTTGTCGACCAGACTTCTGAGTGGGCATCCTTCCTCCAGCCGCATTTATCTCTCGTGAGCTAGTATGACGGCTCGCTCTCTTCGCAATTTCAACGGTAGTACGTTTCGCCATTGGCGTTGTCCGGAAAGTTCCACAGATTAGTCGTATAGCGCGGCTCTGAACAGCGTTTAGGCCTGCTAGAGTCGTTTGCGAAGCTCAGACCTGAACATGTAGACTATAGTCCAAGTGAGAGCGTATTGCACCCATGTACAGTCCTCTCAACACAATCCGCTCTCGCTCCCCACTTCGTTCCAGCTAGTTTTTTCACAATGTTTAGCTTCTCTGAAGCGTCACTTGCACCTGCTGGATATGATCGCACATAGACAGTTTCTGATCGAGGATGATCCCGAGGTACTTGGGCTTTTTATCCCATCAGGAAATCCCCGATTGTCCTAAACTTCTACGCGTCTTACTATTGAGTCATTACAGGGGACAAATGACGACTTGCCAGGCACTGCCTGTTTTCCCTCGAGAGAGGGGAATTTTAGAGAACGTCTCTTTCAACGTTCGATTCCAATTCCGTCGGCGTGGCGGAAAATAGCCTTTTTTTTTTCTTCATATTTCTGACTATTGCGGTAAGTGTAGTTCTATGAGTTTTTCAGTTAATTAAGAATTAATTGCGATAAACGATGACAAATTTGTGATTCTAATTCGGCAATTGATGAAAAAAATACATTTCTAGAAAATTGTTGATAGTTTTGGGAGCTAGAAAGCACGTATGTTTTATTTCTAGTATCTTTCTGCTAAATTAATATTTTTGTTGCAAATTAGTAATACCGGTACTTTAATAACGAATATAAAGGTGAGCAACTGGCGCCCAAACCAGTAAGCTTCGGGCAGGAGGGGCTCGTTGGCCTTGGTTGGCTACCCATCTAGGAGAAGGAAAACTCTGAATCCAAACCTCCGCTGCCTTGCGGCTTTACCCAAACACGGGAAAGGCTTCGGGAGACAACCCTGAGGAAAAATCAGGAGCTGGTGACTCTTATGCAGGTTGCTGCACACTGTGCTACATCCTGGCAGAGCCTGTGGCGCTACTGACCCCAAACTGTATCGGATAGTCCGTTCCATTGGTCTCATCAGCAGCGCGGAGAGGAGGGAACTCCTATGTGGGCGACATCGTTCCGACCATAGACAATGCCCAGGCTTTCCTCTCCCTTAGTTCGAGAGGAACCATAGTCGGTTCACCACTGAAGGAGGCCAATGAATCACACAATAGTTGGGAAAAAAAAAACAGGTATTTTCGCTGTTTTATTTATTGTATTTTATTCTGGAGTGGGGGTGGGGGGGGGCGGGGCGGGGGTAGGGAAAACCGCGAAAAATCTGAGTGTCATGCATTTCGTGTGAGATGCAAGCCCATGTGGGTTGTATGCGGACTTTCACGTGTCTAGCTAGGGCGGGAAAAAGGACAAGCAATTGAACGCAAGAACTATGAACAATTTCTGAACAAAATTTTTATATTTGTTGATATGATAACATAAAATTCGTTTTTTCTTTTTTTTTGCAATGTAACTTTTGGAAAATGAATTTTAAAAAAAGATGCCCAAGCGTTTGATCGTTGTCAGTCAAGCGTTTGATCGTTGTCAGTCAAGCGTTTGATCGTTGTCAGTCAAGCGTTTGATCGTTGTCAGTCAAGCGTTTGATCGTTGTCAGTCAAGCGTTTGATCGTTGTCAGTCAAGCGTTTGATCGTTGTCAGTCAAGCGTTTGATCGTTGTCAGTCAAGCGTTTGATCGTTGTCAGTCAAGCGTTTGATCGTTGTCAGTCAAGCGTTTGATCGTTGTCAGTCAAGCTTTTGATCGTTGTCAGTCAAGCGTTTGATCGTTGTCAGTCAAGCGTTTGATCGTTGTCAGTCAAGCGTTTGATCGTTGTCAGTCAAGCGTTTGATCGTTGTCAGTCAAGCGTTTGATCGTTGTCAGTCATGCGTTTGATCGTTGTTAGTCAAGCGTTTGATCGTTGTAAGATCATCTTTGTGTTTAGCAAGACGTTTTGTAGTCCAAAGGACGTGAACAGAACATTAGTCAAGCCGAGGTCAATCGCTATAGAAGCCCTCAACACTGACCTGCAACGTCACAACATGTGGGCAGTTTAGACCAATACCTCGTTGCCATATCACAGGTCTGTAGGACGTGGCAACGAGCTTTTGGTCTAAACTGCCCACAGATTATGACGTTGAAGGTCAGTGTTGAGGGCTTCTATAAGGAATGGTCTCGGTCAACGCTCGGTAAATGTGTATTATGAAAAATTCAATTCGTTTGAAAGTGTTAGCGAAGAAGGAAAGAATCGCGTTGGCGAAGAAGTAATGAAATGTCTTTGGCAAGAAGAATGTTTTGAAACCTCATTTCTGAATAACCAAGCCCCATTTAATTCTATTATTTAATGTTTTAACATGAATACACATTTTCAATGTCTCCTTATGTTATTAGCGACATTAGAAAAAAAATGGCCGCCTTCACGGCTTTCTTATGAGCATGTCGCATCATTACGGGGAACAGTCGCGTCACTAGGGGGGTTTGGGCAGAATCGGGTGAAACTGACCATAGTGACGCCACTGGTAGGTAGCTCTCTATTAGTTGAGAACTGGTTTGACAGTTTGTAACGTGTTGGCGTAAATGCGACCTATAATATTGGTATATATGGCTCCTACTTTGTGGTCGAAGATGAGTACAGTTCACATTTTCTATGAGCAAAGATGACTGCAGCAAAGTCCAATCCTTGCTTTAAAGTGATGGCTGCATATGTGGCATGGGTAAGTTTGGTTAGTTGCAGATAAGCCTGCTTCTTTCAGCTTTTTGTTTGCTCTGCGTTCATTCACGATGGCCAATCTCCTTGCTTCGTATCTCGTGACTCCGACACTCACAGTTTCATTCTACGAAGAACGATCGAGAGCTAGTGTTTCCCAGCTGTGAATATCAATATCACACTTCTTTAGGGACTCTTAAGGCTGTCTTTATAGCGCTTGTGCTGATCTTGGTAGTAAGACTATCATGACGGTGAGTTATGTCGCTTTCAGCTTTTAAGAAGTTACTGATAGGGACTTATGTGGGTTTTAACCCGTAAGTAGATTCTAGTGAGTGACAAGTATGTATCTATCTGGTGTACAAAAGATAATGACCTCACAGAGTTGGCAAATATTTTACTTCTAACCTATTTTAAATAATTATGAAATTCGATTATCCAGAACTAATTGATTTTTCTATACATCTTTGAGACACTTTAGTCCAGCTAGCTCTATACTGGGCACCTAACATTAGTTAGCCAACACCAAACCAAATAAAGCGTCTGGACCTGATGGTATTCCAGCTAGATTACTCAAAGAACTAAGCAATGAGCTAGCCCCAGTGTTCAAAATACTATTTCAGGCTTCACTTAACCAGAGCAGAGTACCAAAGGACTGGAAAGAAGCTAATGTCACCCCCCTATTTAAAAAAGGAGAAAAATCTGACCCAGGAAACTACAGACCAGTATCACATACCAGCATCTCATGTAAAATCCTAGAACACATAATATGTAGCAACATCATAAACCACTTAGACAAACATAATGTCATCACACCATACCAACATGGCTTTAGGAAATATAGATCATGTGAAACACAACTAATAGGACTAATTGATGATTTTTCAAAATGTTTAGATAATAGTGAACAAATAGATGCTATCTTACTAGATTTTTCTAAGGCTTTTGACAAAGTTCACCACCATAGTTTGCTTAAAAAATTAAAATATTTTGGCATTAATGGTCCACTGCATCAGTGTATTAAAGATTTTCTGATAGGGAGAGAACAAACTGTAATAATAAATGGCTCTAAATCAACACCAATAACAGTAAACTCAGGTGTACCTCAAGGAACAGTCTTGGGTCCACTACTATTTTTAATTTACATAAATGATTTACCAAATTGCATTACTTTAGGAACAAAAGTCAGATTATTTGCAGACGATTGCATAATATATAGAACAATAAAAACAACACAAGACACAGATATTTTACAAGTAGAATTAGATGAATTACAGAAATGGGAATCAAATTGGAGCATGTCTTTCCACCCAGAAAAATGTCAGTTGTTAAGAGTAACAAAAAAACTAAAACAAATTAATTCCACTAATCTTATTCATGGCAAACCAGTAAAACAGACTAAAAACGCAAAATACCTAGGTGTTATAATAAATGAAAAACTATCATGGAATCCACATATTGATGAAACTACAAAAAAATCAAACAAAGCATTAGGATCTATTAAAAGAAATTTCTATAAATCAAATAAGAACATAAAACTAAAATGTTATTTAACCTTGGTTAGGCCAATAATAGAATATGCATCCTCCGTTTGGGACCCCTCAACTCAAGAAAACATTAAAAAACTGGAACAGACACAAAATAGAGCAGTGAGATTCATAACATACGAATATTCACATTTGACTAGAGTAACATCTTTAGTAAAATCACTCAATTTAGAAAGCCTTCAGGACAGAAGGCTCAAAAGTAAAGTAGCAATCATACATAAAACACTGAACCATAATCTTCAAATACAAAAACAAAATTTAATAAAATACTCTGAAAGACACAAAGATAAAGGCACATTCCTCGTCCCATATGCTAGGACAAATTTGTACAAATACTCCTTCTTCCCTAGTGCTATTAGAGCATGGAATGGGTTGCCTGAGCTAGCCAGGAAAACCAGTGACTTGGTAGAATTTAAGTCATTGGTAAATATGCATGACTAAATGCATGACGCGTAGGACGTAATCATCTTCTTTTTTGAAGTAACGTCTGTATTATATAAGATAAGATAAGATAAGATAGTTGGGGAAAGTAAAGGCATTCGGTCATTGTGCTGGCCACATGATAACTTCATTAACCGTGGGCCACAGAAACAACACATGACCTTGACATCATCTGCCCTCTAGATCGCAAGGTCTGAAATGGATTTTTTTTTTACTTCTCCCACCCTATGTACCTCCTTAATAATGAATGTACGAATTATGAAATTGATAAATAAATAAAGTTGTGTATGTATTTATTTTGAATCTGATGTCAATTCAATGAGTGGTCTCATTTTAGTTGCTACCGAAAAGGGAAAAAGCCATTTTTAGTTTTGTGTGGTCTGTCTGTCCGTTCGTTCGTCCCGTTTAAATCTAAAAAAAACTAAAAAAAAAAAAAATCTAAAAAAAAGATTTTGAAAGTCCGATTTCACGAAATTTTTCAACTTGCAAGATTCTGGTGCAACTGCTACTTTTTTTTTTTATCCCATGAGACTGAACGCAAACCGTTTTATTTATAAAACGAAATACATTAGGCGTTTTTTTTTTGTCAAACACATTCTTACCACTGTAGTAAATGGTAAAAAACCAGGGGAGACTACATAAGGGAGGAAACTTCCCTTATAATTTGTATTATATCTTCTAGGATTAGGAATGACTCACAAGACGATGTAATAAAAATATATTTATTAATATATTAAATGTTTTCTGTCTTCAATATGGTGTCGTTGACATTGTTTATTTTGTCAATTTATTTCAAAAACATCTTCCTCTTTTCATTTCCTTACATTTTTCTCAAAGTTCCATTATATGACTTCCACATTTCTCTCTATAACATCCTTCTTATTCACCTTTACGCCGTCCAATATCAATTGTCAAGTAAGCGGGATTTTTGAACTAAAATGTAAAATAAATTGCAGATTACTGTGATTAAACTAATATTAAAATATATTTACTCTATTTGGGACCCTCAACAACAAAAAAAAAAAAAAAAAACTAGAACAGACGCAAAATGGAGTTGTGCGATCTATGATAAGATATTATTGACATTTGATTAGAGTAAAACCATGATTAAAATCAATAAATTTAGAGACCCTTCAGGACAGAAAACAAGGAATCTAAATTTACAAATACATAGATAAAACCTAATAAAAATACTCAAACAGATATAAAGATAAAGGCACAATTCTTATTTCATATGCTAATGCAGACTTGTACAAGTACTCCTTCTTCCCTAGTGCTATTTGAGCATGGAATGGGTTGCCTGAATCAGACAGGAAAACCAGCGTCTTGGCAGATTTTAAGCCACCTATGAACGTGCACGATTAGATTGACTCAGGAATACGAGCAGTGCGTAATTATCTTTTCTTTTAATGTGACGTCTGTAATTTAGAAGATTAAATTAATATTTTGTCCAAATATTGTCAATATGCGACGTTTTTAATACTAATCATAACAGGAATGGAACTACATAATTAAGTATTGTCAAGCTCCAACGCACAAGTTGGCTAGCGGCTTGTAGAGTCAGTAATAAAGATCAATATAATTGACTGGATAAATATGTTAATGGGCCCAATTGTGTGTCTGTAGAAAGACCTTCCTTCAGGGAACAGTTCCAGGAAGAAGAAGAAGAGGAGGACAGAGAAAGCGATGTGAAGTCAACATCTAAGAATGTCAGGGAATTAAATTCTATCCAGGAAGTCACTAAATAGATATTTATATACAAAGCTATCTGGTTCCACCAATGAAAGAAATTTACAAAGAAGTGTAAAATAGTATGCAACAATCCTGAAAAAAAGTTTATTTACTAGACTACGAATGGAGAGCAAAGCTAGCTATTGGGGTCGTTATAGTCATTGGTCAGTTGTTATGTATGGTCAGTATTTTCAATGTGCTTTATTTATTTAACAATAGTATTGTTTGTCTGTCAAGTTATTGCGTCATGAATACTTTTTAAACAAACGCTTTAAGTTTTAAGGGAATTTCTTCATCGCTGAATATAAGATTTTAAAATTTTTTAATTTTTTTTTTTGAAATTGAGCTTGAAGACAATAAACTAAAGAAAACAAGAAAATATACAAATATTTTTTTTGTAAAACAAAGCTTATATTAAGCGTACTTGTATCAATTAGTTTTGATCCTGTCATTAAATTAGTAATAGGTCCAGACTAATAATAAAAAAAGTATTTATAAAAATTAAAAAAGGATAAACGACCTGAATTCGAACTCATGGCTCTAGCCAACACGGTTACTACTCTGCTAGTGAAAAGCTTATGAACATGACAGATTGTATATTTATCTATTGTTTCTGTAGTCTTGTCCTATTCTTCATGTTTATGTTCACTAAGACTCAGACGACGACCTATAAAGGGGACTAATTCAACTTATAACACCACTTCAGTCAAATACAAATATTTCTTTCCTTTGTTCGAGATACCAAACAAAATTTCTGCTTGATCTGATATAGTCTCTCGGAGAAATAACGTGTACAACGTTTAACCAGACAGACAGACAGACAGAGTGAATAGATATAAACTTTGTAAAAACGTATAGAAATACCAAATAGAAACAGAAAATTGGCAGATAATTTGCTACAGATTTTAAAATATTAAATAATTTTGGAAGGAAAAAAAATGAAGATACAACATTGTCATTTCTCATTTTCATTTATTTATTCTTTCATTTTACTTGAAAACAAAATCAAATAATTAATGATAACAATCTTTATTGATTATAAATAAATAAATAAATAATATATGCAGAAAAGCAGCATTTAGCCTTGGCGATAAGGTGACGTCATATCAGCGCCCTGGGAGACTGACTCCATGGACTGTTAAGTGATTCAGCCATGTCTGTACTGTAAGGTTGAAACAAGAAAACAAAACAATAATACGTATGTATCAGGAAAGGCAAAAATACTTGCAGAGACATATTTGTAGTGGGAATATCTACTACAGTCGGGCCTACTGTGAATGTTATATAAAGTTTAGATTTTAAAAAGTTTAGATTTGTATAAAGTTTAGATTTTACAAAGTTTAGATTTTATAAAGTTTAGATTTTCCGTGGAGTATTACAACTTTGGTTTAATTTTACAAAGCTTCTATCTACTCACACCGTCTGTCTGATACAAAGCTTCTATCTACTTACACCGTCTGTCTGATACAAAGCTTCTATCTACTTACACCGTCTGTCTGATACAAAGCTTCTATCTACTCACACCGTCTGTCTGATACAAAGCTTCTATCTACTCACATCGTCTGTCTGATACAAAGCTTCTATCTACTCACACCGTCTGTCTGATACAAAGCTTCTATCTACTCATATCGTCTGTCTGATACAAAGCTTCTATCTACTCACACCGTCTGTCTGATACAAAGCTTCTATCTACTCACACCGTCTGTCTGATACAAAGCTTCTATCTACTCACACCGTCTGTCTGATACAAAGCTTCTATCTACTTACACTGTCTGTCTGATACAAAGCTTCTATCTACTCACACCGTCTGTCTGATACAAAGCTTCTATCTACTCACATCGTCTGTCTGATACAAAGCTTCTATCTACTCACACCGTCTGTCTGATACAAAGCTTCTATCAACTCACACCGTCTGTCTGATACAAAGCTTCTATCTACTCACACCGTCTGTCTGATACAAAGCTTCTATCAACTCACACCGTCTGTCTGATACAAAGCTTCTATCTACTTACACCGTCTGTCTGATACAAAGCTTCTATCTACTCACACCGTCTGTCTGATACAAAGCTTCTATCTACTCACATCGTCTGTCTGATACAAAGCTTCTATCTACTCACACCGTCTGTCGGAGACAAAGCTTCTATCAACTCACACCGTCTGTCTGATACAAAGCTTCTATCTACTCACACCGTCTGTCTGATACAAAGCTTCTATCAACTCACACCGTCTGTCGGAGACAAAGCTTCTATCAACTCACACCGTCTGTCTGATACAAAGCTTCTATCTACTCACGCCGTCTGTCTGATACAAAGCTTCTATCTACTCACACCGTCTGTCTGATACAAAGTATGTACAGGTTTCATCTCCAACTTTCCATACTCTGATAAAGTTTAAACTTTGCCAAATTATTCATTTATTTGATAACAATACTGTTCACATTCTAATAAGGAAGTCATGTGGCCAGAACATTGCTGGGACCTCTTGATTTATTTTAAATTAGTATTCGGTACACTCCTAGCTCTAGCCCCAAGCCTCACGAGATTTATTTTAGTTTAAATCCTAAATCAATGGAAACTACAAAATTGTATTTCTACAATAAACAAAACGTTACCTGTTCGTGCCATCGTCCCTGCAAATATTCAACGGACATTTTAAAGTAGCAATTTAAGGTAAGCAAAACAGCAGATACTCGAAAAAATACAACAATTCTTAATGTTATTAATGTGGTCAGTATCATTATGTTTTAGTTTAACAGGAATACATCATAAACTATTAGTAACGTAATAGCATAAACCCTGATTCTGTTATACATTTGAACTGAAATTGCATTTTCTCTTGAACCTCAAAGGAAAGAGGGCACGGCCCAGAGCTACTTGACGCCAAGATTTGAATGCAGATGACAAACAGACGTGAGGATAGTTCGAAGACACGCACAGAACCGAAGCGCCAGGATGAACTGATTATTGGCCTATGCAACAGACGGGACCATAAGTAGAGATCAGATGAAAGTTTATTAAAAACTGTTAGTGTCCGACCTTAGAATTTCTATTTGATGACTACATTTTATAAAAAAATCTTTCCCTGATCCGGGCAATGCACCTGAAAGGAGGAATATAGGGTTAGGGTTTGGAAACAATCGTCCCCACCCCGCCCCCCGCTCCAAGGTTCTGGATCCGCTAGTGCATACAACATATCTGAGAGCGAGGCTTCTACCAAAGGCAATGCCCTTGTTTAAATGGAGCTCTTACAACAGTATAATAGGACGGCATAAAGATATTTTTAGAAGTGGTAGTCATTGATACATGAAGCTCAAAGCTTTAATGATGATACAATTGATGAATAAACAACATTTGGCATGTAATCGCAACACCAAGGTACTAAGAATATTAAAAGAAGAAGTTTAAGAAACAGAGGTTAGTTAAAAACACTGACCGGGGACGTCGCTACCTGTGAGCAGTTTAGACCAATAACGAATAGTCTCGATTGACCCAACTAATATTGTAGTAATTATGCTATTCATTTTATTTTTAATAAATAATTTAGTTCATACTGGCGGTAAGTCGTGGGATTGGAACAGACTTGCTGTAATGATTGACACAATCAACACATTTAAGGAACTATGATATCTATCTATCTATCTATCTATCTATCTATCTATCTATCTATCTATCTATCTATCTATCTATCTATCTATCTATCTATCTATCTATCTATCTATCTATCTATCTATCTATCTATCTATCTATCTATCTATCTATATCTATATTTATCTCTCTCTCTCTATATATATATATATATATATATATGTGTGTGTGTGTGTGTGTGTGTAATAAACTATAATTATCAATAGTATTGAACTTACATAGTGGTCAATATAACGTCCACCTGATTGCTACAAAAAAAAAAAAGAACAAGCTATAATGTGGGCAGTTTAGACCAATATCTCGTTGCAGCGTTGTACAGACCTATGACGTGGCAACGAGCTATTGGTCTAAATTGCTCACAGGCTGTGACGTTGCAGGTCAGCGTTCAGGCCTTCTATGACGATTGGTCTCGCTTCACGTTTAGACAGACGACAGAGTTGATTTAGAAATGTTCATTATACAAGGGCTCTGAGGACATGGGACTCAAGGATGGACCGTCAAGCTAATTAAACAACAGACCAAACAATGGAGTGATTATTTAATGTTGAGAGATATATCTCCTGTTGGAGAAGCTCTTTTTGATTTTATGTATATTTTAACAAAATATTTTGCGTGTTTTTCTCCTGACATAATCTCTAACCCGAGGCGATAGTTCTCCGTGACATGTTTGGAAAGATAACCCAGCGCCAAGGTCTTGTTACTATTATTTATTTTGGATAACAATACACTTGTAAAAAATGTACTAATGTAATTCACATTGAATTTCTATTTACGATCTCCTTAATTTGAATGTTCATGATACTAACTGTATGTAGATATTCTGCTACTAAAGATTTGTAAAAGTAGACGTCAACATAATTAAATATTTCAACAAACACACCTACTTTTAGTAAACATTTTATATTTGTAAATACTCAGCCCTCTCATTATTATATGAGATCCACTCGTGAAAAGCTTATTAATTGAAATTATGTCAAAGTAATAGTTTGAGAAACGTTTAAGCGTCTAATTGTATGTCTGTCTGACTGTTGGTCTGTCTGACAATATGTTTATCTGAATTACGGTACTTACATTAGGCTGGTAACCACTCTGATGGTGAAAAAGAAAAAAAATATATTTGTAAATCAAACCAATGAATTGGAAGAATGCTGAGGTAGAACTTGGAACAAAAAATCTACAACTATGACCTATATATATTTTGTTACCGACGACAAAAAGTCTATAATCAGGTAAGAATGCTAAAAATTACGTAAATGTACAAAAATCTATAATTAGGTAAAATTACAAATAAATGCGGAAAAACAAACTATAAGAATAATGAATATTTTATATGTTATTTTATGACAGCTACTTACATGATAATGCATGCTTCTCCCTATGCCGTATTGATTCTAAAGAGTTGAAAAGATAATAATATAAGGTTGATACTATGAAATAAGAGAATGAGTCATGCACATTGATGAATTAAACCTGGTATTGTTTATAAAATTAAATTAATATGAACGATTTGTTTGTATCAAAGTACAAAGTTTAAATCAACTATGTGTATGTTATCTATCTATCTATCTATCTATCTATCTATCTATCTATCTATCTATCTATCTATCTATCTATCTATCTATCTATCTATTTCTGTCTGTCTGTCTGTCTCTTTGTCTGTCTGTCTAATAAGAGGTGGATTTTGAGCAAAGATTTTACTTTTGTGATGTGACATTGAACGGAATCTCTTATTCTAGTGACACTATACCAGACCAAGCTGAAAGAAACTTTAAGCATTGATGATCTACTTACGTGGTGACTGCCGTATGGTCTCCCGTAATACATCTAATAAATAAATGAGAGTTAAAGAAAATTATGGAAATAAAATATTTCACAAAAATTATCTTTATCAATACTATTAATACAGGATTTTGTTGGGCAGCTTGAAAGAAAGGGAAAGAACACATTCTTCATTTTGTAGTTTGTATTTTGAATCTTGTGTTGTTGTTTCGTTTTGTAGATAATTCTTTGATTCAATTGATATGAATATTTCTATCATCAGTCATTATGGCAAGTGCAAGGGAGGCTTCATTTATTACAACAGAAATTTGTTGGTCATTATTTGGACACTCCCTTACGACTAATAATTTACTCCTTACAAGAATGACCAAAAATACTTCAACAAGTTTCAGATGGAATCTAATGGATATTATAATTATCGGGATACATGGAGAGCTGGTAACCACAACTATGTGTATGTAATGGGATTAGGCGTCCCTTTTTTCTTTAAGGTGATTTCTGTCAAATAATTAAATTTGGCTCCATAGTATTGAATACTTTCGAGAAAATGGAAAGTTGTGTGAGTGATGAACGAATGGTCATTCTAGTACATGTATTTGTGTATTTTACATGCCATCACATTTAGTAATATTTTGGCAAATTTCGGTGTAATGTGTAAATTACAATCTTGTTAATAGAATTTACTTCTGGATAATAAAGGTTATATTTAGTTGTGTTTTAAAATATTGTATGAAACCATTGAATATACTCACTTGATTGTAGCCGCCCTGCTGAAGATAAAAGAATAAATAGAAAAACACAAAACAATTTAATAGAATAAAACGTAATTTGAAGTGTATTGTAATTTTTAATCAACATTTTTTTTTAAGTTTAGAAATTAGAACAAACTAAAATTGTATTTTAATTCAATCTACTTGCCACATAACCGTAGTTTCCATAACCATTCTGCAGAAACAACAAGATAAATATAAAGAAAATATATGTGTGATTAGAATTTTTTTTATCATGCTTTTAGCTTTCTCATTACTCTACGATCCTATCATATGTCTGGAAACAGTTGGGAAAGGCGGAGGAAGAGAAAAAAAAAAAGGAGTAAATTTTATAAATGACACATGATCACTCTTTAATTAAAGGCATTTTAAAAAGAGCTGTACAACTTGAATTCGAACTCTAGTGGTTTAAGCCTCCTCAGGCCAATACACTAACCACTGTGCTAGCGAAGTGCTTATGAAAATAAAAGGTTTTTTTGTTAGTTTCAAACTTTAAGCGACCACATATTCTCTAAAAAAAAGTACAAGAGTGATTAATTAAACGTATACAAAACCAAACCTGTCTAGTACAATTTCTTTTCCTTTTTCAACACCAAACAAAATAATTCATTATTGATAATATGCAATCTCAACCATGAGAATAAATCAGAAGCCTCCCCACATTCGCATAGGATTTGTAGACACTTTTGTAAGTTTACATACTCTTATGGTTACAAAAATAATTAGTTTTTGGTTGACATGTTAACTCATAACATTCATTTTCTCTTTGTTAACAGCTTCTATAAACTGTCAAATAAAAAACACAAAACAACATGTAGAATAGCAATAGCTATAAACCGAAAACAACCATGACTCCGTTTATTAAAGTCTCATATAGGGGAAGAAACTTTTCAACCCTTAGTTATTTATATTTTATATTTGGTATAAGGATGTTAGTTAAACTGTCTACTCACCATGTATGGTCTTCCGTACCACTGAAACACAGAACACATCCCTATGAGTACATCACTAAACGTATTTGTATTATGTACCTAGTTTATCTAGAAACTATATGTTCAGAAGGTAAGAAATGTGACAGGAAGTCTTTAGACAAGGTTTCCTATTGACAATTAGATTGAAGATACTATAAAACAGAAGCGTGATCCCAACAAGACAGTGTCTGTAACTAAAGAGTTACCGGTATCTGTAATTATGCACTAAAAGAGCTAACACACTTTTCGGGACACTGGTAGAAACAACAATGTTTGATATCAAAATTATCAGTGAAAGAAAATAAATAACCATCCTTTTATACGTTTACTTTAAACTGCTGGATTTTTCTTGGAGTTACGGGGTAAGGTTAGCAAAGGTTCCTCTTTGGACTTCCTTTTACTAAATTAAACTTAACCAACGCAATTTATTGTATTTATAATGAAACTTGCAGTAGCTTCTTCCGCTATCTAATACATTTTGGTTTAACCCTGTGAAGAGTGTCACTTGGTGCGGTCCGCACTCCTCACAAGTACCTAGTGAAGTACCTAGTGAAGTACCTAGTGAAGTACCTAGTGAAGTACCTAGTGAAGTACCTAGTGAAGTACCTAGTGAAGTACCTAGTGATGCTGCTGAACTTCCCCCCCCTCTTTTTTACATTTGTAACGATATGTAAAACAAAAAAAATCTGCACATCTCCCCCCCCCCCCCACACACACACTTGTTAATTGATTCTCTAATATGAATTAAAGAACATATCTATATAGAGTCAATTTTGACTTTACCTGAGCGTCAGATGTACTGAAAGCTGCTAAAAGTACTAAGGCCACTAGGAACATCATTTTCCCTGCCATCATTGTTGACTTTCTAGACAAGAAAATAGAATATGATAAGGGCCTTGTGATAAAACAAAATCATTTAAGACTTTAAAAATAACAGCAACCAAAAATGAGATTAAGGCCTTGTGATAAAATGAAATCATTTAAGACTTTAAAATAATAAAAAAAAAACAAAAAAAAAAAATATTTAAAAAATTAAAATATTTTTTTTTGTTCTTGTTCGTATTAAAACTCAAAAATTTCTTTATAGCAAATCGCTCTAATAGTATAAATTGTGGAGATAGAAATTTAATTCTCACTTTATAATGCGAGACTTATCAATCATAGATTTAGAGAATAAAAAAAAAGAAATATATCCTACCGCCTAATGTATATAGTGCCAATGTGGCTTGCACCATTAGACGTTTTCAAATTTTAATGTTTAGTCAATAAGTCTACTTCTTTATATAAGGGATTGGATACTACTGGCAGACTATGTATCACTTTAACAAATCCCACTCACTGTAAACATACTTTAAGTGGGTCAAAGCAAATATTTCCTTTTTATTTATCCATGCAATAATATTTACTTATATTGTTCTCTAGAACAACTTCAGAGAGACAGGCGCATTAAAAATTTGGATTCAAAAAGCATCAGAAAATTAGGTGAATCGAAACAAATATTGACCAAAAATGGATTCCATTACTCAGAAAACACCAAAATGAATTTGTTCCAGAAATCAAAATATCAAAACATGTTTTTGTTGTTTGAAATAGTCATTACATTGTTTCTTTTATCTTGTGTACATTGTGAAGGAATGTTCATTTTAAAAATGTGAGACTTCTAACAGTGAAAGTGACTAAGGACAATGAAAGGGAAGTAATGCTTCAAGAACTCTGGAGGGTTAGATTTAATCCCACTTTATAAGATAAAGGACGTAGAGGGGAACAAATAGTAATATTAGTCACTTTGGTTCTTCAATGTCTGAATACCAATCAAAGACATTAAACGGGTTTCAACTATAAATAGACTTGGTCTCTTTTTAACTCGTTGTGACTCATGCCTATAGAAAGAACAAGTGAGCGTGCTTTCGACAAACAGATTATGGATTAGATCTTTCTTATAGTACTAACCGGACTACTTAATAGATTTTGATCTTCACATGTACTCTAAGCTGTTTTTTTGTTTTATTTAGTGGACTTAGTTGGAATGTTAACCAATGGTATAGGTTTACTTTAAACAAAAATGAAACTGAGAACTTAATCATTTTGCGCTATCAATGATTTTGTTTTGTGAATAATCGGGTGTGAAATGAAGAACGGTGTGCCTGCCGCTGTTGTAGACGCGTGTCACAGGGTGTCAACCCTCGCTCTAGCTTGTGAAACTTTGAAACTTTATTCTGGGTCTACGTTTGAGTGTTCCAGTGAGCAAGTTTTGTGACACAAATCACCCGACACCAGTCGTCATAGGAGACCTGAACACTGACCTACAAGGCCGCAACCTTTGGGCAGTTTAGACTAGGGGTGCACGGGATAGTCGCTCCGGCTTCGGCTCCAGCCGAATATTCAGCAATTTTTCACTATTCAGCCGAATATCCCTGCCGAATTGACCGGATAGTAAAAACTACACTTTAGTACCTATATTTCTAATAAGTCTTTTCCAGATAATTCAAACGGAGGTAACACTTAAATACCGAAACAACGCAGGCGAAAAGCCAACAATATAAGAGTAGTCGATGCTGATAAACGATGTGGAACCAGAAATTTAATACTCTATGAAGGGAACAGTCGAATGTGGTCAAACTAAATCTTCACGTCAATAAAAACCTGCCAATATTCATAAAGTGGACATGATTCAGTAATGTCAGTTCTGAAATACATTAATGCTTATGTTTCAAATAAAAAGAATGTGCTTTTAAAACTATGACTATGCACCAAACATCTTTTAGTATAAAGATAAGGCGTATTAATCTAAATAGAAATAAAACTTTACATTATAAATTCGCATTACATACATAGCAGCGATGGCTGGCATATTTTAAAATTTTGTCTTGACCGTTGAGTGGGCTAGTTAACATGTAGATGTGTGGGTATATCTCCAGAGGTAGAGATGAACAACCCCCACCTACTTTTATTTGTTTAGTCCATCACATTGAGTTTATTGATAGACAAGTGACCACAAGTCAAAAACGATGGACTTAGGTACTCTCTATAGGTCACGCGAGGGAACTGAGTTTGTTTACTTAGTAGCTAAACTTAATTAAGGGCTGGACTTCAAGCCACACCTCTACAGGGGTAACTGGACAATGAGTTTGCATATTTGCAAAAAAATCTCAATCACCTGGCTGGACTATAGGCCACAACTCTTTGCTTACCAAGTTTACATCTACCTGCGAGAAATCCTCTCATTTAAGTTGGAGTGTGTGCTCCCCCCCCCCTCCCACCCCGCCATTCCTATTTTAAAAGTACAAACCCTCCCTTTTCCACAAGCACAGGGAGATTGCGATTATATTTATCTCCAACACTCCCCAACATAAACTAAATATTTTAGAATATTTTTTAATCTAAAGCATTTACTAAATATTTACACAAATTGCATAACCATCAATTTAAAAAAAACTAGCCAATTAACCCTAGGGGTTAATGATGGACGAAGCAATGAGCAGAGAATCATCTCTACCTCCCCTGAATCCTTTGATGTCAATATTATATAATAACTCAGAAGTCTTTTTTTTCCACACATTATCATGATTGTAATTTTTTCCCCATTTTGTCAACGTTTTAAAAGTTAGAATCGTTATAGTTGCTATTTATTATAACGTCACCGATAGCCCAGAGCTTAAGGATAAAATATACTTTAACATTTTTTAATTATTTTCAAAATTAAGGTCGATAATTAAAGAGTGCCTAATTTTCCCGTGCCTAATTTTCCGCCTTGTCAAAAAATCCCAATTATCCGGGTGTCTAAATTTCCGGGTGCCTAAATATCCGTAAATATGCGGTGCCTAAATATCCGGTGCCTAAATATCCGGGTGCCTAAATATCCGTAAATATGCGGTGCCTAAATATCCGGTGCCTAAATTTTCTAAATTAAGTCCATTACCTCTATGTGATCAGATTATTAAAATCTGTGGAACCCACAGTCTATTTTTTGGACAGGGAGAGCGTGGATGAGTTTTTTATTTCTTCTATATTTTGTTTTTCTAATGCTCTTAGATCTATATAGCTGTAGATTTAAACATTGATCTCAATAATAGACCAGACTACAATTTAATCTATGCTCCGGCATCATCTAAGGTTCAAGCTATAAAATAGGTATGATTGATCTTAATAAAATATCGTTTACCGCAAATGAATTAATCTAAAACAATAAATATTGACCTAGAACGCTTCAGATTCCAACTATTAACCAACAGCTACTATCAGTATTAAGCCCTTTAAGCCAGAACCAGAAGCAGTCCTTGGACTTTATATTACAAGCTTGATGACCAGTTGTTGGTCTGAAATTCATGAACACATACATTCATCCGATATACAAGCCAGATTGCACTCTCCTTTCGAGAGATTTACATTAGTAACTGGTTAAATATATATCAACGTATTTTACATTGATCGTGCCCCACGTACCCCCTTTACAGTTGGTGGGCTCGTACATAATACACACTCAGGCTACACAGATTAGTTTGTGATAGGGCTATCTGTTTATAAATACTGTTACATCAATCATTAACAGAGTATCAAGCAATAAGGTAAATAAAAGGAAAACAATTAATACGAATATAGGTATGTTATTTAACAGTTTTGCAAAATGTTCAGCAACACAAGCTATTTACAAGACATGTAGGTATTCGGCTCCGGCTCCGGCCGAATATCATACTTTACTATCCGGTCATATTCGGCTCCGACCGAATACCAATAAGCACTATCCAGTGCACCCTGAGTTTAGACCAATAGCGAGTTGCCATGTCACAGGCTTATCCTCATTTTCGCAACCCATAATGGTTGATGACTGAGTGACTAGATTTGGATTAGTATCGTAATCTATTCTATGTCGCTCTTCTCTTTCAAATACAATTTGTCAAATATTATTCAACACCTAGATTTAAACTAGATTCATTTGTTTAAATTAGGGGCAATAGATCTGAAATGTGCGGGCAGCATTAATAAAGCACAAATGAGAGTGTACCATAAATTTATTAATTAAAGATTTTATGTTAGTAGCCTATGCTCAAAAGCCCTCCAGACTTTTCCTCATGCCTCCCTTTAAACTCCCCCTTTTTAGACCTTTGCGATATATAGGGCAGATGATGTAAAAATTATCTGTTTCTGTTGCCCACGACTGAGAGGGTGTCGTGTGGGGCCGTGTGGCCAACACAAACCACCTTTACTTTTCCACAACTATGTCAGGTACCCTTTGCAGCTAGGTGTACACATCTAAATGACTATTCGTGCCACTGTAGTCAATACCCAAAGACCCTTTAATAAACCTCAATATGCAGATTAATTTAAAAATAAAGCTTCTCTATAGTATTCCTATCCCAAACATAGATGTAATTAAAATAAAGAAAGTCTGGGACACTGATCATTGGGTCGACTGTTGTCATAGCTTGCTCTTAAGGAAATTCCAATTCTTAGCCCACTGGAGGGAACAAATACTGTCAAGGGAAAAAATCTCAGAGAAACCGAACTCATGAGTCCCCGCCCAGAAAGTCGGCCTTGGGCACATCATATTCATAACGCCCTTTCTGATTTAAGAAAACAAACATTAAAATAAACTTGACACATCGTTTGTTATTATATCAAACTCAGAGTTTATTAATAATAATAAGTATATTTCGAAACTGTCTTAAAGAACATTGAAAACATTAAATAAAAAGCTCATTCTCAAAATTGTTTTCTGGTCTCATAATTGGAATTGTGCAGATTTCTATTCAAAATTGATATGTTTCAATCGGAAAGTTTTCTGCAAAGGAAAAAAAAATTCATTAATACGAAACTATAAGACCTACATTCTTTAATAATACCTGTTTTGAATTACTATGAGATGTTCGAGTGTCAGTCAGTCTCATTGTGTAGGAATTGTTGTTGGTATTGGAGTGAACAGTAAACTCTTTTATAAAATTTCTGAAATGTTTTTACCTTTTAAATTGTCGAATTCTTTTTGTCCCATTCGATTAGTTTCTCTGAAGGAAAAAAAACAACAACATAAAATGATTTTGATAGATGTTACAAATAGAAAAGATAACCAACAGACAGACGGTCAATCAGACAGACAGACAGGCAGATAGATAGATAGATAGATAGATAGATAGATAGATAAATAGATAGATAGATAGATAGATAGATAGATAGATAGATAGATAGATAGATAGATTGATAGATAGATAGACTGAAACATTTAAGTTAATTTCGGCTCTAATGCTATGGTAAAATATTACGTACTGAAAGGTGACAATTTTTTATTTTTTTTTTCCTTGAGCTGAGGCACGTGATGTGAATCATTTTTAATCAGTACTTTCGAGACTGTGACACTATTTTATCTATTTATATACTTCTTATATACTTCAGCAAACATAGTTATGAATACGTTATAACTTCAAGCATCGTTTATTACAAGTAATTGTTCGTTACGTTAATATTTATCCCTGTGTATTAGGGATATGAATGAGCTTTGTTTCTTAAGACAAAGATATGGATATGCCTGACTCACCAATTGAATAGTGCCCATTGTGAGGCATATATAGGCAGTTAGGCAGTCAGATGGATTTAAAAAAGGTACATACCCTTGGTGGTTTACCTTGTCTTGGTGGGTCTTGACCTTGACCTTGATCCTTTAGACGTAAAAAGACAGAGGTTACAAAGAGTTTTTGAGATTTATATTCAGAATTGTAGGTTGGCAATTCAATTAACGGTTTAATATTAATAATAATAAAAATAATCTTTATTGTCCGTACGGAAATTTGTCTTACAATTTGTGCATTACACCAAACAAAAAAACATTATAACTATAAGAAACCAAAGTATACATTCACACCAGACTCACTCATAATTTACATGTGACAAAGTTTATATCAGATTGTTCTTATTTAATGATTTGATTGCCAGGGGAACAAAAGAGTGTTTGTGTCTGTTTGTCTTTGCTATCGGTGTCTTGTATCTCTTTTGTGATGGTAAAATCACAAAATCCTGACACAAAGGGTGATTCTTTATTTCGAGGATCTTGTTAGCTTTTTTATAGATGTTTGTATCAAACAACTGCCCAAATGAGGTTTATTTTTTGCCAATGATTTTACCAGCAGCATTTAGGATTCTATAAAGTTTATTTTTATTTTTAATGCTTAGATTGACATACCAGGCAGAGATATTGTAACTTAAAATATTGCAGATATGAGCGTGATAAAACTTAGCCAAGGCCTTTTTACTAACATTAAACGAGGACAGTTTTCTTAGTAATCGTAATCTTTGCTGCCCTTTTTGCTGATGTAATCAGTATTTGCAGTAGAATTTAGTTTATTGTCTAGGATAGTACCAAGGTATTTAAAGGTTTGCACAATTTCAATAGTCTCTCCAGCTACAGAAATAATATCATTTTCCTTCTTTTCCCTACGAAAATAGATTATCATTTTTTTTTTTTTTACATTTAATAATAAAAAAATTATCTTTACAGTATTCTTCAATGTGTTCTAATTCTTTGAAATACTCAATTACGTCTGAGCTCTCTGAGAGCAGGGCAAGAAGAGCCGCATCATCAGCGAATTTTGTGAAGGAGCAACAAGAACTATCGGATTGAAAATCATTGGTGTACAAAATGAACCACAATGGCGATGTCACAGCCCCCTGGGGCGCCCCTGTGTTAACTATGTGTGCATTTGATATAACATTGTTTACCCTAACCCTCTGAGATCTCTGGGTCAAAAATTCATTAGCCCATAGTATTATGTATGGACTAATCTTCAACGCTTTCATCTTTTCAATGAGTAAATGAAGTTGTATAGTGTTAAAAGCTGATGAGAAATCAATAAAGAACAATCTTACATAAGTGTTCGGTAAGTCCAGATGTTTGTAGACACAATTTAAAATATTTAGGATGGCATCGTCTACACCTTTACCCTTTTGGTAAGCAAATTGTAAAGGGTCTAACTTATTACAAAGATCATTCAGAAGAAACATTTTAACCAATTTTTCTAAGCATTTAGACACAATGGAAGTAAGTGAAACAGGTCTATAGTCATTCATTTCTTTTGGTTTGGAAACCTTTGGCACAGGTACAATTATGAACGACTTCCACACAGGTGGTATCTCATGGTTTAGTAATGAAGTAGGATAAATATCTTGGAAAGGTTCAGCTAGTTGTTTAGCACATTCTTTTAAGATTCGCCCTTTTATGCCATCAGGCCCACCAGCTTTCATTGGGTTGACGTTTTTGAAAATGTTACAAACTTGCTCTTTAGTAATCGCTAATTCTAAACAGTTGTTAACATTGACATCATCAAGGGCTTTGAGTCTTAGATAATTAAAATCTTTCGTGTCGAAGCGACAATAGAAATCATTTAACTCGTTGGCTAATGTTTTTTCGTCTCTTGTAGCAAGATTATTTTTAATTTTGACTTATGCTCCTGACATTTTGTTCATGATACCCCACGCCTGTCTCATGTCACTTGTCTTAATTGAGTCTTCCAGCTTGGTGCGGTAGTTTCTTCTCCCTTCCTCAAGAACGACGTTGAGATTTCTTTGAGCTATTTTCCTTGTCTGTCCATCGCCAGTCATATATGCTTTTTTTTTTTTTTTTGATTATTTCCCGTTTTATTTTTGCAGTGACCCATGGTTTATTGTTGGGGTATATCTTGATGCTCTTAGTACTCACACACATGTTTTCACAGAATTTGATGTAATTTGTCACTGCGTCGACCCATTCTTCCAGATTTGAAGTGGTCTCTTTAAACAAATTCCAGTCAGTGCAGTCTAGACATCCCTGTATTATTATATAGAATATGCGCTTAGCTACTCAGCCGCCGTGTCCGCCTAATTATTTCCCCTTGCGTGGCATATACAATGCCTGTACAAACATTTGCTACAAATATTTCTGGCTTTTGTTAATTGTAGTACCCAGAACAATTGCAGTTTCAACAATAGAAACATCTTGAGATACATAGATACATTTTTAAAAGTATTTACTCTTAGTTGACCAGCTTGTGGTGGAGGGGCCTACAAAGAATGAAAAAATATATTCATTACACTATGTTCAAACCTTCTTTTAAAAATTTAACACAAGAGAAATAACTGATATTTAATTGGAAATATTAAGAAAGATGTGTGAGGATTAATTCCCTTTACTCGACTCTATATTGAAAGATGTGTTGCAGAGCAATTTAGTACTGTCAATATGGTTCTGATATTGTTTCTTTTATTATAACAATATATATAATTATATAGATTTAATAAATGGTTCAATCTTAAAATATTTTTCTCCAAATTTTAATTATTTTTGTTACGCATGTATCTATGTCCACTGAATAGTGTTGTGCATGTGTGTGTGCCTAAAGCAGTGAGCTGAAAGGTGTCCCAGGTGCTTTAACTAACATAGAAGAGAGCACCTGGTTGCAGAAGGCTTCAGAACGAGACAGCTGGAAGTCACTCATGCCGCAGGATACACATTCGAGACCAAAAGAAAATCCACTGCCGAGGATAGACGCAGACGGCAAAAAGAAAATCTAAAACAGTCACTGTCGGACAATGGTTATGTAGGTCACAGCTGGGGCTGCGTAGCCACGGGAATAACTGCACCTCTCATTAATCTTCAAACTCGAACATAGGCCTTATTATTATTAATATTACATCTAGACGTTTGTGTAACGTTATCTGTGAGAAGAAGAGAAAGAGAAAGGGGAAGAAGGAGAGGGAGAGAGAAAGAGAGAGAAGGAGAGGGAGAGAGAGAAGAAGGAGGTATACATGTAGACGTTTGTGTAAGGTTATCAGTGAGAGGGAGGGAGAGGGAGGGAGAGAAAAGGAGAGGGAGGGAGAGAGAGAGAAGGGGAGGGAGAGGGAGGAAAAGAGAGAAGGGGAGGGAGGGAGAGAGAAAAGGAGAGGGAGGGAGGGAGAGAGAGAAGGAGAGGGAGGGAGAGAGAGAATGAGAGGTAGGGAGAGAGAAGAAGAGGGTGGGAGAGAGAAAAGGAGAGGGAGGGAGAGAGAAGGAGAGGGAGGGAGAGAGAAAAGGAGAGGGAGATAGAGAAGGAGAGGTAGGGAGAAAGACGGAGAGGGAGGGAGAGAGAAAAGGAGAGGGAGGGAGAGAGAAGGAGAGGGAGGAAGAGAGAGAAGGAGAGGTAGGGAGAAAGACGGAGAGGGAGGGAGAGAGAGAAGGAGAGGGAGAGAGAAGGAGAGGGAGAGAGAAGGAGAGGGAGAGAGAGAAAAGGAGAGGGAGGGAGAGAGAGAAGGAGAGGGAGGGAGAGACAAAAAGAGAGAGAGAAGGAGAGGGAGGGAGAGAGAAGGAGAGGGAGGGAGAGAGAAGGAGAGGGAGGGAGAGAGAAGGAGAGGGAGGGGAGAAGGAGGGAGAGAGAGAAGAGAGTGTGGGAGAGAGAAAGAGATGGAGCGAGAGATAGAAGGAGAGGGAGGGAGAGAGAAGGAGAGGGAGGGAAAGAGAGAAGAAGAGGGAGAAAGAAAGAGAGAAGGAGAGGGAGGGAGAAAGAGAGAGAAGGAGAGGGAGGGAGAGAGAGAAGGAGAGGGAGGGAAAGAGAGAGAACGAGAGGGAGAGAGAGAAGGAAAGGGAGGGAAAGAGAGAAGGAGAGGGAGGGAGAGAGAGAAGGAGAGGGAGAGAGAAGGAGAGGGAGAGAGAGAAGGAGAGGGAGGGAGAGAAAAGGAGAGGGAGGGAGAGAGAGAAGGAGAGGGAGGGAGAGACAAAAAGAGAGAGAGAAGGAGAGGGAGGGAGAGAGAAGGAGAGGGAGGGAGAGAGAAGGAGAGGGAGGGAGAGAGAAGGAGAGGGAGGGGAGAAGGAGGGAGAGAGAGAAGAGAGTGTGGGAGAGAGAAAGAGATGGAGCGAGAGAAAGAAGGAGAGGGAGGGAGAAAGAAGGAGAGGGAGGGAAAGAGAGAAGAAGAGGGAGAAAGAAAGAGAGAAGGAGAGGGAGGGAGAAAGAGAGAGAAGGAGAGGGAGGGAAAGAGAGAGAACGAGAGGGAGAGAGAGAAGGAAAGGGAGGGAGAGAGAGAAGGAGAGGGAGGGAAAGAGAGAGAAGGAGAGGGAGAGAGAGAAGGAGAGGGAGGGAGAAAGAGAGAGAAGGAGAGGGAGGAGAGAGAGAAGGAGAGGGAGGGAGAGAGAGAGAAGAAGAGGGAGAGAGAGAAGGAAAGGGAGGGAGAGAGAGAAGGAGAGGGAGGGAAAGAGAGAGAAGGAGAGGGAGAGAGAGAAGGAGAGGGAGGGAGAAAGAGAGAGAAGGAGAGGGAGGAGAGAGAGAGAGAAGAAGAGGGTGGGAGAAAGAGAAGGAGAGGGAGGGAGAGAGAGAAGAAGAGGGTGGGAGAAAGAGAAAGAGACGGAAAGAGAAGAAGAGGGAAAGAGAGAGAAGGAGAGGGCGAGAGAAAAGGAAAGGGACAGAGAGAGAAGGAGAGGGAGGTAAATAGAAAGAAGGAGAGGGAGGGAGAGAGAGAAGGAGAGGGAGAGAGAAGGAGAGGGAGAGAGAAGGAGAGGGAGAGAGAGAAAAGGAGAGGGAGGGAGAGAGAGAAGGAGAGGGAGGGAGAGACAAAAAGAGAGAGAGAAGGAGAGGGAGGGAGAGAGAAGGAGAGGGAGGGAGAGAGAAGGAGAGGGAGGGAGAGAGAAGGAGAGGGAGGGGAGAAGGAGGGAGAGAGAGAAGAGAGTGTGGGAGAGAGAAAGAGATGGAGCGAGAGATAGAAGGAGAGGGAGGGAGAGAGAAGGAGAGGGAGGGAAAGAGAGAAGAAGAGGGAGAAAGAAAGAGAGAAGGAGAGGGAGGGAGAAAGAGAGAGAAGGAGAGGGAGGGAGAGAGAGAAGGAGAGGGAGGGAAAGAGAGAGAACGAGAGGGAGAGAGAGAAGGAAAGGGAGGGAAAGAGAGAAGGAGAGGGAGGGAGAGAGAGAAGGAGAGGGAGAGAGAAGGAGAGGGAGAGAGAGAAGGAGAGGGAGGGAGAGAAAAGGAGAGGGAGGGAGAGAGAGAAGGAGAGGGAGGGAGAGACAAAAAGAGAGAGAGAAGGAGAGGGAGGGAGAGAGAAGGAGAGGGAGGGAGAGAGAAGGAGAGGGAGGGAGAGAGAAGGAGAGGGAGGGAAAGAGAGAGAAGGAGAGGTAAAGAGAGAAGGAGAGGGAGGGAGAAAGAGAGAGAAGGAGAGGGAGGAGAGAGAGAAGGAGAGGGAGGAGAGAGAGAAAGAGAGGGAGGGAGAGAGAGAGAAGAAGAGGGTGGGAGAAAGAGAAAGAGAGGGAAAGAGAAGAAGAGGGAAAGAGAGAGAAGGAGAGGGAGAGAGAAGGAAAGGGAGGGAGAGAGAGAAGGAGAGGGAGGGAAAGAGAGAGAAGGAGAGGGAGAGAGAGAAGGAGAGGGAGGGAGAAAGAGAGAGAAGGAGAGGGAGGGAAAGAGAGAAGAAGAGGGAGAAAGAAAGAGAGAAGGAGAGGGAGAGGGAGGGAGAGAGAAGGAGAGGGATGGAAAGAGAGAGAAGGAGAGGGAGGAGAGAGAGAAGGAGAGGGAGGGAGAGAGAGAAGAAGAGGGTGGGAGAAAGAGAAAGAGAGGGAAAGAGAAGAAGAGGGAAAGAGAGAGAAGGAGAGGGAGAGAGAGAAGGAAAGGGAGGGAGAGAGAGAAGGAAAGGGAGGTAAATAGAGAGAAGGAGAGGGAGGGAGAGAGAGAAGGAGAGGGAGGGAAAGAGAGAAGAAGAGGGAGAAAGAAAGAGAGAAGGAGAGGGAGGGAGAAAGAGAGAGAAGGAGAGGGAGGGAGAGAGAAGGAGAGGGAGGGAAAGAGAGAGAAGGAGAGTGAGAGAGAGAAGGAAGGGAGGGAGAGAGAGAAGGAGAGGGAGGGAAAGAGAGAGAAGGAGAGGGAAAGAGAGAAGGAGAGGGAGGGAGAAAGAGAGAGAAGGAGAGGGAGGAGAGAGAGAAGGAGAGGGAGGAGAGAGAGAAAGAGAGGGAGGGAGAGAGAGAGGAGGGTGGGAGAAAGAGAAAGAGAGGGAAAGAGAAGAAGAGGGAAAGAGAGAGAAGGAGAGGGAGAGAGAGAAGGAAAGGGAGGGAGAGAGAGAAGGATAGGGAGGGAAAGAGAGAGAAGGAGAGGGAGAGAGAGAGAAGGAGAGGGAGGGAGAAAGAGAGAGAAGGAGAGGGAGGAGAGAGAGAAGGAGAGGGAGGGAGAGAGAGAAGAAGAGGGTGGGAGAAAGAGAAAGAGAGGGAAAGAGAAGAAGAGGGAGGGAGAGAGAGAGAAGGAGAGGGAGAGAGAGAAGGAGAGGGAGGGAGAAAGAGAGAGAAGGAGAGGGAGGAGAGAGAGAAGGAGAGGGAGGGAGAGAGAGAGAAGAAGAGGGTGGGAGAAAGAGAAAGAGAGGGAAAGAGAAGAAGAGGGAGGGAGAGAGAGAGAAGGAGATGGAGGGAGGGAGAGAAGGAGAGGGAGGGAGACAGAGAGAAGGAGATGGAGGGAGGGAGAGGGAGGGAGAGGAAGGGATGGAGATAAGGAGAGGGAGTGTGAGAGAAGGAGAGGGAGGGAGAGGAAGCAAGGGAGGGAGATAAGGAGAGGGAGTGTGAGAGAAGGAGAGGGAGGGAGAGAGAGAGAGAAAGATTTGCGTGGGAGAGAGGGAGATGGGTAACGATCCATTTTTTAAATTTAAACAAGGAAGAAAAAAAGACTTACAGAACCATCAGGGCGTGGTTTGTCCTGTTTGAAAATACAACAAAACAATTAATTTGACACATAAGGAATTACATTTAAATTACCTACAATTTTAATGTCTGTCTGTCTGTCTGTCTGTCTCTCTCTCTCTATATATATATAATAAATTGGAGAAGGAGTATATTATTGAGGGTCCTTCTTTCTTCCGAAGTCAAATAAATGTTTCACGTCCTTATCTAAGGGAAATAACTCCACATTTACAACTATACCTTTTAAAAAATGTAAATGTCAAATCTCCCAGTGTCTACTGGTCTAGCTATAAACTTTAGAAGATACATGCAGGTTTTTTAAATAAATTGCGTCATTTTGTTTTTCAGTTTTAATTTTATATTTTCGGTTTGCATCGATTTTATATTTCCTTTGGAAGCCACCAAATTCACTTTGTCTAGAGCCTTTCATTCCCTAAGGCGGCCCTGTCTAAAGCAAGAGCAGATCCAGATCTCTAGAATGTGGAATACTATTTTGGGGTGGACAAAACTCTAGCATGATCGAACTAGCTGATTGATTGGGAAGGAGCAAGTTGAGGGTGCGATTGTTCCTGGTGCGTCAGCTACACCCTATAGTATATCGGAAGCCCCTTTTGTTTGTTTATAAAATGTTTTAAAATGTTTTCCCTGTTCACCGACCTATGTCTTTCTTCTGGAAATGTTCACTCTGTTTAGAGATCGGGAAAACACCCAACCCAGAAACGGTAAAAAACTATATCAAGAAAACTGAAACCTGTGTTTAAAGAGTCATTCACAAGTGACGTCAAGGCTACAGTAAACTAGAAAGAAAATATGTTAGGGTAGGACAAAACAGTAGCACAACTTACACTGTGAGAACCCTGTAGGACAACAAAGACAAAAGTAAAACAAATGTTAACAAATAGTTTGAACAAGTTTCTATTTATAAATACATGAAAAAATAATTGATCTCTTCAGTTTATTGATCTTAATAGATGTTAAAAATTAATTAAAATGGTAGGTGAAGATTAGTTCTATAAGTTATCTAGTTCATGTGGACAACAGGTTACGAGAGTGTTAAACAAATATTAGGCACACTGTATTTGAGATATTTAGTGACATATATATTAGGCACACTGTATTTGAGATATTTAGTGACATATATATTAGGCACACTGTATTTGAGATATTTAGTGACATATATATTAGGCACACTGTATTTGAGATATTTAGTGACATATATATTAGGCACACTGTATTTGAGATATTTAGTGACATATATATTAGGCACACTGTATTTGAGATATTTAGTGACATATATATTAGGCACACTGTATTTGAGATATTTAGTGACATATATATTAGGCACACTGTATTTGAGATATTTAGTGACATATATATTAGGCACACTGTATTTGAGATATTTAGTGACATATATATTAGGCACACTGTATTTGAGATATTTAGTGACATATATATTAGGCACACTGTATTTGAGATATTTAGTGACATATATATTAGGCACACTGTATTTGAGATATTTAGTGACATATATATTAGGCACACTGTATTAAAGATATTTAGTAACATCCAGACTCAAATTTAAATCATGAAAATTTGATAAGAAAAATACAAAGTTAAAATCTATTGTCTAGTACATTTACATTCGTGTTAATTAATGCTATAAATTGTTCTTTTCCTATTGGCCATATTGACAATAACTGGAATTAAAAACTGCTTATACAAATCTGTCCTAGCATATGGAAAAAGAATTGTTTTCTTATCTTTTTTGGCCCTCTGAGTGTTTTGATAGCTATACCTATTGTATTTCTAAGCTATTGAGTAAGCTATAAATTCATTATTTCTCGATATATTGTTGTTACTTAATTTCTTATATGTTTAAATTTTTCATTCTGCAGTACACCAAATTTTAATGACTTAATAACTGTCAGCGTTACTATTACTAACTGAAAATTTTCTCTCGAACCCGAGATTCACATCGGGATATTATGGTTGGTACTAGACAATATTAAGTTCATAATTCTTAAGAACAATACAAGAAATATTCAACTTACAGTTGGGGGTTCGCCCTGTTGGAGAAACAATTTTTTTCAAAATGTTTTTAAAACTAACTACATCGAAACTGATGAATCGTTAATAATATTATGATTATAATTTTAAAAAATAATTAATTATATTTTTATTTCTTTAAATGTATATACTAAGTTTAAATTACAAAGTCTACTTACAGATGAAGGTGGTCCCTGTTTAAAAAAAGGAAAAAGGAATTATTTAGGAATTGTTTTAGCAGTTACATAATTAAAACGTTATTAATATATTACATTAAGATTGAGAATTATCGCCTCGTCTGATTAAAGAGATTTGAACACTTAGTTTTTTGTTAACATTTTTACAAACGTTACATCAAATCACTGTCTATTCAACCAAGCTTAACTAATGGGAATAACTCCATATTTGCAGCAATATATCTCAATATTGTAAGATTTATCTGTCATTGTGAGACACGGCTCATTGAGTTCTCTTAAACTTAATGAAAGGGAGGTTCAAAGTTGTATCCAAACACACGCACACACATAACATTGTTCTCTTCAGACTTAGTCATGCAAATCTGTAGATATAATTCTCTACGTCGCCCAACCATGCGGGACACTCTAACCCTGGATGAAAAAGTCAAAAAGATAACTCTTTTATTTTTGCAAGTCGGACTAGAGTTATCCCACGTAACTTTCGCGGCGTCAGAGAGCGCGGCTCAGAAAGAAAGAGGGGGGGGGGGAGAGAACAAGTAATCTTCTCGGTATATATAATTCTCTACGCCGCCCAACCCCCCCCCCCATCCCATTTGGACAACTATGTCTTTCATAAAGTGTTCACCCGTCACTAAATAGCGGCGTATGATACGCCGCTGGTCGGCTCGTAGTTTTTAATTTCCATTAAAGTTGTACTTACTCGACCAGGTTCTTTTTGAGGTCCAGGCTGTTCAACAACAACAAAAAAGTAGGAAGAAGATTAACATAAAATATGTTACTTAAATAAATCTTGATTATAATTTAATGTTGAATTTGCATCATTCATTACAAAAAAAAAATCAGACATCTTTTTTAGTAAATTCGTGGAATGTTAAACAATTCTTTATTTGATTTATGTGAACAAAAATATGTGATTAAGAATGTTATTTTTCTTCCTTGGAAATGCTTTTATTTCTATCTAGTTGTAATCATTTCATATTTTTACATGCAACAATAACTTACAGCAGCTTCAGTGCTATAGATAACAGCTAGTGTCACAAGAGCAACAAGGCAAAGGACTTTAGGAATCATTGTTGAAAATCTAGTGGAAAATCAAAAAAATATACTTTTTCAAAAAACAAAGCTAACAATAAGCGTAATTGTATCAATTTTTTTGGGCTGAATCGTGTAATTAATTTGTGATATATCTGAAATAACAATAATAAGTTGGTGCGATTTGAACTATTTTTACCAATTGTTTTTGTTTTGCGCAATTTTATGCATTTAGCATGCTCAGTGCGCTTTGGTTCAATCACTTGTGTGGGCCAGTTGGGAGGAGGAGGGGCTACATGGGAGGTTCCCATGTTTGTTTTTCAAAAGCAATAAAAAAGTTATTGACTTGAATTCGAGCTTCCTTGAAGGCAGATACTAGTATCTCTCTCTCTCTCTCTCTCTCTTTCTCTCTCCCTCTCTCTCTTGCTCTCTCAACGGTCCAACAGACTAAGGGGTAGGTGCGGTGGGGTAGTGAGACTCTCTGCCTTCTTCCAAAATTCAAAACAAGAAGGCTTCGTTTGTCGCTTGTTAGAATCATTGACTGAAAATATCTCAAGACATTACAGTTACACCAGTATGCTATTGTTCAATGTAAATCATTGAAGTCTGAAATAATGGACGCGACTGTACGGGACAAGCTTTGGTGTATCCGGTGTAGAGAGCACGGAAGTGTACATAAGAGAAGTATTTGGAATAAACCATTGACTAATTGTCGTCAACCTTTCAGGACTGTAGAATCCAACATTCTAAACTCTTTCACTTCTTGCTTATTTTTCATTATTAAGCTGGCAACAGGGATCTTTTAATTTCTGGCTTCCTTGACATTGGTTAGTCTGTCTATTTAGTTGGAAACAGGTATCTTTTAATTTCTGGCTTCCTTGACATTGGTTAGTCTGTCTATTTAGTTGGCAACAGGTATCTTTTAATTTCTGGCTTCCTTGACATTGGTTAGTCTGCCTATTTAGTTGGCAACAGGTATCTTTTAATTTCTGGCTTACTTGACATTGGTTAGTCTGTCTATTTAGTTGGAAACAGGGTTCTTTTAATTTCTGGCTTACTTGACATTGGTTAGTCTATTTAGTTGGCATCAGGTATCTTTTAATTTCTGGCTTACTTGACATTGGTTAGTCTGCCTATTTCAAAATGTCTTCTTCTTTTGCAATTTCTTACGTTTTTATTAGGTCCCATTATATCAACACCACATCTCTTCATATCGCTTTCTCTTCTTATTGTCTCTTACTGACTGTTATTGCTTTAAAAATATAAACTGGGTTCTTAAAATTAAAGTTAATTGAAGGGCAGATAATTGTAACTAACTTTTTAGTTGTGAATCCACTATTGACTTCTGGATATAATAACTGTACACGAAAGTCGCAATAAGGTCATATATTATATTTTTTCTTAATACTCATGCATGTTTTACAAAAGTAACTTTAAAACGAGCAAAATATAAAATTACTTTAAAAAAATAGCTTTCATTAGGGAAACAACTTTACATATAGTGCTATATATATATCATAGAAATCAGATTTATTTCCCCTAATCAATAGGAAACTAAATTAATGAATTACCACTAATCAAATGACTAAATAGTTAATTTAAAAAAAATAGATTGATGTATTTTTTTCAGATACAATAAATAATTATATAAAGTTTGTACTTGATCAGAGAATGGGTGTGGGTGAAATAACATGTTCAAAATCTATATCAAACAGACTGACAGAGGCACAGAGTGAGTTGAAATAAGCTTTGTAACGATACATAATTATTTTAATAACACAGAGTTGTAAATTATGTTTAAGAAAATTTCCATTTTGAAATTTCAAAAGCATTTTACCAGCATGGGATCGAAAAAAAAATTAAATCTGAAATAAATTCACTTACATAAGGAACGCTGGGTATTAAGCAGACGTGAGCAGAGTTGGTGTGCAGACAGCACCAGGTTCAAACGCTTTAATAGACCGGCACCGGGGTAGACGTCACGAAAATCGTGATTCCTGAGCCATCACGAGACCGTGACGTAACCGTCTTGAAACTATACCAGTACTGGCTGTCAATGAATGGTTGTCTGTACCAAGTGGAACGTGACGGGTGAACCTGACCTCGGTTCATGCCTATGATATGACTTTTTGGAAACCTATTCAACTTTTGTTTTGGTGACTAACTTTTAAAACGTGATCGATAGGAAAAAAATAAAAAACCTTTGAACGAAATAAAAAAGTAACATATCTGTGCAACTTCTTAAAATATTTTACCCTAAAAATTAGAAACCCATAGATTTAATTAGAAGTAGTATTTTATTCTCTTTCTGTGTCGAGTGTATGTTGTTAATTTTTACTTTTTAGTGGTGCCTGTAGGAAAAAGCGTTCATTGTGTTTGTGTTGTTTGTCTGGCACTTATGCAAACATCTATTTTTTTAAATGATAAATTAAGCAGTTAGTCTTCTTCACGAGTTCAATAGTAAGGACACCCCCTTTAGATCTTACCATTTATGGGAGCAGATGATTTAAAATTGACCTGCTTCTATGACCAGAGGTTAGCGAGAGTGTCATGTGTCCAGCACAATGAACTGCCACCTTTACTAATCCCAATGTAAGTCTGGTATTAATTAAAGTTGGGTGGAACTTGAGACTTCCTAAAAACAATCATAAGAAAAATGTTTATACCACCTAGGATCAGAATCCAAGCGCTATACCACTCGGCCACCAGGCCCACTTCATTAGAGCTAAATCAAACAAATGTATAAAAATAAGTACAGTAAACTAAACAGGCCGGTTTTCACGACAACGCAGCCTCACAGGGCATCGTCCTTTGGCCTCCTTCAGTAGTAGAACGACTCTGCTTCATCTTATAGAACACGTGTTTCGTGTGACTGTGGAACCTTATTGATTGGAGACATTGCCGTCTACATGTATCACAGGTTAAGGTGTCCTCGGGTACGATATTCTGCCTCAACGTGGCACTCAGGTGAAAACGATAATTTGAGGAAGAGATTAGGCTAAATAAATAGCAAAACAAAACTCCTGTGGGAGTGTCTAAAGGAATGCGAGAGCTTTCCCATTGCACGGTGCGGAGATGAAAGAGAGCTTCCACGTCTCTGTCGATAAACCATGCGCCGTTCCTCAAGGGTCCGTTACACTAACGAGTCCTGCACGATTAGCTTGGTACAACATAGGAAAATGGCGGAGGTTCCCGGTCCATGCGTCCGGAGTGCCAGCTACATCGGAAATAGCAATGCTTTACATAGGCATTGACTTGGATTTCTTCCAGACAGAACGGTTGTTCAAGCAGGCTTACATGTCTAGATCTCGAAGAGCCTTAGGCTCAGCTTTTTGACAATCAAACGGTTAAGATGGCATTCGCTTTGATGGTAGAGGAACCAGACATCTTTCGATTTTCTTCCAGAGCTGAGGCCAATGCTATTTCGATGTCCATGGCTTTCTTGGTCACCATCTCTAACCATCTAGTGCAGGGGTTCTCAACCTGTGGGTCGTGACCCCTTTGAGGGTCGAATGACCATTTGCAAGGAGTCGCTTAAGTATGTCAGAAAAATATTTTTTCTTTGACTATTTTTTATCAGAAGTTTTTTAAAATTATTTTACGTTTTTAACGTGTTCTAACCCAAGCCTATTTGTACTATTGTTGTCTGCATAGACATTTATAGTGTGATGTTAATGGGACATTACTTAGATTTCATTATTACCACACAAAGTATGAAACGAAGTCAAGCATCAATAATATAAAAAGTGGGGGTGACTAATGCGTCATTTGTAATGAAGTTCTCGCTGCCATATCTAGGAGGCGAACAAAGCTCCGAGCTTTGCCGATAAGGACATTCAGTATTATAGTTTTGAACGCTGATCAAGTCAAGAAATCCCGGATGGCAAGTAACATAATTAAAACATAGCAGCCCTTGAACCATTTTATTTGATCTCTCTCAGAATTGCCAGAGCTATGAAACCACACACCATTACCAAGAGTTAATATTGCTAAAGACATAGCTCGAGTTATAATTGGAGCCAACTCCTTACTAAATTTAGTACAATTTCATTATCTAATAACACTGTTCACAGGGGTAAAAAATTGACATGTTTGCTGATGTTATCAATCAGGTAATTCAGGAAATATGATATCTTATCCATTTCCAATATTTGGCATCCATATTGATGAATCCACAGACGTAGTAAATTGTTCACAATTACTGTTTTTCTTGAGATATATACATAATAGCGATTATAAAGATTAGTTTCTATAACAACTTCTTCAAATGACCTCTGCAGCATTTGATGTAATTGACAAAGTTAGTTATTTTTTGGAAAAGTAAAAGACCTCTTGGAAAAAAAACTAAAGAAGCTTTGTAAACAGAAGAAAAACCTATATAGAAAATTTAAAGAAACTAAGGCAGAAAGAGTTTACAAAATTATATAAAAATTAAACACTGAACCCAAAAAGTAAGCAGACAGCTGCAGAGTGAATACATAAACAATGTAATATCTAAAGATAACAACAAAAACCTATGGTCATACATTAAGTCTAAGAAAATGGAAACAACAGGCATAGCGCCATTAAAAGATGAACATAACATAATACATAATGATAATGAAACTAAAGCAAACATCCTAAACAAATACTTTGCATCAGCATTCTCAGTCCCAGGAGACAAAGACATATTACTGAATTTGAACCAAGTAGACAACATAGAAGATTTAGTAGTACAAGAAAATGGAATTCAAAAACTATTAGCCAACACCAAACCAAATAAAGAGTCTGGACCTGATGGTATTCCAGCTAGATTACTCAAAGAACTAAGCAATGAGCTAGCCCCCAGTGTTCAAAATACTCTTTCAGGCTTCACTTAACCAGGGCAGAGTACCAAAGGACTGGAAAGAAGCTAATGTCACCCCCCTATTTAAAAAAGGAGAAAAATCTGACCCAGGAAACTACAGACCAGTATCACTTACCAGCATCACATGTAAAATCCTAGAACACATAATATGTAGCAACATCATAAACCACTTAGACAAACATAATGTCCTCACCCCATACCAACATGTCTTTAGGAAATATAGATCATGTAAAACACAACTAATAGGACTAATTGATGATTTTTCAAAAGGTTTAGATAATATTGAACAAATAGATGCTATCTTACTAGATTTTTCTAAGGCTTTTGACAAAGTTCACCACCATAGTTTGCTTAAAAAATTAAAATATATCGGCATTAATGGTCCACTGCATCAGTGGATTAAAGACTTTCTGATAGGGAGAGAACAAACTGTAATAATAAATGGCTCTAAATCAACACCGATAACAGTAAACTCAGGTGTACCTAAAGGAACAGTCTTGGGTCCACTACTATTTTTAATTTACATAAATGATTTACCAAATTGCATTACTTCAGGAACAAAAGTCAGATTATTGCAGACGATTGCATAATATATAGAACAATAAAAACAACACAAGACACAGATATTTTACAAGTAGAATTAGATGAATTACAGAAATGGGAATCAAATTGGAGCATGTCTTTCCACCCAGAAAAATGCCAGTTGTTAAGAGTAACAAAAAAACTAAAACAAATTAATTCCACTTATCTTATTCATTGCAAACCAGTAACACAGACGAAAAACGCAAAATACATAGGTATTATAATAAATGAAAAACTGTCATGGAATCCACACATTGGCGTAGCCAGGGGGGGGGTCTTGGGGTTCAACCCCCCCCCGAAATGAAATCCCCCCTCATGGGGGGTGATCGGAATTTAGTGACTGATTTTTTTGCTTTGATTTTGTTTATTTTAGGTGAGATTTTAATATCAAACCATCACTTGCCCCAGCACAGTCAAGGGTTTTTGAGTTTAAAACCCCTTACCAGGGAGGTTTTGAGTTTAAAACCCCTTACCAGGGGGGTGTGACAAGTAAAAAACTCGCTGTCAGAGTCACTCTAAATTATCACAGCATTAATTATTATTTTTCCTTATTTATTTATTTTATCTTAATTATTTCCCCATCCTACCCCTGAATTCTCCACCCGCCACACCTTTTCCGCTCCAGGCTAGACTTAGTTGACCACATTGGAGATAGCTAAGGCGCGTCCTTTCATTTATCTGCCATTGATCGGGGAAAGGTAAACACACAATCTCTTTTGTCTTGCCCGCCGGATGTCTGAAGGACGGTTGACACCACCTTGGTTTGAATGCAAGCTAATCCTTCTCCCCCCCCCTTCTCTCACATCTCTCTTTGATCTAAGAGATTACCCTGGTCAACACACCGCGTGATATTCCAAGGTGCGGCTCCCACCTCGAGTCAAATCCACCCACGTGTAAGATAAATCTTAGCCTAGGGCATTTCCTGTGTCCGCCCGCACTTTCCAGGCATATATAAAAAAGACCCAAATGAAATCAGACCCTCTTTCATTTCTCATTCGAGCTGAGCTATCGAGTCTGGACTGCTTCATTTATTCTCACTCCTAGAGGAATACCTGGTGTCTCCCTCAGGTGTCTGCCTATTTATCGGATTATTAACCTGCCTATTTATTTATTGGATCAACGATCTATTTACCTGCATCTGTGCTTAGCGCTATTCAGCACTGCACTTGCCCACTGAGATCTACTCAACTCTACCACTTGGCGCTATCGGCATTGCCCTCCTATTCGACAGCCCACCTGTCAGGCTATTAGGTGCGACGTCCCTATAGATTCAGATCTGTGTGAGACGTCATAGCTACGCCAACCCTCTGCAACTCACTGGACATATCCTGTCAACTACGCTGCCCACGGCAGATCAGCTCTGCCCGCAGTAACCTTGTGCCCACGGTAGCCGGCCACCCGCCCTACTGTGCCCACTACCGATACTAGAACTTGGGATTGAGACTCCACAAGAACTATATCACCGGCGTCCCTCTATCCGCTAGAGCGCCCCCTCCAGCTGCAGAACCTTAAGCCAGGACACAGCCAGCTGCGACATCAACAGGAATACCAGCTAAGTCAGAGGACAAAGTGACATACTCTCTTAATAGGTGCAAGAGTGATGATCTAAATTATTATCAATTAGAGATAGGTGCAAACCCTCCCCCTTTTTATTCTTATATGTATATTTATGTAAATAAATATTCTTTATTTTAACTTTTGTATCTATCTTTCATTGCTTTGTCTCGTTGCGTGTCTGCTCCCGACTCATATGCTGATAAGTGGGGGTGTGATAGCATTAAAAATAATCATCCCCTAGACATTAAACAAGCCAAACACACGTCACATTTCCCCACCTGTCACAGGGGGTTTGAGTTTAAAACCTCTACCAGGGGGTTTTAAGTTTAAAACCCACTACCATCGGGTTTTGAGTTTAAAACCCCCTACCAAGGGTTTTAGCAATTAAATCCCCCTCTATGTAAAACAAAATCAAAAACAAAGTGCAAACGACAATCCCCAAACTCCCAAAGCACAGTTAAGGAAGATTTTGATTTTAAAACCCCCTCCAAAATTTACGATAAACCCCCTCTTCAATATAAAAAAGTAAATTACACACTCAAAATTTTGAAGGGGTTTTGAGTTTAAACCCCTCTTCCTGTCTTAAGTAGGGTTTAAAGCCAAAATTACCTCTTCAATATAAAATAAAAGCTAATTACGCCCTCAAACTGTTATGAGCGTAGCTAAATTTGTTTTGTCTCAGTTTTTAGTTTAAACCCCCTTTCAAAAACAAAGCAAATTATACAATCAAAATTCTATAAATGTAGTCAAAGGGGTTGTGAGTTTAAAATACCCTCCAGTAGATTTTGAAGGTAAAAAATACCTTTTCAATTTAAAAAAGAAAAATTGCACACTCCAAAATCTATGAGCGTAGCCAAAGAGATTTTGAGTTTAAACCCCCTGCCAGCGGGGTTTGAAGCTAAAAAATACATCTTCAATGTAAAAAAAAAATGCAAATTACGCACTCAAAATGCTATGATCGTTGCCAAAAGGGGTTTTGAGTTTAAACCCCCCTTCAGAGGGGTTTGATGCTAAAAAATTCCGCGTCAATATAAAAAAAAGCAAATTACAAACTAAAAATATTTGCGCGTAGCCATGCCAATTGTGGGTTTTGAGTTTAAACCCCTCTCCTACAGATGGCTTTTTTAAAAAGTTTAAAACCCCTTCAGATGGTTTTAAGTTTAAAATCCCGTAGCTAAATGGGGTTTTGACTTTTAAAAGAAATACATAACTCCAGAGATTTTTTATTTTAAAACCCCCAACAGATGATTTTGACGATAAATTTCCTTACAGAGCGTTTTGAGGTGGAAAACCTTTATCTACAATATTATTCTAAAGCAAACTACAGTTACCAAATTCTATGACCGTAGCCAAATGGGGTTTTGAATGTAAAAAAAACAGCTCCAGAGATTTTTTAGTTTAAAACCTCCAACAGATAGTTTTGACGATAAAACTTTCCTTTTCTATATAAAATATAAAGCAAACTACAGTCCCCTAATTGCAAGAGCGTATTTAAGAGAGGTTATACATTTCTACCAGTGGCGGGGCTCCATTAATAAAGTGCAGTGAATAGTCATCTGCGAAATTGAAATGTGGCTCAACAAAGATGGCTAAGACACATTTTAGGATATATAGTTATAGAGATCGGGTCTAAATCAAGGAAATGCTATGCAGAACTGGGAGTCGACCCCTTAGTAAGATTGTGACAAGAGCGTCGCATGAGGTTTGCTGGACATGTTCTCCGACAAAATGAATTACGTATAATAAGAGTTGCAATGACATCTCATTAAGTACAACTTTGCTATACACATTCATGGAGGTCCTCAGGGAAGGCGGGAAGAGGCTTCAGACATTACCAGTGACAGGTTTTTGTAGAAACAGCTTGACTGCAAATGCATCGAACGGCGTGGGAGGTTCTAAGTCAGTAAGAATAGCATATAAGTTTTTGAAATAAAACTTTTTAATAGCAGGAAAATGCATTTTGTTGGCTTTCAATACCAGAAGTAGTGTTTGGCAGCGGGGCTCCGCCCCGCGCTGAGGGGAGCACCTAGCGCTCCCCCAGACCCCCTTGCTAACAATGGCGGGGAGTCATCAATTTTTCCACTAACTCCAGGAAGATATTCTGGGACATAATAAACGTCTTCCGAAAGAATAAAGGGTCAGAATGTAATAAAGATTATGTACACACACACACACACATACATGCATATAAATATTTTTTTATTAAAAGAAATTTCTATAAATCAAATAAGAACATAAAACTAAAATGTTATTTAACCTTGGTTAGGCCAATTATAGAATATGCATACTCCATTTGGGACCCCTCAACTCAAGAAAACATTAAGAAACAGGAACAGACACAAAATAGAGCAGTGAGATTCATAACAAACGAATATTCACATTTGACTAGAGTAACACCTTTAGTAAAATCACTAAATTTAAAAAGCCTTCAGGACAGAAGACTCAAAAGTAAAGTAGCAATTATACACAAAACACTGAACCATAATCTTCAAATACAAAAACAAAATTTAATAAAATACTCTGAAAGACACAAAGATAAAGGCACATTCCTCATCCCATATGCTAGGTGTGATGTTGCTTATTCAGGCTGTCTTGAGGTCAACTATGGATGACTGTTGGATTTCAACCAATTACTCTGCAAGCGTTTGGGTGTAATTGTTCGGGTGTATTCCGTGTAGTTGAACAACAATCCAGACAAAACAATAAACATCGGTTTTAACTAGTAAAGAGATGTAGTCAACGCTGATGAACAACTTCACATATATTTATTCTAATAAAAGGCCACAGTAGAAGTCTCTGTCACTAAACACGTCGTTACCCTGGAAGATTATATCGCTAACTGATTTTCCGGTCTCTAACCCAACATATCCCAAACGTCACTAGTCCCGTTCAATATGCGTCTTCTATGGTGCATCGCTAAATAACTAAACTATAAATAAGGTGTCTAACAGATTCCTCCCCCCCCTTGAAAAAAAAATATGTCAATATTTTCCACTACTGTCAAGTCTTACAAGGGCATTTTCAATTTAGGGGAAGACAACAAACATAAAATCTTGACATCTTCATCTTGGCTTGACAGTCAAAGTATTTTTTTCTGAAAGTTGTAGCATTATGACCATAGGCATTCAACAACTCTCTTTTCAACACTTGATAGCTATCATCAATATGATGGTCATGATTTTGGCATATTGTTAGAGCTTGACCATGAACGAAGTCTATCAGTATTTCAGACCATTCTTCTTCTGGCATATTAAATGCAGACATTTTTGCCTCATATCTTTTCAGAAAAACACCAATGTCATCCTTCTGTTCATCAAAACTTTGTATCTTTCTCTTTAGCCATGTTTGCGAATTAGTGTTGTCTCTTTGTGTGGTAATATTATTTGAGTTTTTGTGTTATTTCCTTGTTCAGTTTGAGCTCTGGCTTGTGCTGCATCCAATCTCATCTTCTCCATTTTAGCTTCATGTTCTCTAGTTTTTTCTCTCTCTTTGTCTTGCCTTTCTATCTCTTCTCTTCTTATTTTATCTTGACGTGCCATTTCTTCCCTCACAACTTGCTGTACATAAGCTGCTAAGTCCTTTCCTTTTAACTCCATGGCCTTTCCATCCTGCATAGCTGTTTCCTTAACCTCCTTAAGGTCCATATATGATGATGTAGCCATTGTATTATTTTATATATATTTTTTTTACTTAGCCTATATTGGTTATGGCTATACTTTAAACTTATTTTATATTTAAGTTTTTACACACTTTTATACCAGTTTTAAGTGTTATGTCTCTATAGATTCAGTAAATGTGTAAATCTAGTCTGAGTTATATTCAAATCTGTATATTAGATCTAGTAATAGTAGTGTCACACAAATTGAAATCTAGTATAGTATAGTATATATAATAGTACCATTTAGATCTATAGTTATCAAGAGCACTATGACTATTAGTAGGAATAACTATGATCAATTTTAAAATTTGATGTGACTGAAGTGTCTATAGAGTACTCAGTTGACTCTAAGACTGTCTAGAGTAGATAAGATAGATCTAATCCAGAAATTATGGTTCTATTTAACCATATGAAATAAATATGTTTATACAATGTCAAATATATCTTTAACAAGATATATACATCTAGAATGTACTACCTTCATTCATCTTTCAATTAATAATAATATTCCAAATTAGAGTCTAGATGATTAAATGTACCAACGAGATGTCCAAAAATTTGTGGATCTAGATTAGTATTAGCCAGACGACAATGTTTGACTACAATGCCAGTTTCGGCATTATTCTCATGGCAAAATCATATTTGATTTTAACCGCTCAAACTAAAATGTATTTTAGTCTGATTCACAATAAAAGAATCCTACCTGTACTTTCTATCATTAAGTGAAAAAAATACAGATCTAATTGAATTAATAAAAATAAATAATTTAAAATAATATACACAAATGAAATAATTAAATGAGACTATTGCTATGGGTTGGGATATGACAATATGGCACACATTGATAATGTCATGAAGTAACCAAGCAACAACGGATATGACGTTTACACAAACAAAACAATCACAATCCTAAACGTATAATATAGTTTTTCATCTTAATTACGTCTTCTACCCCGAACGGGTTTTAAGGCTTCACCACCACCTGAATTTTACTCAGGCTAACGTACCAAATTTAGACAAAATCTATTTCTAAGGGCAATCTAAACATATACTAATAAGAAAAATGGCACTTAGCTTTTGATAAGAAAGATCCCCTTATTTCGGATTCCCGAATACGCTAGATCACAACAAATTCCACTGCCTCTCTTCCAGTTCTGACTCTGTTCTCCGGTGCTACCAGTGGATACAATCCGTGTCAAGTATCCCACGTAATGCCACAGATGTCTTGATATGCCACAGCAAAATGTTTCAGTTTCTTCGACGACTGTTGATGACCGTATGTGTAGTTCCGACGACTTTGTGTACACAGTTACTGACGAATAGGTTAACGGTTCTCCTGGCGACGACTTGATTTGCGTAGACGACTACTGGCAAATAACAGTCTCTTGACGGCAACTTGATCTGGACGACTGACGAATAACGAATTTCTTGACGATGACTTGATCTGGGCTGACGATTAACGACTTTCTTGACGATGACTTGATCTGGGCTGACGAATAACGGTTCTCTAAAATAGTTCACTGCTTCTGCTGCTACTCTGGTAGTACGACGAAGTTTGCTGTTGTACGCTGCTTCACTAGACCAAAATGTCCAATGTAGACTAGGTGAGACCAAGGTCACCTCCGACGACGTTCCGTTATACGATTAACGGTTTTCAACAAAATTAAGTGGATGTAACTGTTTCCACAACTTCACTACTAACAAGTCTAGATATGGTCTAGACCAACGTATACTAAATATATCAATGTTCAGCAACGATAAATACGATTTCACTAACCTTCCAAAGGTTAAACACAGTGACCGTTATAAAAGTGGCAAGCAACCGGTTCAATGAGCAAACTGCTCCACAAGAATCTCTCAAAGGGTAAGACGACAGAGCGATTTAGTTAGCTACCAAACTTGTAGTTCACAATACTTCTGACAGCGGGCAAACTGTCCTTCTCAAAACTGACGAGGTAAAACTTGATACTCGATGTGGCTCCTACGACTGTTTTCTCAAGCGAAGAAAAAATATGTCCAACAGGTTCACTAACGATCTCTCACCCGTTATGAATGAACGGTTCCTCTGGCTGTAGGTCGATTCAGCATGCGAAGATCAGGCGTTGATAATATACTCGTTGAGTAGACCAGACGTTACGATGATTACTGTCTTGACGAAGGTCACCCTGAGTTAACGGCTCGTTGAACGTACGATCAAACAGGCGACGACTGCATGTAGATCTAGAACAAAGTCACACTGTGATGATGCTGTGTTCAGCCGTACTCCGATGAAACTTTATATCTTCGAGTGCACAACCCTCACCTGAGTAAACGTTCAGCTTCGGTGTCCGGTTCGAGGTTCGGGCTTCGGGCGTCGGGCTTCGGGCGTCGGGGGTCGCCACTGTGATGTTGCTTGTTCAGGCTGTCTTGAGGTCAACTATGGATGACTGTTGGATTTCAACCAATTACTCTGCAAGCGTTTGGGTGTAATTGTTCGGGTGTATTCCGTGTAGTTGAACAACAATCCAGACAAAACAATAAACATCGGTTTTAACTAGTGAAGAGATGTAGTCAACGCTGATGAACAACTTCACATATATTTATTCTAATAAAAGGCCACAGTAAAAGTCTCTGTCACTAAACACGTCGTTACCCTGGAAGATTATATCGCTAACTGATTTTTCAGTCTCTAACCCAACATATCCCAAACGTCACTAGTCCCGTTCAATATGCGTCTTCTATGGTGCGTCGCTAAATAACTAAACTATAAATAAGGTGTCTAACATAGGACAAATTTGTACAAATGCTCCTTCTTCACTAGTGCTATTAGAGCATGGAATGGGTTGCCTGAGCTAGCCAGGAAAACCAGTGACTTGGCAGAGTTTAAGTCATTGGTTAATATTCTTGACTAAATGCATGACGCGTAGGACGTAATCATCTTCTTTTTTGAAGTAACGTCTGTATTATATAAGATAAGATAAGAAGAAAAAAATTTGTGAGGTCTGCACATGCTGCTGGATTTGAATGCCTCTGGTAAAGAATGAGTCACCATAAGAATGCATTGTAACTCACTATATGATTCATTGATATATATTACCAACAAAGATACTGCCACAAGCATTACACCAATAGCAAGGCAGCTAAATATGATTTCTCTTCAATGTCAGTTACAGATTCTGGATCCATTGTCATTCTGTTATATTTCAGATTTTCTTTCGCAACATCCTCTTCCATTTCCAACAATATATCTTAGTGAGACATGTTTTTTTCTGTTAGTTATCAAGCCTAAATAAAGAAATAAACTTGCTGCAGATTATGTGAATTCCTAATCTAGTGAAATAAAAACAAGCTCAACTTTCGCTTTAACTTAGGTGTGTTTGAAACTACCATCGCAACAAATGTGTAGCTGAAGTTGACTGTGTCAAAGACTGTACGTTTTCCAAGCTTAGCATTATTTAGAAAATTGTTTTTTATGTATGCAACATGAATATTATAAGCACGCAATAAAAAAGTAAATAAATGAAAGTTATATTAGAACACTTTTGTTTTGTAATTGAAGCGTAAATTTATTTTATACTAAATAAAGCCCAAACTATATATTCAGTCTCTAACAATGGAACTCACATCAAAGATCTACAATTTGATAAAGATTTTATAACATTAGCTAAATCACATTTATAAGTGCTCATGAACGAAAATTTATGGATGGGGGTCGCCGCCACCTGAAAAAAATTGTATGGGGGGTCGCGGAGCTAAAAAGGTTGAGAACCGCTGATCTAATGCGATATAGGGCTATGTTTTCCCAGTCCAACATCAATGTCCACTGCTTTGAGGTACCGTTTGATTACATCCACATAGAGGGGGTTGGGACGATACGTTTTTATTGAACCAGTCCCGAATCGTTCATAAAGGATGACTTCCGGAATACGATTGTCCGCAGACAGCGTTGTCTGAGAATTGTAAAGATGCGGGGGCATCTATCTTTCATATTAAAAAATATGTATCATTTTAAGCCATTATAAAGATGCTGTAGATAAGCACCTATTGGGAATGAGATAACTAGTCTATTTATTTGACAAAACATTGTCAAGTAGTTTATGTATTTTGTAATTTTTTATTGCTTTTAAGATTAATTATTTAGTGCATTTACATGAAGCTCCAAGAGGGGATAACGTGACACAAACTATCCTGTCCATTGGCCTCCATTTCATTAGATCCAGCACTGGAACACTGCATCTATTTACTTACTGTTGCATTACGTGCAAACAAAATGAAGCAAGAAGCAATCGAACATTTTTGTTTATTTGGAAAATTTGGATCCACTTTAACGACATATGGCAGGATGGTTGTCTGGTTGTCAGTATGCGCGCTGGACTGTCGTTCGGTCGTCTCGATGGTCCCGGGTTCATACACCGCCCGCTGAAATCCCACGTCATCCTGCGGGAGATTAGGGCTAGGAAGCAGATTATCAACCCTGTTAATCCGAAACGTGTTAACATTTTTACAAACATTTTAAATTATGTAATGCTCTACGTCGTTACTTTGAGAACCGCTGATCTTTCCTCGAGGTATACATTATGAATGAAAGTATTGTGTAAAGAGAACAAGACGTCCCTACTTTCCCGAGACAGACAGAATGCGGACTTGAGAAAATATTATCACGGTTCAATATTACCATGGTAACCAGGCCAAACAATGAAACAAAGAATATGTTATGGAAGTCATCTGGGTCTCTAACAGGGAAATTCCAAGCCGAACACTTAATGAGGTTGTGACTGAGCGTTGAATGAGGTTTGCGGGACATGCTGTCTGACAGAATGAGTTACGCATATCAATAGTTGAGATAACAATACAAGGACATCCTCGTATAACTTGGCGTCACACTTTCATGGAGGACCTTAAAGCCGTGTACACCAGGTGGAAAGAGGCTTCTGACATTACCAGTGACAGATCTTAGTGAAGACAGCTTGCTGCCCTATGCATCAAATGGCGCTGGAGGATCTAAGTCTAAGTATAATATAAAATTCAAAATCACGATTTAACTGTGTAGAAATGATCAAACTCTCGGACATGTGCGGGCAGAAAAATATAGAGATGCAGATCTTATTTTATTTTATAAATCACAGTTACTTCAAAAGAGAAGATAATTACGTCCTAAGTGTTTCGAGTGTTAATCTTGTCATGGCTGATTCAGGCAGCACACCCCATGCTTTAATGGCACAAGGACAAAGGAAGATTTGTGGAAGTTAGTTCTAGCATATGGAATAAGAAATGTACCTTTATACTAGTCTCTTTTTGAGTATTCTTTTAGTTTTTTTTTTTTTTTTTGTAGTTGTAAGTCTAAATCTAAACAAAAAGATGCCAACAACAGAGCTAGACAGACCTTGGTTTGGAACCACCAGGAGACGCAGAGGAAGATCCTAAAGAACAAGACACTAGTGAATAAGTTCAAGAGGACAGGGTAGAGCTGGGACATTTAAAGACTTTCAAGAGACAGTGGAAAGTTGCTGGTTGTATTCCCTAAACCTTCTCGCGAAAGCATTAATAACAGATGATGATGTAGCGTGCCGAATAGAAAGGCAGGGAGCATTTTCCGAAGGCTGCAGCCTATTTGGACTAGCCAAGCCATTGGACTCGAGACAAAAATACACCTTCTCAACACAATCGTCATTCCAACTGCTACATATGCATGTGAGACATGGAAGTCATCTGTCAAAATTGAGAAAAGGCTAAATGTGGCTCAACAAAAAAATGCATGAGGTTGTGACAGCATCGCATAAGGTTTGCCGGACATGTTCTAAGACAAAATGAACTACGCATACCAAGAGTTGCGATGACATGGAGGCATGGGCGTAGCCAGGGGGTTCAACCCCCCACCCCCAATGAAATTCCCCCGGAATTTAATGACTGATTTTTCGCTTTCATTTTGTTTATTTTAGGTGAGATTTTAATACTAAACTATCACTTGCCCTAGCACAGCAAAGGAGGTTTTGAGTTTAAAATCCCCTACCAGGGGATTTGAGTTTAAAACCACCTACCAGGGGGGGTTTGAGTTTAAAAACCCCTACCAGGGGGGTTTGAGTTTAAAAACCCCTACCAGGGGGGTTTGAGTTTAAAAAACCCCTACCAGGGGTTTTCGCAGTTAAATTCCCCTCTTCTATAACACAAAACAAAAAAAAAATGAAAACGTCAGTCCCCCAAATTTCACGAGCACAGTTAAGGAAGAATTTGATTTTTAAACCCCCTCCTAATTTACGATAAACCCCCTCTTCAATATAAAAAAATATATGAGCGTAGCCAAAGGGGTTTTGAGTTAACTCCCACCCCCTCTTCAGTAGGGTTTGAAGCTAAAAAATACCTCTTCCCGGTATAAAAAAAACGCAAATTACGCACTCAAAATGTTATGAGCGTAGCTAAATGGGTTTTGACTCAGTTTTGAATTTGAACTCCCCCCCCCCCTTTAGACGGGTTTGAAGGTAAAAAATACCTCTTTAATATTCAAATTATAAACTCAATATAAAAAAATGAAAATTACACACTCAGAAATCTATGAGCGTAGCCAAAGGGTGTTTTGAGTTTAAACTCCCCGCAAGTGGGGTTGGAATGTTCTTCAATGTAAAAAAAAGCAAATTACGCACTCAAAATGCTATGAGCATTGTCAAAAGGAGTTTTGAATTTAAACCCCCTTTCAGAGTGGTTTGATGCTAAAAAATACCTCTTCAATATAAAAAAGCAAATTACACACTAAAATTATTTGAGCGTAGCCAAGACAATTGGGGGTTTTGAGTTTAAATCCCTCTCCTACAGATGGCTTTTTTAAAAGTTTAATATCCATCCAGATGGTTTTGAGTTTAAAATCCCCCTACAGAGCGTTTTGATGTGGAAAACTTCTATCTTCAATATTCTTCTAAAGCAAACTACAGCTACTAATGTCCGTAGCTAAATGGGGTTTTGAATTTAAAAAAAAAATACATAACTCCAGAGATTTTTTAGTTTAAAACCTCCAACAGAGGATTTTGACGATAAAACTTTCCTTTTCGATATAAAATCTAAAGCAAACTACAGTCACTTAATTCCAAGAGCGTATTCAAGAGAGGTTACACATTTCTACCAGTGGCGGGGCTCCATTAATAAAGTGCAGTGAATAGTCATCTGCGAAATTGAAATGTGGCTCAACAAAGATGGCTAAGACAGATTTTAGGAGTTATAGTTATAGAGATCGGGTGTAAAATCAAGCAAATCCTTTGCCGAACTGGGAGTCGACCCCTTAGTAAGATTGTGACATGAGGTTTGCGGGACATGTTCTCCGAGGTTACACATTTCTACCAGTGGCGGGGCTCAATTAATAAAGTGCAGTGAATAGTCTTCTACTGAAATTGAAAAGCACTAAATGTGGCTCAAAAAAGATGGCTAAGACAGGTTTTGAATTTAAAAAAAAAATACATAACTCCAGAGATTTTTTAGTTTAAAACCTCCAACAGAGAATTTTGACGATAAAACTTTCCTTTTCTATATAAAATATAAAGCAAACTACAGTCCCCTAATTGCAAGAGCGTATAGTTATAGAGATCGGGTGTAAAATCAAGCAAATCCTTTGCCGAACTGGGAGTCGACCCCTTAGTAAGATTGTGACATGAGGTTTGCGGGACATGTTCTCCGACAAAATGAATTAGGCATAAGAAGAGTTGCGATGACATCCTAGTACAACTTAGCGCCACACATTCATGGAGATCCTCACAGCAGGTGGGAAGAGGCTTCAGACATTACCAGTGACAGAATTTTTGTGGAAACAGCTTGACTGCAAATGCGCCGAACGGCGTGGGAGGGTCTAAGTCAGTAAGAATAGCATATTAGGTTTTTGAAATAAAACTTTTTAATAACAGGAAAATGAACTGTAAATACCTCAGAATATGCATTTTGTTGGCTTTCAATATCATAAATAGTGCTTGGCGGGAGCTCCAAGCGCTCCCCCAGACCCCTTTGCTGGCAATGGCGGGGGGTCTACCATTTTTCCACTAACTCCAGGAAGAACCTATTCTAGGGTACAATAAGAGTCTTCCGAAAGAATGATGGGTCAGATTATGTACACACACACACATACATAAATATAAATATATTTTTTTCGTAAATCTCAGCATAAATAACACTTGACGATGGTAAATCTAGGCCTAATTAACAGGTGATGATGGTAAATCTAAGTATAAATAACAGGTGATGATGATAAATCTAAGCATAAATGAAAGATTATGATGGTAAATTTAAGCATAAAAAACAGATGATGATGGTAAATCTAAGCATGAAAACTGATGATGATTGTAAATTTAAGCATAAATAAAAAATGATGATGGTAAATCTAAGCTTAAAAAACATAATGATGGTAAATCTAAGCATAAATAACGGGTGATTGTAAATAGATGCATAAAGAATAGGTGATGATGATAAATCTAAGCATAAATAACAGATGACGATGGTATACCGTAAATCTAAGCATAAACAACAGATAATGATGGTAAATCTAAGCATAAATAACATATAATGATGGTAAATCTAGGCATAAATAACAGATAATGATGGTAAATCTAGGCATAAATAACATATAATGATGGTAAATCTAGGCATAAATAAGTTGTGTGGAAGTAAGCATATGAATGAAAGTGGGTAGGTAGATAAAGAACCGGCGCTACGGTGTAAGGTTAGGTGTGTTCTGGAAGCAGAAAATAAAGATAGATAGATAGATAGATTGATTGATTGGTAGATAGATAGATAGATAGATAGATAGATAGATAGATAGATTGATTGATTTATAGATAGATAGATAGATAGATAGATAGATAGATAGATAGATAGATAGATAGATAGATAGATAGATAGATAGATAGATAGATAGATAGATAGATAGATAGATATCATTTTCACCAATTCACCAGCTTTAGTGATTTTATTAGCTCTAGTGAAAGTGTTTGGTTGTGAGATAGTATCATGGATACAACTTTAAAATATTTAGGTTAATGGCCTGACTGCTTGCATGGATCTATCCATTCAGGTGATATTGATTTATTGGTCTGAAAGAAGTCGTTTGCAGTCCTGTCACGCTTTACTATTTACAAGTATTTCAATAATCTATAGTAGCTTAAACACTGTCACTTTGCTCAGACTAAATTATTGTATTGAAGAGATATTATAATTTAAAGGTAGGACTTATTCTCATTAATTACGCCAATTTGAAGAGAAACTACACAGGGGAGAGATATGTTGTATGCCATAATGAATGTAGACATTTGTGTGCCATAATGAATGTAGACATTTGTATGCCATAATGAATGTAGACATTTGTGTGCCATAATAAATGTAGACATTTGTATGCTATAATGAATGTAGACATTTGTATGCTATAATGAATGTAGACATTTGTATGCCATAATGAATCTAGACATTGGTATGCCATAATGAATGTAGACATTTGTATGCCATAATGAATGTAGACATTTGTGTGCCATAATGAATGTAGACATTTGTATGCCATAATGAATGTAGACATTTGTATGCCATAATGAACGTAGACATTTGTATGCTATAATGAATGTAGACATTTGTATGCCATAATGAATCTAGACATTGGTATGCCATAATGAATGTAGACATTTGTATGTCATAATGAATGTAGACATTTGTGTGCCATAATGAATCTAGACATTTGTATGCCATAATGAATCTAGACATTTGTATGCTATAATGAATCTAGACATTTGTATGCTAAAATGAATCTAGACATTTGTATGCTATAATGAATCTAGACATTTGTATGCTATAATGAATCTAGACATTTGTATGCTATAATGAATGTAGACATTTGTATGCTATAATGAATCTAGATATTTGTATGCTATAATGAATCTAGACATTTGTATGCTATAATGAATGTAGACATTTGTATGCTACAATAAATGTAGACATTTGTATGCTACAATGAATGTAGACATTTGTATGCTATAATGAATCTAGACATTTGTATGCTATAATGAATCTAGACATTTGTATGCTATAATGAATCTAGACATTTGTATGCTATAATGAATCTAGACATTTGTATGCTATAATGAATCTAGACATTTGTATGCTATAATGAATCTAGACATTTGTATGCTATAATGAATGTAGACATTTGTATGCTATAATGAATCTAGACATTTGTATGCTATAATGAATCTAGACATTTGTATGCTATAATGAATGTAGACATTTGTATGCTACAATAAATGTAGACATGGTAATAGTTTAGATACGCAGATACCTTTGCCGACCACCGTGTTGTTTGTTAACAATATTTATCTCCCTTACCTATATTGAACTTTCAATAACTTTTTTTAAAGAGAGTTTTTGTTCTTATGCTGTCAACTTATGATTTTTTAAGTGTATTTACTGAAATGAAGGTCTAAATAAAATGTTATTAATAAATTGATGAACTTGTTGTTTCTTCTTTTTTTCTACTTATGAAATTATTAATTAAAAAATATATGTTAACAATTAGATCTATAATTAATATATATACTCACCAAGCAAAGCGAAATAATGATAAAATAAAAAAAAACAAATATGCATGAATTAAATGAAATGAAACACGCATCTATATATACATGTTATGTTTAATTTTTATTTTTTTTGAACAAAATTATGCATTATGACTTAGTGATCTTTTTAGAGCAATGACAATAAATGATATAGATCTAGTACGGGAAACTTATTACTATAAGAAATAATACTTTTATGTTTATCTGTTGATGATTAAGACTACAGTTAGATCTATACATTTCTAACGAATTTTGAGCGCTCTCTATTTTCGTAAAATCACACCACGAAGAGAAAGAATTTTATGAAGCTGACACAGATCAGTGTCCCTTTCTCTTTCGCCGTAAGGTCTTCTGAGTGGAGTCTACTGTCTACCAGAGATTTTTTGGCGTGTGTTTTATGATCAGATAGGACTAATGTCTGTGTTTATAACTCTTACCACTACCTCTGGCTCCACCTCTCTTGGAGGGAGGATAGGTCGAGTGTAACTAGATCACGAACGTCTTTGTTAAACGTTACGTAGCACCTGTTAAACTATCATGTTTCACAATCTGAAATTTACTTTGCGTAGAGTGGGGAACAAAAGCCAATGTATAAAGAAACAGGTAAGAAGCATATACACTACTATTTAGATAATTTATGCATCTTTACTTTCGGAGTTCATTAAAAAAAACCCTCCTCACCTATTACACTAAATTTGTTTAAGATGTGTAATTGTGTGTGTGTGGGGGGGGGGGGTAGCGACTCCACCTACCAACCCTTCTCTTCACATGGATCCACTAGCGCCCATGTATTACATTCCGTTACGGAGTCCAAATCAAGTTTTTCTCTCCCGCCGTACCGTACAGGTGGCGATTGTCTCCATTTATTCTTACGTATCTTTAAACCCTCGCTGCGCCGGCCGTCACACGCGATCTTTGTCTTTACGGCAGAACTAGGTGTGATGTAATCACCTTCCTCTGCTCGGAGCTTCGCCGGCGCCGTGGTCATATTAGGTCATCTACTGCTAGGATCGCTGGTATGCTCATAAAGGGAGAAGGGCAAGGTACGGTGTTTTACTTGGTCAAAATTTATCCTTCTTCGCTTTCTTTGTCGGTTCGTTTCACCGACATGCAGTTCAACTGAGGTCTAGTCGGATGAGACTAAGACTGAAACGTGATGCAACATAAACCATGTCACGATCAAAACTCTCTTGGTTGTATCCTATAATGTCGGCCAGCTTGTACAGATAGTTATGTACGACAAAAACTCCCGTGGTTGGATCATATCGTGTTGGCCGGCAGTCTATAAGTAGTTACATCAAGAAGTAGTTATGTATGACAAATACACTCTGATTGTCATAGAGTCTAGTCCCCCTCCCCTATTTGGTCCACAGAAGTAGTGACATAGTATTTTTATCTTGAAGCTCTTTCATCTCATTAAAGAGATTTGATAAAGCCTTTGATTTTCATCGCCCCATCCCTATTTGGAGCCATCACAAGGTTACTAACTGTGATGCCATTGTAACATTTCCCGAATCTGTTATAAAAGCAGTTCCCTTCCACTCTTCAAGCCTATCATTACTTTCTCTACCTTGTTGTAGATATTGCTTGATCTTATATTGTGCATTGTTTTTCATTCAATATGATTATAAGTTACCGTACATAATAAGAGAAGGATAAAGAAATGTACTTATAGCTACCATATTTTTTGTAACAGCAGCATATGGAGCTGATGAAAAAACATGGGACAAATCTGCAGAAATGCTTGCAGCTGCTACACTACTGCAAAGAGAAATCTATACATTCTCACCAAACCACAACAAAACAAAATACTCATGGCTATTATTAAAACCTTTATTTCATGATGCAAACACATACATAGGCTACTATCTCACACAGACAACCATATATGCTGCAATATAACACTATTGCATACAAATGGTAATCACTTTGATGTGGTTGTACCACAAGAGGCCACATGTAACCGTTTTTTTGCCAAATCCACTGCTTGGAGTATGATGATTTAGCCTAAATTTTTAAGTGTTGATTAATATTTCATCTTACAATATATTCAGATTAGATCTATTTGGCTATTTGATTTTTTTCTTGCCTTTGTATTTTATTACATAAAATACATAGAAATATACCCATTTTTTAAAAGATACCACATTTTTCTTTTGCATGTCATTAATTTCATCATTAAATAACAATTTTTATGTCCATTATTTTCATGTATTTAAAGTCAGGGTACCGGTATCTATTTATTTAATTACTTTTATTTGCCAATAAAAGATATTTTGTTAGGCTTAGAGTTATTTTGTTTTATTTTTCTATTAATTTTTTTGTCTGTTGTTATTACTTTAACTACATGATTTTAATTTCGATTTTTAGTTATTTTTCAAAGTACAAAAGATTGTTTGCATTTTAAATGAATTTTAATATTAGATCTAATAGCTGCTAGAAAGAAAGACAAAACAGCAACAGAAAAAAGTTGGCAAGTAATTCAAGGGAGATAGTCTAGTACTAAGCCTTAAAACCAAAATGGCGTATTTCCAATGACAATATATGGTAATAAGAAATAAAATATATATTTTAAAAACTATTTATCTCCGAGGAAATCAAATTGCATATTTGTAATCTGCATTTTTTTCTGCATATTCTGAAAATATAAGAGAAACCTAATTTAGCGTTTCTAGTGTCGTATACTAATACCGTAGACATTTGTATGCTATAATGAATCTAGACATTTGTATGCTATAATGAATCTAGACATTTGTATGCTATAATGAATCTAGACATTTGTATGCTATAATGAATCTAGACATTTGTATGCTATAATGAATCTAGACATTTGTTGTATGCTATAATGAATGTAGACATTTGTATGCTATAATGAATCTAGACATTTGTATGCTATAATGAATCTAGACATGTGTTGTATGCTATAATGAATGTAGACATTTGTATGCTATAATGAATCTAGACATTTGTATGCTATAATGAATCTAGACATTTGTATGCTATAATGAATCTAGACATTTGTATGCTATAATGAATCTAGACATTTGTATGCTATAATGAATCTAGACATTTGTATGCTATAATGAATCTAGACATGTGTTGTATGCTATAATGAATGTGTCTGAATGTTGTAAATTTTCATACTTAGAAGCAAAAACTATTCTGTTGTACAAAATGTATTTTTAAAAATGTTTTTAAAAGGTATATAACGATTTGTTTCCCTTTGTAGCTCCGTGGAACCACATTATCTAAGCTCATCCGTTCCTAGTACAAACTAATTACAACTTGGTGGCAAGTATTGGACTGTCACTCTTACAACTAATTGAAAAAGAAATGGGCAACAAACTAGACGTCCTAAAGGAGATTTGATGTGAAGATCAACTGCCTCTCACTGAGAGAGTCCCAAGTGATAAAAGTGTCGCTTATTACTTTTCAATTTGTTAGCATATTTTTGAGGACGTTAGCCCCTCCCACTACAGCTAACAATATCAACACATAAATTCCTGACGCAAAGTCATGTATCCATTTGTTTTCTTCGATCACGACGTAGCACATTAACATTAAGAGCTAATTCCACATTCCGGAATATCAATATTGAAACCAGATATTATCGGCTTTGTTGGATTATATCAGAGAATGTATATTAAGTTTTTCAAGTTACTCTGTATCACCAGACCAAATGCAGCCATTGGCACCTGAAATGAACTCCGATTGGTTTCAGGACAGGAAGAACTAGTCCTCCTATAGTGTCCTGGCAAGAAACTCTGCTTATCGAAAGCTAACACAAGAAGCACTTTATGTCACTAAACTTGGAGATATTCTAACATAGTATCGTGTCATTGGTCACTAAGACACAAGATTTTTGTGAGTAGATCGAAAAAATTACTTAATTAAACCAGTATGTAACCAGCTGTTTGAGTGGTTTGCACTTTGGACTGTCTCCACCCGCCGCATGCCCCACCACAATGCAGGATGTTTGGGCTATGCCGTAATAATCTTTAAATCAGAAAGAACGCTTGAAAATCAGTCAAAGTCAAAACCAGGCAACCAAAAACGTAGTATAAATTTTAAACAAGCAAAATTTTGAAAAAAAAAAACCTTTAAAAAATATATTAAGGAAATAACTGCATATTTGCATTTATATCTCTCAATACTGTAAGATTTAGTTTCCATTTTTTCAATTAAAAAAAATAATTAATTTTCACAAATTAATTAAATAATTAGTTATTTTTTTCATTGATTCGTGTTTTATAAGGGACAATGAATTATTGTGCAAAGTTTCAACTTGATCCAACAATGGGAAGTAGGAGATATAAACATGTACACAATTTGTATCAGGCAGAGAGAGAGAGAGAGAGAGAAAGAGAGAGAGAGAGAGAGAGAGAAAGTGAGTTGATAGAAGCTTAGTAAAAACTTGAACGAAAGACTGGATTCGCTTGTAATTATTATCAACAAATTTTGGTTACCCCCCCCCCCCCAGCACCTACGGCCTTGTCTCCTTCCCTCCCCATAAAATTGTAAGTCAACAACCTGTGACTCAAAGGGCCAGATTTAGTTTAAAATCGTGACTTGCTGCACCTAAATAGCACACACACACACACACAAACATATATTTAAAAACACACACACGCGCACTTGACCTTGTAGCTTTTCAGTTTGTTGTCTAGCTTCTCCTGGAATCATTGAAGCATTACAAAACTGGGTTATTTCGTAGTGCACTCTCACGGGGTCGCAGTTCCAACCTTGGGATTTACTAAGGCAGGCATTGTCGATTTGAGTTATTTATTTGTGGCCACATGTCACGAGGCAAGGTGTCTTCCTTACAACAGCTGGCTCTGTTGCACACATATGTCGATTATCTGATAGTTTTATACTTAAGTATACTTATGGAAATCATAAATTCAACAATTAAAATTTCCAACTTTTAACAAAGCCTTTATTAACACACTCCGTCTGTCTGTCTGTCTGGATTCTTTTACACTTGTACGCCCTTCATTTTCCATTCTCAGATCAAGTTCAAATTTTGCACAATCAATCAATCATTCAATGTTCACGACAACATATGAATCAATCAAAAAAATTAACCAATTAATTTATCAATAGGGTTTGTTGGACTAGTCCGTTTCGTTTCTTTGATTAAAAAGTATTGGGCCGGAAGTCGCTTTTTCCCCGATATATCTTTGTATTTTTCAGTTCTCTTTTTAAATTAAACTGACATTATTATGCTATAATTTTAAGTGTACCTGATAGAGAAAAAAATTCTGCACAAAAATACGGGTAGTTGGGATATAACCCGATAGAGGCTATAGAAAGAAAAGACCTGAAACTAGCGCGTGAAACTACACATTTACAGTACTTTATTTGATGAGTATTTTAATCAAGATCTGTGTTGTTTTTTTAGGACTAGCTTATTTCAAGTACCCGGCATTTTCCGATACACAATTTCATACACAAAATAATTGTTGAAAAAAATTGTAGTGATTTTAAACTTTAAATGATTACTTAAAAAGGTGTTACTTTAATCAATTTTGAATATTATTTTGTTATGAATGTCACTGTTTATTTTGTATCTGTTCTAGTTTCTTAATTTTTTCTTGAGTAAAGGGGTCGTTTTTCTCCTAATGGGTATACCTGATTTCTCCAAGCAGCCTTTGTAAAATATTGGTCCTAAATAATGCTATGTTTATAAACGAAAAATCGCATGGCTGCATTATGATGAATGTACGTGTTAGTTCAATATATTTATATTACTAGGTAACTAAAAATAACCGCATAAGTAAGTAAGTTTTTTTTTTTTCTGTTAGATAAAGTCATATGGCAAATTTTTGTTTATATCCTAATTCTAAAAAGGAATAATAATAGAATTATACAGTAAAAATAATCACTAAGTTTTTCTTTTAATAGTTTTGAAAGTCTCAATGAGTTTGTGTTTTTGCAGATGTACACAAGCTACACTATGAGTCAGTCCATCTCTTCTAATTGTTTAGAAATGAGTGTAAAAATGTAGGCTTCGATATTTTTAGCCTGAATTTAAGAATTTACAAACTTCAAACAACTAATATATTGCCTCTTCCATAAAACTTTGTACTTAAAAAATAAATTTATCCAATGCTCGAAATCCTGCTTGTATACTTAGGCCTTATTTAAATTGATCCGGTATCAATGTATTAAGTAGCAATAACCCCGCAAAAAAAAAAATGAAAGAAGATTGAGATATACATAAATTTTTGTGACGGTACGCACCGGTACGGGGTAACGGCATATATTTTCAATGTCGGGAAAAATAATTACTTTTCTTGTAATTCAACGTTAATTGTTAATTTATTATTAGTTGAAAGTTAGGCAATCTATCACTGACTACCGGAGCCTCTTTTTTATTTTTACAAAAAAAAAGCACTTTATATACTTTCAGCCGACATGCCGTATTATTAAAAACACCTCTATGTGAACTTCTCAATCATCTAGAGTCTTAGACAGTAATTATTTTAGACTAGATTTAAGTAGAGTCTAGACCTAGATTTAGTAGGCCTATTATTATAAACAAGATTACAAAGAGAGTTTGTGTTACACAAACTCAGAGGCGGCCCCCGTCGAAGTCGGATCCCTGTCGGATCTGCATATTCGCAAATAATATTCAAGAGGTGATTTAATTTTGATGTAAAATGTTTTACACGTTTCGGATGTTCCTTCAGAGTTGAAGATAATTACTTCCTAGTCCAAACCTCCCGCAGGACGACGGGGGATGGGAGCGGGCAGGGTTTGAACCCTGGGCCATCCATAAATCTGAACGACAGTCCAGCGCGCAAACCGCACGACCAGGCAGCCATCCGATGGTCAAAAGTAATAATGTTTCAAAGATTCATTTGCCGTAAATTTAAATTTAAATTTAATAAAAAAAAAATAGTAGATTAGTTTTAGTATATTAAAACATTACAATATTGATCAAAACGTTTGGAAATGAAAATCTACACTTTTTTTTTACACTTTAAGTTTAGAAATTGAAATTCTACATCTTAATCTAGTCTATTTTAGTCTAAACTAGATCTAGAAATTCTAGATCTAGACTCTAAAATAATTTTAATTAGAATATAAATCCAGATCTAGATATACTGTAATAAAAATCTAGATCTAGTTTAAAAAATCTAGATTAGATCTAAATCAAGATATCATTCCTTTTTTAAACGCGAGTCACATAACGAGGCTTAATAAACATTACTATACCGAGTTCTTTTTTCATTTCATTTGAAGAATTAATTCCATATAACGTCAGAGGGAAAAAAAAACACTACGTCACACGGCCTAGCTAGACTAAAAATCGCCTTCATCTATAAGAGCCTTTTATCGAGTGTTCATAGACATTGGTGCACCGAGTGCGTTCTTTTAGTATTTCATTTAAAGAATTCATTCCATATGACGTCAAAGGAAAAAAAAACACTACGTCACAAGGCCTAGCTAGACTAAAAATCACCTTTATCAACACGAGCCATTTCTCGAGTGTTCATAGACATTGGTGCACCGAGTGCGTTCTTTTAGCATTTCATTTAAAGAATTCATTCCATGTGACGTCAAAGGAAAAAAAAAACACTACGTCACACGGCTTAGTTAGACTAAAATATGTTTTCATTAATACAAGCAATTTTTTTCGAGGGTTAATAGACATTGGTACACCGAGTGCGTTCTTTTAACATTACATTTAAAGAGTCCATTCATATGACGTCAAAGAAAAAAAATTCCATTACCTCACAATAGGCTAGTACCGGTACCATAAAAAAAAATGTCTTTATTTACACGAGATATTTAACGAGGGTTCATAGACATTGGTGCACTGAGTTCTAATAGATATTATTTAAAAAGGATCAAAGCCACATTGTTTTTGCGTTTTGTCTGTCAGTCGGTCTGTCCGTTATCTTGATATAAAAAAACAACTAAAAGTTATTAAAAATTGATTAACCTTTATTTTACGTTTCAAAACATCGCAATAATTTTTAGGTATGAACACAATTGAAAAGTTTATATAATAGATTGTTCCGGATGTTTGTATAAATAGTAAAAGAAAAAGAGAATTTCAGATAAATGTAATACCGTTAATTAAATTTTTTGGATGGTCTCGTATAAAAATTAGATGTACTACAGCCACGTGGAGAGATTTTCATACCTTACTTTGGTGTTTGGATTCTGTTTTCCTTAAAAATCGGAACATAATATTAACGATAATTAGATTTTTTAATGTTTTAGGTAGAAAGTTAAATGTACTGTAAGAGAGTAGTGAGTTAAAATATTTTTCATAAAAATCCGTAAAAACATTATTTCGTAAATGAGAAGATTATTTGTTTATTAATTAGAAGAGGGAGTTCAAACAATTATTTGGCGTTAGTAGATTTTTAAATAAATTCGGAAATTTCTGGCGACGATTTGTAAGAAACAAAATCCGGAACTTTCTTTATCGATTACAAAACTTCTATGTTATGTTTTACAAGAAAATTAAATGTCTAAAAAGTAATTTTCAGTAATAATTCTAGTAAATTACTTTTTTTAAAAGCCTTATATAAGTCAGTATAGAGATTATGATTTAGCATTAGTATGCTATTTACATAAAAAACGGAACAACATATTATTGATAATGTGTTTTTGCAACGTTAAAGCATGGAAATTGAATGTAATATAAGTTAGAAGAGCAAACAAACATTTGTTGGCGTTGATTAGTTTTGCACAAAAAAAATCCGGAACATTCAATTTTAGATACTTAAAACTATTGAGATGTTATGGGAGGAACATTAAAGGGTAAATCAGATTTTCAATAGCTTTTAGAGTTCTAGTTTTTTAAATCTAATCGTGACGGACAGACCGACCAACAGACAAAACGCACAAAAATAAGCTTCTTTTATTCGGATGGGGGCACTAAACAAAAAATAAATAAAATCTGAGTTTTAAAAAAGTTTAAGGAATTGGTTTAGCACCTGATCATGTTGCGACGTTACGCTACTGCACGAAAATCGCTGCATAAAAAGTCCATTTAAAAAAATGTGCGTGATATTTACATACAAAGTGCATTATTAGCCTTTATAAACAAACAGAAATGTTTTCTTTTAATTTTAGCAGCTAGTTGACCAGAAAAAACGTCTTTAACTATTATTTGTATTTGTTGTAAACATTTCCTGTACATTTTAAAAATATATTTGACTTAGTGATACTGAAAATACACAAAAATCGTCCATCTTTGTTAGCATATTGTAACATTGCCTCCCTTACATTTACGTAATTGTTTTAGAATTGGTGTATTTTTATGAAAAAATCGCTTGCATAATTAATTTTATAAATTAAACGGTTTGCTTTTAGAAAACCAAAAGTAGCCGTTGCACCTAAACTTTTCAAGCCGGATTTAATGATGAAATAATATTTTTCATATCTCTTCTAGTTTTCGAGATCTGAGTGTGACAGACGGACAGACGGACAGACGGACAGACGGACAGACGGACATTTTGCACAAACCTAATAGCGGCTTTTACCCCTTACGGGGGCCGCTAAAAAAATAATAATAATCAGTCATTATAGACATCATTCGCAATTTTATTATTAGGTCTAGGCATTGAAAAGTATATCTATTAATAAACTATAATAGATCTAAGTCTAAGTACTAACTTATTAAATAAGCCATTATAAGTAGAAGTATTATAATGAATATTGTATAGATCTAGATTGACTAGATTATAGATAGATCTATAGAAAGATCTCTAGTTTAGTAGATTAAGTATAGAGTATAGTAAACGTATTACAATATTATTAGATCTATGTCTTATGTCTATATCTAATAATCTAATAATTAAAAAACTTTAGTCTTTATTAATATCTAGACTTTTTTCTAATAAAAACTGACTATAGGCATAGCATAGGCTAGACTCGGCAATCTAGTCTCAAGATAGAATTTATACTATTATTAGATCTATTCGATTTTTATATATAGATCTAGACTAGAATTAGATTATAGATCTAAATATACTAATGGAGAGATGATATGAGGTGTTAGCTAATAGCGTTGCAGAAGAAGCAAACCTGGGTTTTTCTAAACTCTAATACTTGGTATGTAATAGTAAAACAGCACCTACCTAAATAAATTGTAACTAGCTATCAAAAACCTATATTGATTGTAATATATATAGGTCTGTGGTTGTATTTTATATAGCCTTCGTAACTTCTTCTATAGAGAAATAACTTTTGTAATTTCTTTTACTGAAAATTGGGCTATTCGCGTCTGACACATATATAATTTTTATGTTTAGCAACAAACCCTATTGGAAGTAATTAATTAATTTTGTTTCATGAAATAAAAAGGGGAAATATACTTTGCAATATTGAAAAATACGGCTACTGTTGCGCGCTCCTCTCATCTCACTTATTGTAAGTTTTATTTAAAAACAAAATATTTGTTTATATTTTTGCTTGTTTTTGTTGGCTTGAAAGTTCAGACTATTAGCTTTAGATTATTAATATTGAATTACAAAAACATATTTTTTGGCCAATAAGACGAGGGATGCCAGGATTTTAATTATTTTTTTAAAGTATTAGTCTGGAAGGTGTGGTGGCTGAGCGGTAAAGTGCTTGGCTTCTGAACCGGGTGTCCCGGGTTCGAACCTTGGTGAAGAGTGGGATTTTTAATTTCGGGCTCTTTGGGTGCCTCTGAGTCTACCCAGCTCTATTGGGTACCTGACGCTAGTTGGGTAAAAGTAAAGGCAGTTGGTCGCTGTGCTGGCTATACGACACCCTCATGAACCGTAGGCCACAGGTCTGAAAGGGAAACTTAACTTTTTATGAGTCTGGAGCAAACACACAGCTCACAATTTCAAAAAATTTCACTGTTAAAGACATTAAACTTCTATAATGTTTTGACCCCACCCCCCCCCTAAAAAAAAAGAATACTTTTGAAAAACAAAGCTTATATAAGGAATATTTGCTGAAAATAAACGCTTTTTATTGATATTTGCTGAAAATGACAGAGTTTAGATCCCTTTCTGCTATATGAAACACAATAACTTAATTAGTACTAAATGATTAATTAATTGGTTAATTTTCGGATTGATTCATGTATTGCCATTGGCAATGAATCATTGTGCAAAATTTCAACTTGATCCGAGAATGGGAATAGAGAGAAAAAACGTGTCAAAACGTAGTAAGGAGATTAAATCCTTATACACATCCACATCTCTCACTGAGTAGCATTTATTTCCCTTTTTTCGATATACAAAAATAATTAATCACCAACAACAAATTAACTAATTTGGCTCATTTTTTTTTATTCATATCTTGTCAGGTTCAATGAATAATTGCTTTAAAATGATCCGAGAATGGAAATGGACAAAAAACATGTTCAAAATTTTTACCAGGCAGACAGACAGACAGACAGACACATAGACAGACAGTGTGTTGATATAAGCGTTGTAATAAAAAAAGAACGACCAAAGATGCGAAGAAAGGCGTATCAGCTTTTAATTCTTCGTGGCGGTAAAATGGTTGTAAGTACTGGAAATAGTTCTACTTTTGACAGAGTACCGCCGCCTGAATATATCCCTGCACTACTGTACTCCTCCCCAAGCTGAGAAACAATGTCTAACAAATAACACATGTCAAGATTTATCTGATAACATTTGAACTACTCTATTGAATGGTTGTTGTTTTTTTTTTACAATTATCTGAAGCATGTAGACGGCAAAAAGTAAATCTAAATGGACCACCGGCGGACAATGGTTAGGCCTGGGCTAGATGTGGCAAAATATGTGGGCCGCAGCAACGGGAAATACTGCAGTCCTCATTGGTCTTCAGACTCGAAGTCAAGCCTTATTATTATTTAAAGCACAAGGTAGGCCTATTAGAATGTGAGACTGCATGAATTCTCAAAGAGTAGGTGTGTGTATATTCTACGTACTTGTGTGTTCCTATGTTTCGTGTGTGTTTGTAGATATTTGTATGTGTGTTTCGCATGTATTCGTGTGTATGTGTATGCTTTAAATGTACGGATGTGTGAAATTGTGTGTTTTTGTACTATGTTTATGTGTTCGTAATTTTTGTGTATATTCCTTCCTTCTATGTTTCTCCCTGCAACGTCTTGAGAGACAATCTTTTCCACGTGTAACTTTCCTTATGTATCTTCTGTGTATTTATATTGTTTGGGTAAACAAGGTGTGTATGTGGGTATATTTTCTTGTTTATGTGTGTTTATTCAATGTTTCCATGTCTGCGTTTGTTTGGTTTGTGTTTGTGTGTTTTAAAATGCCTACGTACTGGACTTGGGATAAATTATTGAAGCAAACTGCCTCATTGATTACATTGGTATATAATTATGTATCGATTTCTCTTGCTGGCGATCGATTTTTCCTTAAGTACTTTTTCTTTCTTAGCCACAGGACCGAAGTCTCCTTAAGATTCGTTGTAAATGAAATACTTTGTTTTAAGTTTTTACAAAGCCATTCTTGTAAAAAAAAACACATTCAAGGGCCTGAGAGGTGGGAGGTGGCTGGGAATAAAATGAAAAACACAGTTGCTGACACAGTTGCTGACACAGTTGCTGACACAGCCGCTGACACAGTTGCTGACACAGTTGCTGACACAGTTGCTGACACAGCCGCTGACACAGTTGCTGACACAGTTGCTGACACAGTTGCTGACACAGTTGCTGACACAGTTGCTGACACAGCCGCTGACACAGTTGCTGACACAGTTGCTGACACAGTTGCTGACACAGTTGCTGACACAGTTGCTGACACAGTTGCTGACACAGCCGCTGACACAGTTGCTGACACAGCCGCTGACACAGTTGCTGACACAGTTGCTGACACAGTTGCTGACACAGTTGCTGACACAGCCGCTGACACAGTTGCTGACACAGTTGCTGACACAGTTGCTGACACAGTTGCTGACACAGTTGCTGACACAGTTGCTGACACAGTTGCTGACACAGCCGCTGACACAGCCGCTGACACAGTTGCTGACACAGTTGCTGACACAGTTGCTGACACAGTTGCTGACACAGCTGTCTTTTAATTAGACGGAAGAAGCTTTCCGTGCTGTTATTCAAACACAAAAAATTGCTGGAGTCTGAACTCGGTAAAAGGTTTTATAGACTATTGTTAGTTTAAATATCTAGAAAAACGACATTTAAATCTCAGCACAAAGTTTATCTCCCCTAACCTTCGTACATTTTCTATATAAACAAAAATTAACCATTTGCGAAAAAAAAAGATAAACTTATTTTTTAATTTTTTACATTTTTCTCTGCAGAAACGCTTTCTCCTGACATCTACAGCTCATTATTTATCAGTGGGGTTCGGGGCGAAGCCCCGACGCAAAAAGCGTTTCTTGCATTTTTCACTGCAGAAACGCATTCTCCTGACATCTACAGCTTTTGCATTTTTCCCTGCAGAAACGCATTCTTCTGACATCTACAGGTCATTGTTTATTAGTGGGGTTAGGGGCGAAGCCCTGACGCCAAAACCGTTTTCTTGCATTTTTCACTGCATAAACGCATTCTCATGACATCTACAGCTCATTGTTTATCAATGGGGTTCGGGGCGAAGCCCCGACGCCAAAATCGTTTCCTTGCATTTTTCACGGCTGAAACGCATTTTCCTGACATCTACTGCTCATTACTTATTAGTGGGGTTCGGGGCGATGCCCCGACGCCAAAACCGTTTTCTTGCATTTTTCACTGCAGAAACGCATTCTCCTGACATCTACATCTTATTATTCATCAGTGATGTTCGGGGCGAAGCCTCAACGCTAAAAGCGTTTTTTGCATTCTTCACTGCAGTAACGCATTCTCCTGACCTACAGCTCATTACTCATTCTATTATAAAGGGCCTTTTGAATAATGTGGAAAAATATTCTAATATGAATTTATAGTCCCTTAATACATTGCAAATACAACCGATATATATATATATATATATACATTTATTTACATTACATTGATGCTACTGCCACTACTCGAAAGCTATTGTTTTGCCAGATCCTCATGGTATAGACGAAAACAATGTTTCACACAGAGCCAAGGTTGCGACGGGCAAACTGAGCAAAAGAATCTAGTGCGCTTCCGTTGTGATTGACTCTTACAATAGACACAAGTGTGATCATTCACTTCACAATGAACAAGATGAGGCCCAGGTGCTATTTTGCTGTCAGCTTTAACAGTCTTCACTTTCACCTGTCTGGGAACATCACCCAGTGCAGTGGCAGCATCAACTAAACTATCAATTAAAGTTTCTTTAAATTATTTTAAATAAAGCTTTTTTGAAGGCTGGTCACATGTAACCTGTGTGGCATTATAAATGATGAGGGCCTTTATCTGTGCAAATTCAAATATCCAGAAAAAGACTTTCTTCCACCATTTCATGCTTTTTCTAGAATGCACAGAATAATAAGAGAGCATTTGGTCTGCCCTGTCGCAATCATTCATCATCATATTGTAGTCGTTAACCATTTCTGGCTTCTCCACAACACTGCGCTTCTGTTGCACATTAATGATGCCATTGGTTGATTTTGTGGACACTATATTGCAAGGCTTCTTAGATTTCTTATCCTGCCATGCCACACAAAGAGCATCTATACTGCCCACAGACTTGTAAAATTTAGTTTCTCTGTGACGCAGCTTTTGCTTCTTGAGCTCGGCAGGGAAATTTTTCCTAGCCAAGTTGACTGTCCCAGTATAATAAAATCTTTTCTGAGTTAGATATTCCAAGAGATCTGTTGATGTATAATATCTATCAGCAAAAATATGATGCCCACTTTGAATTGGTTGTAGAAGGGTATCAAATATTTTGACTGCATGGCTGGTAATACTCTTTGATGAGTCTGAGTAAGAAGTGTCACTTCCATAATAAGTAATAAGATTTATTACATAACTTGTACTGCTATCACACAAGCCATAATTTTTTATGTGGTGCTTTTCAGGCTTACTAGGGTTGTACTGTAATGGTCCAAACCTGCCTTTAAATCCTATCACCATCTCATTAATAGCAACCTCCTCAAAAGGATAAAATGCCTTTTGAAAATTTGAACACATCATCTTTACGAAGGGTTCAACTTTATCCTTACCGACCGAGACCGCGTCATGCTAAAGAACAAGAGCTCAAATCTAGCTCTTGTAAACATGGTATTAAACCATGGCTGATAATATATGTCTTAATTAGACCAAAAGTCCCTGACAGACTTTTTGATTTGTAGACCTATCGAAATAAAAACTGCGAGAAACTTGTACATTTCTTCAACATTTGTGTCTGTCCAATTATTAAACGTGGACCTGACAGTAGGAGGATTGTGTTTTTGAATCACAATTCTAGCATAATCATTTATGCTATCAACTAAAAAGGTCATGATACAACCATCTACTAGCCTGGTAAAAACATCAAATGGTGTAGAATCTCTTGTCAAATCTAACTCAGAATTGACTCCACTTTTAGAAGGCTGGGACATTCTAAATGTATTGGTAGTACTGACAGAACAATTATCAGAAACCCTCTCCCATTGCCACCCATCATTATTACCACTAGTTCTAGGTCTAAAATCATCTGGTTCTGAAATTGTAGCAATAATACCAGTCCCATCATTGTTAGTTTCACTGCCACCATCACTGGCAGATTTCTGAGTAAACCACAGTATCATCATATCTAGCTCTTTTCTTCTTCACAATGTTATCATCTACACCATGATTTTCTGGCAAATATGTTGAATCATCTTCACTATCACTATCACTAGAACTTTCTAAAGCTAAAAACAATTGAGTAGCTTGTGCTACCGTTAATCTTTTAGGCCTACCACTAAGACCACTGCATTCAGGCATAGCATCCATGTTTGTTTATGTTTGCTAAGCAACACACTAATTAAAATAATATTAAAACAAAAAAAACAATCCAGGTTATTGCATAAAGACGCTTAAAAAAGGAAGGTTTCGTTTCTTTTTAATATTTTTGTTTTTAGAAATAACTTTAAAAATTCTAACTACAAGAAACGGACTAATTTTAGAAGCCACCCCTCCCCCCAAAAGCCAGTATACTGGCAAACCAGGCTATGAGGTATAGCTGTTTTGCCAGCAGGCTGAAAGAGTTAATATCTGCATGCGACGAGCAGACTTGACACGTTCTACTTTGGGGCGGGAAAGTGAGCAAAACGTAAAGGGTTCACTGCACGATTATCGAAGAACAAAGTAGGAGGACAAACTTTGACAAAAAGGACAAAAAAGGGGGACACATTTTAAAAAAGATAAAATTGGAGGACAAACTTTGACAAGATTGACAAAGTAGATGGACAAACTTTGACAAGATTGACAAAGTAGATGGACAAACTTTGACAAGATTGACAAAGTTGGAGGATACATTTTAAAAAGGACAAAATTTGATTACAAACTTTGACAAGATTGACTAAATAGGATGACAAACATTGACAAAAAGGACAAAATAGGGAGACAAATTTTTAAAAGGACAAAATTGGAGGACAAACTTTGACAAGATTGACAAAGTAGGAGGACAAATTTAAAAAACGGACAAAATTGGAGGACAAACTTTGACAAGATTGACTAAGTTGGATGACAAATTTTGACAAAAAGGACAAAATATGGGGACAAATTTTAAAAAGGAGGACAAAATAAGAGGAAAAATTTTCAAGAATGACAAAATATGAGGACAACGTTTGAAAAGGACAAATTAGGAGGACAAAGTTTTAAAAGGAGGACAAAGTAGGAGGACATCCTTAGCAAAAAAGGACAATACAGGAGTACAAACTTTGAAAAACAGGACAAAATAAGAGGACAAACTTTGACAAAAAGGACAAAATAGGAGAACAAATTTGAACAAGGACAAAATATGAGGACAAACTTTGAAAAGAACAAACTTTGAAAAGCAGGACAAAAAAGAACTGACCAGGAAGAGAAAAGGGAGAAGAAAGCTTGACAAGTAGTACCAAACAAATAGCTAGGCTTACACTGATCAAACATGGCTGTCAATGAAAGACTGTACACTGGCTCTAGTAAGTAACATAGTACTCAGATGAAGTGATTTTTGGCAGTAGCTCATCATTAGCTCAAAAATACGGCGAGATTTTTTCTTCTAAAAGTTTTGTTTTTAAATTGAATATGTTAGCCTTTTTTTTTTACCAAAAAAATGCACCGTTTAAAAAAAAGTTAGACTATCAATAATATTCAGGTTCCTACACTTTTGGTCAAATCAACCCTTCCTTCATATTTTTACAATATACTGCTTCTAAATCGGGAAAAGAGCCGCCATAATGAGAGAGATACAAGATTACACACACCAGATTGCCAGGTTATGTTTAAACTAGGATAAAGTGACCAGATATTTGGGGAGCGAAAGCGGGACACATGTTAATCATCGAACGTATTAAGAAAAGACTTTTTTTTTTTAGAAATATTGCTTTCAATTTACAAATACACACACACAATTGACACACAGTGATTTAAATAATTGTAGGCTTTCAGAAAAAAATTTCCAAGATAGATCATTTTTCTGTGTAATTCATTTGAAAGTGTTTACCTGTCTACTAGGCCGTTTCTCTATCAGAATAACTCGCTCAATGCTCGTAAAAGTTTACGATTGTCACCACTATATCCCTTATTCTAACCAACACGCGTCCTCTTAAATAGTAAGTTGAATGCGTAAATTGTATGGATAGGAAGATTTCTTCTTATCTTATATATTACAGACGTTACTTCAAAAAAGATAATTACGTCCTACGCATTTCATGTGTCAATCTAGTCATGCATGTTAGTCAATGACTTAAAGTCTACTAGATCGTTGGTTTTCCTGGCTGATTTAGGCAACCCATTTCAATCTTTAATGGCACTAGGGAAGAATTAGCACTTGTACGAATTTCTTCTAGCGTTTGAAATAAGAAATGTGCCTTTAGCCTTCTTGAGTAGGTTTTGCTTTTCTATATGTAAATTATGGTTAAGTGTTTTATGTATTACAGCAATTAAGACTACTTGAACGCTTTAACCAAAGATGCTTATGCTCCATCATGGACATACGGTGGTAAGACCGCACTACAATCAGCGATGTATCTTTGGTTTTGACAGTGTGGAGGGATTTCTAATGGTCCGAAAGCTACGCTGGCCAGGGGCGTATTCCGTATGGTTGTCGAACGTAAACTAAAAGCAGTCTTTCGTTATGGTAAGCGAAAAGGTGGTCGACGTAACAGAAGTGCTCCATAAAAATGCTTAAAAGACCAGCTTAAGTGCCAACTTGCCTTAACTAACAAGTGTCTTTAATCACTTGCTTCTTAAAATGTCACACTTTAATCACTTGCTTCTTAAAATGTCACACTTTAATCACTTACTCCTTGAAATGTCATACTTTAATCACTTGCTTCTTGAAATATCACACTTAAATAACTTGCTTCTTGAAATGTCACACTTTAATCACTTGCTTCTTGAAATGTCACACTTTAATCACTTGCTTCTTGAAATGTCACACTCTAATCACTTGCTTCTGAAAATGTCACATTCTAATCACTTGCTTCTTGAAAGTTACACTGCTTTCTCTACGTACAGACAAACTAAGAGTTACAGTACATTGCTCACTCTACATAGAGAAAAACTAAGAGCTACAGTACATGGCTCACTCTACATAGAGACAAACTAAGAGTTGAAGTACATCGCTCACTCTACACAGAGACAAACTTAGAGTTACAGTACATTGCTCACTCTACATAGAGACAAACTAAGTGTCGCAGTACATTGCTCACTCTTAGACTTAGACTTAGGTCCTCCCGCGCCTTCGGCGCATTTGGCGGCAAGCTGTCTCCATAAAGATCTGTCACTGGCAATGTCTGAAGCCTCCTCCCACCTGGTGTCCACTGTTCTGAGGTCCTCCATGAAGGTGTGTCGCCAAGTAATACGAGGACGTCCCTGTTTGCGCTTTCCTCGTATTGGCTTCCATGTTATCGCAACTTTTGGTGTGCGTAATTCATTTTGACGTAGAACATGTCCCGCAAACCTCATGCGCCGCTTAGTCACAACCTCACTAAGTATTCGCCCAGTTCCGTATAGGATTTCCTTGTTTGAGACCCGATCTGTGTAACTGACTCCCAAAATGACTTCTATGTCTCACATACATATGTAGCAGTTAGAATGACGATTGTATTGAGAAGGTGTATTTTTGTCTCGAGTCCAAGGCTTGGCTAGTCCTAATATGCTGCAGCCTTTGGAAAATGATCCCTGCATTTTCTTTTTGGCACGCTACATCATGGTAGGCATCTCCATCATTTGTTATGATGCTGCCAAGGTACGTGAACTTGTCCAGCTCTTCAAGCTTTGACTCGCCAAGTCTGACGGGGAAACCCTTTGCCTTATATCCCACTCGCATAATTTTAGTTTTATCCAAGTTTATGCTGAGGCCAATTTTTGGTGCCTCTCTATCTAGGTTCTCAGTCATTTCTTGAATGCATGGACATGTTCAATTTATAGAAAATATATTTTTTAGAAACAATACAACCTTAGATACAAAACTTGTCAGAAAAATGAATTATTAAATTTCATGGAAAAACAAGCAAAAATATCATGCTCTATTTTAATATATGCACACACATTTATTGCTTTTAATAAGATCTCTTTTTAACATAGTAATTAGCTACGGCCTCGGCTCTCACAAAGTGTTGAATAATGTTTGAAATTTCTGTTCATACATAACGTTAAGGGATAATAATAACTGGATGTAGAGCAACTAATTTACTCACCACAGTTTGAACTAGCACCATCGCAAGGGCAATTCAAGGCACATAACATGACCAGGCAGCCAGCATTTGTTTGTTTTGTTTTTATGTCTGTGTTCTCTCTTTAAAAGATATCATCTACATCAGCAAAAGATTTATTTAAAGTTACTACAATAAAAAAAAATAAAAAAACTATGTCAATAACGACTCTTTTAGTTAGTTATTAAATATATATAAATGTCGAAATATGTTGTATATACATTAATTTCTTTATTCAATATTTTATTTTTACCTGTGTACGTTTTTCTTTTGTCTTTAATGTCTGCAACTTCGATACAACTTGAGAGCTTGCTGTCCTCTCACTCTGTCAGAATTCCTCATAGAAGCTTTACTGGGATTAGAGAACATATTGACAATCTTTAGATCTGAAAAAATAAAAATGTAAAATATTGATTAGATCTACAATGCTATATTTTGAAATCATGAAATTTATTATTTATGTCTAGATTATTATAAATATAATTAAAGATTCTCTAAAAAATATTGTAACGAATCTCACTATCCAGGCTCTCTTTAAACTGCACCACAAACCCCTAACTTAAGAACTTGACAACTCAGGGCTCCAAAGTAACGTAACAGTTTAATGTCTAATACTGAACAATTGGCAACACGTAACACAGGCTGTAGAATTATTTCTCCAACATCGCACCGATGTATCTGTGACAGGTTGGGGAATGTGACGTGTGTTTGGCGTTTAATGTCTAGGGGATGATTATTTTTGAAAGCTATCACCTACCAACCCGTCAGCATATAAATCGGGAGCAAGCACGCAACGAGACAAGCAATGAAAGAAAGATACAAAAGTTAAAAATGAGGAATATTTATTTGCATCTATCTCTAAGCAATAATGAATTTAATCATCACTCTTGCACTTAATAAGAGAGTATGTCACTTTGTCTTCTGACTTAGCTGGTTGTCCTGTTGATGTCGCAGCACTTAATAAGAGAGTATGTCATTTTGTCTTCTGACTTAGCTGGTTGTCCTGTTGATGTCGCAGCTGGCTGTGTCCTGGCTTGGGTTTCTGCAGCTGGAGGTGGCGCTCTAACGGATAGAGGGACGCCGGTGATTCAGTTCTTGTGGAGTCTCAATCCAAAGTTCCGATATCTGTAGTGGACACAGTAGGGCGGGTGGTCGGCTACCGTGGGCACAAGGTTACTGCGGGCAGAGCTGATCTGCCGTGGGCAGCGTAGTTAACAGGATATGTCCAGTGAGTTGCAGGGGGTTTGGCGTAGCTATGACGTCTCGCACAGATCTGAGTCTATAGGGACGTCGCACCTAATAAATTGACAGTGAGAAATACACAATGCACTAATTAATGTAAATAAAATAATAGAATACACATGATAATCTCCAGTGAGAAATATGCACAAAGTAACTAAGATGGAACTTGTGATTAAGTTCGGTTTACCACCAGGTATTCCTCTAGGAGTAAAAATAAGTGAAATAGTCCATGCTCGACTGTTCAACGAGAATGAGAAATAAGAGGGTCTGATTTGATTTGGATCTACTTTATATAGGCCTGAAAAATGCGGGCGGAAACAGGAAATGTCCTAGGCTAAGAATTATCTTACACGTGGGTGAATTAGACTTGAGATGGGAGTCGCACCTTGGAGCGTCAAGAGGCGTTTTGACTCGGGTAATCTCGATCAAAGAGACACGTGGGAGAAAGGGGGGGAGAGTAACTTGTATTCCACTTAAGGTGGTGTCAACTGCGCCCGTCAGACATCAGGCCGGTACGATCAAAGAGAATGTGTTTATCTTTTCCCGATCAAGATGAGATAAGTCGAAAGACGCGGCCTAGCTATCTCCAATGTGGTCAACTAAGTCTATCCTGGAGAGGAAAAGGTGGTGCGGGTGAAGAAATTTGGGGTAGGATGGGGAAATAACTAAAATAAAATAAAGAAAGAAAGAAAAATAATAATTAATGCTGTGATAAATTTGAGTGACTCTGACAGCAAGCTTTTGACTTGTCACAGTATCAACTCTTGCACAGGCCGCTGCGTCTCGTTCCGGGCTTGCTCTGGGTTCAACAGTTCAGTACTGACTTCACACACTAGGCTCGTTGTGTCGGAATCGATCACAGACAAAGATCAAGAAGCCGTTCCTCTTGACTGTACTTGACAGTACTCCGCACTGAACCGTCGTAATGCTCCGTGCAGAACTACACCGCTGAAACTCACTTAATTGTGCTGTAGTCGACAGGGCTGTAGACTTAAACCGTATTGACTGCGACACCTCCGCTCTTTATATAAGGTCCCTGCTGGCCTTCTAGAACCGGACGGAACATCGCTCGACCATTCTGGGTAGTCAGATGAATACATCCCTCGTGACGCTCCTGAGCTCTGTTCACGAAGCCGATCCTTCCAGAACCGTCATGTTGACACTCGTCTTGGCTGACCGTCGTAACTCTTCACGGTTGACCGCTCGTCTAGCACTGGCCACTACCCCCATCTGTGCCACCACCAGGTTTATAACAATATTTAGCAGAGGGTAGATCTTATAGACACATGTGAAAGGTTTAACCTTATCCTTCATCATACTAAACTAAACGCCTACTAACAGATGACAATTTTCAAGAAAAACCTGCAGGAGAGCATTGTCTCAAATCCAGCATAATTCGTTTCATATTGTCATAAAAAGGCACGTATGCAACCGCTTGTGTGACAAGAAAGTAATGAATCCAAATTTCGAATAATCAATGCTCTACAGTCTACATTTCTTTTTGTTAAATATTAGTTACATGTAAAAAAAAATCAAGCTATTTAAATAAGTATTCAAATGAAATACAACAATTTTTCGTTTGAATAGCAGGATAAATATTTAAAGGATTAACTAAGGTGCAAATAATATATTAGTGTATAAAATAATTACATTAATGGGATGTAAAAAAAATAAGTTACGACCTGCTTATATGAAATCTATTATCGTAGACCCACGTGGACATTTCATGGACCACCAATTTATTTTTTCATTTTTGTAGACCCCTTGGAAGTCTTCGTAGACCTTTGGGGGTCTATAAAGACCACTTTGGGAATCACTGATCTATGGCAAAAGGATGGGTTTCAAAACCTACATACCAGAAATGCCAAACTACAAAGTTTCATTGCTCAGCAATTAGATAGGTTTCCAACAATCTAACCTACACAATGAACAATAGGCTCGTCACTCATGAACAGGTTTCTGTCTCCTTCACCTTCCATTATTTCCTCGTCGTCATCCTCAAAGCTCATTTGGCAAATGTCCATCTCTATAAAGTTGTCATGTTCAATGTTGAAATCTTCACTGGCTGCAGAGTAGCGCCCCATCTCATGCCACAGAGCTGTTAGCTCAGCATATCTATGTGGGTTGCCTGATACTGATAACAATCACAAAGAAAGTTATTTTCATGGTGGGCTGATACTAATAACATCCCTAAAGAAAATTATGTTCTGACACTAACAAACACTAAGAAAGTTATAATCTTGGTGGCTTGTCAGACAATAATGTAACAAGCATGCGAGAAAAAAAATTGTTTCAGATTTAAAGGTATATTTTGCAGTTTACTGCACCAATGTAACAACGTGAGTGTTTTGTAGCCAGCTAAATAACAACTATATTTTATTTCCTCAATAGATGTCTACTTTTAAACCCTGACATCCTATAACCTTCATCTGACATCTAATAATCTTCATTGAAAATCCCTGACACCAGAGATTTCAGCTAGTATTATCCATTTTTTTAAAGGAAACCTCAGAATTTGCGCTATTCAATTTTAGCTTTATCATCATAGGAATCCTTGGGCCTCTTTTCTTTGCCTCTTTTTTTGGCTTCAAGTGCCTCTTTTATGGGCCATCTCGCCTCTTTTGTGGGCTTTTATTTTAAATAGGTTTTTATTTGTAAGTTCTCATAATTCACAAGTATTAAATCATAAACAATTGAAAAGTGATTAACCTAAAATTATAATAATAGTAATAGAAATATTATTTAATATCAAAGACATACTACCTAACCATTGAAACCACTAGAGACAGAAAAGTGATACAAGTATCCTCTACCCCAGAACAATCAACACAATATCAAATATCCCTGATCCCAACATCCCATTTCTGGAATACTTCCTGAGTATTGCACAAGGTATGAAAATCAAACTAGATAATTCTCTACCATAAAATCCATTATTTTCCTAAATGTCAATTTTAAGTGATTAGGATCAAACACCTTATTATTATGCAGAGCTTTGAGCCAGCTAGCCCAAACAAGATTCCTGTATTCGGAAACAATAATCAAGTTAATGTTATGTACCATTTTATTTTTTAGTTTTGGCAGCTTGTTTAAAACAATAGACAAGTTAACATTTAGATAGTTGCCACAGTTAGCTTCTAATAAGTCCCTTACAGTACTTTTAACTTGAATGCATAATCGACATTCCAAATACATATGTTTCTCATTATCAGCATTTTCAAGATGGCATAATTTACATTCACGGTCATTTGCCCGTTTCCTAACCATCGGGGTCATCCCAAAGATACGTCTATAACTTATCTCTCTAGTTTTTGGTGGGATATGTTTGCTGTGTAGGTTTATGAATATGACCTTGCATTCTGTCACCCCAAGAACTCTCCCCCACTTAATCCTATTCACTAGGCTTTCATGTAACAGCTTTTTAAGTTTTGCGTATGATTCTTTGGTTTTGTTGTGTATTAAATGTTCATTACCAGGTAAAATTCTTGAAATAGATCTGTAAAATGGATGAGTGACTGTATCAAAATAGTGAGGAGTATCATTGTGTATTTGAAGAAGACTTACTTAATCTTAAACCGTAATAGTAAATTGTCAAGGGAAAGTTTGTTGGGTTTCTAACTACTTTACCTACAAATTTTAGCCTTAGCGACTGTATTTTTGTTTTAACATCTTGCAAGTTTATCCCCCCACCCTCTTTGTTTTGAATGAGTGTAGTGTGCTTAATGCTCCTAATAGTGTTTTAAAATATAAAGCTTCTAATTAACTTGTTTAGCTTGTTTATGAATTTAGGAGGTGGCTCTGTAATGTTTGCAAAATAGACCATCTTTGGAATGACCAAACTATTTATCAATACAGCTCTACCAAATATTGTAGAATCTGTGAGCTGATAAAGTTTAATCAAGTTTGAGGCTTTGACAAAAATATTCTCTCACTGTTCTTTATAATAGAACAAAGGATTACAGGTATAGACAATACCACAAACCTTGATTTTATCTACAATTTTGAAAGCTCAATTCTCTTTGAATTTCCATTTCCCTAGTCCCATTACTGAGGATTTATTTATATTTACTTTTGAACCATTAGCTTCTCTAAAAGTGTAAATTTCTTTAGTATATTCTCAATATCTTGCTCTGAAGATGGAAAAAAGTTTGTATCATCCGCATAGGATTTGACTTTGATGGTTGAGAAGGAACGACCTGGTATATTTATCCCAATAATAAAAAGTCAGATCTTACAGATTCCACGAAGGGTTCCAAGCATGGGATATACAAGAGGGGGATAAGGGACAATCCTGTCTAAAAGACCTTTGTATGAGAATACTGCTACTAAGAGAATGATTAATTATCAATCTACTTGTTGCCATTGTATAGACACGCTTTATATATCTGATTAACAGGAAATTATTTTACATTTCTCAAGCACATTGAACAAGAAGCTATGGCCTACTCGGTCAAAGGCTTTTTCTTGATCTATAAATAAAAGAGACACATTGAGGTTTTTATCCTTACCGTAAAAAATGCGTCATGCCGTCTATGTTTCTGTCAGAGATACAACAGTACTGGTCATGTCCTATAAGTTAGTTTATGAATGGTTTCATTCTTAGGAAAATCGTTTTTGTGAGATGTTTATAGTCTGTTTTGAGAAGTGAAATGGGTCTATAGTCGCTAGGTGAAGTGTTATTTTCAGATTTCTTAGGTAAAAGTGTGATGTATGCTTCGTTAAAATTTGGAGGAAATTGTCCCAGTTTAATGGAGTCGCTATGTTGTCGCAGTAAGAGAGGACCCAGCAGGGGGAAGAAGGTTTTCTAGAGTTCAAAGGTTAAGCCATCTGGACCGGGTGATTTTTTGTTCTTAGTCGAGTCCAGGGCAGTCCTGAGTTCGTCTAGCGTAAATGCACTCCCTAAAAGATCTTCATCTGACTTGTCCAGCTGCTTGCAAAATTTTATAAAATTATCTTGAGCATCAATATATACTGGCTCTTCACTGTATATAGTAGTGAAGTGTTTTGTAAATATATTCTTAATATCTTCATAATTATCTACTTTATTCCCCTCACTATCTATGATGTTGTTTATTATTCTACTTGATTGTACATTCTGTTCAAACGATAGGAATAGTTTACTAGGACCTTCATTAATTAAGTAATTTTTACACCTAATCTTAGCACCCCTATAAGTATACTTGTTTAACTCTTCTAGTTTTAAAAGATTGTCTGTTTTAACGATTTCATCATCCGTGTGTAATACTGTGTATTTGAGTTGTTCATATTCTTGCCTTCTACGTCCCTGAGCTAATGTAGATATTAACTGGCTTTGCTGCTTGATAGAACTTTTTAGGAGTGGCCATGTCTGTGTTAAATCGAAATGAGGATCATGCATATCTTGTACGTAAGAATTTAAATTAGTAGAAACTAACTCCACGAAAAGGGGAATTTCCAACAGAGAATTGTTACATTTTCAGTTGGATGACTTTCTTTTAATTTCTTCGTTTTTTATGTACATAGTAACTAACGCTGCTTCGTGGTTTGTGTATTCTAATATTTCTTCCAAATGCGACACCCGACTTATATAGAAATGATTAGGAGTATACACTATATCTAAGCTTGTCGAGACGGGGTATGACCTATGCACCATGGTAGTGTCACGATCCATAGGTTCTAGTGTCCTGTAAGCATCAATTAAATTAAAATTCCTCTCTATCTCCTCTAAGAAATTAAGATTCGGAAAGGTTTTATGAGAGGGAGGGCCCACTGCCAAAGTAATCTGCTTATCTAATGCAGAAGTTATGTAGTTGAAGTCCCCCCCCCTAAAATTAGCGTATCCTCTCTAAAATTATTGTTTAGTATCTCGATCAAAATTGCATAAAAATCCTGTTTTTCTGCGTTCTTTGCTGGTGCGTAGATGTTTGCAAGTGTAAATGTTTGATTTCCTGATTCTACTCTAATGATCACTATTCTTCCCCTGGTGTCATTAAATGCATGCACTACTTTAAACCTATCTGAGACTAGAAAAATAGCTACCCCTCAACATTCATTACCTAAGCTAAACAAGCCCTCTTTTAGCCCTATGTCTGATGGGTATTTGAGTAATTTTTTATGTGTGTCTATATTTGTTTCTTGAATGAATATGAAGTCTGGCCTGTATTTTCTTGATAGGTGAACAATGTATTTTTGCTTATTCCTAAGAATACGTATATTTAATGATAAAATTGTAATGTCTGCCATGACTGGGTGTAAAAGTAAATTTAACCAGTTCTAGTGGTTAATTATGGGTGTTCCCCCCTCATCTATAACCAATGTGGGTGGAGTCTCAGGAATTTCCAATGCACTAACATCAAGACTCGTGTTAGGAGGGCTTACAACTTCTCTTATAATACGCGGGCTCGCGAAAAGATTCTCACACGAGGAGACAGATAATCATCTCTTCTTTTTCAATTTTGTCGGAGACCCAGGAGCGGACCTCACATGCTCTCTAGAGCAGAACCGCTTTTTTTGTTTGAAATCTTTGCCACTCTGGGGGGTCCCAACCTCCGCATCAACCGCTATCTCTGGTGTACTGGCAACAACCGATGAGATAGCTGCATCCGCCATCATCGATGTAGCGGCTACATCCGACACTTTAGATATCTTCTTTGACGAAACTTTGAAAACTCATTTTTACCCTTCTCTACCATCGTGAAGCCGTCCTTCTGCAACCATTTTTTTGATTTCCTTCTCCTTGGGATTACCTTCTTTGACCGCCTGTGCATAGCTCAGAAGTCTGGGTTTCTCCTTGGGTGGCACAGTTCGAGCCGGTCCGGCCTTTCGGGTGGGGCACTGATCTGACCAGTGCTGGTCCAGTCCACAATGTAAGCATTGTTGCCTACGACCTGGTATGGTGACTAGAACTTTATAAATTTTGGGGTCCCCTTCATATAGTAGCTGGATGTAGTGTGGGATGGGTGCATCTTTTTTTGCTTTGATGAAGGAAACCCACTTGTCAGAAGCACCGATTTTCGTCACCTCCACCTTGGATCCTTGCTCTGCAATTGTTTCCATGATTTTAACAATTCTGTTTTTCGCAATTGAAGACAACACCCAATGTAGGGTAATTTTCAGCCTTTCTTCCTCTATTGGGAAGATCTTAACCTTGAAGGTCTCACTACCGAAAGACTTACCAACAAGTCTGTCTCTTACTTTCAAAGTTATTGGTACCAAAAACCATGTACATGGGTTTTCAAACCTATATAATGCTGTTTCTTCAGCATCTGACAACTTGAGAGCCTCTAGAAGGCTCCCAATAGAAGATTTTGTGGCGTTATTGCCAGATAGTTTCAACAGGAGAGTACCCTTCGGGTGGACGACCACCCTCTAAGTCCTTTTTTTCAATCAAAATCGTCGGATAAGACATTCTTTGGATAAATGCACAACAATAACAAAAGGAACAGGAAATGAACAATAAAGGAGGTATGACGCGATTGGAACGCGACAGACTTTAAAGAAATAAAAATATGAAGAAGAACGCACATATTAACACTGCAATTTGAAAATTCAACTATATCGATATACTCCCTTGACAAATAAACCCAGGAGCAATCAAAACTCTGAGGCTAGAAGCAAAAAGCTTCCAAAATCATAGAAACAAGGCATTAGAACTCACTAGATCTAGATTACAGATAATGCATCCGCCATCTTGGATCTTATTTTTATTGAAATATAGATCTTTATAAATTATAGACTATTAATAAATGGAAAAATGAAACCCATTTACATTATTAAATTAGAGATTTTACCAACTCTTACAGGATGTTGACATAATAGATGTTTACGAGGGTTTTAGTTTCCTTTTTGAAAGCATTTTTTTTATATTCAAGATGATAAGTTGGTTCTAAACTTTAATCATTCAAACACTCAAGTAATCTAGAACTATAAAATATCTATGTAATAAATGTCGTGAATTCGCTTATTTGGTTGTCACCCTTTAGTGTTCGTATACATTTGTTAGCCTATGTACTGACCGTATTTCGTGTTTCGTGTTGTGATCTCTACTATGTGTGTAGTTGTTTGTCATTCAGTAAAAAAAAAGCTTTCAATGTAACATGGTATTGTTATTATTACGTACACCAGTAATCCAGAACTATAAAATATCAGTGAAATAAATTAGCCCAACACCTCCAAATAAGAATAAAAGGTTGTATTCTAAAACTTACATTTGTATGTAATAGGGGCTCCTTTGTTTATAAACGGATCTGGAAAAACTGGTAAAAAATACAACAAAAGTAAAAAAGTGATTAAGTTGCTGTCTCAATACACTTTAACAACATAAATGTTAATAAAAGAACAAATACATGCAGCCTAACATTGTGCTCAAAACATTCAGTTCAATTTAGCAAGAGCTTCAACACATGTGTGCATGAGTTTGGTAGATATAAATATCTGCTGGACTAACAAGCCCATATTTTAAACATAGATATTGATGATATATATATATTTAGTTGACAAGTAAGTATAGTTCTCCTTTGGATGTGTTTTGGATGTGCCTTCAAGATTGAAGATTACTACATTCAAGCCTAACCAATCTGCATTGTTTATACCAAGAACCATTGAGCGCAAATAATACAACCAAACAGCCATACAAATACCAAAGTATAATTATAGATTTCTAGAAGGCAAAACAGATTTTTCTTTGTTATAACTTGAATTTTATCATTATAAAGTACTAAAATTGTTTAAAATAAAATTTAAAAAAGAATAATTTTTAATCTTGAAGTGTATGTGCATAGATATATTTTTTTAAAGTTTGCAGGTTTAATTTAAATAACAAAAGGTTTCACTTTCAGAGAAACCAAAGGATTACGCTTTTCTCAACACAATACAGGTGATGGTAAAATCAGGTTTTTAATATTACTTTTACTTTTGAGATCTAAATGCAATCAACAGATAAACAACCACAAAACGATGGGTGACTTTTTGTCTACTGGGCCCCTAAAAATGTTATAAATCTTACAAATCTTAACTTTTTACACCACAATAAATCTACCTGGAGTGTAGCAGCTAAAATAATGTCGCTCACAATCTTCTGGAGTTTTGGTTCTCATTCGACTGCTGATTGTTGGCTGTCACCGAGTTATTTTAGATATGATGAATGTCACTATGGTTATGTTTGATGCCGTGCTATTATTGTCGGCTTCTCAATGTAGGCGTGGTGGTGACATTGGGTTCAGGTTATAAATCACAGAATAATGAAATGACGCTGGATGTAGCAGACACAATAAGTTTAATGTAACACCACATAGTGAATACAATATACAATTCGACCCAGGAATGGTCAGTATTAATCCAACAGGAATATCACCAATATAAGAACTTAGTAACTACTCTATAACCAACTACTTTAAACATCTAACTCTACTGCTTATATATTAAGTGACTTTATCAAGTGCTTGCTACAAGATCTCTATGTGGACTGACTGCCTTTAACTCTCTGGTTCACCTAAGGTCAAAAGTGTTCACCCTAGGGTAACATGAGTTGTGAATAAGATTCACAATATTGAATTAACATTTACAATATAGAATTAGGGTTTCTACTCTATGGCACCAACTTTGAGGTGGTGACATTACCTATCACCCCCCTTTTGAAAAAAAATTTGAAGAAATTTTTTTCAGCTTGACGACATAATTATCATAAGTAGGATCAATTGGAATTCTTGGGGTCTATGAAATGTACAATTGCAGAGTTCTAATAGAACTACAAACTTGAAATAAAATATATACTAGGACAGTGTTACACCAGATATTTGTACCAAAAAAATTCATACAAGGGCAAAATTCTCTAATCCATCATATTCTTGTATCTTGTATGGCAATTCAAATATTTCTCTGAGTCAAATACTTTACATCTCAAATAATTCTTTACATGTAGTTCTAATATATACATCAATGTTCAAAGGTTCAATATTTACAAGTCTTTATCATAATAATATGTGCAAAGTGTGACAAAAATTTCAATGACAATCTTCTATGTCACAATATGAAAAATTAATACAAGTTTTTTATTCACAATATCTATTTATAAAAAAAATCTTTGACACTATAGAAATGTTAGAAGTCTGGTTTCATGACACCAGTAATACAATATGTACAAATCATGTAGAAAATGTTACAAGTAAGTCTCAATATGTAAGTGATAAGTGTGGAATAATTCAAAATATGTGTCATAATTCAAGATTAAATTGCTTAATGAGCATTGTTACAAATTCAATGTATCTATTTACTTCAATATGAGGTTTGACATCTCCATAAAAACATTGTGCATTAATATTACACAAGTAAATATGTAAACTTTAAGTATCAAAAGTATCAACATTAAATCAAAATAAACATCTTTCATAGTTCTTGTTGCATGCACCTGATGTTACAAATTAAGTATTTCTCCATATGGCAGTTCAAATAGTTTGTAGCTAGTAATGGCAAAAGTTTAATGTTACATTGTTTATCAAAAAATCATTGAGTACAAAGTTCAAAAAAATCTTTTTCAAAAAGATTCAACTGAGAAAATGTGTCAGTTGTGATACAATCTTTGAGTTTACATTAATTTGTTCAAGCATATACATACAAGCATAAAATCATAATGGTTTAGTTGTATTTATTTTAATCTGTTGTGAAAAAAAATGCAAGTCCAATTTAAAAGAATAATATCAAGTTTTTCTTTCAGTACTTGAAGTATCAAAAAGTGTGTTTACAAGGATCTTCTTGTTGACATCAATGATTGTTACAAAAAATAAAGTTCATAAGAATAGTTTGACAAAAATGTTTTCAAAAAAATACAAGTGTATGTCAATATTTAATTATTACTAATTGACATTAAATAAATAAGTTACATTATGAATCAATCTCTTGTTTCAATAGTATTGGAAAATGTGACTATGTTATATAATTGTGATAAATGAAATAGTAAAAAAAATTGCAATCTTGTTTACAATAGCTGTAGAAAATAATTTGTCACAGTTGTTCTCAATACAATGAGAAAAAATAATGTTTACATTGTATGGAAAAAAATTAAGCTAGGTACTGAATAAGTTGGGAAAAAAATTCAATGTTTGTTTACATTGTTGAGTACAAAAATGTTATTCTTGTTGACAAAAGAATGTGAAAAAATGTTGGTTACAATGAAGTAATCAAATTCCAAAGTCTGTTTACAAATAGAGTTTTAAAAAAATGAGTTCTAGTTCAATGTTTACAAATATATAGTACAATGTTTACAAAATAATACTCAATATTTACAAAATGACATCATAGTTGGTTGTAAAAATAATTGTGTTTACTTTACTTAAATCTTTGAAATTTTAGCAATACAAGTTTTGACTAACATGACATAAATCATTATCTAAGTCATTCTGATTATCTTGAATATATCTGGACATAAAATCAGCAATAACATTATCTTTCCCTTTTATTTGTTTTATTTCAAAATGGAAATCAGCTAGGATCATGGTCCATCTTGTAATTCTACTATTAGTATTTGCTTTAACATTTAGAGTGGTTAATGGAAATCAGCTAGGATCATGGTCCATCTTGTAATTCTACTATTAGTATTTGCTTTAACATTTAGAGTGGTTAATGGTTTATGATCTGTAAATATTAGGAAAAATCTGCCTAACAGATGTCTTTTTAGTCGCAGTGTACACCACACTATGGCTAAACATTCTTTTTCTATTGTACTGTATCTTATTTCTGCCCTGGATAATCTTCTACTAAGATATTCTATGGGGACCTGATTATTCTTATCATCTCTCTGCATAAGACATGCTCCTATGGCAGTGTCAGATGCGTCTGTGTATAATTCAAATACTTTATCTTTACTGGGTATATGTAATCTCTTATCATCATTAAATATTTCTTTGAGTTTATCTACTGCTTCTCTACATTCTTTAGATGCTGCAATTATTTTCTTATATGTGTCCTTGTTGCTGTTCTTTACTTTTAATAAGTCATAAAGAGGAGATATTAATTGTGTATAGTTACTAATAAATTTCTTGTAAAAATTAAATAATCCTATAATGGCTTGAATGTCTTTTTTAGTTTCTGGTGCATTATTTTATTTAGGTTGCTTCTAGTAGGCCTTATTTGTTTGTTTCCTATTTCATAGCCTAAAAATTCTATTTTAGTTTTCCCTATATGTAGTTTATCAGGGGCTATTGTCAACTTGTTCTCCCTTAGCCTATTTAATACTTGTTTGAGAGTTTTAATGTGATTTTCCCAAGTTTTTGAAAATATGCAGATATCATCCACGTAGAAAACTACATCTTCTATTCCCTCCAGCAACTTGGCCATACATTTTTGGAATGTTGCCGTACTGTTCACTAAGCCAAATGGCATCACATTCCATTGGTACACTCCTACTAGACCTGGCAAATTGCAGCTGAACGCGGCAAACTTTTTGGATCTCTCCTCCATCTCTATTTGCCAGAACCCACGGTTCAAATCACAAGTGGTAAATATTTCTGAGCTTCCTATTTTTTCTATCAACTGTTCTGGTAGAGGTAGTGGTTCTGCATCAATCACTGTTTTGCTATTCAATTCTCTAAAATCACAGCACACACGTAGAGTGTTATCTTTCTTTTTGACTATTACTATTGGGGACACATATTCACTTTGTTCATCTACCCTTCTGATTGTTCCATCCTTCAGTAACTTATTTAATTCTTCTTTAACTTTGTCACAGTATGCTGTTGGTATTGTATAGTTTTTTTTTCTTTATTGCAGAATAGTCTTTCAATCTGATTTTATGTTGAATTATGCTTGTCCTCCCTAGTTGATTTGTAATCACATCCTTGTACTCTCTCAATACTCTCTTTGTACTCTCTCAATACATTTTCTACTTACTCTTCATTTGCTGCTGGTGTTTCAATATGTTGGGATACAGCACAGGCATGAAGCAAAAAATTTAATTCGCTATCTGTCTCATCTTCAAATATCTCACATTCTTCTGCATCACTGCCTTGTACTACCATAGCATGTTCTCTTCTGGGGCTACCTTTCAGTTTGTTGACATGTACTTTCCTCACTATTCCATTCATCTCAACTTCATATGTTACGTTTCCTACTTTCTTTTCAATAGTGTATGGACCATCATAAAATTCTTCCTCATCTCGCATTTTTACGTAAACTGTATCTCCTTCTTCAAATTCTCTTAACACTCTATTTTTGTTTTTAATGTCTCTGTGTTTCTTTGTGCTTTTTTTAAATATTCTCTTGTGCCGTTTTGACCGCATATGTTAACTGATTTTTGTTCTTCACTATAAGTGGGAAATCTTCTTCTTTAATCTCAAGCATGTTTTGTTTCCATAAATGTAATGGTCCTCTCATTTTTCTGTTATGTATTAATTCATATGGAGAGAAACCCGTTGATTCGTTCTTGGCTTCACGGTACGCAAACAATATATATGGTAGCATCTCATCCCAGTTGTTTGGGTTTTCCATACATACTTTGTCCAACATAATCTTCATAGATTTATTCCAACGTTCTACAATACTGTTCGCTTGTGCATGGTAAACTGTACTAAAGACTTGATTGACTTCTGTTAACTTTGCGAATGCGGCTGTTATGGCCGCTTTAAACTGAGTTCCGTTATCACTGACAATGGTTCTAGGAAAGCCTATCATGGTAAATAATAGTAATGACGTCTGACATATCGTACTTGCATCAATGTGTTTTAATGGGAAAGCTTCAGGCCAGCGTGTGGCAAAATCCATGAATGATAATATGTATCTATTTCCTTTATCTGTTACAGTTGGAAGTTCAGCTATGTCCATGGCTAGTTTTTCGAATGGTGTCTCTACTGTATCTGTTTCTTGTAGAGGTGCTTTGTGTCTCCCTGTGATTGGATTTCTTCTTATGCACTGTACACAACTCTTAGTATATGCCTTCACTTCTTGCTCCATCTTTGGCCAGAAACAGTTGTGTCTTATTTTTTCTAGTGTTCTTGTGTAAGCCATATGTCCAGCCAAGGGACTGTCATGACATGTTTCAATGATGCTTTTTCTCAATTGCTGAGGTATTACTATTTGTAGCACTTCATTTCCATTTCTTATTTTCTTATGCTTTATAGCTACTCCATTTATTTTGCTGTATGGTCCTTCAGTTCTATTGCATAAATTTTTGCATATGTTCGAAATTGTTGGATTATTTTGCTGCATCTCAATTAATTCATCTTTGTTGACATTCATGTTTGGAATTATGGCCATAAAAGATTTGTCTTTCTTGTCATTTTTTATTTTTGATGTGTTCTCCGTTTGACTCTCTATATGTACAGTATCTTTGTTTGAAATATACTGTTTGCCTTTATTTCTTTCACTGGTCACTTCACTTGTGTCAGTGTTTCTGCTGTCCTTATCTAATTTAGCTTGAGCTCTTGTTGTTACTGCAGCTACTTCTATATTTTCTTGATTTACACTATTAGCCCATTTTACTAAGGCTTCTTCTGACAGTTCAATTATATTTTCTATGTTCCCTATGATTAGTTCTTAAGCTGGGTTGTTCATTACTATGGCTTTGTATTGACCAGTGAACCATGGTGATTCAATGAAAACTAATGCTGTTTCACATACTTCCCATAAGTCTTTATTTGCATAAGTCAGTGTGACCTTGTCTTCTAGGATCTGTTCAGGATTTACTAGTGATTTCTTTACAATGATTGAGGTGCAGCCACTGTCACGTAATGCATATACCTTAATGCCATCCACATAGGCAGGATACACTTTTAATTTGGCTACCTTTGTCTGTATATATGCTGCTTTTTCATATTGTAATGGTCTTTCAGTTGCTACAGCTGCTATATTTTGTCTAGTGTAATTGTTATTGTGGTAAGTATGTTGTCTATCTTGAAATTGATCTCTTCTAGACATTCTGTTGTTTTGCCATCTTCTGTTTGTTTGATGTGATCTACTGTTAGTTGGACTGTAGCTTTGCCATGTTCTTCTGTTATATTGTTGTTGATAAGATCTATTATAGTTTGGACTGAAGCTCTGGTAATTTTTGTTATTTCTTCTATATGTATGGTTTCTATTTAAATATTGCTGCTTTTCTGATGTTATTCTCTTTCTGCATTCTGCTTTGGTGTGACCCAATATGCCACAGAAAAAACATTGTAGGCTCTTGGCATATTTAAATTTATTTGTAGATCTCGGATGGTTTTCTGTCACTGTTGCAGCTACATTGTACAATTCCCTTTTGTCTATGGTGATGTTTGGGTGGGAGTCCTTGTATGTTGTTAAGTTTGATATCAATTCAGCTTCATTTTTTATTTTTCTCTCCTTCAGGAATGAGAATGCTGCATCTGTAACATTTATTAACACATTTTCAATGAGAAAGAAATCTAAGATCTGTTTGGGGTCTTCTAAGTTGCAGTTTGCGAGATGTAGCCACTTTGTCATGTTTTGGCGCATGTCATGTATCGTTCTTTTTAAATCTGCATCCTTGGCTAGTTTTATTTCCCTAAAAAGTTTTCGATAGTGCTCCTCTGTCTTGCCAAAATGTTCAATAAGTCTTTGCTTTACTGTCTTGTAGTCTTTTCTTTGCTCCATAGTTAGTGTGTCGATGATGTTTAGTGGTTCACCTCTTAGGTTAGCTAGCAGTTGTTGAGCCATTTGTGCACTATTCATATTTGCTGTTTGACAGATGTATTCAAATTGGATAATGAAATTCTCTAAAGTGTCTTCTTTTGGGTCAAAGTTCCTAAATTTGCTATGATACTGATGATGAGATGAAGTTTGATTTGCTGATTTATCTTTATTTTCTTTTGCTAGTTTTGCCATTTTTCCTCATGTTCCTTTAGTTTTATTTCATGCTGGCGTTCTTTTTCTTTCTCTAAATTTTCTTGTTCTTTCTCCCTGAGTCTTCTTTCATGTAGCCTTTCTTCACGTTGCTTGTCTTTTTCTAATCTAATTCTGTCTATTTCAATTTTGATGAATGCAGCTCTATCATCTTCTTTTAACTTTGGTTTATCCACTATCTCTATTAGTATTTTATACTCGGCCATTTTCAAAGATTCAAATTAGTAATATAGTTGATTAATAGATGTGTGTACACTAGGTAGTTGTAAATGAAATATTGTACAATAAATAATTATTATTGCTCAAATAGCAATTACAGATAATAGTAGATATATATTTTGTGCGAAACAATTGAGGTAATGAAGTATCTTAAATTATTCTTGGTACTTTGTCTAGTTCATAAATATAATACTTTACTGATCAATTATGTGATTATGTATTTTTATTATCTCCACTTGCAATGTAAAAGTTTATTGCAACAAATAATTCACAATTATTTGAGCCTTATTAGTCTGATAAATAGTGATCAATGTAATATGTTAAGTTTCTGCTTTTTCACTAATCAGTGTCCATACAAATAGTATCAAAATAGTTCAATGTGCTCAAAGTATATATTATATACAATCAATCTTGTCACAATCTCAAATAAAAGTATATCAAATAGTGTATCAAGTGTGTAGTGTAGTATTGATAATAGGTTGAAATAAGTAAAATAAATATATATATTAATAAGTAATTAGACAAACATAAATACACTATAGATACTAAACAGTCTGCTTTAAAGAGACATTACAAGATAGTAGAAATAGTAGACAAAAGAATTACAATGAGTAATAACAATGACGCAAAAGAAAATTCAACAAATGTAAACAAGACAATACAAGAGTTTAACAATATGATAGATACATGACGAAATACAAACTTGACTAGTACAGTTATACGATCAAGTATTTACTTTATCTAAAGAGTCCCTACCAATACCTGGACGCTGACTTTGAAAAAAAATATAAATGCTCAGACTCAATAGATAGTGAAATTTAGTCCCTACAGGTCAAATGTATATATAAATACAAATGTAAACAATGAAAAAAAAATTGTGGTGTAGTTCAAAGAGAACTAATCAATACTGATAATACTAAAGGGTAATTAAAGTTACTTCCCTTAAATATTCACTTGATGCTTGACTTGTCCAGAAAGTTCCGGTGATGCTCCACATAAAATATGTTCACGGTACAGTTCATACGTAATCCACTTGTTAAATCCACAGCACAACGGTACAGTTCATAAGTAATCCACTTGCTAAATCCACAGCACAATGGTACAGTTCATAAGTAATCCACTTGTCAAATCCACAGTACAATAGTACAGTTCATAAGTAATCCACTTGTTAAATCCACAGTACAACGGTAAAAGATACGGTACTTAAGTTCTTGAAAAATAGTAATCCAATAAATACTTCAGATGTTTGACAGGTAATCCATTTTCATACAGTTGCTGTAAAAAATATAAATTTAACTAAAAATGACCATAGGTAGTGACGACAAGAGAGGTCTAAGAGTGAGAGCGCTCTCTTATTAAATGTGCTGTTAGAAAGCGACAATATGAGTGTGTCATTAGAATTATGACGAGCACTCGACGTAGATGATCTTGAATATGTCAGCTACTTCGACTGACCATATATCAGCTGTCTTCAAACGATGACTTGAATGACTTGTTCTACATTTTCACCCACACCGGTTGTAAGATCAGGGTTGTCTAGTTTCACCCACACAGGTTGTCTCAGCATATCATGTTTGATCTCTTTTGCTTGGATGTTAAAGTGACTTTGAGCAATACTGTGTTCTTAAAGCTATCTCAACTGGTGTAAAAGTACAACCACACAAATCAGGCTTCCAGATATATGACACTTAGGACAGTAGTCAACTGGAAAATATGTCAAAGTTTAAAATACAGCTCAGACAGGAACAGTTCAAATTGTTCATTTCATCACAGATGAAAAAAATAGCGCGCTAATGGTAACTGTGTCATGGCAGGTCAACATGACATGTAGTAGTAGATCTAGATACCAAGTGTGTAGTCAAAAAAATTTATTAAATTCTGGATTAGTTGCAATTTATGTATTACTATTATTTACCATGATAGGCTTTCCTAGAACCATTACAAATCTTAACTTTTTACACCACAATAAATCTACCTGGAGTGTAGCAGCTAAAATAATGTCGCTCACAATCTTCTGGAGTTTTGGTTCTCATTCGAGTGCTGATTGTTGGCCTAAAAGAAAAATGTACTGATTTCATTTAAAATGGTATCACAATTATGGCCTCCTTCAGTCACAAAGCGACTATGGATTATCGCATATAAATATATAAATTCTTATAATAAAAATAACACTATAAACCAATTACCCAAACCATATTCACAGATTGCTTCCAACAAGCGTATTTCTTCTGTAGCAGTCCAACTTGGTTCATAAAGAGGAAACTCCAGTTTCTGAAAATCCAAATATATTTTTACTCTCATTTTTTTATGAATAATTTAATATTGAACACTTGCTAAGAAAAATCTATCAATGTAAAGCATAATAAAGAACATTAATCGATTTAAGAAATATAACATTCTAGAGCCCTTTTCAGTTGTAAAACGATTATGGACCATCTCAGAAGAAATTAGATGAATGCCTAGTCATTAGTTATAGTGAGAGCGATGTTGCCTACACAGCAGTTTCCCCTCTCCATGCAGCTATGTATAGAAGAACGCCAAGTGCCGATACAGTTTGCGATCAGTGGCTCTGCCAGGGTGTAGAACTGTGCAGCAAGCTGCCTAAGGGTCACCAGATCCTTATTTTTCCTGGGGGTTAACTCCTAAAGTCTGGGTATAGCTGCTCTGCAAGGCAGCAACAATTTAAATTCAGATGAAAGCCTTCTGAATGAATCTTACTGGTTTAGGCACCAGTTAGTTACGTCTCCTATTAGTGATAACAGATTTCCTAGACCAAATATCTGAGTCACACATGAAGGCCAAGAATCGAACAGAAACATATTTGGTGAATAAATTTAAAAGTCTTAAAAGTCTTAAAAGTTGATAGTCTTGGACTATTTACCACAACACAATAGGATGATCGTTTGAATGTTGCTTCAACTGGATACCCAATGAAAAACACTGGATACATATGTTCATATTCGGCTGACAATGTTCTGCAGCGCAGCGTATCCAGGGAGTTAGTAAAGGCAAGCCACATGCTCGACAATTTGTTCTAAAAGCATCATATGCATCTTCATCATACTCCATAGGAAGAGATCAATCTGTAAAACAAAAAAAAATATGTCACGTGTAATTTAGAATCTTTTAATGTATTATTTGCATAATACAATACAAAAAATAATTTGTCAGCCTTTCATCATTAAATAGGATGGGTTCCCTGAGTCAGACAGGAAAACCAATGACTAGGTAGAGTTAAAGTCATTGATTAATATGCATTACTAGAGGTCTAAATTCTAGATTTAAATCTAATAGTTTATTGAATTTTCTTTGTTACTGTTGTTAGTTTAAATGTTGTTAGTTTATTGAGTATGTCCTGTGCTCAGCTGTTGACAAGTTGTTTTAGAAACTATTAAAATAAGTTCTAGAGTCTCTACCCTAGATCTAAATCTAAAATAATCATAATCTATTGTTTGAGCCTAGCCGCCCTAGCTAGACCCGCAGAGGGCTGGTAGACTACAACTTTCAGTAGTAAAACTAAAGGAGCTTCAATTCATCTTCAATGGGCAATGTTGGACTAGTCCGTTTCGTTTCTTTGATTTAAAAGTAGAATCACAAATTGTGCCGCAAGTCCCTTTTTTTCGTTATATATCTTTGCATTTTTCAGTTCTCTTTTAAAATTAAACTGACATTATTATTCTATAAATTTAAGTGAGCCTGATAGAGAAACAAATTTTGCACAAAAATACAGGTAGTTGGGATCAAACCCGATAGAGGCTATAAAAAGAAAAGACCTGAAACTAGCGCGTGAAACTACGCAAATACAGTACTTTATTAGATGAGTATTTTACCCAAGATCTGTGTTGTTTTTTAGGACTAACTTATTTCAAGTACTCGTCATTTTCCGATACACAATTTCATACACAAAATAATTGTTGAAAAAAATTGTAGTGATTTTAAACTTTAAATGATTACTAAAAAAAGGTGTTATTCTAATCATTTTTGAATATTATTTTGTTATGAATGTCACTGTTTATTTTGTGTCTGTTCTAGTTTCTCAAATTTTTTTTTGAGTAAAGGGATCGTGTTTTCTTCTAATGGGTATACCTGATTTCTCCTTTGTATAATATTGGTCCTAAATAATTCTATGTTCATAAACGAAAAATCTTAGTGTTCGAACATTTAGTGAGGTTGTGACTGAGCGTCGCATGAGGTTTGCAGGACATGTTCTACGTCAAAATGAATTACGCACACCAAGAGTTGCGATAACATGGAAGCCAAAACGAGGAAAGCGCAAACAGGGACGTCCTCGTCTTACTTGGCGACACACCTTCATGGAGGACCTCAGAACAGTGGACACCAGGTGGGAGGAGGCTTCAGACATTGCCAGTGACAGATCTTTATGGAGACAGCTTGCCGCCCAATGCGCCGAACGGCTCGGGAGGACGTAAGTCTAAGTCTAAGTAAAGAAGCAAACGAAAAATCGCATGGCTGCATTATGATGAATGTACGTGTTATGGGGTGTATTGGGTATCTAGGAGGGGTAGCACCTCTAGTGGACAGGCAGTCTTACCCTCTTTTTGAAGGTAGCTTGGCTCACTCTCGGTCCCCACTCGGTACCCCACTCTCACCTGTGGCTCCCAGAAGCTGTAGCATGCGCAGCGGCCACACCCCGGAAACGGCTTTGACTGGCCGGCTAAACCAGGTAGAAGGTATCTGACGTGTTCATGGCACTCAGTACACTGAGGTTCTATCAAACCTAGCATGTGAAGTCTGGACTTGGCGGCCTGTGCGTAACGTCACAAAACTAGACTAATCGGACAGAATGGCAAGTACCAGCACAGTACTCAAGAGCAGGACAAGACACACAGAAAGTCTCTGGTCATCCACTGCACCCAAGCTTGTCCCCGGACGTCTTGACCAAATCTTGCTTCCGGAAAAGGACGGGCTTTAGGGTGACAGAGTGAGGTCGACGTGTTGCGCGAATCCTCCTCACTTTAATCCAAATTCCAGCGCAAGTCACTTGTCATCCTCCCCCCCAACACAACCAAATCAAGCAGTGAAGCGGTAGGTGTGGGCACACTGGAAGCCGTAGCTGCAACCCTGCACACAGGCGGCTCAGGCCATATGGTCGTTCATCAGTGACACAGAGCAGCAGTGGAGTCCGGAAGCCCCCTGAGTGGCTGAGCAGCCCTATTTAGGAGTGCACTGCTCACCTCCATAGCATGATGACAAGGCTAGAAAAGGTGCCCCAAAAATTGCCTGCTCAAAACTACCCTAGCCAGCCTACCGCAGTTGGAGGGAACCCTACTCAAGCGGTCGAAATTCAAAGAAAACGACGAGGATAGTTCCTCTTACCATAGGCGCATGGAATGTGCGCACACTACTTGACAACGACAACGACACATCTGATAGACCACAAAGACGAACTGCACTAGTAGCCAGGGAGCTCCACAGATACAACATAGTCATAGCAGCACTAAGTGAGACTCGGCTTGCAGATGAAGGTGAACTCTGCGAAAGAGGAGCTGGATATACTTTCTTCTGGAGCGGTAGAAGCACTGAAGTACGACGTGAATCTGGAGTCGGCTTTGCCATAAAAACATCAATAGTATCCAAACTAGTCGGGCCTCCCAAAGGAATTAGTGATAGGCTCATGACCCTAAAGCTGCCTTTACAAAACGGAAAGAAACATATTTCCATTGTTAGCTGTTACGCACCCACCATGACCAACCCAGAAGATGTCATAGCAAAGTTTTACGAAGAACTAAACTCCAACTTGCTTGATATTCCAAAAACAGAAAAGCTACTCATTCTCGGTGACTTCAACGCAAGAGTCGGCTCTGACCATTACATCTGGAAAGGAGTCTTAGGCAAATTTGGGATAGGTCAATGCAACAGCAACGGATTATTACTACTCCAGACCTGTGCTGAACACAAGCTGCTCATATCGAACACAATATTCAGTCTTCCAATGAGAAAGCAAACTTCCTGGATGCATCCCCGCTCAAGACACTGGCACCTCATAGATTACGTCATCACCAGACAATCTGACCGTCAGGACATTCGTGTCACCAAATCTTGCTGTGGTGCAGAGTGTGGAACAGACCACCGCCTCATTATCACAAAACTAAACATTCGTATCCAACCAAAGAGACGTCCGCAAAAATCAAAACCCCTAAAAAGGCTAAACACGGCCAGCTTAGCAGATGACAAAACTGAAAAGTCGCTTGCAGATGCGATAGAGAACTGCCTCAAGTCCACCGTTCTAACTGAATCAAATGTAGATAAAAGCTGGGAATGCTTCAAAGAAGCTATCTATAGCACAGCATTAAACATACTCGGTCCTATGGCGAGAAAGCATCAGGACTGGTTTGATGAAAACAGTACTGAGATCAGAAAACTATTAGACGAAAATCACAAGCTCCATAAACTGTATCTGAACAACCCAAACTCCCAGTCCACTAAAGATGCATTCACTAACATCCGCAAAAATGTGCAAAAACAGTTACGTCAAATGCAAGAAAGTGGAAACAATACAGAAATTTGCTGACAAGCACGATATGAAGAACTTCTACCATGCCATAAACGAAATCTACGGACCCACAAAGTCAGACTCATCCCCTCTATTAAATGCTGATGGGACAATCCTATTGACAGATAAGGAAGAAATCCTAAAACGCTGGGCAGAGCACTTCGAAAAGGTTCTCAATGCACCTTCCATCATAAATGAAGCGGCCATAGACAGGCTACAGAACGTACCAATAAATGAAAAAAATAGATGACCCCCCACGCTAAAGGAAACCGATCTTGCCATTCAACTACCATGGTGAGACTATTTCATGATGGCATGAAGGCTCGCGTCCAAGAAAGTGGAGAACCATCAGAGCCCTTCGAAGTATCAAACGGGGTAAAACAAGGCTGTGTCCTAGCACCTACACTGTTCAGTATATTGTTCTCCGCTATGCTGACAGATGCATTCACAAATAGAGAAAACAAAGGGATAAATATATCATACAGATTTGATGGTGGCCTATTTAACCCGAGGCGGCTAAAAGCAAAATCAAAAACAAATGCAGCAGTAATCAGAGACTTGCTATTTGCTGATGACTGTGCCCTAAATGCCTGCTCTGAAAACGATCTGCAGAGCATCGTAAGTGACTTCTTAAGAGCATGCTCAGACTTTGGCCTTACCATCAATACGAACAAGACTGAAGTCTTACATCTACCTGCTCCTGGGAAAGCCTACTCGGATCCAAGCATTACTATAAATGGTCAGGATATAAACGCAGTGGACAAATTCACATATCTTGGCAGCACACCCTCCAGAAATGGAAATATCGATAGTGAAATCGACCTGCGTATCACCAATCAAGTGCATCCTATGGCAGACTGTCTACAAATGTCTGGAACAGACGTGGTATCACCACAAACACCAAGCTAGAGCCGTCATCCTCCCTACATTGCTCTATGCCTCAGAAACATGGACAGTGTACAGTAAACATGCAAAGAAACTAAACCACTTCCACATGACATGTCTGAGAAAAATACTAAATGTCAAATGGCAAGACAAAATACCAGATACAGAAGTCCTTCGAAGAGCGTGTCTGCAAAGCATCCACACAATCCTGATGCAGTCCCAGCTGCGATGGGCAGGTCACGTCTACAGAATGGAAGACCACCGCATCCCAAAACGACTCTTGTATGGCCAACTAAGCAAAGGAAAGCGCTCGCAAGGTGGGCAAAGAAAGCGCTTCAGGGACACCCTCAAAGCTTCTCTGAAGGCGTTCAGCATAGACCCTGGCACCTAGGAGACAGAGGCACATGACAGAGCATCATGGCGACGCGCTGTGAAAACTGGCGCACAGGTTGCTGAGGAAAAAAGAACAACGCAGGCAGAAGAAAAACGCCAGAAGAGAAAAGCAAGACAAACGACACTAGCTCCAGCTGGAATAACCTGCCCAGTGTGCGGCCGAACATTCCGGGCTCACATAGGTCTCACCAGCCACATGAGGAGGCATAAAACTCCAGTGCAAAGCCCTCAAACCCACTGGATGACAAAGTGGTCATCATCGAACCACGATGGATGAACTATATATACGTGTTAGTTCAATATATTTTATATTACTAGGTAACTATAAATAACTGTATAAATGGACGTAAGTTTCTTTTTTTTTCTGTTAGACAAAATTTTTGTTTATATCCTAATTCTAAAAAGGAATAATAATAGAATTATACAGTAAAATAATCACTAAGTATTTTTTTTTATATTTTTAATAGTTTTGAAAGTCTAAATGTTAAGATTACAAAGAGTTAGTGTTTTTGCAAATTTACAAAATGTACACTACATGTCAGTCCATCACTTCTAATTGTTTAGAAAATGAGTGAATTTAAGAAGTTACAAACTTCAAACAACTAATATATTGCCTCTTCCATAAAACTTTGAATTAAAAAAAAATGTATCCAATGCTCGAGATCCTGCTTGTATACTTAGGCCCTATATGAATCGATCCGGTATCAATGTATTAAGTAGCAATAACCCCGAAAAAAACAAGGTTACAAAAGAATTTTTGTGTGAAAACACAAACTCAAAATCGGCCCCCGAAGTAAAATGTTTTACATAATTCGGATGTTCCTTCAGAGTTGAAGATAGCTTACTTCCTAGTCCAAACCTCCCGCAGGACGACGGGGGATAGGAGCAGGCAGGGTTTGATCCTTCGACCGTTGATAAATCCGAACGACAGTCCAGTGCGCAAACCGCACGACCAGTGGTCCACCCAGACAGGCTTCAATATTTTCAGAAAGAACATCCGAATGAAATTATATCAAAGACAAATGAGAGATAAGAATGGAGAAAGAAGGTTCACAGATCTTGTGTAGTGCCCCAACGGTCCCGCAGATCAAAGGATAGGTGAAAGTGAATGTAAAGTTAGATGTGAACCTGGCCTAACTAGTTCCCCTTTAAGACCTTGTGGTCTGTAGGTCAGATGATGTAAAGTTCATCTGTTTTTTTGTGGCCTACGGTTAACGATGGTGTCATGTAGCCAGCACAACGACCAACCGCCTTTACTTTTCCCCAACTAATGTCAGGTACCAATTAGAGCTGGGTAGACTCAGAAGTTGAAAATCCCAGTCTTCACCAGGATTCGATCCCGGGACTCTCGGTTCGGAATAAATTATGTAATTGTATTGAAAAGGCTCAATCTCATTTTCTTTTTTTTTTTTTTCAAGAAATTACACTTCATTTAATATCTACTAATTTGTAGTCATTTTCAAAAAAATAAAAATAAAACATGAGTGGTCAAGAAATTACAATTCATTTAATATCCACTAGTTGACAACGCCTTCAATTGTAGTCAAACTGAATTTAAGTTATCTTATCTTGTAGACATTTTCCAAAAAAAATTAAACGAAACAAAGGGAAATCTGTAGTGTGATTGTATCCAATTAGTTTATGTTTCCTTTTAAGCACTTGGCATTGTCATTGTCACTTTATGGTTAAAGGGGACATAATGTATTGCTCTTGGTGGTAGTACGAAGAGGAAAAAGTGACTGATTTCATCCTAAGCCTCCATTCTGTCTCGTCAAATAGTATTTTAGACATATAATAATATTTAATTTTACACAACAGAACAATATCTTTTCTATAAAGTAATACAGAGAGAAAGGACTTCCTTGATAAGTGGCCTCAGTATTTTTGCTTTAACAGTAACAATCTTCTACATAAATGAGTTTATTAACAAAGCTGCACAGCAACATTAACAATCTTTCCTGAAATTGACTTTGTAGCAATGCTATGTTCCCAGGTAGTAGCAAGTAATTAGGCAAGGCAAGCTAATATAGGTTTTATACAGCTGCCTTGTATATTTAAAAAGACTGATCAGGGAACAGGTTAATCCCTCTCACGACAATTTTTAAAGGTCTCCTTGAGATGTAAGAGGGCTACTCTAGCATCATCAAGGTGGCCCTTGGGTCTGTTAGAATCGTTCTGGGATAGTTAACCAAGCAAAGGTGCTGCTGTATCACAATTGTTCAGGGTTCTGTTAGGGTCATGTGTAAATTATTTCAGGATAGGGGTGTCGATTAAGGATTCTTTTTTCTCTCATTACGAGGGGTTTAAAAATAGTTAATTTGTCTTAAACTATTACATTATTCATAAAAGATTCTTGACTTTCAATTGTCTGCCCTTGTCTATATTCTTTAGGATTATTGGTTTTGGTTATTTTTGTTTCTAGTCTCTTCGCAGGCTCCATTCAGTTGTGTCTTGTTTTCTTGTTCCTTTGTTTCCCAGTATGTCTAGCATGAGGCTGCCGCTAAGATATAGACATTGTCATAGAGTTCTTGTTACGTTTCCACGGGCTTGCCGTGTTCTGTGAGTGTTGTACAGACACACTTGTTGTTGACTTGTGACGTGCTCTCCGCTCATGTGATCAAAGAGGACGTAACCGCGAGGGAGAAATAATTCTTCAAAAGTGTTGACTTCGCTTTAAAAGACAGTTTCTTTGTAGTTTTCCATAGATAAATAAAGTTCAATTTGATTCCTATCCCACATCTCTCAGCCCAAACTCTCTTTAACCCAGGTACATACACACTCTCACACACTCGCATAACCACTTAAACTAAATGACATAATACAAATAGAGTAACTTTACAGATTGATTACAGTTTACAGTATTTAGATTTTTATCTCTGAGGTCTGACAATTTAGTCAAGGGCAATAAATTATACAATAATTACAATTTCTATCTAACCAGTATAATTATCAATTCTATGTTCAATTATTTTTCTAAATATTAACTCTAGATTATAAGGATTTAAAGATACATTGTTATTAACAACTTTAATTCTACTGTGCCACACAAGACTTCTGTATTCACTCACTATTATTAGATTAAATTTATGAATCATCTTACTTTTGATTTTAGGCAATTTATTTAAAACAATAGCTAGGTTAAGGTTAACATTGGTGTTACAGTTTGCCTCTAGTAGGACTTTCATAGTGCATCTAACATTATCAAATATTTTACATTTTAAAAACATATGGCTTTCATTGTTACCATTATCTGTGTGACATAAAACACATGTGTGTACATTTCTTTTCTTACTTCCTACAGGGGTCATCCCAAAGATTAGTCTGTATGTTATTTCTCTGGCTTTGGGTGTAATGTGTTTGCTGTGTAGATTTATAAAAGTGTCTCTGAAATCTATTACACCTAACTCTCTACTCCATTTGATCCTATTGAATAATCTTTCTTGTAACTGTTTCTTAAGTGTTGTATATGTGTCTTTTAATTGACTGTGTATTAGATGTTCATTGCCGGGGAGTATTCTTGATATGGATCTGTAAAATGGATGTGTGTTTGTACCAAAGTGGTGTGGGGTGTCATTTTTTATTGGAATTATTTTATTTAACCTTAAGCCGTAGTAGTATATTGTTAATGGAAAATTGTTTGGGTTCTTGGCTACTTGTCCTATGTATTTTAATCTTAGTGCTTGTATTTTGGTTCTGATGTCCTGTAAGTTTATCCCCCCATCCTCTTTGTTTTGTATAAGTGTTGTGTGTTTAATGTTCCTGATAGTGCTTTTAAATATAAAATTCCTAATGATTGTGTTTATGCTTGGTATAAAAGTTGGTGGAGGTTCTGTGATGTTTGCTAAATAAACTATCTTCGGGATGACCAGGTTGTTTACTAGTATTGCTCTACCAAATATAGTAGTTGCTGTATAATGAAATCTTTTAAGTGTGTTTTTGGTTTTGTTTAAAATATTTTCCCACTGCTGTGTGTGGTAATATGTTGGGTTGCTTGTCCACGTGATGCCGCATATTTTAATTGCCTTCTCTATTTTAAGGTTAAAGGGGATGTTTAAGGGGATTTCCCACCTGCCCAATCCCATAATACAAGATTTATTTATGTTGATTTTTGACCCGCTTGCCCTCCCAAATTGAATAAACTTATCTATGATTGCGGCTATGTCTTTTTCTGAGGAGGGAAAAAGGGTGGTGTCATCAGCGTATGCTTTAACTTTAACTACGGGTGTGGGGCCTGGGATTTTTATCCCCGTGATTCCACTATCTAGCCTGATGGTTTCTAAAAGGGGTTCTAGACAAAGGGTGTATAAAAAGGGAGAAAGGGGACACCCTTGTCTAACAGATCTTCTAATAGGGATACTGCCACTAAGGGTTTGGTTTATTATGAGTTTGCTTGTGGCATCAGTGTAAACTAGCTTTATGTATTTCTTCATTCTTCCATCTATCTTCGTCTTGTCTAGTATTTTGAAAAGGTAATCATGGTCTATTCTGTCAAAGGCTTTTTCCTGGTCAATAGAAAAGAGGGCTGCTTTCAAGTCTTTGTCTTTACAGAAATATATAATGTCTCTTAAAAATGGTTAAGTTCGTCGATGTTTTTGTCTGGGTTGCTACAGTATTGGTCCTGTCCTATTAAGTGTGGTATGATGGGTTTTAGTCTTAAAAAATCATTTTCGTCAGGAGTTTGTAGTCGGTGTTTAGAAGTGAGATCGGTCGAAAGTCGCTAGGTGAGGTGTTGTTTTCTTGTTTTTTTGGTAGAAGTGTGATGTATGCTAAGTTGAAATCTCTAGGTAACTGTTCTGTCACTAACATGTCGCTGTATAGATTTAATAGTAGGGGTCCTATTTGGGGAAAAAAGGCTTTGTAAAATTCAAACGTCAGACCGTCTGGGCCAGGGGATTTGTTGTTTTGTGTTGTATCTAAAGCAGCCTTCAGTTCGTCTAGCGTAAAGGGAGCGTCTGTCTCTATCTGTTCTGTAATTGGTATTTCTTTGCAGTTCTGTAAAAATAATTTGTGTGCGTTGTCGTCCGTCTGTTCCTTGTCATACAAATTAGTAAAGTGTTTCGTAAATGTGTCTGTTATTTTGTCCAGGTCGTGTATAGTTTCTCCTTTACTATCAACAATGTTGTCAATAGTTCTGTCAATTTGAATGTTTTGTTCTGCTGATAAAAAAAGTTTGTTAGGCCCTTCGGTTATTTTTTTACTTTTGCACCTCAATTCCGCTCCTTTGTATTGATAGTTAAATAGTTCTTCTAGTTGTGTTAGTATATGTGTTTTGGCTGCTTCGTCTTCTTTGTGTGTTAGTAAACTTTTAAGTCTTTCCTCTTCTTTTTTCCTTTTTGAGTTAACTAGTGTGGCCAGTATTTGGCTTTGCTGCTTATTGGAGCTTTTAATTAGCGTTTATATTTGTGTCACTTTGAAATGGGGTGTGTTTGAGTCATGTATTATATTTTTGAGGAGGTTTGCGATTGTTTTTAAATAGAGCGGGTCATTTAGGAGGTCGTTGTTAAATTTCCAGATCGGTGTTTTTTGTTTTTTCTTTTTTAGTTTTGGGTTCAGCAGTTCCACTAAGACTCCTTTGTGGTCTGTATATTGTAACGTCTCTACGAGATGTGTTACACTTTTTGTTTCGCACGCCCTTGGCACATACACTCTATCTATCCGTGTTTCTATTTGGTGTGCCTTGTCCCTGAACGTGGTGACCCGGCCCGTGACCTCTACTTCTCTATAGGCATCTACTAACCGGAAAGCCTTGATGACTCCCCCCAAATAGTCATGCGTTTTAATTGTTACACGAGGAGCAGGACCCTCTGTGTTTGTGTTTTGCTTGTCTAATTGGGAATCAATGTAATTTAAATCACCCCCTACTATCAAATTTTCTCCTGCGTACTGAGTGTGTAGAATGTCACTTAGCATTCCAAAAAACTCGTGTTTCTCTTTTTTTTGAGCGGGTGCATAAATGTTGACTAACGTGTATGTGTGTTTTTGTGAGCTTGTCCTAATTATTACTATCCTTCCGCTATTGTCTTGATATGAGTGTGTGATTGAAAACCTATTGGATGTTTGTAAAATGGCTGTCCCTCGTGGCTTTCTACCTAAACTAAAATAACCCTCCCGGAGGCCCATAAGAGAGACTGCTTTTTTGGCCTTGTACTCTAACTGTGTGTTGGTCTCTTGCAGAAAGATAAAGTCTGGCTTGTATTTCCTTGTGAGGTGTGCTATGTATGTGTGTTTATTGTTAAGCCCTCTGATGTTGAGTGTCAAAATTTTGATGTCTGCCATGAGTGTGTGAGATTGGTTTGCGTGTTTGTTATTCTATTGTATGTGTATGCGTTTTATCTTTAAGAGTTGCTTTGTTGTTTATGTGTTTGAATGTGTGTTAGGGTCCGCGCCCTCATCTATGACTAGCACTGACGGGGAGTCTGGAAAGTTCAGCTCGAGCTTGAACTGTTCTTCCTCTCTTTTCTCCTCCTCTACCCGGGGATCCTCGTTTAGATCCTCTGATGAGGAAGAGAGAGAGAGGGCCCTCTTTCTTGTTATTTTGGTTGGGGTGGTGGGTGCTGAACTTGCCCCTCCGGATGTTTTAATTTTTTTACTTTGCTTAGATTTGTTTTCAGGGATGTTAGGTGGGGGGAGACCACTTGGAGTAGCTCCCATAGCTTCTATTTGTTTTTTTCCCCTCCTTTGCTGCTTTCAACCATTGTGAAGCCATCTTTTTTTTGCTGTTGATCAATCTCGGATTGCTTTTTCTCTCCCTCCCCTTTAAGGGCCATGGCATAGGAGATTTTCCCTCCTACCTCCTTTGCACCTTCTGTGGGGTTTTGGTCCCGTCTGGGGTTCGCCCTATTTGGACACTGGTTTGACCAGTGCTGGTCCTGTCCGCAATGCCAGCACTGTTGTCTACGTCCCGGGATGGTCACGAGGACCTTGTAGGTCCTCGGATCGTCCTCGTATCGTAATTGAATATAATGGGGGAGTTCAGTCTGTTTGCGGAGTTTGATCCAAGCCGCCCACTTATCTGAGTTGCCTAGCTTGATTGGCTCTATCTTGGAGCCTTCTTCTGCAAAGGCTCCAAAGATTTCTCCTATCTTTGATTTGTTTATGGTTGGTGCTACCCAGTGAAGGGTAACCCTGATTTTTTCGTCTTCTAAGGTACAGACATCTACCTTGAAGTCCTTATCATTCCCGAATGATTTCCCTAGTATACGGGTTCTCACTCGGGCGGATGTTGGGACCAGGAACCAGACAAAGGGGTTCTCGAAGCGATAGAGAGAACTCACTTCGTCCGGTGTTAGTTTCAGGCACTCTATTAGGCTCGCCATAGTGGCCTTAACAGCCCCTTGGCCTGACAGCTTTAGAAGCAAGGTACCTGGGGAGTGGACAAGTCCACCATCCAGGTCCTTTTTTTCAATAAAAAATGTCTTAACTGACATTTTTACAAGGGTTTATCACAAGTACAGAGACAGAAAAGAGACGATAACTACACTACAAGCTACACAATACTTTACTACACAACCCTCGCGCCGTCCACTCTAAACAGTAACACACAAAAATCCACAGAATCACAAAATAAACCACAGAAACACAAATAATCCACAGAATTAATCCTCAAGTGTTAGCTACTTAATCAATCTCTTATTCGAAACCTCAATAAAAAACAAAATATTTCCGCTATAAAAAACGTTCACGAAAATAAAATTTATAAGATTACTATTTGCTTTAAATTAGGTCTAACTTATAATGCATACTAATTAGCTTTTTCTTTTAAAAAAAAACTGCATGCATAACTGATTTTAAAAATTAGAATTTTCGCTTTCAGGAAAAAAAAGAGTAGCCGTTGCATTAGAACTTTGAATGGTCTAAAATATTGTGATGTCGGATTTTCAATATCTTTTCTAGTTTACGAGATCTAAACGGGACGGTTGGACAGACGGACAGGCGGAAAGACGGACAGACGGATAGACGGACAGACATTTCACACAAAACTAGTAGCGTCTTTTCCCCTTTCGGGGGCCGTTAAAAATTAATTGAAAGATTATTGTGATATACATATATTTTTGTGACGGTACGTACCGGTATTAAGTACCGGCACTTTTTTTCAATGTCGGGAAAAAATATTACTTTTCTCTTCTTTAAGCCGTCATGCAGTATTATTAACAACACCTATATAAAGAAAACATTAATAAACTGGAACACACACAAAATAGAGCAGTGAGACTCATAACAAACGAATATTTACATTTGACTAGAGTAACACCTTTAGTAAAATCACTAAATCTAGAAAGCCATCAGGACAGAAGACTTAAAAGAAAAGTAGCGATTATACATAAAACACTGAACCATAATCTTTAAATACAAAAAACAAAATTTAATAAAATTCTCGAAAATACACAAAGATAAAGTCACACTCCTCGTCCCATATGCTAGGACAAATTTGTACAAACACTCCATCTTCCTTAAAGCTATTAGAGCATGGAATGGGTTGTCTTTGCTATCCTTGAAATCCAGTGTCTTGGCAGAATTTAATTCATTGCTTAATATGCATGACTGAATGCATGACGTGTAGGGCGTATTCATCTTCTTTTTTGTAGTAACGTCTGTATTAGAAAAGATAAGTCAAGGAATAGGCTAAAACATCTTAAGATGTTAACTAGCCCATGCAAAGGTGAAGTCAAAATGAAAGCAAAAATATACCAGCCATTGCTGGTCTGTTCGTAACGCGCATCTATAATGGTAGTTGTTTGCTAATTGCTGACTGTGAACCTAGATCTTAATCAACAGTTAGGGCTTAAACCTGACGTCAGATCTAGGGTTATAGACTTAAGTTATATAAAAAATAGAGATATATTCAGGTTTAGACCTAAAATTGTCGTCTAGACTAAGGTTTTAGACTTAAGTTTAGAAAAACAATAGAGTTTAGGCTTAGACTTTAGGCTATACTTAGACTTCACGTTAGTTGTAGAAAAACAATTGAATAGGCGGGTGGGGAGCACAGGTGTCGAACTACTACAAATGTCAATGGACAATAAAAAAAAAAACTACTTGCCCCAGATTTGTGTCTAGTTAAGAATTGACGAATACAGCTTTTTCTAAATTAAATTCTAAAACATTATAATCATGACTTCAAGCTTAGGCAGAAACTTAATTAAGCCTTAATCTAACTATAGGGCAAGTAGTTTTTTTGTGCTAGGTTTAGGCTTTTAGACTTAGGCTTAGACTTGACATTATGTCTAGTAAAACAATTTAGTTAGGTTAAGGCTTAGTTAGGTTTAGCCCAAGGCTTGGCGTCATGACTTTACGGTTTTAGAATTAAGTTTATAAAAACAATATAGTTTGGTTTACAAAAATTGGTTTAGGGTTAGGGAGGTAGTGGTTAGGGTAAATAGAGTTTATTTCAATAAAACGGGTTTAGGATACGTGTTAGGGTAGTAGCCTATCACTTTTACTCCTTTTGACTTTTTTGGTTATTTTTTTAGTTATAAAAAAAATATAATTATTTTATTAATTGTAATCTTGTATATGTCCTCTTTTTAAATGTAGCAAAATTACAATAAATATAGATATATCTTTTTAATGCTATTGAGAAGCGGAAATGACGTCAGGGATATTCATGATTTTTTCATACATTTAGTAACATTAAAAATGTTTTCATTAATTTTTTTTATTTTGGTTACTGTTTTGGGTTATTTTTGTTTGAAAGGTAGGTTTCGATTTATATCTAGAATCGAATGTGTATTATACATATAGATACGCAAAGATCAAAATCTATGTATCTATTAATGGTTATATTTACATAGTCTTTTTGTTATGCTCTAGACTAGCTCGAAATTTAGATCTCTAATGATCTAGATCTATATAAACTTAAATCTATTCTAGACTTCTAGATATAGTGATGGGCAAAAATTAACGTGCAAAGTCTGTTTACATGAAAAATATACACTAAAAACTTGCATTAGGCTATTAAATGTTTTTTTTTAATCGGCTTATTACCAAAAGATAAAAAATAGGATTGTAAATTTATTTTTAATCTAATTGAACATTGCTACTCTATTACAGTAAATCAGATCTGCATAATCAATTGATGGTTAATATATATTCAATCTGTTAAAAAAGAAGAGTAAAAAAATAAACAAATGCTGTGCTTGTTTAACTTAATCTATTGTTTTTCTATGTTAACCTAAAATGATATTTTTTTTTACTTCTTGAGGTAGACGTACAAAAAATAATTCTAAATAACAATGACTGGTCAGTAAATATCTTTCGCAATAATAGAAACCTACAAGAACGACAGATTCAGTTTTATTACTTTGTGAGGCGTCATTTTGTCTAGCGTTTAATAGGTGTTACCTCGAGAAATACAGCTCATACAGGTAAAAAAAGAAGAACGAGGGAGTTAAGTTTAAGGACGGCTATAAAATAGATCGCCATCATGTCAATTAAACATCTGGTTCAGAAGAATAGTAAACACTTATAAAGACGTTGTGCGAATATGGTATGGTCACATGAGAAAGTAAAAATGATGCCTAACTAAGGGTCCATTTACATCTAACCTGGTGCAAGTGTTGTCAAGTCAAAAGCTTCTTTTTTTACAAGCAAAATGTTCCTATGCATTGGAAAGTAAAAAAGAAATCATATTAATCGCACATTTTAAACGAGTTATCTATACAATGGCCCCATTTTGTCTAAGCTTTTTTTTCAAGTGTCATGTACTATTAGATCTAGAAATTTTAAATTAGCATAGAATAGCCTTTATGCATAGTCCATACAAGCGCGAGGAAAAAAAAACAAACACACATATATTTGTCGTTATAGTAGTGAAATTTGAGCTACTGTTAGAAGAATAGAGAAAATACAAAAATGATTATTTGATTAATTGAAATTAAATGTTATTAACTAAAAATTAAAATCATAGTTTAATAAATTTTGTTTAGTTACAAAATAAAAATTTTAATTAACATTTCTAAAAAAAAAATGCTACCGCATTTAAAACGCAAATTCCTTTTTTTTTTTGTCATATAATTTCAAACAACTTTTTTATTTTTTAAATTGATGCAGTTAAAAACTTTTTGTTAGTCTGCATTTTAAAATGGTAAAGTAAGATGCTGGTAGAAGTTATGGGGGACAATATCTGAACTTAGAATTAGCATAATTTAAAAATTTTGTTAATCAATTTTGGCAAAAGTTTTTATGTAATATTATGAATGTTTTTTTTTTCCAATTTTTTCTGAGTCACGTGGTGGTATTTAATTTCTGTTTATAGAGTGAATCTTATAAGCGTGTTAGGCATGGGCGTAGCCAGGAGGAGGGGGTTTGGGTGCTCTACCCCCCCCCCCCCCCGAAATAAAATCTCCCGCACAAGGGGGGGGGGAATGGAATTAGGAATTAAGTGACTAATTTTTGCTTTCATTTTGTTTATTTTAGGTGAGATTTTAATACTAAATCATCACTTATCACAGCACAACCGAGGGGGTTTTGATTTAAAAACCCTCTACCTGGGGGTTTTGAGAGTTAAAAAAACCCTATCAGGGTTTTAAGATACAAATCCCTCTACCAGGGAGATTTGAGTTAAAAAACCCCTACCAGGGGCTTTGAGCTTAAAACCCCCTACAGCATGGGGTTTTGAGTTGTAAACTACCTACCAGAGGTTTTTGCAGTTAAATCCCCCTCTTCTATAAAACAAAACAAAAAAATGCAAACAACAATCCCCTAATTCCAACAGCACAGTTAAGGAAGATTTGATTTTAAAACCCCCTCCAAAATTTACGATAAACCCCCTCTTCAATATAAAAAAAGTAAATTACACACTCAAAATTCTATGAGCGTAGCCAAAAGGGGTTTTGAGTTTAACCCCCCCCCCCTCCAGTTGGGGTTTGTAGCTAAAAAGTACCTCTTTAATTTAAAAAAAAAACAAATTACACACTATAAAATCTATGAGCGTAGCCAAATGGGGTTTAAGTTTAAATCCCCCTCCTCCAGATGGCTTTTTCTTTAAAGTTTAAAACCCCTTCAGATGGTTTTGAGTTTAAAATTCCCATACAGAGCGTTTAGAATTGAAAACCTCTCTCTTCAATATTATTTTAAAGCAAATTACAGTCACCAAATTCTATGATCGTAGCTAAATGGGGTTTTGAATTAAAAAAAAAACAAGAAAACTCCAGAGATTTTTTAGTTAAAAACCCTTCAACAGATAATTTGACGAAAAAACTTTCCTTTTTCTATATAGAATCTAAAGCGCAATACAGGCATGTAATTCCAAGAGCGTAGTCAAGAAAGCTTACAAATTTCTACAAGTGGCTTGGGCTCCATTAATAAAGTGTGAATAGTCTTCTGCCGAAATTGAAAAAACACTAAATGTAGCTCAACAAAGATGGCTAAGACAGATTTTAGGAGTCAGTTATAGAAATAGGGTCTAAATTAAAGAAATCATATGCCGAACTGGGAGTCGAATCCTTAGTAAGGTTGTGACAGAGCGTCGCATGAGGTTTTGCGGGACATGTTCACCAACAAAATGAATTACGCAAAATAAGAGTTGCGGAAACATCTTGCCGGAAAATGCGTCGAACGTCGCGAGAGGGTCTAAGTCAGTAAGAATAGCACATTAGGTTTTTGAAATAAAACTTTTTAATAGCAAGATAATGCACTGTAGATACCTCGGAATATGCATTTTGTTGGCTTTAAATACCAGAAATAGTGCTCGGCGGCGGGGCATTGCCCCGCGCTGGGGGAGCACTGCGAGCTCCCCCAGACCCCCTTGCTAGCAAAAGAGGGGAGTCTACAATAAACAATAAACTTCTTCCGAAACGGTCAGAATGTAATAAAGATTAATTATGTACACACACACACACAAACACACACACATATATATATATATATATATATATATATATATATATATATATATATATATATATATATATATATATATATTGTTACTAGGGGTACACCGGATAGTCGCTCCGGCTCCGGCCTTTTTTACTATCCGGTGCTATTCGGCTCCGGTCGGATATCACTACCGGATAGTAAACCGGATAGTAAAAAATACACCTATTTAATATGCATAAAGTGGACCTCGTTCCATTAATGTCTGTTGTAGAATGTATTCATGTTTATATTAAAACAAAATAATGTGCTTAAAAATAGAGCCATTATGAATATGCATCAAACATCGTTTAGTATAAAGACAAGGCGTGTTAATAACTTAATAGAAATAGAAATGAAACTTTACATCATAAATGCGCTTTACATACAGAGCAGCAATGGCTGACACTTTTTTCAATTTGTCTTGACCTTTGAGTATTTTAGTTAACATGTTAAAAAGCTACATTCCTTGACTACGTCATGCTGACCAGACGTCTGTCTAGCTGTGCGGGTATATCTCCAGAGGTAGAGATGAACAACTCCCACCCCTTTTATTTGTTTAGTCCATCACATTGAGTTCATTGATTGACAGGTGACCACAAGTCAGATACGATGGACGTAAGCACTCTCTAGAGATCACACGAGCTTTTTTTATAGGCAGTTGACCACAAGTTAAATACGACGGACGTAGGGTTAATGTCAGCGTATTGACACTCTCTAGAGGTCACACCTTTCGAGGGAACTGAGTTTGTTTATTTAGTAGTTAATCTTTATTACGGGGGCTGGACTACCATAACCACACCTCTAAGGTAACCAGGTATAATTCCAGATGAACAACTCCCTCCCCCTTTTTTTTGTTTAGTCCATCACATTGAGTTCATTGATTGACAGGTGACCACAAGTCAGATACGATGGACGTAAGCATTCTCTAGAGATCACACGAGGGAACTATGTTTGTTTACTTAGTAGTTAATCCTAATTGGGGGTGGGGGTGGGGGCTGGACTTCAAGCCAAACATCTACACGGGTATCCGGACAAAGAGTTTGCTTATTTGGAGAAAAATCTTAATCACGTGGTTGGGCTAGAGGCCACACCTTTTCAAGTGTGCCGAGTTACTTGAACATAAATCTCAATTAGTAAGCTGGACTAAAGATCACACGCACCTAAACGAGTGACCTTTAGCTACACAGAACACAAACCGCGAGATTATATAGCCCAGTAAGCCAGTAACTAATTATTTTGTAGAAGACACGACCAGTGCTATCTTTAAATGGAGAGCTAAACACCCCCTACTTTTTATTTTATTTCTTTGGTCCTTGAGACCCAATTTATTGATAGACATTAACCATTTTTAAACCAGAATGAAAAAACACAACGTGCTAACAAAGGATATTACACTGTCAATAAATATTATGGTTAAATAATTTTTCTAACGTGTTAACTTGAATATTACTCCTGCAGTTTAGTGTCTTGATTTGATAACGATATTCTTAATAATTTGTAACAGTCAATTAACTCTTTGTTATTACTAATTTTATTTTTACTTAAGATGCGTACTTAGCCACTGTGTATCAGGCTAGGACGACTTTTACACACCTGACATCCATAGGCTTACTATCGTTCTCTTTTGTATCAGTTACTGAAACCATGAATAAAATAATTAATAAGTAATAATTAAGGAAGATGTTTCTAACATACGTTCTTTGCATTTAATGTTTCTTACGTACGTTCTTTGCACAATAAATAAAACAAAGATGTGCAACCCTTGACCTCTAGCTAGTGAACGGGTATAATTTATCTATATGCTTGACTGACCATGCCAATGTGTTATCTTTTTTGACTGACACCCAACTCAAATGCGTGCGTATGCTCAAGGAAAAAACAATGCTTGATGGTTAACACAAACAACTATACATACTACACTATACACACTACACTAGGACTACATGTCTAGGCTCACTAGGTATATCTGACCAGGTTGTTGGTCTGAAATTCATGAACACATACATCCGACCACTATACAAGGCAGATTGCACTTTACTTATGAGATATACATTAGTAACTAGTTAAATACATACTAACATTATTTACATTGACCTTCCTACACACATCCTTTACAGTTGGTGACATCGTACATACACAGAGACACACTCATGCTATACAGCTTTTTAGATTTTTTTTTACTGTTAAGCTTGAATAAATCAATCAGTAACAGAGTTTAAAACAATAAGGTATATAAAAATAAAAAAAAATAAAAACTACCAATATAGGTATGTTATTTAACAGTTTCGTAAAATGTTCAGCAACACAAGCTATTAACAAGACACTTAGGTATCCGGCTCCGGCCCCGGCCGAATATCAAATTTTACTATCCGGATATCAAAAAGTACTATCCGGTGCACCCCTAATTGTTACGAATCTCACAATCCAGGCTCTCTGCAAACTGCACCATACACCACCAACTTAAAGAACTTGACAACTCAGGGCTCCAAAGTAACTTAACACTTTAATAGTTGAAGAAATAACAGCCAATACTGTACAATTGGCAGCACGTAACACAAGACTGTACAAATATCTCTCCGATAACACCGTACCGCCGTATCAACTCTTGCACTGGCCTCTCCGTCTCGTTCCAGGCTTGCACTGGGTTCAACAGTTCAGGACTGACTTCACACACTAGGCTCGTTGTGTCGGACTCGATCACAGACCATGATCAAGACGCCGTTCGTCTCAACTGTAATTGATAGTACTCCGCACTGAACCGTCGTAATGCTCCGTACAGAACCACACCGCTGAACTGTGCTGTAGTCGACCGGACTGTAGTGAACCGGGCTCTGAACCCCTGCCGTGAACCGTCTTGACTGCGACACCTCCGCTCTTATATAGGGTCCCTACTGGCCTTCTCGAACCGGACAGAACGCCGCTCGACGTTTCTAGGTGGTCAGATGACTACAACTCTCGTGACGCTCCTGAACTCTGTTCACGACGTCGATCCTTCCCGGACCGCCGTCGATCCTTCCCGAACCGCCATGTTGACACTCGTCACGGTTGACCGCTCGTCTTGCGCTGGCCTGTGGCGATTTGCGTCGGCTGACTACACTCACACCACTAACCCCATCTGTGCCACCACTAGGTTTATAACAATATATATATATAACTTTTTTTCACCGGGGGGAATCCCCCCCAACCCAACACCCCCCCCCCCAAAAAAAAAATTCTGGCTACGCCCATGCTACCAGTGGCTGGGCTCCAATAATAAAGTGCAATGAATAGTCATCTGCCGAAATTGAAGAACACTAAATGTGGCTCTAAAAAGAATGCTAAGGCGGATTTTAGGCGTCGCATGAAGTTTGCGGGACATGTTCTCCGACAAAATGAATTACGCATAATAAGAGTTGCGATGACATCCTAGTACAACTTGGCGCCACACTTTCATAGAGGTCTTCAGAGCAGGTGGGAATAGACTTCAGACATTGCCAGTGACCTTCGATGAAGTCCAGTAGGGAATCGGTGTCGTAGGCGCCATTATCCCGTTGATGGTTAGAAAGGCTTTTATCCAACCACCAGGCCTGGACATGGGGCTCTTCACCCCTGTCCTGTCTGAGGGCACCCAACGGTAGGCGGCCATATCGGTTGACTGACTGATCCAAGTTGAAACTTTATGGGTACTTTCCGTTATTTTGTATACATCATCAGTATTAAGATGGGGAACTGCTGTTTGGATAACATCGCTACGATCATCGCAACTGATAGAGGCAATGTAATGTTAATTAGTTTGTTTTATATTGAATAATGCTAATAACTTCTACATTTTTTAAAGATATATGATAGTATTTGCAGAGTTTTTCCTCTTAAATAAGATTTGTATTTTTTTTTTGCTTGTTTTTTTTCTTTCATTCAAATTACCATATTTCTAATCTTATTCTGTACAGATATGAGAATATCCATTATTATAGGTATTATGGTAACCGGCTGGTAAGCACAACTCTCAATCTATCTTCTTTTTCTCTTTAGGCACGAAATAATAAATATCTTTAGTGTTATTGCTCTGATTTGGATGATAGTGTGCCTATCCATACTGAATTTTATTTTTGCAATTTATGATTTACACCTTACAAAATAAGATAACTATAGAAACTAAAATATACAAAATATATGAAGATATTAAACAAATGCCATTTTGGAGACCTAATATGACAAGTTATATGTCAACTTAAAGAGTTCTAACAAGCTGATAATCTTTCACTCTATTTAATTGCGCGTAGTTCTCCTTACTCTAAGATTGTATGTATGTGTAATTTCATCTGCTTGAATTTCCGACGGTCTGGCTATGTCTTTGGTGGTGCTGGTGGTTTCTTCAGCCATCGTAAAATCAGTAGGTTGATTCCTGGGATGTGAGCTTTGAACGGGGCAGCCAATATCAAGCTCTCTTCCACTCTGATTCTCATTTTCTATAACTTGTTGTTCCTCCCTAACATTCGTAATGAGACAGTTTCCTCTCGGCCGTTTGGTGTACGGATGACAGCGTACTGAGGGTTGCATGTTACTAAATAAACTTCTTATGTTATGGGATCATATTTAGACAATCTAATGTTCTTCTTTTGAAGGACAGGACCTGAACTTGTCAGCCATGTTGGTTAAGATGTCCCGGACCAACTTCTTTGGTTGAACTTAAGAAGTCGTTCATGTGATGAACTGTTAGGTTAGGGTGCATAGTAATGACAGGATGAACTACAGAACATCGTTTAGCCCTAGTTCCCATTTTGCTTTGTCCAAATACTTAGAATATAAAGCTATAGTGATGGCTTTCCATAAAGTCTCGTTACGTTTTTCTATTTGTCTGCTTTCTCGCATATATATGGTCGTTATACTGGTCGCGATTTCTCTCTCGTGAAGGAAAGGCTGCACCTCTGTATGCATGAACGAAGTACCCCTATCAGTAAGTAAGTACGCTGGAAATCCAAATAGGGTCAATACTTCATTAAGACATTTAACAGCATTAGAAGAAGACGAATGGGGACATGCAAATGTTAAAGGGAATCTAGAGAATTCATCGATAATGAAAAAAAAGATATCTATTTAGTGAAAGAGATAGGAAAGGTCTGTTAATGTCCATACTAATTCTCTCAAAGGTTGAGTTGCTTTAATCAGTCCGATTGGCTGCGGAAAAAAAACTGGGCTTTAGCTCAGCACAAGTTTGACATTATTCTATAACAGTTTAAACATCATCACAGGAGAATGGAAGATTTTTAGACATGACGTAGTGCAATAATAGAGTTACGCCCGGATGGCAAAGACTAGTATGAAGCAATTTAATGTCACTGCGATTGAAGGCAGATAGATAGTTTCTAGAAAATGTATTAGCTACAATATTCAGATTGCCAGGGCGATAGATGACGTCATAGTGGAACCATGGGAGTTCTAGTTTCCACATCTGGATTACATTATTTATTTTTCTTTTGTTTGACCTGTTATACATAAAAGAGACAAATTGCTGATCCAAAACAATGTGAATACTTGTTTTTACTTAGAAATGTTTTCCTTTTCTTAAACACTCTACAATGGCATATACTTCTTTCTAAACAAAATAATCATGTTTTCTTTCACTTTTTGTTAATGAGCGAGAGCGAGAGAACAAAGCAATGGGTCGGCCATCTTGTTTGAGGGAAGTTGCGATGGCTATATCAGAATCAATAGTATATACAGAAACTTTTTCAATCTAATTTTTCAATCTTTTAAAGGCTCTTTTGACTTTTTCGGAGACAGAAAATTGATATTTCTTGTTAACAGACTTATTTTTGTTGAGAAGTATCCTCTGTGAGTAGTAAGCCAGAAGACCCACTACTCGTTTCTGTTCACGTATGTTCACTGGTACAGGTATTTCCCTTAAAATCTCTCAGGATCCGGTTTAAGTTGTCCTTTGGAAATCTTGATTCCTAGCAGTGTTACATTATCAGTGCTAATTTTGTTTTTTGTTTTGTTAAAAGTGATTCCATACTTTTGATTACTGTCGAGAAATACTGTACGTTTCGTTCGTGTGATTTGGAGTCCTGACCGCAGATGGTAACATTGTCCACAGAAGCAAAAGTATCAATGACTCGTTCGTCTTCGATGATTTTGTCAATCTAACGCTAAAAACAGGGGACTGCATTCGTAACGCTAAACGGAATCCGACTGAATCGATACAGTTTCTCACATGCTTTGAAGCCTGTAAACGGCATTTCATCTTCTTTCATGAAAATTTGATGGTATGTGCTAAACACAGAGTACTGGGAAATTATTTCCGCTAGTTCATCAATCTTGTCTGTCATCCTTTGTCAGTTGTTGAATTTCCTTCTCTATAAACTTTCTATCTGTAATTGGGTGTCAGTGAGATTCTGTAGCCATGGAGGTACAGTAAGGTGACAGATTATTTATTAGACTAGAGATTCTACCCTCGCTGGATGGAGATTACTCAGGCACAACGATGTTTTTTTACCACCAACACTAATAAACAGATTTTGGTGTAAGTCCGAGAATGACGTCGGAGCACAAATCGTCTAGAAGAGAGAGTTGAACTTCTTCGTACATTTCATTTTTAGTCGTATGTTTGCGTAGATATATCCTTGCATGATGCGAGATAGATGGGTGGATGTTGTTGCCTGAGGAAAATGTTGGACGTAAGTGCTTCTTAGCAATGTGCTTTCACAGCTCCCAGTGTCAACGAGGGCTTTCAATTGCATGATGTTGATGAAAGTGAGAACCGTAGATCTGTACGGCGGCGATAGTGGAAACTGTTGAAGATTTTGATTTGTAAACTCTTTAAAAATGTCCCTTTTTGCCACACAGATTACATGTTGCTTTACGTGCGAGGCACTTATTACGAGGATGTCTTCCTCTGCCGCAAAATTAAAACTTGCTAAATATAGCGTTTACCTGTTGTTTGGCTTGAGCCGTAGTAACTGAGGCTCGTAGATCAGGCAACTGGAGAGCGACAGAACAGCAGAGTGTTCTCTACATAATTTTTAGTAACCTCACAAGTGGTTTCTGTCTGAGACTCGTACAATAATGAATGTTGATATGCTTGTTCAAGTATTCTAGCTTCCTCAAACCCATCCTTTACATTTAAATCCTTTATCTATAGGAAACGTTTTCTTATCTTATCTTATATAATACAGACGTTACTTCAAAAAAGAAGATAATTACGTCCTACGCGTCATGCATTTAGTCATACATAATTACCAATGACTTAAATTCTGCCAAGTCACTGGTTTTCCTGGCTAGCTCAGGCAACCCATTCCATGCTCTAATAGCACTAGGGAAGAAGGAGTATTTGTACAAATTCGTCCTAGCATAGGGGACGAGGAATGTGCCTTTATCTTTGTGTCTTTCAGAGTATTTTATTTAATTTTGTTTTTGTATTTGAAGATTATGGTTCAGTGTTTTATGTATAATTGCTACTTTACTTTTAAGTCTTCCGTCCTGAAGGCTTTCTAAATTTAGTGATTTTACTAAAGGTGTTACTCTAGTCAAATGTGAATATTCGTTTGTTATGAATAACACTGCTCTATTTTGTGTCTGTTCCAGTTTCTTAATGTTTTCTTCAGTTGAGGGGTCCCAATCAGAGGATGCATATTCTATTATTGGCCTAACCAAGGTTAACTAACATTTTAGTTTTATGTTCTTATTTGATTTATAGAAATTTCTTTTAATAAACCCTAGTGTTTTGTTTGAATTTTTTATAGTTTCATCAATGTGTGGTTTCCATGACAGTTTTTCATTTATTATAACACCTAGGTATTTTGCGTTTTTAGTCTGTGATACTGGTTTGCCATGAATAAGATAAGTGGAATTAATTATTTTTTTTGTTACTCTTAACAACTGAGATTTTTCTGGGTGGAAAGACATGCTCCAATTTGATTCCCATTTCTGTAATTCATCTAATTCTCTTTGTAAAATATCTGTGTCTTGTGTTGTTTTTTATTGTTCTAAATATTATGCAATCGTCTGCAAATAATCTGACTTTTGTTCCTGAAGTAATGCAATTTGGTAAATCATTTATGTAAATTAAAAATAGTAGTGGACCCAACACTGTTTTTTGGGGTACACCTGAGTTTACTGTTATTGGTGTTGATTTAGAGCTATTTCTTATTACAGTTTGTTCTCTTCCTATCAGAAACTCTTTAATCCACTGATGCAGTGGAGCATTAATGCCAAAATATTTTAATTTTTTAAGTAAACTATGGTGGTGAACTTTGTCAAAAGACTTGGAAAAATCTAGTAAAATAGCATCTATTTGTTCACTATTATATAAACCTTTTGAAAAATCATCAATTAGTCCTATTAGTTGTGTTTCACATGATCTATATTTTCTAAAGCCATGTTGGTATGGGGTTAGGACATTATGTTTGTCTAAGTGGTTTATGATGTTGCTACATATTATGAGTTCTAGAATTTTACATGTGATGCTGTTAAGTGATACTGAGTTACGTGCTCTTGGCAAGATGGCTGCTCCCTGTTTACTGTTATAAGAGATTAGTTAAATTTTTCGTTTTGTTGTATTAAAATCAAACCAAATTCATTAAAAAAGCTATTTAACTAATAAACTAATATCTTTAAATTATATATTTAACTTAATTCAGCATTTTTTTTCCACTAATTAATTCAAATTAACAACTCTTAGCTTAGCCCTTAGGACTAGATCTAGACCTAGTCAAGTCAGTCTAGTCTAGTTTTAGTGTTAGACGTAGACTTTAATTAAGGCTTTAGATCTACTAATCATCTACTAATACTACAAATAATAACTAATAGTAATATTCTATATAGTTAATTATACACATAAATATATTGATCTAGATCTAGTCTAGGTCCATATTTTGAATTTAATAAACCATTTCATTTGATTTGTCATTGTAAATTAGCTTTCAATTTAGATTTAGACATAAATTAGGCATTGTAAACCTTAAACTAGATTTAGACTAGACCCCTTTAAAAACTAAAATCAACAACAGACATCATGAAATTGCTCTGGCTATTTATCCTAATAATTACTAAATACATACTAGTTGAACACAGAACCAGATCTACCTTAGTCAACACTAAACTTAAAAAAGAAACAACAGTCATAATCAATCATCACACTTTAGATCAAAGCAACTTAAAAAATAACCTAACATACACATCCATAACACTAAAGAAGATTACCCATCACAAATGGAAGTTCTCAATCAGACACAGCAGAAATAAATATACCTATCACTGTTAATATTAATAGCAAGAGATGTAGAGTCAAATCCAGGGCCTAGATCTAAAGATAGATGCAACATCTGCAAAAAAGTATGCACCATGAAACAGAAAGCCATTCAATGTGACACCTGCGATGAATGGTACCATGCATCATGTCTCCATATGAATACACCTGTGTATTATGCCTTAGGCAACAAAGATGCATCATGGCACTGTGTACCGTGTGGGTTACCTCAGTTTACATCAGGACTGTTTGATTCCTTTGATGCAGACACTTCTAGCCCATACAATATCCTAAACACCATCCCAAACCAAACTCACCAACCACTATTCAGATCCACTCCTGTTAAACCTAAATCTACTAAAATTAATACAACAGCCTCACTAAACAAACCTCCTAAAGAAGTAACACCAAAATACCTTAAAACCTTAATAATAAATTTTCAAAGCATTAGGAACAAAACAGCAGATTTAGAAATTTTATTAGAATGTGAGAAACCAGACATAATTGCAGGCACAGAAACTTGGCTACATCCTGAAATTTATAATGCAGAAATTTTCAATAGTAATTATGAAATTTTTAGAAAAGATAGGGCTGATAATCATGGAGGAGTTCTTTTAGCAATAAAAAACACTCTTATAGCAGAAGAAATTACCTTACCTAACTCAAAAAATATAGAATCAACATTTTGTAAAATTAATACCACCTCAACATCCCTAATAATAGGCAGCATTTACAGACCACCAAATTCTAGTTTAGAATACATGCAGGAACTATGTAATCAGATTACGACACTTAAAGAGACAAATAAAAATGCAGTTTTTTGGATTATGGGTGATTTCAACCTACCTGATATAAATTGGAAAACACTAACCATAGATAAACACCAAAACCTTAAGGACATAAATGAGCTTTTCATAGAAACTTTACACAACCTAAGTTTAGATCAAATCATTAAAAAGCCAACTAGATTAAAGAACACATTAGATCTCTTCTTAACCAACAGACCTGGATTAGTAGTTGATTATGATATTATCCCTGGTCTATCAGACCATGAGATCATAAAAATACACAGTCAGATAAAAGCAGTAGCCAATATAAAACCCAAAAGAAAAATCTTACTCTGGAATAAATGTAACGTAACACAACTACACCAAGCTGCATTAAACTTTCAACAAACATTCTTATTAGAAAAAGACTTTAACCAACCAGTCGATGACCTCTGGAATTTCATTAAAAACCATCTTAAAAGCATTATAGAAAATCAAATACCAACTAAATACACATCAAACAAAATAAATAAATGCTGGTTTAATAATAGACTAAAGAAGCTTTGTAAACAGAAGGAAAACCTATATAGAAAATTTAAAGAAACTAATGCAGAAAGAGTTTACAAAAAGTATATAAAAATTAAACACTTAACCCAAAAAGTAAGCAGACAGCTGCAGAGTGAATACATAAACAATGTAATATCTAAAGACAACAACAAAAACCTATGGTCATACATTAAGTCTAAGAAAATGGAAACAACAGGCGTAGCGCCATTAAAAGATGAACATAACATAATACATAATGATAATGAAACTAAAGCAAAAATTCTAAACAAATACTTTGCATCAGCATTCTCAGCCCCAGGAGACAAAGACATATTACTGAATTTGAACCAAGTAGACAACATAGAAGATATAGTAGTACAAGAAAATGGAATTCAAAAACTATTAGCCAACACCAAACCAAATAAAGCTTCTGGACCTGATGGTATTCCAGCTAGATTACTCAAAGAACTAAGTAATGAGCTAGCCCCAGTGTTCAAAATACTCTTTCAGGCTTCACTTAACCAGGGCAGAGTACCAAAGGACTGGAAAGAAGCTAATGTCACCCCCCTATTTAAAAAAGGAGAAAAATCTGACCCAGGAAACTACAGACCAGTATCACTTACCAGCATCACATGTAAAATCCTAGAACACATAATATGTAGCAACATCATAAACCACTTAGACAAACATAATGTCCTCACACCATACCAACATGGCTTTAGGAAATATAGATCATGTGAAACACAACTAATAGGACTAATTGATGATTTTTCAAAAGGTTTAGATAATAGTGAACAAATAGATGCTATCTTACTAGATTTTTCTAAGGCTTTTGACAAAGTTCACCACCATAGTTTGCTTAAAAAATTAAAATATTTCGGCATTAATGGTCCACTGCATCAGTGGATTAAAGACTTTCTGATAGGGAGAGAACAAACTGTACTAATAAATGGCTCTAAATCAACACCGATAACAGTAAACTCAGGTGTACCTCAAGGAACAGTCTTGGGTCCACTACTATTTTTAATTTTCATAAATGATTTACCAAATTGCATTAGTTCAGGAACAAAAGTCAGATTATTTGCAGACGATTGCATAATATATAGAACAATAAAAACAACACAAGACACAGATATTTTACAAAGAGAATTAGATGAATTATAGAAATGGGAATCAAATTGGAGCATGTCTTTCCACCCAGAAAAATGTCAGTTGTTAAGAGTAACAAAAAAACTAAAACAAATTAATTCCACTTATCTTATTCATGGCAAACCAGTAACACAGACTAAAAACGCAAAATACCTAGGTGTTATAATAAATGAAAAACTGTCATGGAATCCACATATTGATGAAACTACAAAAAAATCAAACAAAGCATTAGGATTTATTAAAAGAAATTTCTATAAATCAAATAAGAACATAAAACTAAAATGTTATTTAACCTTGGTTAGGCCAATAATAGAATATGCATCCTCTGTTTGGGACCCCTCAACTCAAGAAAACATTAAGAAACTAGAACAGACACAAAATAGAGCAGTGCGATTCATAACAAACGAATATTCACATTTGACTAGAGTAACACCTTTAGTAAAATCACTAAATTTAGAAAGCCTTCAGGACAGAAGGCTCAAAAGTAAAGTAGCAATAATACATAAAACACTGAACCATAATCTTCAAATACAAAAACAAAATTAAATAAAATACTCTGAAAGACACAAAGATAAAGGCACATTCCTCGTCCCATATGCTAGGACAAATTTGTACAAATACTCCTTCTTCCCTAGTGCTATTAGAGCATGGAATGGGTGTAAGGGAACTCGGGTGAGTTCCTTACTACATACATATGGCTCGATAATCTAGGGTATGATTCTCAATTACCTTTGTTAATACTTGCTTAACTCAAATACGAACACTTAGTATACATCAACTCTAACTCCTTATATTCATGAATATCGATAATACTTTAATACTTAATAAAGCACACAATTATATCACTCTTATGAAATACACAAAACACCAGCACCCTACTCAGACCAGGTCAGCTCTCCAACTGTAAGACTGACCGCTAGAAACCCTAATTATCCCCCCTTGAAAATCTCGTGATAAAAACAATTCACACACCAACCAATAAAATAAACAAACACACACACAATCTCACATCTTACACACCCACGCTCTTGACATCTCCCCCTTACTTCCCCTAAGTCTATATTATGTACACTGAAAAAAAAAATATTAATGACATTGTTGAAGTACAACATGGTTAAAAAAAATACTACTTAAAATTACACAGTACATCTTACTATGTTTGCACCAGTAATTTGTTTCAATTCAACAAGCTACATCCATGAGTTTAAGTAAGAAAGAATGAATACAATACAGCTATGCATCAACATTAATAAAATACATGAATTATCTTTCCATTACCAAAAAAAACAAGTTCATCAATAATAATGCATATGAACTAATTAAACTAATAATATAACTAAACTAATCTTCATCTGTTCCACTTGTCCAGTTCCTTCCCTTGAGACGTTAGATTACAATGTACTGTTTATTGTTTGTAAATATCGAGCTTAAGACTTGATTTCCGATGCTTCTCAATACTGGATGAGACGACACGTCTTGTGCAAAGTACAATTAAAACACAAAGAGATGAATAGTTCAGTCCATATCATTTAGCAATAATAATAATAGTAGTAGTAGTAATAGTAGTAACTTCTCTGACGAGACGATCATAGTTGAAAAAGTTCAACGTACATACTGGATTGCTGAGACGTGCACAGTCTGAAAACGTTACAATACCAGGTAAGCTTCTGACAGAGACAATAATGTGAGTTCAAACTGTCAGCCTAGACAATGGGTCAGCCCAAAAGTTGTCTGTACCTTTAATGTGCTGTATTTCAAAGTCAAAGTCCATAAGGTATAATATCCATCTAGCAATACGAGCATTGGTGGTTGCAGACTTGAGATACTTGAGATTCAGGTGATCAGTCCAAACAATGAACTTACGTGAACACAAGAAGTGTTCCAACTTCTTAATTCCCCATGTTAATGCTAACAACTCACGCTCCATTATGCTGTATTTACATTCACGTGGGAGTAATTTTCTGCTGAGGAAACGGACAGGATGCAATTTGTTTCCCACGTACTGTAGAGCAGCAACTGCAACAGCCTTGTCCGAAGCATCACACTGTAGATAAAAACATTTATCCGGATCAGGCAACATTAAAATGGGGTGAGAAGTCAAGTATCTTTGTATACGCTCCAATGCAACCTCTCCTCCACAGTCTTAGCAACTTTAGAAGGGTGCCCTTTTTTAAGAATTTCAGTAAAGGGAGACAACAAGCTTGAAAAGTTTGGAATGAAGAAGCGATAATAATTAGCAGACCTAATAATGATCGGGTTTCCTTCTTTGTTTTAGGGTACCGTAGCTGCAGAATCTTACTGACATTAGAATTTTCAGGCTGAAGAAAGCCTTGGCCTATCTTATGGCCTAGGAATGTAATAGTTTGGAACCCAATTAGTAACTTGTTAGGCTTAACAGTAATATTGAATTCTCCTAACCTCTCAAGCACCTGTCCCAATGAGAACATGTGACTCTGCCAATCAGTGTTGTACACACAAAGATCATCAAAATAACAAACTACTTGTTCTAAACCTTTTAGCACTCTACGCATTGTTCTGTTAAAGAAACTAGGACTGTTTTTTAAACCAAATGGGAGATATTTGAATTGATAGTGTGCATTAGGTACCTTGAACGCTGTGTACTGCTTACTACTCTCTTCTAATGGCACCTGCCAGTAACCTTTCGTTAGGTCTAATTTACTAAAATATTTAGCTTTCCTTAGTGTGATAAATAGTTCTTCTTGATCTGGTATGACTTCTGCATCAAATTTTGTTATGGAATTTAATTGCCTATAATCAACAACTGGTCTCAAGGTTCCATCTTTCTTTTTGATTAAGATCATAGGAGATGCATAAGGCGATTCACTCTCTTCAATAATATTCATGTTAATCATCGACTCAATTTCTTCTTGTAGCCTTTGTCTCAATGCCATTGGTACGTTATAAGGTTTTAAATTGACAGGCTTATCCGATGTTAGAGTTATTTTAAAGGGCTCCACTTTCGCTTTTCCTGGTACATCTGAGATTACGTGTGCGAAGTCTTCAAGGAGTTTTTCAATTTCATTTTTCTGAGTTTGGTTTAAGTCTTTATTAATGGTTATTGCCCTTTGGTTTATTTCTCCATTTCTATGGATCATTTCCAGTAGTTTTAATTCTTCTATTTCATTATCAATAATTTGCCCTGTTTCATCATGGTCATATTCATCAATGACTCCAATAAATGCAGCAGACAAAATGTTACTTTTACAGCTACTATTGGCAACATTGATACTTGATGCTTCAACTGGGGTGTAATATTTGATTAATCTGTTTACATGAAATATCTTTGATTTGTTTCCTTTCTTTACTATGTAATTTAAGTCTGATAACCTCTTTTCTATCTTGTACGGGCCTTCCCAATATAATTTGAGCTTATCTCCCTTTTTTGGTTTCAACACTAATACCATTTCTCCTGTAGCAAAACTTTTTTTTACAGTGTTTCTATCATATAGTCGTTTTTGTTCTTGCCTCGCTGTGTCTTCATTATCAATGTTAATTCAATGTTCAATGTTTGGCCTGATGTAGTTTGCGCTGCTAGGGCTGGTTTGGTAGCGGTAATTTTGCCTATTCAAATCTCTTCTGTCACTCACTGCGTTGGCCTGATAAATTCTCGATTTCTTGAAAATGCTTTTACTGGCGAAGATTATCTTTCTGTTCTCCAACAAATCAACTAGCTTGTCCAACGACTCTTTATCTAGGATCTCTTCTCTTACCTCCTCGTTTAGGGCACTGAGTATAGAGTCTTTCAATATTAACTCCTCCAGCTGATCAAAGTTCCTTTCTATTTTCGCCGCCTCGCACCACTGTCGGAAGTTCTTTTGTAATGCCACAAAAAATTCTCTTGGGCCATCTTCAATTGGGACAGTCTCATGCCATCTTTTCCTGCAGGCTTCCTCCGTCATTCCCACATAGTCTAGGAGCTCTTTTTTTATCTTCTCGTAGTCAGTGCAGTCCACTAATCTTCTCTGTGTCAGGAATTGCCTTAGTTTAGGTGTTATTTTCTCCTGCAGCTGTGCCACCCAGTCTTCTTCTAAAACCTTGTCTCTCCTAGCTGCCATTTCGAACATGTCGAGGTAACAGGGTAGATCTTCGGTTGTCATGGCAGGGAAACCTTTACTCAGTCTTGGTCTCTGGGCCGTGACTCCGGTTGTCGCGCTTGATTGTGTTTTATTTTTTTCCTGTGCGATTTGTAAATCAAGTTTCTTCATTTTTTCCTCATGTTCTCTCTGCTCTTTCTTTTCCTGTCTTTCTTTATCCCTTTCCTGTCTGTCTTTCTCTTTTTCCTCCAATTCCAGTTCTTTTAATCTTATCATCTGTTGCAGCTTGGACATTTCTCTTTCCTCCACCCTCTCAGATCTTTCTCTTCTTTGTTTCTCTGCCTCACTTTCTTTTTCCATGTTTTACTTTCTATTCCTTATAATACACAGCACTCAGTACGTTTGCTACACTAAGTTTACAGAAAATGTTAAAATAACAGTCCTAGTATTTCTTTTACCTTAAATTACTACCTTAAGAATAGTTATAGTGCTCTATTATACATACAATAAGAAAATAAAATCAATCCTAATTTTGCAGAATATTTTTAGTTATACAATAGATTAGAAAGACTAACTAGGCAAGTAAATGATCAAGACAGAAAAATACAAATTGAAATAATGATCAGATTATTAGATTCAGATAGGAAGTTAGAATACGTTGATTTAAAGACTCTTGCTTTTTAAATTGGCAACGATAAAATCAGAAAGAAATGACTGAAGCCTTAAATTGAGAGGCTAGTATGATAGTAAAGAAAAAAAAAAGCAGGAAAATATATGATAGTCAAATTGAAACAAATTATAATAGAGGCAAGAAAATAGAGGCTAGAAAGTAGAGGGTTCAGCTACACGAGAGGTAACACAAATCACTTAACTTCCACTCCCTGCACGTGATCCAACCTGTCCTCGTGATGCAACTTCGGGCTGTCGCTGTCCTCTCTGTACTGGTACTTCAAACCACCGCCGTTCCTCAGGCCAAATCAAGGGGCATAACACATGAGGAAAAATGTTTTAAAATAGAATGAGTGTCAAATTAACAACAATATAACATGTAGAACAATATTTGTAAGTTTAAGTACATCAATAACATGAGGAAAATGTTTTAAAATAGAATGAGTGTCAAGTTAACAACAATATAAAATGAAGAACAATATTTGAAGTTTAAGTACATCAATAACAATTTATAACTGCTATACTTATACAATTTCTGCGACGAGAGGTCCTGGTTTTCTTTCACAAGAGCCCCCAACTGTAAGGGAACTCGGGTGAGTTCCTTACTACATACATTTGGCTCGATAATCTAGGGTATGATTCTCAATTACCTTTGTTAATACTTGCTTAACTTAAATACGAACACTTAGTATACATCAACTCTAACTCCTTATATTCATGAATATCGATAATACTTTAATACTTAATAAAGCACACAATTATATCACTCTTATGAAATACACAAAACACCAGCACCCTACTCAGACCAGGTCAGCTCTCCAACTGTAAGACTGACCGCTAGAAACCCTAATTATCCCCCCTTGAAAATCTCGTGATAAAAACAATTCACACACCAACCAATAAAATAAACAAACACACACACAATCTCACATCTTACACACCCACGCTCTTGACAATGGGTTGCCTGAGCTAGCCAGGAAAACCAGTGACTTGGCAGAGTTTAAGTCATTGGTTAATATGCATGACTAAATGCATGACACGTAGGACGTAATCATCTTCTTTTTTGAAGTAACGTCTGTATTATATAAGATAAGAAGATAAGATACTGGTCTGTAGTTTCCTGGGTCAGATTTGTCTCCTTTTTTGAATAGGGGGGTGGCATTAGCTTTTTTCCAGTCCTTTGGTACTCTGCCCTGGTTAAGCGATGCCTGAAAGAGTATTTTGAACACTGGGGCTAGCTCATTGCTTAGTTCTTTGAGTAATCTAGCTGGAATACCATCAGGTCCAGACGCTTTAATTGGTTTGGTGTTGGCTAATAGTTTTTGAATTCCATTTTCTTGTACTACTATATCTTTTATGTTGTCTACTTGGTTCAAATTAAGTAATATGTCTTTGTCTCCTGGGGTTGAGAATGCTGATGCAAAGTATTTGTTTAGGTTGTTTGCTTTAGTTTCATTATCATTATGTATTATGTTATGTTCATCTTTTAATGTCACTATGCCTGTTGTTTCCATTTTCTTAGATTTAATGTATGACCATAGGTTTTTGTTGTTATCTTTAGTTATTACATTGTTTATGTATTCACTCTGCAGCTGTCTGCTTACTTTTGGGTTAAGTGTTTATTTTTATATACTTTTTGTAAACTCCTTCTGCCTTAGTTTCTTTAAATTTTCTATATAGGTTTTTCCTTCTGTTTACAAAGCTTCTTTAGTCTATTATTAAACCAGCATTTATTTATTTTGTTTGATGTGTATTTAGTTGGTATATGATTTTCTATAATGCTTTTAAGTTGGTTTTTAATGAAATTCCAGAAGTCATCGACTGGTTGGTTAATGTCTTTTTCTAAAAAGAATGCTTGGTGTAGTTGTGTTAGGTTACATTTATTCCAGAGTAAGATTTTTCTTTTGGGTTTTGTATTGATTACTGCTTTTATCTGACTGTGTATTTTTATGATCTCATGGTCTGATAGACCAGGGATAATATCATAATCAACTACTAATCCAGATCTGTTGGTTAAGAAGAGATCTAATGTGTTCTTTAATCTAGTTGGCTTTTTAATGATTTGATCTAAACTTTGGTCGTGTAAAGTTTCTATGAAAAGCTCATTTATATCCTTTAGGTTTTGGTTTTTATCTATGGTTAGTGTTTTCCAATTTATATCAGGTAGGTTGAAGACCCTCATAATCCAAAAAAACTGCATTTTTTATTTATCTTTTTAAGTGTAGTAATCTGATTACATAGTTCCTGCATGTATTCTAAACTATAATTTAGTGGTCTGTAAATGCTGCCTATTATTAGGGATGTTGAGGTGGTATTAATTTTACAAAATGTTGATTCTATATTTTTTGAGTTAGGTAAGGTAATTTTTTCTTCTTTAAGAATGTTTTTATTGAAAAAAGAACTCCTCCATGATTATAAGCCGTATCTTTTCTAAAAATTTCATAATTTCTATTGAAAATTTCTGCATTATAAATTTCAGGAAGTAGCCAAGTTTCTGTTCCTGCAATTATGTGTGGTTTCTCACATTCTAATAAAATTTCTAAGTCTGCTGTTTTGTTCCTAATGTTTTGAAAATATATTACTAAGGTTTTAAGGTATTTTGGTATTACTTCTTTAGTAGGTTTGTTTAGTGAGGCTGTTGTATTAATTTTAGTAGATTTAGGTTTAACAGGAGTGGATCTGGCTAGTGGTTGGTGAGTTTGGTTTGGGATGGAGTTTATGATGTTGTATGGATTAGAAGTGTTCACATCAAATGAATCAAACAGTCCTGATGTAAACTGAGGTAACCCACACGGTAAACAGTACCATGATGTGTCTTTGTTGCATAGGGCATAATACACAGGTGTATTCATATGGAGACATGATGCATGGTACCATTCATCGCAGGTGTCACATTGAATGGCTTTCTGTTTCATAGTGCATACTTTTTTGCAGATGTTGCATCTATCTTTAGATCTAGGCCCTGGATTTGACTCTACATCTCCTGCTATTAATATTAACAGTGATAGGTATTTATTTCTGCTGTGTCTGATTGAGAACTTCCATTTGTGATGGGTAATCTTCTTCAATGTTATGGATGTGTATGTAAGGTTATTTTTGAAGTTGCATTGATCGAAAGTGTGATGACTGATTATGATTGTTGTTTCCTTTTTAAGTTTAGCGTTGACTGAGGTAGATCTAGTTCTGTGTTCATCTAGTATGTATTTAGTAATTATTAGGATAAATAGCCAGAGCAATTTTATGATTACTGTTGTTGATTTTAGTTTTTAAAGGTCTAGTCTAAATCTAGTTTAATGTTTACAATGCCTAAGTTAAGTCTAAGTCTAAAGTGAAAGCTAATTTACAATGACAAATGGTTTATTCAAAATATTTTAAATATAGACTATAGACCTAGACTAGATCTAGAATAATCTAGATCTAATTCTAGATCAATATATTTACGTGTATAACTAACTATATGATAAAATATTACTATTAGTTATTATTAGTAGTATTAGTAGATGATTAGTAGATGATTAGTAGATCTAAAGCCTTAATTATAGTCTAAGTCTATCACTAGACTATCTAGATCTAAAATCTAAGGATATAATAATAAATATAGACTAAATAATATGAAGATTAGAAATAGTGAGACAAAATAGTCCTAAACTAAGAGTTGTTAACTTGAATTAAATAGTGGAAATAATGCTAAATTAAGTTAAATCTATGATTTAAAGATATTAGTTTATTAGTTGAATAACTTTTTTAAGGAATTTGGTTTGATTTTTGTCTTAAGTACATTCATGCACTTTTTTCGAATGATTTTGCCCTCTTCAAGTTTAATGCGGTAAATAGGTAGCAGTTGTACTGTTATGTGGTCTGGTGATCGTAGTGGAGGCCTTTCGCGATATTTAAATGCTTTTTTGATATTACAGTAGCATAAGTTCATGTTTTTCTCTCTTTAGATCAGGGAATGTATTGATAGAAGGTGGACCGGTTAACCTACATGGTGCATTTATTAAAATCATCCAGTTATTTTTTTTTATGTCAGGTGACTTCGTCTGAAACTCGTGCACTACGTCAGCAATAATTTCAGCTGCAACTTCCGTCTTGGCTGTAGGTGGAACATATAACACCAAAGTCTAGTGGCTAATGTCCACTTTGCTTCTAATTGAGCGGACGTTAGTTAGATTTATCGTAGGAAGTGGTGGGCTAAAACATCTTCTCAGCCTTTACCATAGTCCTTCTTCCACCCCCCTCTTTTCCGTGTAGTAATAGAGAATAGGTATAAACAATGTATATGTGCATAACATGGTGAAAGAGACTAAGTTTGTGGAGTTGGCCTGGACTATATTAAATATATCTAGGACTTGGTCGGCCGCCATTATAGGTTTCCATTTTCTTGTTTTATTTAAATTACAATATTAAAGTAAAAAATTTCTAGATAAATTAATTGAATACTAATAGGGAGTCCAATTAGAGAGAAAGATGTCTATATCTACATAACTAATAATTAATGAATATCCAAAATACATTTATCAAAGCAATATCAGAATTCAATTAAAAAAAGCACTAATTGCATGTCTCCTAAGTACAACGCCATCTTGAAAATTAACTGTATCATTGTAATGTAGGCATAATTAGGAATGAAATCTTGTAGGGTCATACATCTCTCATAAAGGGGAAACACCTAATGTAGCAGACACAAATAATGATACGTATAATATATTTAATATCTTTAATCACCATATACGACATGAAATACACAATACTAATATAAGGATAATTAGTAATATTCCATCAACGAAATATATTAGAAATATATAGTTATTACATGATAACTACTACAGGTCTCTACTAACTCTTTATAATGATTTATTAATGTGATTACCTATACAAACTGCTTACACTGACTTCCTTTAATAACTGTATGTAGATAGCTCAAGCTTAAAGTAGTCCTTATAAATATGAGTGTTTTGAATTAAACTCAAAATATCTAAATAGGGTTCACTGTATAGCACCATCTTTGAGTAAGTGACACCTAATAAAGATACACCATCTCTCTTCCTTAAACACACCTCTTTTATCCACCAGCGTAAAATTTGTATGCACTGAATGGAAAAATTACCAGAGAAATCGTCATGTCGACAAGTCGACTTCCCCAATAAGAATCAAAAAGACATCCCGAGGAACAGAAACGGATGGTGTATCAAATAAGTCAACAGAAGGAATGAAAAAGAAGGAAACGGTTAATGTGTCGCCAAACACAGAAGATACTTTTATTGTTTTTAATGAAATGCCAAATAATTATATAGCCCCCCAGATTACCAACGTCAAAAGTCTCGCAAAGCCGACAATTGATCCCATAGAAAATCGGGCTAGCAACTTACGATTTGCGCATTGCTTAGAGAAAGTAAAGCAAGCAAAGAAAGAATTGTAGTTCAAGGGGATGTATCCCTTAAAATCCTTTGAGAATCAAAATAGGATAGAGGGTGGCGCAACATAAACTACTATAACTTTTTATTACTTAAAATATATGAATAGATTTAGATTTTAGATTTGTTTCTAAAAAATGAAGTAAAAATCCTACTTACCGAATGGTTTTTTCCAATGTTAATAAAGTAAAATAAAGAATATTCACTTAACCAGACATATATGTCACATAAAAATAATTAAAAAACAACATTAACACAAGTCTGGGTCGTTATATCTTCAGCTTCTTTGATGTTCACAAAAATGAAGAAAAAATTCTATTTACACAATATTTACACAAATCTCAAAACCAAATTGAAAATCAATGTCACTTTATACATATTTACAGTTTTTTTTATCAGCATGTTAAAAATGAACTTGTGTATGCCATTTCTTAAAACAATCTTTTGGATGCAGGTGAGGTCTATCAGGACAATCACTACAAATGAAATGAGTGCGCGCTGGTTTTTTTGGTGTGCTGCACAATTTACACCGGTGTTCTTTATCAGAATAGTCAATTATATGCCTGCCTGCATCTAGCTTGGGGATAGGATTTTTCATAGGTCTTCTTACTACTGGCTTTCTTCTGTCTTTCTCTTCTGGAGGCATCACAGCGGCTGCTTCCAAACATAGTGCATGGACAAGTTGAATTTAAAATTTTTTCAAACTAAGCATTTTTTTTCTCCATTTTTGCACATCAAATAAAGAACATGGGCATTTGAAATTGTTATTTCAACTATCCAGTAAAACAACTTTTTCCACCACTTTATGCTTTTTCTGTTGTGTAGACCGTAGTAGCTGTGACAGGTGGGGAAAGGTGACGTGTGTTTAGCGCGTTTAATGTCTAGGGGATGATTATTTTTAAAGCTATCACACACCAACCTATCAGCATATGAATCGGGAGCAGACACGCAACGAGACAAGCAATGGAAGATAGATACAAAAGTTAAAGATGAAGAATATTTATTTACATAAATATACATATAAGAATAAAAAGGGGTAGGGTTTTCACCTATCTCTAGATAATACTAGATTTAATCATCACTCTTGCACTTAATAAGAGAGTATGTCACTTTGTCCTCTGACTTAGCTGGTTGTTCTGTTGATGTCGCAGCTGCCTGTGTCCTGGCTTGAGGTTCTGCAGCTGGAGGTGGCGCTCTAGCGGATAGAGGGACGCCGGTGATTCAGTTCTTGTGGAGTCTCAGTCCCAAGTTCTAGTATCTGTAGTGGGCACAGTATGGCGGGTGGCCGGCTAGCGTGGGCACAAGGTTACTGCGGGAAGAGCTGATCTGCCGTAGGCAGCGTAGTTGACAGGATATGTCCAGTGAGTTGCAGAGGGTTGGCGTAGCTATGACGTCTCGCACAGACCTGAGTCTATAGGGACGTCGCACCTAATAGGTTGACAGGTGGGCTGTCGAATAGGCGGGCAAGGCCGATAGCGCCAAGTAGTAGAGTTGAGTAGATCTCAGTAGGCAAGTGCAGTGCTGAATGGCACTAAGCACATAAATGGGCAGGTAAATAGATCGTTGATCCAATAAATAAATAGGCAGGTAAATCCAATAGATAAATAGGCAGACACCTGAGGGAGGCTGCGGATAAATAAAGACAAGTTAGGACATGTCTCTCATGCATCTTATCGATGCCCTCGACTGAGGTGCATTCGTCAGATTGGTAAAATTGCTTTAAAGCACAAAAGGGGAGATGATGACAAATGGGATTTGGAAAATAGATGGCAGATAGCAGCAATATAAAAATGTACATAAAAGGGAAAATAATAATATAAAATGTACATAGAAGGGGAAATAATAATCTCAAATAAACAACACAGGTGGATAGAGAAAGAAGGGGGGGGGTGAAATGGGGGGTGGTCAGCGACCCAGACGGTTTGTTTACATATGACCGTGGGTCGAGAACAATGGAGCGCGCTTGAATGGAGAGGGTGTCCGTTCAAGCGGCGAAACTCTCATTAGAGTAAAATTAGTAAAGGGGAGATAATTCATATATCTTCTCTACATAGGGCATGTTTATGTTCTCTACTTACGCCAGTGAGAAATACACAATGCACTAATTAAATATAAGTGAAATAATAAAATACACATGATAATATCCAATGGAAATAGCACAAAAGTAATTAAGATGGAACTTGTGATTAAGTTCGGCTTTCCACCAGGTATTCCTCTAGGAGAGAAGATAAATGAAGTAGTCCAGACTCGATTGCTCAGCGATAGAGAAATAAGAGGGTCTCATTTGATTTGGATCTACTTTAAATATGCCTGGAAAATGTGGGCGGAAACAGGAAATTTCCTTGGCTTAAGAATTATCTTAAACGTGGGTGAAGCCCGACAAGAGTCGCACCTTGGAGTACCACGCGGTGTGTTGACCCGAGTAATCTCTTAGATCAAAGAGAGACGTAGGAGAAAGGGGGGGGGGAAGAGTGACTTGCATTCCACACAAGGTGGTGTCCACTGCGGCTGTCAGACATCCTGCCGATAAGATCAAAGAGTCTGTGCGTATCTTTGCCCCGGTCAAGGGAAGATAAATCGAAAGACGTGGCCTAGCTATCTCCAATATGGTCAACTAAGTCTAGCCTGGAGCGGAAAAGGTGGTGCGGGTGAAGAATTTGGGGGTAGGATGGGGAAATTATTAAAATAAAATAAATAAATAATGAAAAATAATAATTAATGCTGTGATAAATTTGAGTGACTCTGACAGCGAGTTTTTGACTTGACACAGTAGCCAATTTTCTTATCGACCAGATCGCATCTATACATGTATTTATTGTATGTATCTACAACAGCAGGCTTCACTTTATTCTTTATTTCCCTGTTTTCAGCTTTTGCCATGGTAGACACAATAGCTACAGGCTTTTTAGCCTTTTTGTCTTGCCAGCTTACTACCAGTAGTTTTTCTTCAGCTGTCGCCCAATATCTAGACTCCTTGTGCCTCATTGTGAGTTTTTTAATTTCACCAGGAAATCCTTTGCGGAAGTTCTGTACTGTTCCAGTATAATATTGCTCTTCTGACAAGAGATTGTCAACTAGTTTTCTGGTCGTGTAAAAGCGATCAGCAAATACATGATAACCCCTGCCAATGACGCCAAGCAAAGTCCTAAATATCTGTACTGCCTGCCCTCCGTCCTTGTCACTGTTTGGGTCAAATGAGGTGTTTTTCCCATAATATGTCAGAAGATTCAGAACATATCCTGTACAGCTGTCAACAAGCCCAAAGCTTTTGATGTGATATTTATAAGGCTTTAAAGGATTAAATTGCTTGTACAGCCATCTGCCTTTGAAGCCCACAATCATTTCGTCGATGGCCACATTTTGGAAAGGTTATAAACTGTGTTGTAATTATCAATCAAGAGATTGATAAAAGGCTCTATTTTTCTTTTACCTTCAGCATCTGGTTCCCCGCAATGCAACATTGAACAAAATAAGGACAAGAACCTGTCCCTTTCAAACATTTCCGAGAAAAATGGAGTAAAAAAAATATCATCGGTTGAGAAGTAATCCTGTATGCTTGGTTTTTGTTCAAGCCCATAGCCATGGTGGTTGCCAAAAATTTTATCATTTCATACTTGGTTACAGGTTTCCAGTTTTGAAATCTTGACCTTCTCCTCACTGGCGTGTTTTGCTTTACTTTTTTTAGAGCATAGGCATTGATGTACTCTATCACAATATCCATGATGGTACATGTGAAGAGGAAAGAGAAGCAGTACAGAACAGAAGATGACTGGGATAAATAATTTTCATTTATCCCAGGCTCATTCTTGGGTGCAAAACTGAACTGGTTTTTGGTTTCAAAACCATCTCCAACCATTATCCAGTCAGAGATATATCTATTTATAACAACATTATGATTATCATTTAGTTTTCTTTTTTTGCTTTTGCTACCAACAACTGGAAAACATGATAACAAAGAAGTGGGCGTTGCCCCAGCTGTTTTTTCTTCATCGTCACTGCTTTCACTAGATCTAGGTCTAATGCCATTCTGATTCTCGTAGTCACTATCTGATGAATACGCATTATCACTCTCATCTGAGGAAAATTTATTAAACATTTCTAATGCTTGCTGAGCAGTGATTCGCCTAGATCTAGAATTAGTCTCAGGTCTAGAAAGTCCACTAGATTCACCTAAATCCATTTTAGAATCCACTCAAAACGAAAAACACAGTGTCACTAAAACAAAGATTTGAAAATAAAACGTGTACGTATGGCGTCCAATCAACAATAAAAGGAAAGAACAATCACTCTCTCAACCGGAAAGAAATAAAGAATTAAAAAAAACGAACTTTAAAATAAAGAAATATAATGAAACAAACACTATTACCAAGTTACTCAGGGAGAGTAACGCCGTTACTGGAGTGCGAAATTTATTTTTTTTATATTTTTGCTTTAACTAAATAACTTTTGTTATATTATATTGTTACGTATTTCTGAATCTTCTGGCTAGATGTATTAGTTGGCACACAAATAAAAACACTGTAAAGAACTTGACGACTAAACTTTCAGTTTCATATAACTTTAATGACTATTAACTCTAACAATTCGTTACTGTAACATGTAGCGTAGAAGACTGTACAATATCTGTCAGTTTACAGTTAGCTATACTTCGTTGCAATTCATCTCTTCACTTCGTTGCAATTCATCTCTTCTCAACTTGCTCCGAGTCGTATTCCACAGAACAGACCAACGACACACTTCCCAGTGTCGCTCCAGGTCTCCCAAAGCTGAACCAAGTCGTACTCAAGTCTACCGAATCAGAGCCGCACACGTCTTACATCGACTGTATCGACTGTAACGGCTCAAGTCCACTGTAGTTCGCTGTATAGACTTTAACGACAATAGTCCACTCAAGTTAACTCTACCCTAGTTAACTTGCATCGAGTCGTACACATTTCTCTTCCACAGAGCCGCACACGTCTTACATCGTCTGTATCGACTGTAACGGCTCACTCACGACTCCATACGACTGACTTTCACATTAACTCTCTGGCTTATATAGAGTCCCTAATCGCTTGTCCAAAGTTGCACAAACACGGCTAGTATCCTCTGAAATAACACTTGAGGAAACGTCACATCCTGTCTTTATTTATACACGTAGATTCCAGAAAACACTTGATGCAGTGTCATCAAGTCGGGGTCACACGTAGTGACCTTTATCTGTCACTGTTCATTTGTAACAATATCATATGACAACTCAATAATAAAAAATATATATTGAATGTTGTCTAATGTTTCCGGGTTGCCATGGTAATGGCGGCCATCTTGAAAATAAACAAATATTAGTTCATATAGGAAAATTCTAAAATTTTTCAAAATAGATAAATTTCAAAGCTAAAAATACTTACACCTTATAGTATAAAGGTGACTGGAAGGAGCTAGCTAGATTTTATACATTTTTCCTTAGTATTGTGCATTTTATGATTTTTTAAAAAAGGGTGATTTTTTTCCTGTAAAATGCATCCACATTTTTTTCTCAAAAGGTCATATATTAAAAACTTCTTCAGTTAAAGTTATTAAAACTAGCTGATTCTCTGTATTATTTATCTTTGAATATGTGTACCAAATTTGACAAATTTATATCTATTAGTTCTAGAGATTTTAGAAATATGTTACGGGGGGGGGGGGTCACAAAAAATGCATTCACTCAAAAACAGTGAATTGGTATTAAGAAAAATATGGAAAATAGTGTTCACCATGCATCATTAAAATGCTTTTTTTTCAATAAAAAATGCTATTTTTTAGAACATCTTTGGTGCCAGTTTATAAAATACATGTCCGCCTATTTAATTACACCAAAATTGAAAAATCGATTTTTTTTTACCCAAAATCGAATCCAGGATAAATATTAATTAAAATTACTTTTCTTAAAAAAGTAAATAAAAAATTCTTGACTTGTTCCTCTGGTGCTCATAAATCCGTTAAGTTAGCAGTTCTAACACTTCTGACATCATTAATGTCATTTGCTGCCACGTCTGACACATTAAAATGTCAAGGATATATACCCGAAGTCATTTGGAATATTGTTGTAATTACGAAAATGAACGATCAAATAAATACTGTCAATCTGAAGAGTTGCTTTTTCGTTCTGTCAGTTCTCAATGTAATTGTACATGGCGATTTGAATAGAACCCCGCTTAAAACTATTGGGCTTTTTTAGGCTTGGAAGAATGTCTTTGCAGTGTAACTTCTAAAATGGTTACTTTCTGACATTTAATATTGCAATTAATATATTCATTATGGCTCTGAGACATGGACACTATACAAAAAAACAGCTACGACTTTGTAAGTGCTTTCACCAAAGATGCTTGCACTCCATCATGGACATACTGTGGCAGGACCGCACAACAAACAGCGATGTCCTTGCCAACGCAGGTATGGACAGTATAGAGGGACTTCTTATGGTCCGAAAGTTGCACTGGGAAAGGCACGTATCCCATATGGGAGACGAACGTATACCTAAGGCAGTCTTTTTTTGGTGAGCTAAAAGGTGGTCGACGTAACAGAGGCGCCCCACGGAAACGCTTCAAAGACAAGCTTAAGCGTAACTTTTCTTGGCTGACATAGAAGAAAGCACCTGGATCTATGCGGCCTCCGAACGAGACAGCTGGAGGTCACTCAAGAAGGCCGCAGGATACACATTTGAGACCAAAAAAATCTGCTGCCGATGACAAACGCAGTCGGCGAAAAAAATCTAAATCGACCACCTGCGGACAATGGTTATGTTTGCCCTGGATGTGGCAAAATATGTAGGTCACAGCTGGAGCTGCTCAGCCACGTGAAATACTGCATTCCTCATTAATCTTCGAACTCGAAGACAAGTTTTATTATTATGACTTTACTAAGAATTATCAAATGATGCAAAATCTCTACGTTATAGTGTAAAACGTGCACATATTAACAAAGTAAAATCGCGCATTTTTTCCTAAAAGACTTAAAAACATAGCGTTAGTATCCTAAAGAAGCGTTTTTGTGAGGCATTTCTGTTACTCGGACAACCTTTCAACTTACTAAAAAAAAGATTGTCAAAAATATGTTTGTTCCCCATACGGAATAGGTGCCCTGCAAAGCGTGACTGTCGGATTATAAGAAGTTCATACCATTTTGCAAGAGTATTGCTGTTTGTATTGCGGTCTTTGTTGAAACGTTCAAGAAGTCTTAGTTGCTTTCTATAAAGTACTAATGACTCAGATTCACATAGATGGGTTGAGAGAATCACTGGTTGACACTGATTTTTGTAGACAGGAGGAGTGATTTATTTCGCCACACTCTCGCATGGAGGCGTCCTAAAGCACGACTATCCCTGATCACATATCAACCTCTCTTTAAAGCAATACGTCATTTGATAATATGCTTCCCAGATAATGTGAAGCTACTTACCACTTTAAGGGATGTCTAAGCGCGGTGATCTTTGAGCTGAGTAGTTTTTATTGGGTGACTTCTGGAACATGACTTCTGTTTTACCGAGGTTTTTAGGTTAACCAAAAAAAAAGCAGCAGCGTGATTAAAATTCGTTGACTGCGAGCTGGATATCATCAGGGCCAGCCTTAAGCCTATGCTGCCGCAGTGGACTCGAAGGTTCAAAAGCCCCGCGCAAATTCTAGGTGTAAATTATTAAATTAAATCATTATAATTTATAATAGTGTTCCCGTGGTGTCCTTGTTTTTAAGAAGCTCCTGGAAAGCTCATAAAAAAAACTAAATTGTCACTTTGGCGTGTCAATTAATATGGTAAACGCCAGTCATACGCGTGATATAAAAAAATGGCATCGTCAGCTTTCAGTTAAAAAATTGTAATGCAAATACTAATTTATTTTCTAATACAAAATCTTTTATTTTAACTTATTATCCTTATCCCTACCCTTACTGGTTCGCGCGCAATTCATTTCACATATGACCCCGCAAATGTTAGGGCTGGCCCTGGTTGTGCAAGTAAGGCATAGATAAGCTGTGTTATGACCATTTCCTATGTTTTGGTATGGGACAGTAGACTTCGAAGCTTAAACACATTTTCATAATTCACCAGCCAAATAATAACAAAGTAAAAGCTACCAACGGGTGTACACAATGAAAGTGTAATCAATTTATAAAGCCTTTAAAACAAAATAACAAATCATACATAAAAATATTTAATTTCATTTTTTTTCTTCAATAGTTTCATAATCATAATGGATCAATGTACAATAAGATGGTGCGCAAATGTTTAATTACGCCAAATAAATCTTTAAAACTTTTTCTTGTTTGCGAAGAAAAGTCTTAGTGTACTGCTGTGAGCCTAGTGACGTAAGCGGTGACAAGCTTTTTCCCATTGACGTCTTATAGAAAATTTCATTCATAAAATATTCTAGCCAAAATTAATTTTTCGATAATGAGCCATTTTTAAAGCGAAATAACTGTCGACTTCGAGTTTTCCCGATGTGGCCAATGAGTTGAAAATTTTTCTCACTATTATGCACATACCGTGAAATTTTAAAGAAAATAGTTAGAGCCGTTTTCGAAATAAAATATTGTTACTAATCTCACTATGCAGGCTCTCTGCAAACTGCATCATACACCACCAACTTAAAGAACTTGACAACTCATGGCTCCAAAGTAACGTAACACTTTAATAGTATAATAAATAACAGCCAATACTGTACAATTGGCAACACGTACACTGTAGAAATATCTCTCCTGTTAAAAGCCGTACCGCCGTATCAACTCTTGCACTGGCCTCTCCGTCTCGTTCCGGGCTTGCACTGGATTCAACAGTTCAGGACTGACTTCACACACTAGGCTCGTTGTGTCGGACTCGATCACAGACCAAGATCAAGACGCCGTTCGTCTCAACTGTAATTGATAGTACACCGCACTGAACCGTCGTAATGCTCCGTACAGAACCACACCGCTGAACTGTGATGTATTCGACCGACTGTAGTTAACCGGGCTCTGAACCCCTGCCGTAAAACGTCTTGACTGCGACACCTCCGCTCTTATATAGGGTCCCTACTGGCCTTCTCGAACCGGACAGAACGCCGCTCGACATTTCTAGGTGGTCAGATGACTACAACTCTCGTGACGCTCCTGAACTCTGTTCATGACGTCGATCCTTCCCGAACCATCATGTTGACAGTCGTAACTCGTCACGGTTGACCGCTCGTCTAGCGCTGGCCTGGGGCGATTTGCGTCGGCTGACTACACTCACACCACTAACCCCATCTGTGCCACCACCAGGATGATTATAACAATATATATTGTTACGAATCTCGCTATCCAGGCTCTCTGCAAACTGCACCAGACACCACCAACTTAAAGAACTTGACAACTCTGGGCTTCAAAATAACATAATAGTTTAATGTCAATAAATAACAGCCAATACTGTACGATTGGCAGCACGTAACACCAGACTGTACAAATATCTCTCCGCCGTATCAACTCTTGCACTGGTCTCTCTCTCTGTCTCGCCTCTGACTTGTACTGAGCCGTTGTAACGAACTGTAGATCGGGAAGTTGTGACTGACTCGTCTCTGATACCTTCGCTCTTTATATAGATCCCTGCTGGCCTTCTAGAACCGGACAGAACGTCGCTAGACCATTCTGGGTGGTCAGATGACTACATCCCTCGTGACACTCTTGAGCTCTGTTCACGACGTCGATCCTTCCCGAACCATCATGTAGATACTCGTCTCGGCCGATCGTCGTAACTCGTCACGGTTGACCGCTCGTATAGCGCTGGCCTGGGGCGATTTGCGTCGGCTGACTACACACACACACCACTACCACCATCTGTGCCGCCACCAGGTTTATAACAATATACTAGCTTGGCATTACTCGCGGCCTGCGGGTCTAACTTTGTGTTTACTAATGTAGTGGATTGGATTTAGATGTATGTTAAACTTAGCTAATGATCCTTTCAATTTTTTACTCTTTCGCTACGAAAATGGGTTTACCCAAAGCTGATACATTCATATCTATTAAAAACGAAAAGAGCGATAGCTTTGTTAAATGAATGGGATTATAAAGTAAACAATTAAACGAAATAATTTTTAGTACGCGATTCATGAATGAATCTAGACCATAGACATACATAAATATAGACTGGCCGAAGGAAGTAACTTCATGTAACTTGAAAACATGTATATCTATTATATTCGGATTTCCTAATTCTGAAAAATTGCATGATCTTCATTCTTAGAGATTAAACAAAACTACACTGCCTCCTTATTTACAATATACATAGGTGTGTGGCTGAAATAGATATGAATACTTAACTTTTATACTGCTCATAAATGCTGTATAATAAAGTACACAAAATTGCAAGTCACAAATTTTCGTTTCATAAAACTCTTTAATCGGCCAGTCTATATTTATTTATGTCTATGATGTAGACCTATCTCAATTCGGCTTCGCAGCTTACGTAAACGAATGTAGTCTATTAAAAATGCTTTAGAAAACCAAATTTGAATGTTAATTTGATCAAAATATGAAATGAACGGACGATATTTAGTATGTTCATGTGTTATAGTACAAAACTATCTGTGCGAAGAGAAGTTTTATCATCCTAGAAATGAATTAGAGTTTTAGATCTAGGGATGGAAAGAAACATTGCGGTATTGTCTAATGAAAGAATGTTCGTCAGGAAATCTGTAGTCACAGATATAAGGAACTAATTTATGTAAAAATGGTTTTGAAACACAAATTTAAAGGTTAATTTTGTTATATAATGAAATCAATGAACCCTCTGTTGTATTTTCGTGTGTCAAAGTAAAAAACTATCTTTGCAAAATGTATTTCTTAAGAGTATAGGATATCTAGATCTAAATGTTTTTTTTTTATTTGTGTCATTTATTTGTGTGCAACAACTTAATATATATTTTTATAGATTTATTTATTATAACTAGATTAGGTTGTCTAGATCTATATTGACTAGACTCCAGAACTACAGTATGTACTATAGATAAATAGGATAAAAGTATAAAAGTAGACCTTCATAAATTTTATGAATTAAACTAAATATTTAATAGTATCCACTGTAGAGCACCATCTTTTTTCTTGGTGACACTTAATAAAGATTTATAAATAAATAAACATTAGCAATCTGTAATGTGTTAATGTGTTTTATTTTGTTTAAAATTATATTTATTGTATATATATTTATAAATAGATAATGTATATTTATGCATCATTGTAAACGTCTATGTGTGTGTTGGTCACTGAGATATAAAATCGTGCATTAATATCAATGTGTGGCAAATGCTGGGTTAGTGCGTCCTAGAGTCACACTTTAATACGTAACGAACATGAAAAGTATAGAAAGATTTCAGTTCATCTTTAGCAGACAAATACAGTGTTAATTCAATAATTATATACTGCAACTTCTTGGTAGACACATAGGGATAATTCAATTAGAAATATAATTTTATCTTCATAAAAGCAGTGTCAAATATATCAAACATGATAAGTAGTCTAGAATACAAATAACAAATAACGTCCGCACCACAGCAGCTAACAGAATAACTTCAATAATATGTATCCAGCACTAAGTACAATAAACAACTACTAAAATATGTGTATTGTCTCTACCTTTAGCGGATCCATAACTTTTGAGGGGGGGGGCGATTTTTCCCAAACCCTAACTCTAACGCCACGTAAACTTTGAGCATGTATGCGCGTTCAGCAATCTCTCTCTCTCTCTCTCTCTCTCTCTCTCTCTCTATATATATATATATATATATATATATTTGTTTGTGTGTGTGTGTGTGTCTCACGTGTTATGACATGATTAGAAATAGGATTTTGTTTCGGGAATAAGATAAGGGGAAAGTTTAACTTAGTAACGTGATCTTTAAAAAGTATGAACGCTCTAAGAGACGCTACAATCAGGACGCTTTTTTATTTACAGTAAGAATAAGAAGAATTATATAGACTAGTCGACCGGCGAGGTAGCATACGCCGATATTTTGCAGGGCCAACCTTAGACAACTGCAACCTATGCGACCGCAGTCGGTCCAGCACTTTTATAGGACCCGCGCTAATTTTTGGTGTATAAATTATAAAATTAAACCATTTTATAACTTATAACAGATTTCCCGCGGCCTCCTTTCGATTTAACAGGCGATCCTGGAAATCTCCTGAAATTGTAAAATATACGAAAAAGTTCTGGAAATATTTGGAAATTATTAAAATCTTTTGAAAACTCATACCAATCTCCTGAAATATACAGACAAAAATTCTCTTTTTTTCACTCTTAAATTACTTAGAATAACTCCCTCCGTCCGAGTTGCAAAAATAAAAGAGTGATCTTTCCATTGTGTCCAAACTATTGAGCGTTCTCTGTCGCTTCGACAGTTACCACAGAGTAGATTACTTCCCCCCGCCCTTTTTTAACGTGAGGTAGAAATAAAAAAGATAGTGATATTGCAACGGTCCTGTCCTGCTTTTTTGTGACAACGTGTTCTCCCCCCCTTCTGTTTTCTCGTGGACTATCCGTAGAGTGAATTTTCCTTTACTCCTTACAACTGGTTTAAATTGTTGAAGGAAGAAGAGAATTATATATATAGATGGCTAGTAATAGAGGACATCCGACGGTTCCCTTATTGAGAAATAAAAGCGTTTGCTGTTTCAACACCAGCGTCGACTTCATTTATCAATTGTTGGCCTTTCGTCGTTGTTGCTATTAAGTTTGGCCTTACTTCCTTTTGAGTTTCTTTATAGTTTAAGTACTCATCATCGCACAACAACTGGTGACCCCGCCTGAGTTTACTGGCATCATCATCCTGAAGTGTAGAAGCCCTCTGTTAGGAGGAATCAGATGTTCAAGTCATCGGCCTAGTCTTCAGCTAGACTCTTATTGTACAGCTACGTCGGCGAAGTAAGGCTAGTGAGCTTTGGTCTAGTAGACCTAAGAGGTAACGAGATATACATTTGTAAATGTCCAAACGTTGGGGCATCTTATTTAAGCCTGAAGCAGTTCTGTATCGAGAAGGCTACAGTTTTGTGGAAGGGAAGAAAACCGTCCTGTCGAAGCCGTATCGAAGAGATATCGCCTACCAGGATTTGAGAACGAACGCTGAAGGTCACCTCTGCAAGGCCAAGATCGACCGTTGAGGTCACGCTAGAAAACTTTGACTTGGGAGTCATCCTACTACCTACGGCACAAAAGTAGAGTAGTGCTTTACTGCGCTACGGATTGGCGGAATCTGGGCTACACTCTAGATAGTTATTTTACCTCTGAACTCTGACTTTGTTGCTGTATGTACTGTTGGTCCGTTCCAGTTTTACTTGGTACATACGACCACCTCGAACCACCGTGCCTGCGTCGTAACCAGTAACCGGAACCAGACGGTACGCCACCGAAGAACAGGAGCCAGACGACAGATCACCGAGAGCAAGAACTAGACTCTGTACCACCAAATAACCGGAGCCGTTGCAGACCAGTACCGAAGGACCTTGGAGAGCCGAAACGTTCGTTGTCCTTACCACAGCGTTAGGGAAGACATCGCCGTGAGCCTTGCCACTGGGACAGACGTTAGCGTGGGAAAAGTGGACCTGGGATTGAAAGATAAGTGGTTTTGTTTTTACTTCTTTCTCCTTAGAACAATTAGAGTCTATAGGGAAGTGACCACTCGCTAGATTATCACCACCAGGTTGAATCGAGGAGAATTGGGTATATCCTTAAAAGTAGGTTAATCTAGCAAGAGGTCTAGATATACGTCTAGCTGTTAACCTGTCTTGTATGCCAAAGTGAATCATTTAGTTATTTTTTTTTGTAGTAACGTCTTGTATTATTTGTTTATGTCAGGGTTCACTTATATGTTTTGCTTACTATGGGTTCTTGATTACTCAATTACAATTATTTTCAATAATAGACTTCAACTCCATGAATGACACTAAAACTTTCCATGAAATAAAAATGATACTTAAATAATATCAAATAAAGCTTAAATAATACACAACATATATATATATATATATATATATATATATATATATATATATATATATATATATCATGGGCGTAGCCAGGGGGGGGGTTCTTGGGGTTCAAACCCAACCCCCCCCCCCGAAATGAAATTCCCCCCCCGGGGGGGGGGACGGAATTAAGTGACTGATTTTTGCTTTCATTTTGTTTATTTTAGGTGAGATTTTAATACTAAATCATCACTTACCACAGCACAGCCGAGGCAGTTTTGAGTTAAAAACCCTCTACCAGGGGGTTTTGAGTTTAAATCCCCCTACCAGGGGGTTTTGAGATTTAAACCCCCTACCAGAGGTTTTTGCAGTTAAATCCCCCTCTTCTATAAAACAAAACAAAAAAAAATGCAAACAACAATCCCCAAATTCCAACAGCACAGTTGAGGAAGATTTTGATTTTAAAACCCCCTCCAAAATTTACGATAAACCCCATCTTCAATATAAAAAAAGCAAATTACACACTCAAAATTCTATGAGCGTAGCCAAAGGGGTTTTGAGTTAACCCCCCCCCCCCTTCCAGTTGGGGTTTGAAGCTAAAAAGTACCTCTTCAATATAAAAAAAAGCAAATTACACACTCAAAATTCTATGAGCGTAGCCAAAGGGGTTTTGAGTTAACCCCCCCCCCCTTCCAGTTGGGGTTTGAAGCTAAAAAGTACCTCTTCAATATAAAAAAAAGCAAATTACACACTATAAAATCTATGAGCGTAGCCAAAGGGGTTTTGAGTTTAAATCCCCCTCCTCCAGATGGCTTTTTCTTTAAAGTTTAAAACCCCTACAGATGGTTTTGAGTTTAAAATTCCCCTACAGAGCGTTTAGAGTTGAAAACCTCTCTCTTCAATATTATTTTAAAGCAAACTACAGTCACCAAATTCTAAGATCGTAGCTAAATGATGTTTTGAATTAAAAACAAAACAAAAGAACTCCATAGATTTCTTAGTTTAAAACCCCTCAACAGATGATTTGACGAAAAAACTTTCCTTTTCGATATAAAATCTAAAGCGAAATACAGGCATGTAATTCCAAGAGCGTAGTCAAGAAAGGTTACACATTTCTACCAGTGGCTTGGGCTCCATTAATAAAGTGTGAGTAGTCTTCTGCCGAAATTGAAAATCATTAAATGTGTCTTAACAAAGATGGCTAAGACAGATTTTAGGAGTCAGTCATAGAGATCGGGTCTAAATCAAAGAAATCATATGCCGAACTGGGAGTCGAATCCATAGTAAGGTTGTGACAGAGCGTCGCATGAGGTTTTGCGGGACATGTTCTCACACAAAATGAATTACGCGGAAACAGCTTGCCGGAAAATACGGCGCGAGAGGGTCTAAGTCAGTAAGAATAGCACATTAGATTTTTGAAATAAAACTTTTTAATAGCAAGATAATGCACTGTAGATACCTCAGAATATGCATTTTGTTGGCTTTCAATACCAGAAATAGTGTTCGGCGGCGGGGCTTCGCCCCGCGCTGGGGGAGCGCTGCGAACTCCCCCAGACCCCCTTGCTAGCAAGGGCGGGGAGTCTACAATAAGCAATAAATGTCTTCCGAAGGGGTCAGAATGTAATAAAGATTAATAATGTACAGACACACACATATATATATATATATAATTTTTTTCCGCGTGGGGGGGGGTGTTCGGGGGGAATCCACCCCCCAAAACCCTCCCCGAAAAAAAATCCTGGCTCCGCCCATGATATATATATATATATATATATATATATATATATATATATATATATATATATATATTAATAAACAACCACCAGTCCAGGAAGAGAATGTCCAACCTTCTTTGACCAGGAACAAGCCCCCACTAACTTAACACACTCCATCGCACATTCAAGGAAGACTTAACCTTTCAGTTCATATCACGGACTGTTTACATTCATAACCTGGGCCTGTACATAAACAAAGGGATATCACTATCATACCAAAATCTCAAAGTAACATTCATTCTTGCCATACCTCCCCTTGACAGTTTGCAATACTCCCGTCTTAAGTCTTACTGTCAGAAGAAAGTCTCATTCATTAGAACTAAATCTACATTTTGGTGTTCGCGTTTTTTTTTATTTTCCTATTTTACTTATATACACTTCTGGCTGTGAAAGTGTGTAAGAGGTAACAAAGATCTAGCGTTATCTAGACTAGATCTAGATCTAGGGGACAATCGAGGTGAAGCCTGATTGCCAATTCGTAATTTTGTTGTTAGTAAATAGGCTCGGTCTATTTATAAACGACCCGTGTTGAGAAACACGTGGTCGATTAAGTGTGCGTGTTTCGCACAGATTTATTCAGTCGGTAGCCTACACACTTGAACGAAGTATACTAAGTGTATCTTAGAAAGTATAGCAATTATTATAAGTTTACTTTGGTAGTCTAGACGCCAAGGGTCAAGAGTTACGAATTTGATTCGGTTTAACTGAGCGAGGTTAAGCTGAAAAAGTGATTCTAATTATAGAACATAGGTAATCCAAGCTATTAATCTCGTTGCAAGATAATTAAGCTAACAATCGAAGTAAAGTAATTTAAAGGTAATGCGGCAACAACTTCAGGTTACGACCTAGAAGAGTTTAGAAAAAAGCTAATTCATGAAGCCAAGACAGAACTAGAACAGCGCGGCAAAGAACTAACCACATATGTGCATCAGATGATGGAGAAGGATAGAACCAGAGAAGCAGAGCGACTGAAGAAGAAGAGAATTAGAGAAGCAGAAAATGCGAAAGAAGAGGCAAACGCATAGAGCGGGAATGATTCAGAGAAGCTAAAAGAAAGAAGAGGCAGACTGTGTAGAGTGGGAGAAAGATACTGAAGCGCAACGCATAAAGAGGGAGAAAAATAAAGAGGCAGGCAGAAAGTAAAGAATTAAAATAGAGCAGATGAGAATAGAGGCTGGCATAAGTGTGTCTATTAATGGTAACATCAATAATAACGCCTACACAGAAAACTAAAGTAGCGCCGCATAGATTAAAAGGAGTATCACGTTCATCAATTGTGGATGTCAGATGTCAATATCTATGGAGATGCTATGATGGATGTCACGTTGTAGATTATCTTGATCTGTATCACACTATCAATGATCGTGATGGCAGAGGATCTTGAAATCTTCTTTTAACAAGATGATCGTATAGAAGTAGCTAGATCTAGTTGATAATACGATCATTCAGAATGTTGCCAGTTGATAAGAGGATCATCTAGAAGTCGCCAATCGCTAAGTCGATCTAGGTGTATTACTATATTCAATAAAGAAACTTCTCTTTGTCTAAAACAATTACTTTAATTCAGAACTTGAAAAAGCTATTCACATTAATTACAATGGTTAAATGTACTTGAATTGAATAACTGATCTACACAATAATATAACTGAGTCCTAATACAAAAGGTACATATTCTCTATTTCACGTTACATTCAAGATTGATGTTATCACTAGCACGTTCCAAAACAAGACTGATTAAAAAATATAGAAATTTACACAGCTTCGGGCGTTTTGCCATGTGACTCGTATCACATTGCCCCTTGGTTGAATTCTGACCAATAAATGCAGCAACAATCAACACCTCAAACCTATCACTTTTGTTCTGACACATAGCTCTCCGCGTGAAGGAATTACCCGAGGTCGCTGACGGGCTAAATATAGATACTGTGTACGTGACAAGGAGAATACAACCATTTGCGGAAGACAAAGTCGACATAGGCTACTATTTGAAACGTTTTGAGATCAAGCTAGCAAAATTTAACGTTCGAGAAAGGAGTGGTTTTAAATTTTGTTGGATTTCGTACATAGGCAAGCCCTCACGATTTGTCAAAACTACGACCACTTGATGCCGAAAAGTTATCAAGCGTTGAAAAAGGAACTGCTAAACGAGTAAGGGCACAAAGCGGCAACATTACGAAAGAAGTACTACGAGAATACACCATTCAGCCAGCTAGATCCGCAAACAAAATCAACTCAGAAAAGGACTTCTTTAATAAATGACTTGGGTTTGAGAACTAAGAGAACACCTATGAGAGTCTGAAGAACTTCATCAACAAATGTGACCCTCAGCTGCAGTCCTTTATAAAGGAAAGAAACTTTACGGTAATTGAGGAGGTTGTAAAGATCATTAGGATCTTTAAAAACGCCTACCCAAACAACCCACTTTCAGATCATAAGATCAGGGATCATAAGAAAGTCGTTGACCAGGTAGGGTATGTCAAAGGGAATGAAGTTAAAGATAGGGACACTCATGATAGAATGATAGGTTTAGGGGACATAGGAATAACTGGTGGTATAGTTATAATAGCTACAATGATAGCTCTTTTGAAAATGAAAATGTTAGAGAAAGTTATGATAGGAAAAGTGATACAAACCACAGTGAAGTGACTTGTTTTAATTGTCAGGGAAAAGGACACATGGCATACCAGTGTAAAAAACACAAAGGTAATAGACCTGGTAATAGGGATGCACAGGGCAAAGTAACACAAGTGATAGGAAAGGTAATCAGAGAAATTGTAGACAAGAGAGGGACAATCGGCCACCAGATAGAGATTAATTTTGTAAGGAGCATCCAAGGCAGGGATCGTTATAGTAGAGATAATGAACCAGATGAAGACATTAATTACGTTGACAGTGGAGAAAATGAATTTAAACTCTACCCGGGCATAGTAGATAATAAGCAGGTGATTGTGATTCGTGACACAGCAAGTAGTACACGCGCGATTAGAGTAGGGCTAGTTAAAGCTATTAAAGCTATATGGAATATCTTAAATCAGTTAGATTGGCAAACGTTTAAGTCAAGAGGTCTCCTACAAATTACACCCTATCATACATTATACATTGACAACTTTAATCCTGGTGTGGAGGAAGCTCAGGCTTAGGAACTTCTACTATGGACTTTCCATCACCTTCATCTGCAGTTCCCCTTGAACCAAACTCTGGCAGCACTGAGAAACAGTCCATTAAAGCTGTCATACCAAATGTGTTCCGGTCTGAAATATTAAGGCATGGCTATGACTTTCCTTTGTAGAAACACCAAGGGATTGACAAAGCACGTCGACGCATTTTCAAACATTTTTAGGGCCAAGCAATAACGGAGAAGTTGCTGAGTACTGAAGATCATGCCATGTCTGCCAAATCCCAGAAAAGCCTAATCAATCACCTCCAAAAGGGCCTCTTCTAGAAAATCAGACACCAACATAACCCTTTTCACACATCCTTATGGACTGCATTGGCCCATTGCTAAGGTCAAAACGGGGGAATCATTACCTTCTTACAACAATGTGCAAAAAGACACTGTGACAAGTCAAAAACTCGCTGTCAGAGTCACTCAATTTTATCACAGCATTAATTATTATTTTTCATCATTTGTATATTTTATTTTTAATTATTTCCCCATCCTACCTCCAATTTCTTCACCCGCCCCACCTTTCCTCCCTACCAGGCTAGACTTAGTCCACCACCTTGGAGAAAATTAGGCCAGTCCTTTCATTTATCTGCCCTTGACCGGGGCAAAGATAGACACGTTCTCTTTAGTCTTATCCGCGGATGTCCGCCGCGATTGACCCCCCCCCCTTTGGGTGGAATGTAGGTCACTCTTCCCCCCACGTCTCTCTTTGATCTAAGAGATTACACGGGTCAATACACCGCGTGGTACTCCAAGGTGTGACGCTTGTCGGACTTCACCCACGTGTAAGCTAATTCTTAGCCTAGGACGTTTCCTGTGTCCGCCCACATTTCCCAGGCATATATAAGTAGATTCAAATCACGCCAGACCCTTTCACTCCTCTATCGCTGTCGATCGAGTCTGGACTATATCATTTATTCTCCCTCCTAGAGGAATACCTGGTGGTAAGCCGAACTTAATCACAAGTTCCATTTTAATTACTCTGTGTATATTTCCATTGGATTTTATCATGTGTATTTTGCTTAGTTCATTTATATTTAATTAATGCATTGTGTATTTCTCACTGGCGTAAGTAGAAAACATAAACATGTGCTATGTATATATTTTAGTATTGCATTAATCTATTAATGCTACGTTGCTCAATTGATCATTGATGCAACCATGTACATATTTGTACACCTTATTTTATTTCCTTTATCTCGGTTGATCGCCTTGATGATTTTACTATCGCACTAATACTGCGCTTAGAAAGGAGATATGAGTTATCTCCCCTGTATTGAATTATCTCCCCTTTACTCATTTTACTCTAATGAGAGTTGCGCCGCTTGAACGGACACGCCATTCAAGCGCGCTCCATTGTTCTCGACCCACGGTCATATGTAAACAATCATCTGGGTCGCTGACCACCGCCCAATTCAACCCCCCCCCCTTTTTTCCTTCTCCATCCACCTGTGTTGTTCATTTGAGATTATTATTTCCCCTTCTATGTACATTTTATATTATTATTTCCCCTTTTATGTACACTTTTATATTGCTACTATCAGCCATCTATTTTTCCAAATCCCATTTGTCATCATCTCCCCTTTTATGCTCTAAAGCAATTTTACCAATCTGACGAATGCACCTCAGTCGAGGGCATCGATAAGATGTATGAGAGACATGTCCTAACTTGTCTTTATTTATCCGCAGCCTCCCTCAGGTGTCTGCCTATTTATCGGATTACTTACCTGCCTATTTGCCTACTGGCCTATCTATGTGCTTAGTGCTTATCAGCGCTGCACTTGCCTAGTTGCTATCAAGAATCACCTATTGCCTAGTTACTGGATCAACGATCCATTTACCTGCAGTTGTGCTTAGTGCTATTCTGCGCTGCTTTTGCCTACTGAGATCTACCCAACTCTACTACTTGGCGCTATCGGCATTGCCCGCCTATTCGACAGCCCACCTGTCAAGCTATTAGGCGCGACGTCCCTATAGAGTCAGATCTGTGCGAGACGTCATAGCTACGCCAACCCTCTGCAACTCACTGGACATATACTGTTACTCACACTGCCCACGGCAGATCAGCTCTTCCCGCCTTAACCTTGTGCCAACGGTATCCGGCCACCCGCCATACTGTGCCCACTACAGATACTAGAACTTGGGACTGAGACTCCACAAGAACTATATCGCCGGCGTCCCTCTATCCGCTAGAGCGCCACCTCCAGCTGCAGAACCTCAAGCCAGGACCCAGCCAGCTGCGACATCAACAGGACAACCAGCTAAGTCAGAGGACAAAGTGACATACTCTCGTATTATGTGCAAGAGTGATGATTAAACATAGAATGTACTAGAGATAGATGCAAACCCTCCCCCTTTTATTATTATATGTATATTTATGTAAATAAATTTCCTTTATTTTAACTTTTGTATCTATCTTTCATTGCTTTGTCTCGTTGCGTGTCTGCTCCCGATTCACATGCTGATAATTGGGGGTGTGATAGCATTAAAAATAATCATCCCCTAGACATAAAACGTGCCAAACCCACGTCACATTTCCCCACCTGTCACATTTTGGCGAGCCCGTCCGTGGATTTAACCCATTAGTACAGCAGGCACGAACAGGCAGCAATAACTAAATTCCATTTCAATATTTTTTTTCTTAAAATATTTATAAGTATCATCACTTCGCATTATCAAGAGTGTCACTTTTGTCATATTTTATCTATTATTATTATTGCATTTCATGTGTAATATTTTCTTGCAGGAACTTTGTGATTAACGTTGGCAGACACCACATTCCTTTTGCACTCTTCCCTATAACCAGCGACTCACTTTCACTAACCCACTTTCTTTAATTCTAGCTCAATCCTACTATCCTATCTATCTGCCCCTCCACCATCCTAGTACCTCTCATCTCCCACCCCTCACCATTATGGCCAGCGGCACACGCTCGAAAGCGGACTCTGACATGAAGCAGAAAATAGCCAAATTGAAGGACTTCGCAGCCACCTTATTTGACGATGAGGAAGAACGGAAAGAATTTGTGAGAGCACGATTTGAGGCGTTTGAAAGGGAGGAAGAAAAAAGAAAGGAGAAGGAAGACGAAAAGGAAGAAAAAAGAAAGGAAGACGAAAAGGAAGAAAGGAGATTAGCAAGGGAGCATGAAATAGCTATGGAAAGGGAGAGAAGGGAAACTGAAACAGCATTGAAGGAAAGGGAAGCGAGAAAGGAAGCGGAAATAGCTATAGCTAAAGAAAAAGAAGTCACAGAGCGAGAAAGAGAGCAACAAATTACAGCGAGAGAAAAGATAGCCGCGGACAAAGAGAACGAGGCCGCCCGCCAGGCTTCTTCCGAGTCCCGCCCGGCTAGCCCAGCATCCTTTCAAAGTTCCTTGAACGGTCTACCCCACATGCCAATGGAGCACTTCGACGACAAGACAGAGAACATCGAAGTTTATCTTGTCCGCTTTGAGGAAGTAGCACGCTTTTACAGTCTGCCAGAGGAGAAATGGTGCTTCCGGCTATCCCAATGCCTCCGAGGCAAAGCCTACGAAGTTTACTCCAAACTTCCCTCCGGCCATCGAGAAGATTACGCAGCCCTCAAGCAGGCGCTGCTGATCCAGTTCGAGCTGACTGCCGAGGCCTACCACAAAAAGTTCAGAGGGTCACGCCTCGAACGCAGAGAGACCTACGTAAACCTGTGCGACCGGCTGGACAAGTACCTTACTAAGTGGCACGCCCTCAGCCAACTGCCGGAGACATTCGACGGCCTAGCGAGCCTGGTGCTCTTGGAGCAGCTGTTGGAGTGCTTGCCCTCAGAGGTCAAAGTCTATGTAAGGGAACAACAAGCCACCGCGCCTCACGATATAGCTTCCGCTGCTGATAGGTACTCAACCGCCCGTTCTGATCTCAAGGTGAAACCTCCGGCGCCAGACAAACAATCCGACAAGCCTTCCCTCGGCCCCAGCAAACACGCGCCCCCGCATAAAAACCAGAAAGCTCCCCAACCCCAGCCGCGCAACCAGGGCAACCATCTATCCATTCCGCCCCGACAAAACAGATTGTCTTGTCGCGTTCACGGCCTATGCGGCCATGAAACCAAGGACTGCAGGTCCCTAATTAAATCCTCGCGACCAGTGAACTCTATCTGTGTGCATGATGTGCCCAACTCTGAGCCACACACCATAGCTGCAATAACCCACAGCTCTGATCAGCTGTCACCTCCAGCTAATGTTGAACAAGTTCTGGTCAATGGACAGATGGTTACCTGTCTCAACGACACAGGTTGCCAGGTGGAAGCCGTGGTGAAGGCCTCATTGGTGCGCCCTGGCGACTTCCTCGACAAGGTTGAATATCTCCAAATGGCGGACCTGGAAAGTTCCCCGAAGGCGTTCCGAAAGGCTAAAATTGATGTCAAATCAAGATATGTTAGGAATCGCATTGAGGCCGTTGTGATGGAAGCTCCAGCCTATGACCTCATTCTAGGGTGTGGTCACGTTTACTTAGGCACGCCCCCCTATCCGAATGTCTCTGCTCCGGTGATAACGAGGGCTCAGGCTAAGGACCAAGAGGGCTGCTCTCCGAAATCAACCCCACGCCCGGGGAGATGAGAAGTGCCCAACGACAAGACCCTTCGCTCCGCAAGTGTTTCGAAATCCAGGAACGACTAGGACAGTCAACTGAACCAGGCACCTTCTTTATCAAAGAAGGGCTCCTCTACCGACGAGGCAACGATCCGGACGCATCCAACCAACTAGTGGTCCCTGAGCGATTCCGAGATCAGGTCATGAGTACGGGCCACGCCTCATCCCTAAGCGCCCACCTGGGTCGGGACGCTACTCTTAGCAGAATCGAGGTCCACTACTACTGGCCTGGCATGCAGGCGGCCATTAAGCGATACGTGTCCTCATGCCCCCAATGTCAGAAGACTTCCCTGCGACATAGAGTGCTTCCGGTTCCGTTAGGGAGGACTCCGTTAATTGATACCCCTTTTAAGCGAGTGTCGGTCGACCTTCTAGGTCCCTTGCCCCGCACAAAGAGGAGGAACGCCTACATCCTCTGCGTCATCTGTCAAGCCTCGCGATGGCCAGAAGCGGCCCCACTGCCCAGCATCGATGCTAAACATGTGGCAGATGCTTTGTTCACCATCTTCACGAGGATTGGATTTCCAGAGGTGATTCTCACCGACAACGGTTCCCAGTTCACCAGGAAACTGATGAAAGAGGCCTACGCCCTTTTCAACTCAAAACACTTGCGCACGTCGGTCTATCATCCGCAGGCGAACGGGCTGGTCGAGCGGTTCAACCACACCCTGGTAACCATGCTCCGACGCCTCACTGAAGGCAAGCCAGAGGAATGGGACGATTATCTCCCGGCTGTGCTGTTTGCGTACCGTGAAGTGCCCCAGGCCAGCCTAGGGTACTCCCCTTACCAAATCATTTTTGGGGCTCATCCTCGAGGGCCCTTAGAAATCCTCAAGCAAACATGGACCAAGGAACATGTCGAAGAGGAAGTCAAAACCGTGTCCAAATACGTCCAAGATCTTCAAGGGAGGTTACAAGAGATGAGGTCTATAGCTCGGGACAATCTCCTTAAGGCCCGTAAGAGGCAAGAACGGTATTATAACCAGAGAGCCAGAGAAAGAGCTCTCAAAGTCGGAGATAAGGTACTCCTGTTGTTGCCTAAGAGCACTAACAAACTCCAACTCTGCTGGCAAGGTCCTTTCGAAGTGACTAAGAAGGTCTCCCCCACCAACTACGTAATCCGAACAAGGCGCAAGGAGAAGATGTACCATGTCAATCTCCTCAAGCTCTACGTGGAAAGGCACTCGCCAGACCCCGCACAGAGCTTGATGGTGATTTCCGTGGCCGAAGAGGTGGAAGAGCCCAGGGAGCTGGTCGAGTATCCTCTCCTTCCCAGAGAGACATATCGGGACGTAAACATTTGCCCACAAATGGAGGACAGCCGAAAGGCGGAGGTCGAGTCCTTGATGGCCGAATTCCAAGATGTCCTCTCGGACAAACCTGGAAGGACCACGCTGGAACGGTTCTCGATGAAGCTCCTCAACGACGAACCGATAAGAGCCAAAGCCTATCCCCTGCCACATGCCAAGGCCGAAATAGTCCGGCAGGAGGTGGAGGAGCTATTAAAAGCTGGAATCATCGCGCCATCTTTATCGCCTTATAACGCACCACTGGTACTAGTCCGCAAACAGGATGGTGGCCACAGGATGTGCATAGATTTCAGGCGACTAAATGCGGTGGCTGAATTCCAAGCCGAGCCCCTCCCAGACCCCTCAACCATCTTTGCAAAGTTGGGTAACGCCCGGTACTTTAGTAAGTTTGACCTGAGCCGGGGGTACTACCAAATCGAGGTGGACCCTGAGTGCCGCCCCATGCTAGCCTTCAGCACCCCCCAAGGCCATTACGAGTTTCAGACTGTCCCATTCGGACTCAACAACTCTTCCAGTGTCTTCAACAGAATGATGAGGAAACTGTTGGCCCCGATCAGCAATCCAGGCATCCAGAATTTCATCGATGATATTCTGATAGCCACGGAAGACTGGGCAGAACACGTGAAGCTCATCTCGTCGCTCTTGAGCAGGCTTCGAGAGACCGGGCTCACGGCCAGACCCACTAAGTGTCTCATTGGATTTGATCGGCTTAGGTTCCTGGGCCACACCATTCAACTCAACCGGCTCCTACCCGATGAAGGGAAAGTGGCGCAGCTGCTCGAGGCCCCTCGTCCCATCAACAAGACGGGTGTTAGATCGTTCCTGGGAATGTGTGGGTACTATCAGAAATTCATACCGAAGTTCAACTCCGTGGCGGCTCCGTTGTTGAATCTCACAAAAAAAAGTCAGCCCGACAAGGTAATCTGGACTGAAGACTGCGAGGTAGCCTTTCAAAAGCTTAAGAAGTGCCTCACGTCCACCCCTGTGCTGAAACTACCGGATCTCTCTCAAACCTTTGTGCTCAGGACTGACGCCAGCGGCTCCGGCCTTGGGGCAGTTCTTATGCAACCAGAGAAAGGATCGGGCGACACACTCTTCCCAGTGGCATACGCCAGCCGTAAGCTTAACCAAGCGGAATCCAACTATGCGGCCATCGAGCTCGAGTGTCTGGCCCTAGTGTGGGCAATCGAAAAGTTCCAGGCGTACCTCTATGGCAAACATTTTGTTCTCCAAACCGACCACAAGCCCTTGTCGTATTTATCATCCAGCAAACACCTAAATGCCCGGCTCATGAGGTGGTCACTCCTCCTCCAACCGTACTCATTCCATATAGAGCACGTTCCAGGGAGCGAGAACTCCGCCCCCGACTTCCTCAGCCGCCACCCACTGCCAGAGTCCACCGAGCTCAATCTCGCCCAATCTACTCTCCCGAGCAACCCCAAATGTTTCACCCAGGTGACTACATAATCAGGGACGGGAAGTAGACCACGGACCAACTTGGATAGACTCTCCTCCTGACATGGCTATCCCTTTTTTTTTTCTCAGATTTTTGTTTCTAATGCTGTGATAACAACTGATCTTAAAGTTTGAGTGACATCAGTCTGCTCGCACTTTATGGATCTTCTGCGGTAGATCCATCTTGGCGGCGGCGTATGTGACAAGTCAAAAACTCGCTGTCAGAGTCACTCAATTTTATCACAGCATTAATTATTATTTTTCATCATTTGTCTATTTTATTTTTAATTATTTCCCCATCCTACCTCCAATTTCTTCACCCGCCCCACCTTTCCTCCCTACCAGGCTAGACTTAGTCCACCACCTTGGAGAAAATTAGGCCAGTCCTTTCATTTATCTGCCCTTGACCGGGGCAAAGATAGACACGTTCTCTTTAGTCTTATCCGCGGATGTCCGCCGCGATTGACCCCCCCCCTTTGGGTGGAATGTAGGTCACTCTTCCCCCCACGTCTCTCTTTGATCTAAGAGATTACACGGGTCAATACACCGCGTGGTACTCCAAGGTGTGACGCTTGTCGGACTTCACCCACGTGTAAGCTAATTCTTAGCCTAGGACGTTTCCTGTGTCCGCCCACATTTCCCAGGCATATATAAGTAGATTCAAATCACGCCAGACCCTTTCACTCCTCTATCGCTGTCGATCGAGTCTGGACTATATCATTTATTCTCCCTCCTAGAGGAATACCTGGTGGTAAGCCGAACTTAATCACAAGTTCCATCTTTATTACTCTGTGTATATTTCCATTGGATTTTATCATGTGTATTTTGCTTAGTTCATTTATATTTAATTAGTGCATTGTGTATTTCTCATTGGCGTAAGTAGAAAACATAAACATGTGCTATGTATATATTTTAGTATTGCATTAATCTATTAATGCTACGTTGCTCAATTGATCATTGATGCAACCATGTACATATTTGTACACCTTATTTTATTTCCTTTATCTCGGTTGATCGCCTTGATGATTTTACTATCGCACTAATACTGCGCTTAGAAAGGAGATATGAGTTATCTCCCCTGTATTGAATTATCTCCCCTTTACTCATTTTACTCTAATGAGAGTTGCGCCGCTTGAACGGACACGCCATTCAAGCGCGCTCCATTGTTCTCGACCCACGGTCATATGTAAACAATCATCTGGGTCGCTGACCACCGCCCAATTCAACCCCCCCCCCCTTTTTCCTTCTCCATCCACCTGTGTTGTTCATTTGAGATTATTATTTCCCCTTCTATGTACATTTTATATTATTATTTCCCCTTTTATGTACACTTTTATATTGCTACTATCAGCCATCTATTTTTCCAAATCCCATTTGTCATCATCTCCCCTTTTATGCTCTAAAGCAATTTTACCAATCTGACGAATGCACCTCAGTCGAGGGCATCGATAAGATGTATGAGAGACATGTCCTAACTTGTCTTTATTTATCCGCAGCCTCCCTCAGGTGTCTGCCTATTTATCGGATTACTTACCTGCCTATTTGCCTACTGGCCTATCTATGTGCTTAGTGCTTATCAGCGCTGCACTTGCCTAGTTGCTATCAAGAATCACCTATTGCCTAGTTACTGGATCAACGATCCATTTACCTGCAGTTGTGCTTAGTGCTATTCTGCGCTGCTTTTGCCTACTGAGATCTACCCAACTCTACTACTTGGCGCTATCGACATTGCCCGCCTATTCGACAGCCCACCTGTCAAGCTATTAGGCGCGACGTCCCTATAGAGTCAGATCTGTGCGAGACGTCATAGCTACGCCAACCCTCTGCAACTCACTGGACATATCCTGTTACTCACACTGCCCACGGCAGATCAGCTCTTCCCGCCTTAACCTTGTGCCCACTGTATCCGGCCACCCGCCATACTGTGCCCACTACAGATACTAGAACTTGGGACTGAGATTCCACAAGAACTATATCGCCGGCGTCCCTCTATCCGCTAGAGCGCCACCTCCAGCTGCAGAACCTCAAGCCAGGACCCAGCCAGCTGCGACATCAACAGGACAACCAGCTAAGTCAGAGGACAAAGTGACATACTCTCGTATTATGTGCAAGAGTGATGATTAAACATAGAATGTACTAGAGATAGATGCAAACCCTCCCCCTTTTATTATTATATGTATATTTATGTAAATAAAAATTTCCTTTATTTTAACTTTTGTATCTATCTTTCATTGCTTTGTCTCGTTGCGTGTCTGCTCCCGATTCACATGCTGATAAGTGGGGGTGTGATAGCATTAAAAATAATCATCCCCTAGACATAAAACGTGCCAAACACACGTCACATTTCCCCACCTGTCACAGACACGCTATCATCTAGATCTATATAAATAATATAGATACCTAGATCTATATAACTGTTTTTCGCCCTAGGCTATCATTAGGTCTAGACCTAGCTAGTCGAGATCTAGAAATAATCAAAAACAAGAGATTAACTAGATCTATAGTATTTAGATATATTATTATATTATATCTTTTCTATTCTAAAATTGTACATCTGTAAATATTAAATTGATATAAATTGTAGATCTATGTTAAAACATTAAGATAAAAAAGTGACTTTTTTATAGTGACTATGAGGATGCAGAAAACTCTGCATGGGACAGATGTATTGGGCGTTTTGGTGTCGGAAAAGTTAACGAAAATGGAAAAACCTCCTTTAAACCGCAGCACAGAGTATCTTGGCGGCACCCTCGCTCCAAACACTGGCACCAACTAGACATAATCATGGTAAGACAAAAGTGATTAAAATTTGTCAAGCTTACCAAGTCCTATCACAGTGCAGACTGTGACACAGATCAATTTTTGGTATGTTGTAAAATTAAACTTCTCCCCCCAAAAATCCACCATACCAAGCAAATTGAAAGATCCCAATCGGATGTAAGCAAGATGTGCCACCCTGATCTCCAAATACAGTTTGTGGAATCTTTTGAACGCGAGTAAAAAAATATCTCTGGAAATACAGCAACAGAAACATAGGAACACCGCAAGTCCACCACATAAAAGACTTCCCTGGAAATCTTTAGAAGAAAAATTACAAAACGAAATGATTGGTTTGACTCTAAATCAGCTATTTTAGCATCTGTCATCAGAGCAAAGAGAGATGCACTCGCTACATACAATGCAAAACCTACCCAACGCAACCTGTTAAAGCTGAAAGAAGCTAGAGCTAATGCACAGAGAACAGCAAGGCTCTGTGCCAATGAATACTGGGTAGAGCTTAGTGAGAATATTTAGCTCGCAGCCCAAGTGGGCAACATAACAGGGATGTACGATGGTATCCCCCCAGATGTTCTAAAAAAATGCAAAACTACTCTAATCCAACCTCTACACGAACTGCTTTGCAAATGTTGGCAAGAAAGTGTTGTGCACAAGACCTGCGGGATGCTAAAATCGTTACACTGTATAAGAACAAAGGTGACAAATGCGACTGCAACAATAATAGGAGAATCTCCCTCCTAAGTATTGTAGGCAAAGTCTTTGCTCGAGTGATACTTCCCAGGCTACAAAAACTCGGTGATCACAATGTGGCTTTCGCTCATGGAGATACACGATTGACATGATTTTCTCCATTCGCCAACTCCAGGAAAGTGCAGAGAACAAAGGATGCCTTTGTATATTGCGTTCATTGAACTGAGAAAGGCCTTCAATCTAGTCAGCAGAGATGGCCTCTTAAAACCTTACAGTTAATAGGCTGTCAACCGAAGCTACTAAATGTAATCGTATCTTTTCACCAAAATATGATGGGTACAGTGCAATTCATGGGCGACAGCTCCAAAAGTTTCAGTATAAACACCGAAGTTAAACAAGGATGTGTCTTGGCCCCAACCCTCTTTGGAATACTATTTTCATTGCTAATTCACAATGCGTTTAACAAATCTATCGAAGGAATCTATCTTCATTCCAGATTTGATGGCCAACTCCTAAATATTGCCAGACTGGGTGCCTGTAAATGGTTAAATGGTTAAAATGTTGAAAACTGCGAATGTCGTGGAATGCGGGGTTCTTGCTTCCTGGAGTACTCTTGACACGTGACAAACACAGATACTACAAACTGACTTAAGTCCGTTTCAGCAGACAAATATAAAGTTTATTTTACAACATAATAATAATTATGCACTCCTTGTTAGTGCTATAAGTCCAGAAATAATAAACAATCCTATCCGTATAACATTCATATCCAATGCGTTAAACTCTCTAGATTACAAATCACGTCCGCATCTTAGTGGGTAATACTGTACAGAATAATCCGGAAAACCAGAAGCTAACTACGAAGACCAAAATGAAAGTCTACAAGGCATGCGTTAAGAGTACACTGCTGCATGGCAGTGAATCATGGACCACCTACGCAAAGCAAGAGTGAAAACTGAACTCATTCCATTTGAGATGTCTCCGTAGGATCTTGAAAGTCATATGGAAAGAAAAAGTGTGCAATTCTGATATCCTTGCGCGATCAGGTATTACCAGCATCTTTACAGCCCTCAGACAACGCCGTTTGCGCAGTCTTGGACATGTTCGCCCGACAGAGGACAAGTGCATCGCGAAAGTCATACTCTATGGACAACTCGCGACTGGCACAAGAAAAACTGGTCGCCTCCACATCCGTTACATAGATGTAATAAAACGGGACCTCAAATCAGTGAACATCAATACTGACAATTAGAAAGACATAGCTCTAGACCGCACTAAATGGAGAGAGACATTGACCAAAAAAGCTATGGACAGTGAAAAAACATTGGTCTCAGCCCAGGAAGATAAACGTATAATCCGAAAATTGGCCAGCTTCTCTACCACCGAAGCAAAAAAAAACACCTTAACCAGCGTTATTTGTGGACGGGAGTATCTCTCCAAAATTGGGCTTCCACATGTGGAAGTGTGTTCTGAAATGAACCATAGTCGTTCTACGACTGAAGGATGCCAATAAAATATTATTATATTAGATATTTTCTAGTCTAAAATTGTACATCTATAACCTTTATTAAAAATTGATTTAAACTGTAGATCTTTGTTAAAAGTGACTTTTTAAGTAGGGGGTGCCTAAGAGAGGGATTATTTTTTTTAGTTATAAATACTTTTTAAAGTTGTTTGTTTGTTTTTCAATTTTTTTTATAAATATACTTTAATTTGTGACACAGTTTTATGTTAATAGTATTGTGAATTTGTGAAATTCAAGGAACATTGGTCTTTTCTTCTTTGAATGATGGATTTTTCATTATTAGGGGTAAGTGTGTTTGACCTCATTTTTTATGTTAAATACTTGTCTGATGATAATGAATTTACTTTTTTGTTGGATTTCTCTGTTCCTGGGAATTAAAAATTGATACATAATATGTTAAAACTGATAATGGTTTTATAATTCAGGATGATGATAAAGTAATATATTACAATATATTTTTTTACAGAGGGGGTGAGGGAGGCTAATTAATAAGCATAAATGTTTTGAGAAACTAGTTTTTATTGTTTTTTTTTTAATGTTCTATAAATACTTTTTACTTTGTGACACAGTTTTTAGTTATTATTACTTTGAATTTGTAAAATTCATGGATAATTGGTTATACCTAGATTTGTCATTATATTGTGTTTAACTTATTATTTTTAATGTGAAACAATTGTCTGTTCTGAATGTATTTTTTTTTAATTTCTCTATTCTTGGGCATCAAAAATGATATATAATATGCCAATAAAAGCAAATTTAAAATTGGTAAAAAAACTGGTCCTAAAGTAGAATGTTAAGAGCTCAATCTGTTTTTCGCAATATAGGCAATGTAAGATCAATAACTTGTAATATCATTCTTCTATAATTTTAATAGGGACAACTTACATGTTTTTAATTGCTTTTTCTCATTGCATTTCTAATTTTTTAATTCATTAAAAATAGACATTTATGATGAGAAAGAGGAAAGTGATGAATAAGTAAGAAGAAAGTGCAATGGGCAGCAGTGACGAAGAAAGTGACGATGAGGAGGAAGAGGAATAAAGTGAAGCCTCAAGGGGAGGTATCCCTGAAAATCTTACTTTTGTTATTTCTAAAGCTAGGCCTTTGAAATTTGTTATGGTAACGTATAATGATATTCTAAAATAAATAATGCTAAAAAAAAGTTTTTTGAATGATGGTTGTCATGGTAACGGCGGCCATATTGTTTTTTGTATACAAATTTAAACTTTGAATTTTGTAAAAACTATTGATCAGAAATACATGAAATTGAATTAAAAGATAACAAAAAAGATCCTCTAAATTGTTACAACGTCATAATTAAAGATTTAAGTATGTTAAATTTTTTACAAATTTTTAAATTTTTAGTACATTTTAGACCTGAAAAACAGGATAAATATTAAATAAAATTAATTTAAAAAAAAGTAAATAAAATATTGACAAAAACTCATTGTACGAATAAAGTAAATGATGTCCTTAAGAAGCGTTTCAAATTTAATCAAAATCTATCAAGTAGTTTAGGAGAAATTCTTAGTAAGGCATAATGACATGTGCAAAAATTAACATTTTGAAAAAAATGAGTTTAAAGTATAAATTTTATTAAGATTTTGTCTCATAGCCCTTACAAAAACATTAAAAAAACATGTTTTAGACACAGATTTAAACAATAAAAATGATTGTAATGTAAAGAAAAATGATTGATCTACTTAATTATGTTATTAGTTAAAAATCGATATCCTAGACCTAAAACTCGATTTTTTCTAGGGATACCTCCCCTCAAATAAAGAAATATCCACTGAAGATAAGGAGACAGAGAAGCAACCTTTAAAAGTGAGTGGAAGGAAGAGCTGTCTTCGTAGTAATCTCTGACATCAGATGATAAAGAAGAAGAGAAAAATAATCACCCAAGAAAACGTCAGATGAAGACGAGATCGAAGTGTAAGTAATCGTTTATTCTCTATGTTTATACCTTAATTGGATTCTCTTTATGTTTAATTGAAGAAAAGAATGTTTTTCTGAGTGCCAATATGTTGGAATCTGAATGGAAGTGCACGTATTTTTTTTTCGTAAGAACTTTAGGCTTGACTAAACTTAGTCATTGTTTGTCTGGTCTTGTCTTTAAAACAATGTTACACTTAATACTCTTTGAAACCATTGGTCACAGAAACAAGTGAATTTCTCTGCAATATGGCTATATAGTTGGGTATTTATAAAGAAAACGTTGTCAAGTTTAAAGGATCCAAATGTCTTAAATAATTTTATATTAATGCACTTGAAAACTACTGTAAGACTTTACTGTCATCATTTTTAAAAGCTTCTTCTTACTGTTGTATTCTTTGCTTTGCTTCCATCAGAGATAAGGAGGAGTCTGAAGAAATCATGTCAGAGGATGAGGAGAAAGAGTAAGTACTTCTAAGACAAGTAAGACAGTCAACAGCCAAAAACAATTATCTCCTTATAACATCAAATAATAAAAAAAAAGTTTAATTTTAATAGTAAAAAATGTTTATAGCAGCAAGAACATTAAACATTGTGTGATGAAAGCTTATCTGTATTGTAGTCAACTGTAAATGGTTGTCATATTATGACAAATTACTCAGCAGTGTTTGGGTTTCTTGTTCGGGCTTATTCAATGTAGTTGATCAACAGCACAGAATGACACATAATCTATTTTAACGAATGAAGAGATGCGGTCAACACTGATAAACTTTAAAAAAAGAATTTAATCCAATAAAAGGCTACAGTCAGTCTCTGTCTAAGAAAACACCTCTTTACCCAAGAGAATTCTATCGCTAACTGATTTTCTGTCTCTAAGAAGCCTCCAACCCAACTAAGTCAAAGCGTCACGAGTCGCGTTCAATATACATCTACTATGGTGCGTCTCTACCCAACTAAAATATAAGCGTAGTGTCTAACAGATTCCTCCCCCCCCCCCTTTTAAAAAATATTTTTTCCTACTACTGTCAAGTCTTACAAGGGCATTTGCATTTCATTTCTTTGGGAAAGACAATAAACATAAAATAAGGCATTTTGAAATCTTGATCTTAGCTTGACAGCTCATACCAATGTTCATATCAATATTCATATCAAAGTTCATATCATGTCTCTTACAGTTCCTTTAACACTCTGTACATTTCCAAAGTTCTTATTCCGATGTGTCATCATGATAATGTGGCATTTCATGGGCACTTCATAGAACATCGTCTCACACTAATGTTTTCCACTGGCAGTAATCTGACAATTTATAATATGACAAAACAAATTATAAACTTCGTCTCCTCATTTAATAATTTTTCCTTTCCACCCTTTTTGCGTTTTTTGTCTATTTTTCTTTTCTACTCACCTTCCATCGAACTAACTTTTGTCAATGATGGATGAAATGATTTACAATAAAATTTATACTTACTTTTAAATGCTTATTTACAATTTACTGTGTTAATATATTAATGAATAACATAATCAATATAATCATAGTTTATTTACAAAATTATCCCTTTTTTTTCCAATGTCATTCTAGACAACAAATCAACTACTTAATTCCTTTACTTCAAATTTATATTCTTGTAATGCTAAAAACCACATATAGACTGTTTTCCATACTCTTTTGTTGTATAAACTGAATAGGTTTATGATCCGTCAATAACATGAATTTCCTTCCTATTAAGTAGCTTTCTAGCTTAGTAATTTTCCATATTACTGCTAACGCATCCTTTCAATAACACTATATTAATTTTCTGCTTCTGATAATTTCTACTTACATATAGTACTGGATATAAGTTATCAAAGTTTTGCATTAGACATCCATTAATAGCATTACCTCATGCATCCGTTGTGACATAAAATTTTTTGTCTTTGTCTGGTAATCTTATTTTTAACTCATGACTTAAAATGTCTTTAATTCTATCAATAGCTTTAACACCATTCATCATTACAGACTACTTTTTGAGGTTTTTTCTTTTTTAAGTAGATCATTTAATGGATTCACTATTTCTGCTAGATTCTTTATGAATTTTCTATAATAATTCACTATTCCAAATATACTTTTAATTTGCTTTTTTGTTTGTTGTAGGTATTTCAATATTATTTTTTTTTATTTTATCTTCAATATAGCTAATCATATTGCTATTTACTTTATGTCCTAAGAAAATTATTTCCTCCAGTCCTATTTCTACTTTTTCTGCTTGAATTGTAAGTCCACTTTCTTTTATTATTTTAACCACTTCTTTTACATTCACTAAATGTTCTTCCCAACTATTGTTAAAAATATATATGTCATCTAAATAGCAAATAATATTTTATTTATTTCCATTTATCATGTTCATCATTCTATTAAATGTGGCTGGTGCATTTATCAAACCGAAACTCATATAGTTCAATTGAAAAGTACTGTATGGTGTTAGAAATGCAGTGTAAGGTTTTGTTTTTTCTGTTAAAGGTATTTGCCAATAACCTTTAGTTATATCCAACTTAGTAAAAAAGATATTGAGGGCTGCAAAGCGCCCTCCTACTTGTGCCTCAAATATGGCAGCTACTTGGTTGTCTTTCAGCTTGTCCAAGTCAAATTTTATCCTGGTAGGTCCTTGTTTTGTTACCTTCTTTAGGTGTACTTTAAGGGTCATCATAACAAGGTCATGGTCGCTTATAATGTCAGCTCCAGGAAAACTTCTTGTTTTAGCCGTATAGATGCTTGTCTTAAAACGCTGTTGCACCATGATATAGTCGATCTGGTTGTGGTGCTCTCTGTTTGGACTGTGCCATGTGGTTATACGCGATTTTTTTGTGGCATCCTAGTGTGTTAGCCAGTAAGAGATTGTTGTATTTCGCAAATTCTAATAGTCTTTGACCTCGTTCAATGGTTGAGAGGTTACTGTATTTTCCACAAGTGCCTTTCAAGATTTGATAGGAGTCACTTCCTACTTTGGCATTCCAGTCTCCTTGTACAACAAGGATGTCCTTTTTCGGGACATTATTGACCACTTCCTGTAATTGATCATAAAACTCTTCTACTGCCTCATCGTCATATGTTGATGTACGAGCGTAGGCTTGAATGATGGTGCTATTGAAGGGTGATGCCTTTAAACGTTTGGAGATGATTCGACTGGATATGCTTAACCGAGAACAAAGATGTGTGGAAAAGATGGACAGAATACTGTTCAGAGTTGTATAACTTTGAAATCTCAGGAGATCCAGAGATACTAAATGTCCCGGCAGTTTCCATCATTGACGACTATCCGATTCTTCGCTCGGAAGTAGCAGCAGCAGTAAAATGGAAAATCGGCCGGAGTTGACAACATTCCTGGCGAACTTCTTCAGGAGGGAGGAGAAACTACGATAAATGCACTCTATATGATTTGCAACAAGATCTGGCAATCAGGAGAATGGCCCAAACCCTGGACCCAATCACTCATAATAACCCTTCCGAACAAAGGCAACTTACAACTCTGTCAAAACTATCGCACCATCAGCCTAATAAGTCATCCCAGCAAAGTGCTGTTAAAAATCATATTAAACCGGCTAAAACCGATAGCAGAAAACATAATATTAGAAGAACAAGCAGGTTTTAGACAAGGTCGCAGCACGACAGATCAAATCCTAAACCTCAGAATACTCTGTGAGAAATATCTCCAACACCAAGATAATCTTTTCCATGTATTTATTGATTTCAAGAAAGCTTTCGATCGAGTGTGGCACGGAGCACACTGGGCGACAATGGAAAAGTACAAACTAAATAAAAACATAATCAAAGTTATCCAGAACCTCTACAAGGATGCCACCAGTGCGGTGTACTTCAACAATAATATTGGGGACTGGTTCAAAACCACAGTTGGAGTAAGACAAGGCTGCCTACTGTCACCAACACTCTTCAATATCTTCCTTGAAAGGATAATGGAAGATGCCCTCGAGGGCTATGAAGGTACTGTTAGCATTGGAGGAAGAAGAATTACTATCTTGCGCTTTGCAGATGACATTGACGGCCTAGCAGGGACAGAAGAAGAACTAGCTGACCTGGTGATGCGCATTAACAAGACTTCCGCAGCATATGGCATGCAATTAAATGCCAAAAAAAACACTCAAATTACGACCTAGCCATCAGGGCTTTAAAAGAGGCATCAGTATTGGAGGTGAAAAGCTAACTAGTGTTAACAGCTTTAAATACCTCGGAGCTATTGTCTCAGATGAGGAAACAAAACCCGAATTATTGGCCCCGAATAGCACAGTCCACAGCAGCCCTTTCAAAACTTAAAATAATATGGAAAGATAAAGGCTTAGCCCTCGGCACCAAAATCAGACTGATGCGCTCTCTTGTTATAGCCACATTTTTATATGCTTGCGATTCGTGGACGTTGAATGCAAAGCTTGAGAGGAAAATTCTAGCAATGGAATTGAGATGCTACAGAAGGATCCTAGACATCACATTCAAAGACCGCATTACAAACCTAGAAATCATAGACAGGGTTACTGTAGCGATCGAAGCCCATGACGACCTGCTAACTATTGTGAAAAGACGAAAGCTTAAAACCTTTGGCCAAATTACAAGATCTATGGGGCTCGCAAAGACCTTCCTTTAGGGAACAGTGCCAGGAAAAGAAGAAGAGGCAGAAAGAAAAAGCGATAGGAGGACAACATTAAAGAATGGACAGGCCTGCCATTGAGAGAGGTTCTAAACAAGGCAAAAAAAAAGGGAGGAATCTTGCTTGGTGCCCCAACGGTCCAACAGACTAAGGGATAGGTAAGGTAAGGTAAGGTATTATTTTAATTATACTTTTTGACTTTTCCTTAGTTAAATTATTAAGATTAATGTTTGGCCAAGTTTGATTCACTTTTGTTTATATTACAAGTATTTCTTTAATGTCATTTTCATTTGTTATTATCATCAAGCATTCTTCTGTTTCTGAAACCTTATTTTCTATTTCCTCCTGAGTGTTTTGCATCAACTCATTTTCTCTATCATGATACATTTTCAAATTATTTCTGTGATATGTTTTAATTTTCCCATTTATTTCAATTTGATAATTCCCATCACTAATTTGTTCTATCACTTTAAATGGACCTTTCCATTGTGCATTTTGTTTGTACTTCTTATTGTAAGTATATGCTTGAGTCCATATTTCTTTCAAATCTGTTGTTATTGTTTCATTGTTATTATTTATTCTATTCTAATTGTTTATTTAACTTTAAAAAAAAATCTAATTCATATCTGGGTTTTCTCCCATGTATTTTTTCAGATGGTGAAAATTGTGTTGCTTCATGGGTGTTGTTTCTATGACCAAATAGTACATAGTTAATGTAATGATCCCATTTATTCTGATTATTGTGTATTATTCTTGCCAGTGATCTTTTCAGTGAACCACCATAACGTTCACACAAACCGTTGCTCTCTGGATGGTAAATTGATGAATTTATGTGTTGTAGGCCTATATTATATTGTTTACTCCATTTCTTAAATTGTTGTGACTTAAACCGAGATCCTTGATCACTCAACATAATTTTAGGTATGCCATGTCTTGTGATTATTTTTTGGGTTATGGCATTAATGATATTTTCTGTACTTGTATTAGAAAATAAAATAGCTTCTTGGTATCTGCTAAACATGTCTATTACTGTTAAAATATATTTATTGTTCTTTTCAGTTTGAATCAAAGGACCTATCAAATCAATAGCTACCTTCTGAAATGGTTCTGTTGGTTCATCCATTTCTTAAATGGGTGCTTTATTTATTAAACTTTTATTAGATCTCTTTTGACATATGTCACATGAGTTTATGTATTTATTGATAATTGCTTTCATTTTAGGCCAAAATACTTGTTTTGACAGATTTCTATAACATTTCTTTACTCCCCTATGTGCTGCTATATTATTATCATGTGTCATGATTAAGATTTCCAATATTTCTATCTTGTCTCTCTATCTCTTGTCTTTTTTTTTCTTTCTGTCTCTATCTCTTCTATTTCCCTTCTTACTTTATCTTGACGTTCCATTTCTTCCCTCACAACTTGCTGTACATAAGCTACCAAGTCCTTTCCTTTTAAATCAATTGCCTTTCCATCCTGCATAGCTGCTTCTTTAATTTCCTTACGGTTCACATATGACGATGTAGCCATTGTATTACGTTATATTATATAAGAACTTATATTTATATATTAACCTAGACTTATTGTTTTGCTATGGCTTAAATTTAACCTTATTTTAAGTTTAAATTCTAAATAAGTTTTTATAAATATAAGTTTCAAGTGTCAACGTATATGAATATTATTATAATTACTTTTATTAGTAATATTGTCAGTAAGATTCAGACTTTTTAAAGATCATTAGTCTATTCCAATATATGTCTTTATAGATTTATCAATAGTAAATCTAGTCTATAATGAACTGTGTATTTTAATATCATACAAGTTTAACAAGTCTACACGTATATTCAAGTTTTTCTTTACAATATTGTCTAGTCTGGTTTTGACTACTATTGATAAATTCAAATCCGACTAACTGTTATATTAGATCTAGAATCCAACAGATTCTATAGATCTACTACTAGTAGTAAATTTAAACCATTGTAGATCATTAAATGATATATCTAGAATATTACGACTAGTACGATTAGAGTCTAGATTAAATCTAGTCCATAAATTATGGTTCTATTTAACCACACAAATATAACCATACAATATGTATCTTTTATAAGATATAGATCTAGATAAAGAATGTACTACCATTCTCAACTTTCAAATTAATACTAAACTAGAGTCTAGATAATCAGTGGTCTTCAACCTTTTTTAACACACCGCCCCCATTTCGTATATTTTCTCTTTAAAAAAACTCCAGCTAATGGACATATAATAGTTAAAAAAAAATTCAGAAGGTAGGCCTAAATTGTATGTTCTGTTGTCACAGATTAATAATAAATTACTGTAGACGTTATTAAATAATAATGATAATAATGAGATTATCTTTATCGAGGTAGACATATATAACTATCTTTTTTTTCTGTCCGATTATTTGCTTTTGCACAAAACATAAACAACTAACAATGACGTAATATCATATAATATTAGCACATCCATCCTTTTGAAGGTATTATCACATCCTTCCTTTTAAAGTTCTTAAGACTTATATTTACAAAAAATTTTGACAACTCGACCACTTCTGGTTGTCTTGACTGGCACAACAAGTTCTCTAGATGTTGGTTTATAATTGTCTGTTTCTTTTTTTCTAACAGTTTGCTGTTCATTGTCTTCGTCGGTTTCATAATATTCACAGATGTCTTCTTCGTAGCTCTTGTTTAAAAACTGTTGATTTCGTCTGTATGTTTTTCCATCATTTGTCTTTATGATGTAAGATCTGGGTGATGGATGTTTCTTAATGACGACTGCTTTCTGCCATGTTTGTCCTAGACGAACTCTCACCTTCTCCCCGACAGAGTAGTCTTTAGGTAACCTTGCTTTTGCATCGTATTTCATTTTGCTTTTCATCTGTTGTTGGTTGAGTAATGTCTCTGCATTTTCAGCTACCGATTTTTTCAATAATTTGGGATCAGTTGGAATGATGTCCCTGAGTCTTCTACTCATCAGCAGTTGTGATGTCGAATAAAGCAGTCCGCTTATCGGAGTATTTCTTTACTTGAGCATAGCGAGATAAGGATCTTTTCCACTTTTGTATGCTTTGTTGAATATCTGCTCACTTTTTCCATTTGATTGAAGGTACCTGGGGCTTGATGTTGTTATCTTGAAACCCCATTCAGAAGAAAACTCTCTATATTGATAGCTATTGAATTTTAGGATTCGAATAAGAGATTGAGGCTATTCAAAACAATTAGATCAATTTTAAGACATCAGTTAGGCCAGGGGAGGCGCGGTGGCTGAGCGGTAAAGCGCTTGGCTTCTGAACTAGGGGTCCTGGGTTCGAATCCTGGTAAAGACTGAGATTTTCAACTTTGGAATCTTTGGGAGCCTCTAAGTCCACTCAGCTCTAATGTGTACCTAATATTAGTACCTGACATTAGTTGGTGAAATATAAAGGCGGTTGGTCGTTGTGCTGGCTACATGACACTCTCGTTAACCGTAGGCCACAAACAGATGAACTTTACATCATCAGCCCTATAGACCACAAGGTCTGAAAGGGGAACTAGTTAGGCCAGTTTCACATCTAACTTTACATTCATTTTCACCTATCCTTTGATCTGCGGGACTACACAAGATCTGTTAACCTTCTTTCTCCATTCTTATCTCTCATTTGTGTTTGATATAATTTCATTCGGATGTTCTTTCTGAAAATATTGAAGCCTGCCTGGGTGGACCACTTTGGGGGCCGATTTTGAGTTTGTGTTTCCACACAAACTGTCTTTTGTAACCTTGTTATTTCTGTTTTTAAATCTAATAATCTCTATTGAAGTTGTTGGTAAAAGGATGTGGCGAGGTGGGGGAAGAGCTAGCTTGGGCATATGACCATTGACCACTGGGGTGCTAATTTGCATACGGGCGAAATAACTCTGGACCAGAAGAATGTGTTTTTTTTTGACATTCCGATTGTCTAAGGGTTAAGTTCGCTTAGTTAGTGAATATCGCTAGGCGGTGTTGTAAATTCCACGGTCACTGGTTCGAGCCTCGGTCGGCGCATTCCCTTATTTTCTTAGCATTTTAGTTCACTACTTTCTCTCTTAATAAACTTGGTCCCTGGTGCTGCTATCCATTTATGTCTAATATATGTATGTATCACATTTGTTTCAGCACCTAGCTTCAACTCCATAATTACGTTCACAGCTTAATTGCTCATGCCCACTGAAGCTTCTATATGTAATGTAATGTCCACTTTCATTTTGAGAGATACACAACTAAATAATGCCATTGTTTGTCTATTACTTGCCTAACGGCTGTCTGTATCAGCTCTATTAAAGTTGTTGGTGAACGGATGAGGCGAGGTGGGGGAGGAGCTAGCTTGGGCATGTGACCATTGACATCTGCAGTGGAAATTTGCATACGGGCGAAATTACTCTGGACCAGAAGAATGTTTTTTTTTGACAAGTTAAGTTCGGTTAGTGCATTATCGTCGCAGTTCCTTATTTTCGTCGCATTTAATTCACTACTTTCTCTCATTTAAAAACCCTGGTGCTGCTGTTCATTTATTTTTAATATGTATATATATAAACAATGTCAAAGCAAAAAATCAGTCACTAAACTCCGACCCCCCCCTCTGGCTACGCCCATGATGCAATGGTATTCTTAATGTACTACTAGTTTTACAGACACCTGGCACGCTTATAACAACATATTTACATATACATCCACATCATTGATGTTAGCATTTAATTAATAATTAGTCCAATTTCACACCAATAAGATTTAATAACACACCTTTCACGCTTACAATCCATCTCGGAGCCCTACAGAACATCAACTCCCTACATCTCAACCACGATAGTTACTATACGACTCCAAGGGCGAAAAGGCGACACACTTTCCCATAGCCCAAAGCCTAACACCCTGAAACGAAAAAAAAAACACCTAGATCTAGCAATGTGCTACAACAAAGAACTTTTCAATAGCGACACTCGTACCGAAAGATCAGCCTAATTAATAAAACTATGTACTTACCTTCCCCATACAACGTAGGAAAAGAAAAGCCAGCTATCCAGCTACCAAAAAAAGCTCTCTTTTTTACGGGAACTAAGGATGACGTAAACACACACATACACAATATTCTAGACAACAGAACGCACCTAAAAGAAACTACTTCCTATACGCTAAAATAGCAATATTAAATACAAAGAAATTTACAAGCCTATCTACATCTATCTACATGCAATCTACCTAAATCTACCTATGTACATACTTTTTCTTCTTCTTCTTCAAGCCACCTCTATTGCTGATGAGCTGTGAGCTCTTTTGCAGACTGCCAAGGAAAAAAAGTGTGCTGTTTTCTTCAGCACTGCCGTACAGGGTGTTGGTTATTTTGGGCTGTAGTGGAAGTAGGGTCTGCCAAAGGTAGATTAGGGAGGGGCATTCAAAGAGGATATGGTTTACGGTTTTAAAGGGGTGGGCGCAGTATCTGCAAAGAGGAGTTGTGTGGAGTTTATTTTGTTCAGGTGGTAATTTAATAGAAGTGTGTGTCCTGTTCTTAGTTGGAAGATTGTAGATTGTTCTTTGTGGGGGAGGAAGTTAATACTGTCCAGTTTGTTAGGCGTAGTCATTTCTTTGTACATGACTCTGCCTGTGTTTTCTGATGCCCATTGGTTGAGCCACTCCGCTTTGTGATTGTTGACTGTTAAGTGCTTGCAGAGTAGATTGGGAGTCTGTAAAGACAACAATATCTGATGGTGGTTGCACTCCTTCATTTAATTTGTTTTCCACTGCCTGTAGTGCTATGGTAATTGCCTCAATTTCGGCTTGGAAGTTTGAGCAGTAATCGCCACAGGGTGCGCTTATCTCAAAGTGTTTATTTTTAGGGAAGACCAGGAAGGCACCAAGACCAGCATTGATGGTGGCTTTGAAAGCCGATCGTCTGTATAAATATGGATAGCTGTTTTTTGATAGCTTTCGATTGTTTCAAGCGTGCCTACATTAAGCTCCAGTGGATTTGAATCTTTTGTTAAGGTGTTATTTAGTAAATGTGTTTTGATGGTTGGTTGTTTGTTGTTTAGTCCGGGTGTAATGTTTGAAAATCTGGTAATTTTTTCTCTGTTATTGGGCAGGTGGTGTTTTAGGGCTAGTTCTTCAGTAAGTTAGATCAGTCCTTTGCTTTTTTTGGGTTGTTTTTCCTATTTCTCTGTGTTAGTAATTTATTTGGATGATCGTCCTCCAACCTTCTGTATCTCTCAATAGCTTCTAATGCTGCTCTGTTGCGCCTCAACTTAAGAGGTTCAATATTGGAGTCTATTACACAGGCTGCTGTGGGAGTAGTTCTCATACCTCCACTAATTAGCCGCAAGGCTTGGTTTTGGCTGTACATGTAGTTGTTTTCTTGGCTTTGACTTGTTAATGCTATCTACATAAAAATCTACCTTACTATCTACATACAAATCTGCCCATCTATCTACAATCTACACAAATCCTACCTTTCTATCTACAAACCTATCTACCTGTCTACAAGCTTATCTACTAGGGATGTGAAATAAAAAAAATATCTTTAAAAAATCAATTTTTCGTTAGTACATCATTAAAATACTTTGAAAGAACTTTCCAATGGTGTATAAATTATGACTTTAAGTTGAACAGTTAGAAAGTTATGATTTTTTTTCTGGCGTTTTGACCTAGCATTGGTTGACATGGAGCATGTAAGATGAAAGGGTCTCGCTCGCTCAGCCAGCGAGACACACCCCCCGCTCAAAAAGTTAAAAAAAATTGGAATTGAATTTCGTAGAGGATAAATCTAGTTATTAAAAAAGTAATTTAATTGTAGACCTAGTATTCGTAGTAAATTTCTAGCTCACAAATGTGATTTCATTTATATTCAGACAAGGTCACCGGACGCACCAGTAGTTATACTGGGTGATTTTAATAAATGCACTTTCAAGGTTGACCTACCCACCTTCTATCAACACATTTCATGTCCGACAAGAGAGAACAGAACTCTGGACTTATGTTATTGTAACATCAAAGGAGCATTCACATCTCGTGAAAAGCCACCACTAGGATCATCGGACCACAAAACAATACAACTGCTGCCTACTTACCGTACAAAACTTAAAGAAGGAAAAATCATTCAAAAAACGTACAAGAATGGACACAATATTCTCAAACTACAGGGATGTCTAGACTGCACTGACTGGAATTTGTTCAAAGAGACCACTTCAAATCTGGAAGAATGGGTCGACGCAGTGACAAATTACATCAAATTCTGTGAAAACATGTGTGTCAGTACTAAGAGCATCAAGATATACCCCAACAATAAACCATGGGTCACTGCAAAAATAAAACGGGAAATAATCAAAAAGAAAAGAGCATTTATGAGTGGCGACGGACAGACAAGGAAATTGCTCAATGAAATCTCAACGTCGTTCTTGAGGAAGGGAGGAGAAACTACCGCACCAAGCTGGAAGACTCAATTAATACAAGTGACATGAGACAGGCGTGGGGCATCATGAACAAAATGGCGGGAGCACAAGTCAAATTTAAAAATAATCTTGCTACAAGAGACGAAAAAACATTGGCCAACGAGTTAAATGATTTCTATTGTCGCTTCGACACGAAAGATTTTAATTATCTAAGACTCAAAGCCATTGAGGATGTCAATGTTAACAACTGCTTAGAATTAGCGATTACTAAAGAGCAAGTTTGTAACATTTTCAAAAACGTCAATGAAAGCTGGTGGGCCTGATGGAATAAAAGGGCGAATCTTAAAAGAATGTGCTGAACAACTAGCTGAACCTTTCCAAGATATTTTTTCTACTTCATTACTAAACCATGAGATACCACCTGTGTGGAAGTCATCTATAATTGTACCTGTGCCAAAGGTTTCCAAACCGAAGGAAATGAATGACTATAGACCTGTTTCACTTACTTCCATCGTGTCTAAATGTTTAGAAAAATTGGTTAAAATGTTTCTTCTGAATGATCTTTGTAATAAGTTAGACCCTTTACAATTTGCTTACCAAAAGGGTAAAGGTGTAGACGATGCCATCCTAAATATTTTAAACTGTGTCTACAAACATCTGGACTTACCGAACACTTATGTAAGATTGCTCTTTATGGATTTCTCATCAGCTTTTAACACTATACAACTTCATTTACTCATTGAAAAGATGAAAGCGTTGCAGATTAGTCCATACATAATACTATGGGCTAATGAATTTTTGACCCAGAGAGCTCAGAGGGTTAGGGTAAACAATGTTATATCTAATGAACGCATAGTTAACACAGGGGCGCCCCAGGGGGCTGTAACATCGCCATTGTGGTTCATTTTGTACACCAATGATTTTCAATCCGATAGTTCTTGTTGCTCCTTCACAAAATTCGCTGATGATGCGGCTCTTCTTGTCCTGCTCTCAGAGAGCTCAGACGTAAATGAGTATTTCAAAGAACTAGAACACATTGAGGAATACTGTAAAGATAATTTTTTATTTTTAAATGTAAAAAAAACCCAAAGAAATGATAATCGATTTTCGTAGGGACAAGAAGGGAAATGATATTGTTTCTGTAGCTGGAGAGACTATTGAAATTGTGCAAACCTTTAAATACCTTGGTACTATCCTAGACAATAAACTAAATTTTACTGCAAATACTGATTATATCAGCAAAAAAGGGCAGCAAAGATTACGACTACTAAGAAAACTGTCCTCGTTTAATGTTAGCGAAAAGGCCTTGGCTATGTTTTATCACGCTCACATCTGCAATATTTTAAGTTTCAATATCACTGCATGGTATGGCAATCTGAGCATTAAAAATAAAAATAAACTTAATAGAATCCTAAATGCTGCTGGCAAAATCATTGGCAAAAAACAAACCCCATTTGGGCAGTTGTTTGAGACAAACATCTATAAAAAAGCTAACAAGATCCTCGAAATAAAGAATCACCCTTTGTGTCAGGATTTTGTGATTTTACCATCACAAAAGAAAGAGATACAAGACACCGATAGCAAAGACAAACAGACACAAACACTCTTTTGTTCCCCTGGCAATCAAATCATTAAATAAGAACAATCTGGTATAAACTTTGTCACATGTAAATTATGAGTGCGTCTGGTGTGAATGTACACTTTGGTTTCTTATAGTTATAATGTTTTTTGTTTGGTGTAATGCACAAATTGTAAGACAAATTTCCTTACGGATAATAAAGATTATTATTATTATTATGTTAGAAATGAACGAGTAGTCATTCTCTGGCGCCTATTATTATTATTATTATTATTATTAAGAATATAAATATTGATGAAATAAACAAATTATCGGGTCTAGAGCTACAAGAAATGTCAGAGAGGTGTGGACAAAATGGCGGCTTTGTGATGGCAGAAAATAACAAAATATCTCAAAAGTGGGATCAAATCGTCTGAAACATTTTTTTTTCAAACTGGCTTTAAAATTATAAATAAAATAGATCCAAACATTAAAACTCTTCTAAACCTATCAAGAAATATGCATAATTATTATATCTACTAACCTATGCATGATTTTATTCATTAGAAAGTTTAGTTTTCAAAAAAAAAAAGAAAAAAAAAGTCCATAGGGAGCAGTGCAAATTTATATTTTCGACATTATAATCGATAACAATTGAAAAAAGTAATGTATCGTGATAAAACTTGGCAGAAATATGGCCTGATATATAATCTATTACGGGGAAAAAATCAACTTCTTAGGACTTACCTGAAAAGAGTATCAGTAAAAATAAAAATACATATACCTTCAAGTTAAAAAAAAGTAAGAAAATACACATTTTTTTAAAAGTCCACATGAAAAAAATGTTCCTCAATATAAAATGTATTCATATTCCCCCATTTTGGCTACGATTTCAATGGATTTAAAATCAAAATCGATTTCAACCAAGGGCCTATGTACAGAAAGTAAGAAAAACGAATTTCAAATTTTGACGGCAATTTTACTTGCGGTTTTACGGATTTTCACATATCTAATCTACCAAGCCTACCTACCTACAAGCCTATCTACCTAGCTATCTTTATACATACTGTAATAACTTAAGTGAGGCAACTCAACTAGGACATAGACGTTTATTTATATAGAGACATGACAAAGAAAAAGGGCATCTGCCTTGAGTACAGCATCTCCATATTGGCTCTCTACTTGGGCGGAAATCGTTAGTCTCTACATGTCAACATCCTGTTCTAGTCTGGTTACTAGAAGTGCGCATCTCTGCACTAGCCTGGACGGTGGTGCGCATGGCAAAGTCATAACAATACATACATATATATCTAATGCATATCAACATACAAACTACCTACCTATCTATTTACAAACCTACCTATCTATCTACATGCAATCTACCTACCTAACTACATGCAAATCTGCTTATCTATCTACATGCAATCTACCTACCTATATACATACTAATCTACCTACCTATATACATGCAAATCTGCCTACCTATATACATGCAAATCTGCCTATCTATCTACATGCTATCTACCTACCTATATACATACTAATCTACCTACCCATCTACATGTAATCTACGTACCGATTGCAATCTACCTACCTATCTACATGCAATCTACCTACCTATCTACATGTAATCTACGTACCTATCTACATGTAATCTACGTACCTATCTACATGCAATCTACGTACCTACCTAACATGCAATCTACGTACCTACCTAACATGCAATCTACCTACCTATCTACATGCAATCTACCTACCTATCTATCTACATGCAATCTACCTACCTATCTACATGCAATCTACCTACCTATCTACATGCAATTTACCTACCTATCTACATGCAATTTACCTACCTATCTACATGCAATCTACGTACCTATCTACATGCAATCTACCTACCTATCTACATGTAATCTACTTACCTATCTACATGCAATCTACGTACCTATCTAAATGCAATCTACCTATCTACATGCAATCTACCTACCTATCTACATGCAATCTACCTACCTATCTACATGTAATCTACCTAACATGCAATCTACCTACCTATCTACATGCGATCTACCTATCTATCTACATGTAATCTACGTATCTACCTACCTATCTACATGTAATCTACCTACCTATCTACATGTAATCTACCTACATATCTACATGCAATCTACCTAACTTGCAATCTACGTACCTATCTACATGGAATCTACGTATCTACCTACCTATCTACATGCAATCTACCTAACATGCAATCTACCTAACATGCAATCTACGTATCTTCCTACCTATCTACATGCAATCTACGTATCTACCTATCTACATGCAATCTACGTATCTACCTACCTATCTACATGCAATCTACCTACCTATCTACATGTAATCTACCTAACATGCAATCTACCTACCTATCTACATGCAATCTACCTAACATGCTAATCTATCTACCTATCTACATACTAATCTACCTACCTATATACATGCAAATCTGCCTATCTATCTACAAGCCTTTCTACCTAACCTATCTACATGCAATCTACCCTAATCCTAACCTACATACATACCTATCTAGCTACCTATCTACATACAATCAACCTACAATCTACTTATCAGACTAATCTACATGAATCTATCTACCTAAATAAACGCCTATCTACCTACCTATCTATATGCAATCTACCTACAATCTACCTACCTATCTACATACAAATCTACCTACCTATCTATATGCAATCTACCTACAATCTACCTACCTATCTACATACAAATCTACCTACCTATCTACATACAAATCTACCTACCTATCTACATACCAATCTACCTACCTATCTACGTACAATCTACCTACACATCTACCTACATATCTACATACATATCTACATACATATCTACATTCAAGCTACCTACCATACATATCTACATACATATATACATTCAAACTACCTACATAACTACATACATATCTACATTCAAGCTACCTACCATACATATCTACATACATATATATACATTCAAACTACATACATAACTATCTACCTATCTACATACAATCTACGTTCCTATCTACATACATGCATGCATGTAATCTACCTATCTACCTACTATCTACATACAAATCTGCCTACAAACATATCTTCATGCATATGTACTCACATATCTACATGCATATCTACATGCATATCTACATGCTTATCTACTCACATATCTTCATACATATCTACATACATATCTACATGCTTATCTACTCACATATCTACATACATATCTTCATACATATCTACATGCTTATCTACTCACATATCTACTCACATATATACATACATATCTACATTTATATCTACATACATATCTACATGCATATCTACTCACATATCTTCATGCTAATCTACTCACATATCTACATACATATCTTCATACATATCTACATGCTTATCTACTCACATATCTACATACATATCTACATGCTTATCTACATTTATATCTACATACATATCTTCATACAAATCTTCATACATATCTACATGCTTATCTACTCACATATCTACATACATATCTACATACATACCTAAATGCTTATCTACATTTATATCTACATAAAAATTTACATAATAATATAACAATAATAATAATAAGGATTAAATGAAATATTTTAAGGAAAAATTAGTTGTAAATGCTGTCGGTTCGTGTTTTCCTAGTGTGGTATTGTGAAATGTATGCATGCGCCTGAGCTGTTTGAAGCAGGAACTGTATTGTTGTCTTTGTAAGGTATAGATGTGATGATGTAATATGGTCTGATGGTAATGTTGCCTCGTGTTCATAACCCCCCAAATGATGCTAGATTTTCTGTTTTATCTAATTTGTGCCGCGCGAACTTCCAAGTAGTAAATATAAGAGTATGGTAATTTTTAAATACCTTAATGTATATAATTACTATGAACTTGAAACAAAATATAACAAAAATACATAAAGAATTTGTGTTACACTTCATGTTTCTATCGGATCTGCGTTTGTGCAAAATGTCGGTCTGTCCGTCTGTCAAACTCAGATCTCGAAAACTAAATGAGAAATAAAAAATATTATTTCACCATGCGATGCGGCTTAAAAAGATTAGGTGCAACGGCTACTTTTGGTTTTCTAAAAGCAAACCGTTTAGTTTATAAAATTAATTATGCAAGCGATTTTTTCATAAAAATACACCAATTCCTAAACAATTACGTAAATGTAAGGAAGGCAATGTTACACTACGTTAACAAACAACGATTATATTTTGTGTATTTTCAGTATCGCTAAGTCAAATATATTTATAAAATGTACGAGAGATGTTCACAACAAATATAAATATTAGTAAAAGGTGTTTTTTCTGGTCAGCAAGCTGATAAAATTAAAAGAAAACATTTATGTTTGTTTATAAAGGCTAAGAATACACTTTGTATGTAAATATCACGCACACTTTTTAAAATGGACTTTTTATGCAACGACTTTAGTGCAGTAGCGTGACAAGCATCTGCAAGAAATGGTGCAATCAGTTCCCTCAAAATTTAAAAAATAATCAGATTTTATTTATTTTTTGTTTACTGCCCTCATCAGAATAAAAGAGGCTTATTTTTGTGCGTTTTGTCTGTCGGTCTGTCCGTTACGTTAAGATAACAAAAAAAAAAAAGAATTCAAAAAGCTAATTGAAAATCTGATTTAGCCTGTAATGTTCCTCCCGTAACATCTCAATAGTTTTAAGTATCTATAATTGATTGTTCCGAATTTTTTTCTGCAAAACTAATCAACGCCAAAGAATGTTTGTTTGCTCTTCTAACCTAAATTACATTTAATTTCCATGCTTAAACGTTGCAAAAAATAATTACCAATAATATGTTGTTCCGTTTTTTATGTAAATAGCATATAAAAAATAAATCAAAATCTCTATACTGACAGTTATATTTCATTAACTGTTAAAATGTTCGGATATTGTTTATAAAAATGAATTATGTCAAATGATTATTTGAAATAGCATCATTGACTAGTATTACACTTATATTGTTTGATAATATATCACTATAGTTTGATTATTGATATCAAATTGTTCCGTATTTTCATCTTTAAAAAACATTTCAAAAATATCGACAATAGGTTGTTCAGGGCTTTAAAAAAAGAAAGTAATTTACTAGAAAAGATTATTGAAAATCACTTTTTAGATATATTTTACATTTAATTTTTTTGCTGCAACAAAACAAAAGTATTTAATCGATCAAGAATTTTCCGGATTTTGTTTTAAAAAGAATTCGAACTACATTACTTACATTTTCTTACAAATCGTTGCCAAAAATGTCCGAATTTTATTTAAAAATCTACTAACTTCAAATAACTGTTTGAAATCCCTCTTATAATTAAGAAATGAAATAATATTCTCATTTACGAAAAAATATAGTTCCGGATTTTTATGAAAAGTATGTTAACTCTATTTTTATGTAAAATCTCACTTCTCTCTTATAGTATATTTAGTTTTCTAGCTAAAATGTTATAAAATCTAATTATCGTTAATAAAATGTTCCGAATTTTAAAGAAAACAACTTTAAAACACCAAAGTTTAGTATGAAAATCTCTCCACAAGGTTGTGGTGCATCAAATTTTTATACGAGACCATCCCAAAAATTAATTAACGGTATAATTATCTTATCTGGAATTAACTTTTTCTCTTCATATTTATACAAACATTCGGAACAATCTTTTATATATAATTAAATCTATTGCGTTTATACTTAAAATAATGCGATGTTTTGAAAAAGAAAATTAAAGGTTAATCAAATTTTCAATAGCTTTTAGACAGACTGACAGAAAAGACGCACAAAAAATGCAGTTTAAATCCTCTTTAAATAAATTCTATTAGAACTCAGTGCACCAATGTCTATGAAATTCTTGTTAAATATCTCGTGTAAATAAAGACATTTTTGGTACTAGCCTTTTGTAACGAAATGGAATTTTTTTCTTTGACGTAATATGAATGGATTCTTTAAATGTAATGCTAAAAAACTCGGTGAACCGATGTCTATGAACCCTTTAAAAAATTGCTCGTATTGATAAAGACTTTTTAAAATTCTAACTAGACCGTGTGACGTAGTGCATTTTTTTCCTTTGACGTCATTGGGAATTAATTCTTTGAATGAAATGCTTAAATAACTCACTCAGTGCATCAATGTCTAAGAACACTCTATAATTGGCTCGTATTGATGAAGGCGTTTTTATTCTATCTAGGCCGTTTGACGCAGTGTTGTTGTTTTTTTTTAACGTCATATGGAATTAATTTTTTAAATGAAATGCTAAAAAAAAACTCCCAGTGCACCAATGTCTATGAACACTCGATAACTGGCTCGTATTGATGAAGGATTTTTTAGTCTAACTAGGCCATGTGACGTAGTGGATTTTTTTTCCTTTCACGTCATGTGGAGTTAATTCTTCAAATGAAATGCTAAAAGAATTCACTCGGTGCACTAGTGTCTATGAACCCTCAAAAAGCTGCTAGTATTAAGGACATTGTTTTAGTCTAACTAGGCCATGTGACGTAGTGGATTTTTTTCCTTTGACAACATGTGGAATAATTTCTTCAAATGAAATGCTAAAACAAATCGGTATAGTAATGTTTATTAAACCTCGTAATCTAAAACATAATAGTTAGACATATATAATCTAGATTTTTTACACTAGATCTATATTTTGTTTTACACTTAAGCTAGAATTTTTACATTAGATCTTTATTTTTTTTTTACACTAGAGATAGATTTTTTTTAAAAATATTTCGATTTATATTCTAATTAAAATAATTGTAGATTCGATCTAGAAATTCATTGTCTAGTTTATACGTAATGGTTTTTTTTTTGTTTTTTTTTTTTACATATTTTGGATGTTCCTTCAGAGTTGAAGTACAAACCTTTAGCAGGACGTCGGGGGATGGGAGCGGGCAGAGTTTGAACCTGCGACCATCGATAAATCCACACGACAGTCCAGCTCGCCATGATTTAGACTACATCAAGATATATAATTTTAATTTCTATAATTAAAGTGTAGATTTTTATTTCCAAATGTCTTGATCAATATTGCAATGTTATAAATTACTAGAACTAATCGACTATTTTTAAATTTAATATTGTATTCAGTATATTAATCGATTATGTAGTTGTTTTTTTATTACATAATCGCCTACTTATCTTAATTACATCTACATTATTCCAAATGTATATATTAGATCTAGATCTAGTAGATATAGATCTTAAGAGTGCTAAATCAGAAGTTTAAATTAGGTAGATCAATATCCTGATTCTAGTTCCATTTAAATGAATAGCCAATAGCTCCGGCTGTAGCTGTGCTTGAACGTGACCTTTGTGCAAACGTTGCCAAAGTACAAGCTCGATGTCTTATTCTTTTTTTTTTTTAAGTAAAAATCAATACCAAAAGATTAGGCCAATCTAAAATCGCTCGTCTGACATATTGTACAAATCCTTTAGTTGTCATGACGTAATGTGTAATATATCTCTTTATCAATTATAGGCTGTTTGTTTGTTATTAAGTTAACAGCAATGCCTGGTTGTGTGGCTAGAGCGCAGGACTGATTATCTCAACGCTCCCGGTTTCACACCCTGCTCGATGTCATCCCTCGTCGTCCAGTGGGAGATTTGGATAAACAACGCCAAATTGAAACATTATTATTTTTGACAATCAAAACAAAATCACGTCTTGAATATTCCTTGCGAATATACGAATCCGAAAGAGATCCGATTAGGAAAAGGGCCACCTCTAAGTTTGTGTAACCACTCAACTCTCTTTGTAATCTTGTTGTAATTTGTTTTGGATGTTCCTTTAAAGTAAAAGATACTATACAGATATCGAACACGTACTTCGGTTAGGTCTTCTCAAAATCTATTTCTACTACTACTAGATCTAGATTTAAATTTAGATCAATTTAGATGTAATTTAGATTAGATTTACGTATAAAATAAAGCCGAAATAATCTATCATTAGACTAAAAACAACATTAAATTTTAAAATAGTAGATTAGTTTTAATATTTTATAACACTGCAATATAGATCTAGACATTTAGAAATCATAAATCTACGCTTTAAGTCTAGATTTAGTTTTAGAAATTGAAGTTCTAGATCTTGATCTAGTCTTTATAATTCTAGACTAGACCTAAAAATTGTCGATGTAGAATCTACAATGACTTTATTTAGAAATTAGATCTAGATCCAGTCTAAAAAATCTAAATAGGATCTAAATCTAGCTTGTAGATATAATAGGATGGCTGACTTGTAGCGCGAAACATGTAAAACAACATATGACGGATAGACGAACAGGCAGACTACACAAAACTAAAAGCGTCTTTTTGCATTTACAGAGGCAGTAAAATGTTGACAAGGTTTAATAAACATTAATGCACCGAGTTCTTATAGCATTTCATTGAAATAATTCATTCCATATGATGTCAATAGAAAAATCCCCTAAGTCACATGGCCTAGTTAGACTAACAAATGTCTTTATTGCACGAGAGAATTGACGATAGTTCTAAGACATTAGTGCATCGAGTTCTTGTAGCATTTCTTGTAGGCTTAAACCTTCTCAGTCTTCTCAAGCCAACGCGTTAACCGCTCTGCTAACGAAGAGTATATGAACATGGAAGATTGCATAGTCATCTATTGTTTCTATTTCGTTTTAGTGTTCACTAAGCCTCAGAAGACTATCTATAAAGGGACTAATTCAAATAATACCACAACTTCAGTGAAGTACAATTTCTTTACCTTGTTTGAGATACTGAACAAAATAAACATCACTAATAGTTGATTTACTAATTGGTATTTTTTTTAATTGATTCTTGTGTTGTCAGGTAAACAAAAATAATTTTGCAAAATTTCAGCTTGATCCAAGATTGGGTGTCGGAGAAATAACGTATACAAACTTTTGACGGACAGAGAGTGAATTAATTATAATATTTGTAAAATGTCAGCGTCCTAATCGAGACATTCTAAAAGGTAAAGAAGGGGACGAAATTAGTTTCAAATTGTATTTATATTTCTTGTCTGTCTAAAAATTAATTGCAACTTGGTAAATGTAAATGTTTAGAGACCTGGCGTTGATATAGTGTGACTATAGAGGGACTGGTCACTACTACTGTGTCGAGAATGCGTAGAATGCTGGGTTCGTGCTTCCTGGACTACTCTTGAAATGTGACAAACATATATACTACAAACTGATTTAAGTACTTTTCAGCAGACAAATACAAAGTTTATTTGACAACGATAATAATAATACTGCACTATTTGTTAGTGCTACAAGTCAAGAAAATCCTATCTGCATAACGATGGTATCAAAAATATCCAAATACGTTAAACTCTCCAGAGTATATACAAATCACGTCCGCACTGTACAGAATAATCCAGAATAATATATGTCATAAAAAGCTACTGGCATCAACTGTTTATTTGACAACAATAATAATAATATGGCACTGTTTGTTAGGGCTGCCTCGTTCAGGGGATAACACTTGATTGACTTGACTGAACTCAAAGTCAACTTTATTCATCCTACTTCCTGTTTTCTACATCAGGAATTCCACGTGTCTGTTAAAATCTTAACATGACGTAAACATTAAAATCGGCAAAGTCAACTGAGACTAAGACAGGTGGCAAGCATCGAAATGCCACTCTGAAAACTAATTTAATCTTGGCGGCAAGCATTAAACTATCACTCTGTAAACTAATTGCAACTTGGTGGAAAGCATCAAACTGTCAATCTGAAAATTAATTGCAACTTGGTGGCCAGCATTAAACTGTCACTCTGAAATCTAATTGCAACTTGGTGGCCAGCATTAAACTGTCAATCTGAAAATTAATTGCAACTTGGTGGCCAGCAATAAAACTGTCACTCTGAAAATTAATTGCAACTTGGTGGCCAGCATTAAACTGTCAATCTGAAAATTAATTGCAACTTGGTGGCCAGCATTAAACTGTCACTCTGAAAACTAATTGCAACTTGGTGGCCAGCATTAAACTGTCAATCTGAAAATTAATTGCAACTTGGTGGCCAGCATTAAACTGTCACTCTGAAAACTAATTGCAACTTGGTGGCCAGCATTAAACTGTCACTCTGAAAACTAATTGTAACTTGGTGGCAAGCATTAAACTGTCACTCTGTAAACTTATTGCAACTTGGTGGCCAGCATTAAACTGTCACTCTGAAAATTAATTGCAACTTGGTGGCCAGCATTAAACTGTCACTCTGAAAATTAATTGCAACTTGGTGGCCAGCAATAAAACTGTCAATCTAAAAAAACGAATTGCAACTTGGTGGCCAGCATTAAACTGTCACTCTGAAAATTAATTGCAACTTGGTGGCCAGCATTAAACTGTCAATCTGAAAACTAATTGCAACTAGGTGGCAAGCATTTAACTGTCAATCTGAAAACTAATTGCAACTTGGTGGCCAGCATTAAACTGTCAATCTGAAAACTAATTGCAACTTAGTGGCAAGCATAGAACTGTCACTCTGAAAACTAATTGCAACTAGGTGGTGTAAATGTACCTGTTTAGAGACGTGGCGTTGATATAGTGTGACTATAGAGGGACTGGTCACTACAACTGTGTTGAGAATGCGTAGAATGCTGGGTTCGTTCTTCCTGGAGCACTCTTGACACATGACAAACATATATACTACAAACTTTTACTCTTTAAACTAATTGAAACTTGGTGAAAAGCATTGAACTGTCACTCTGAAAACTAATTGCAACTTAGTGGCAAGCATTGAATTGTCACTCTGAAAAGTAATTGCAACTTGGTGGCATGGATCGAACTGTCACTCTGTAAACTAATTGCAACTTGGTGGCAAGCATTGAACTGTCACTCTGAGAAGAAATTGCTACTTGGTGGCAAGGATCGAACAAGTCACTCTAAAAACTAATTCCAACGTGGTGGCAAGCATTGAACTGTCACTCTGAGAAGAAATTGCAACTTGGTGGCAAGGATCGAACAAGTCACTCGGAAAATTAATTGCAACTTGGTGGCAAGCATAGAACTGTCACTGTAAAAACTAATTGCAACTCAGGGGTCAGCATTAAACTGTCACTCTAAAAACAAATTGCAACTTGGTGGCAAGCATTGATCTGTCATTATGAAAACTAATAGCAAGTTAGTTGCAAGCGATTAACTGTCACTTTTTAAACTAATTGCAACTTGGTGGCAAGCATCGAACTGTCACTCTAAAAATTAATTGCAACTTGGTGGAAAGCATCAAACTAACACTCTGAAAATTAAATGCAACTTAATGGCAAGCATTGAACTGTCAATCTAAAAAACTAATTGCAAAATGGTGGCAAGCATCGAACTGTCACTCTGAAAATTAATAGCAACTTGGCGGCAAGCATCGAACTGCCACTCTGAAAACTAATTGCAACTTAGTGGCAAGCATTGAACTGTCACTCTGTAAACTAATTGCAACTATGTGGCAAGCATTGAACAGTCACTTTGAAAACTAATTGCAATTTGGTTGCAAGCATTAAACTGTTACTCTGAAAACTAATTGCAAATTGGTTGCAAGCAATTAGCTGTCAATCTGTAAACTAATTGCAACTTGGTGGTAAGCATTTAACAGTCACTTTGAAAACTAATTGCAACTTGGTGGCAAGCATCGAACTGTCACTCTGAAAACTAATTTAAAAAGAAATGGGCAACAAACTAGACGTAAAAAGAGAGATTTGATAAGAAGATTAACTGCCTCTTACTGAGAGAGGCCCAAGTGTTAAAAGTGTAGCTTATTACTTTTTAATTTGGTGGCAGATTGTTGAAAACGTAACCCTTCCACTACTACTGACAATATAAACACACAATTTTCTGACGCAAAATAATGTCTTCATGTGTTTTCTTTGAGCTCGACGTAGTACATTACCATTAAGAGCTATCTATATTCCAGTATATAAATATTGAAACCAGCGATTTTCGGCTTTGTCGGATGACATCAGATAATGTATGTATCACTATACCAAATACTGCAGAGGGGAACTGAAATGAAATCCGATTGGTTTTAGGACTGTAAGGACTAGTCCTCCCATAGTGTCCTGGCAAGAAACTCATCTGTTCTTTCACTCAAGTAAACTGAAGTTTATCGAAAGCTTACACTAGAAGCACTTTATGTCACTAAATTTGGAGATATTCTCACATAGTATCGTGTCATTGGTTCCTAAGACATTTAATAAAAAAATACATAATTAAACTTATCCCACTAAATAATGTAGATAGACAGTGCTTTCCTAATATGTTTAAAAAAAAATAAATGTGAATTAATTTGAATTTCGAGTATGTAACAAGCTGTTTGAGGGGTTTGCAATTTGGAGTGGGGGGGCCTTAATACTCCATAGACTGAATAGTGACAACACAGAAAAAAATGAGTCTAGACTTAGACTATATCTATCTCCAAAAGTCCAACTGTCCTGGACTAGGAACAAAAACATACTCCCTATTATAAGTTACATTATATTTAACAAAAAACATCTCACCAAATAAAAACAACCCAAAACAATAACAGTTTTGAAGTCAACAACATGAATTGCCCCCCTTCTCCTCTACAGTAAACAGGAGACCCAGGTTGACCAGAACTCAGTCCTGACAACATGCATTCGTTACATGTGTTTGGTTTATTTGCACTAAATCTGGATGAAGACCTGTCTACCGTACCGATAAATGCGTATTTGTTACGATATACTAAATAGCACGAAATAAAAATAAAAATAGGAGGTCTAATACAGTTTTGACACTCCAAGCTACGCATTTCTTACCGTTTTTTTAAATATTATTATTATCAAAAGGAATAAGCTATATTATAGGCATACACGTCTCGTGGGAAACAAAGAAAAAGTTAATCTCGGTAATATTGTAGCCTAAATAAAATGAAAAAAAAAAAAAAAAAAAAAAAAAAAACTATAGCCTAATCCAAAAGGAAATAGATCTAGAGCTAGATTTTCTTGGACGATTGATATAAAATAAGTATAAATAATAAATCATATGATACAGATCTAAATAAACAAATACTGATGGAGTCATTCTTTAATTAATTATTAGAATTACTTGACTACCAACTGGGTATTTTTATTGCCAAAATACAATGTATTTTATGTGCATTTATTAAAAACAACAACCAAAAATTAAGCGTTTGACGCAACTAGATCTAATATTAGTAATATATAGATTCTATTTCTAGATCCAGAAAGCTACTTCTCTAATTCAGTTTTCTAGTTTAATTCTAGTTAGATCTAGATGTCTAGACCAGTAGATCTAAATCTAGCCAGGGTTTTTGTCATGGAATAGATTTATAAAAATTCAGCCGCCTACTGATCACGATATGACAGATACTCTCTCTTCTACTAGACTCTACTTCTAGATCTAGAATCTAGTAGATCACTACATTTGACTAGATGATTACTAGATCACAGTAAAACTCAATGTGTACTTCCGACTTTAGCTCAACAAGCAAGTCTATTCCAAAGTATAGATCTACTAGTAAAGTCACAAAGTGTAAAGGATCATTATATATTCACATAAAAAAAATTTATAGGCCTAAATGAATCGAATAATCATTCACTAATTTGACTAATCTAAAATGTTTTTTTTTAAATGGCAAGTGTTATTGATGACTTCTGACTTGTAAACCAGTTGCAGAGATTCTAGTTTTTATTTTGATGACATGTTACGATATATCAATGATATTTAGATAAGCGCAATTACCTAGTGGAACAGAGAGAAGGACCATTTAATATAAGGCAAAGAAGTAAGATGTTTATAATCCATCAAACTCACAGAGGACTTGTCTCATTTGTGACGGCATTTCATGCATTTACAGAAGCTACAAACTATGCTACAAAAATGATAGGCTTGTCTTTGATTCCGAAGACTTATGAGGAATGCTGTTTCCAGTGGCAACTCAGCCCCAGCTGTGACCTACATATTATGCCACACTGAGCACAGGCTTAACCATTGTCCACCTGTGGTAGAATAAGTTGTTTTTTCTTTTTGCCGTCTACCCTCGGCAATTAATTTTTATTGGTGTATACCACACCTTTGTAAGTGACCTCCAGCTGTCTCATTCTGAAGCTGTATGCATCCAGGTGCTCTTTTATTCTATGTCAGTTAAAGCAAGTTGGCGCCTAATCTTGTCTTTGAAGCATTTCTGTGGTACCTCTTTATTTGCATATGACATGTTAGGCAAATAGGTTTTGCCTATTGGAAGGCCATTTTTGAAAGTATAGGTGCTTAAAATGAAACTCCAAATATCTGGACTTCCAGTTACCAAGAAAATAAGCTTAGGATTGAAAGAGATATTACTGGCATTTCAGCTAAGACGATCAGTAAAATTAATAGCAACTTTAATTGCAGTCCACCTAACAAGATAAAAAGAAAACAAGTGTGGCTTCAATAGCATTGATGATATTTAGTTTACTTTTATCTCATTTACTAGTATTACTATTTCATTGACTAAAGTTTTTAATTGTCAAATATGCATATGTACATGTACTAGTTCCTGCAATTTGATGAAAAATAATAATTAAATTGTGTGTAGTCTATATACAAATGTTTATAAGAGATCACACCTAAGCTTAATTTACTTAATTTCAAAACTATGATTTTGTGTTCTGACTCTACTCTAAATAAATTATATTTTTTTTAAGAATGAAAAGTTGGAAATTCTGTTCTGATGAAAAAAAAAATTATTAAACTAAAGTAGATGTTTATGGTTTCTTTGTATTTATTTTTAAATTATTTATTCATTAAAAATTAATTGTTTAGTAACATTTACTTGAAGTAAAGATCAAAAACACAAATTTAATACATGATCAGCTCTCAATTCATGCAGATCACAGCCCATCACTAAAATGTATTTACTGTCTACAGACTATTCATTTCAAAATGTTGCTTTAAATTGTTATATGACACAATCAAAGTACTGGTACCTCACATTGATTTAGGCCTAAAGAAGCTGAGATAATGACAAATTTTCATTCAATAACTTGTACTGTCATTTATTATCAGATGTGTTAAAACTAATGACCTGTATCATCATCATCATCATTTGCCTCCTTCAGTCGTAGAACAACTATGGTTTATCTCAGAGCACACTTCCTCATGTGGCTGTGGAGCCCTATTTTGGAGAGACACTCACGTCCACAGATAGCACAGGTTAAGGTGGCTTTTGCTTCGGTGGTAGAGGAGCTGGCCGTTTTTCGGATTGTACGTTTTTCTTCCTGAGCTGAGACCCATGTACTTTCACTGTTCATAGCTTTCTAGGTCACTGTCTCTCTCCATCTGTTGCGGTCTAGAGTTATGTCTTCCCAATTGTCAGTATTGATGTTCACTGATTTGAGGTCACGTTTTATTACATCTATGTAACGGAAGTGGGGGGGACCAGTTTTTCTTGTGCCAGTCGCGTGTTAAAACTAATGACCTGTATATATAATTGATTAAGCAGGAGCATCAAAAATGCACCATATTTTATATATGTTTACTTTTGTTAGATTCATATTTTAATTTTTAAAAAGTAAAATTTCCCTTACTTATCTTGCAATCTATAGGGCAGATGATATAAAGTTTATCAGTTTCTGTGCCCCATGGTTGGGAGGCAGTCATGTACCCAGCACAACAACCAACCACCTTTTAAAAAAAAACTTCCCATTTCAGACCTCACAATCTATAGGGCAGATGATGTTAAGGTCATTTGATTCTTTGTCCAGTGCATCATGTGGCCAGCACAACAACCAACCATCTTACTTTTCAAAACGAAAGTCAGGTACCCATTAGAGTTAGGTGGACTTAGGGGCACCCAAAAATCTCAAAATTTTAAATCTAAGTCTTCACAGAGATTCAAACCCATGACTTAACCATTAAGCCATGGATCCCCAAACCGCCTTTACTATTGCCATGTATCCATTAGAGCTTGGTGGACTAAGAGTAGACTTAAGGATTCTGAAATTAAAAATACCAGTCTTAATCGAACCCAGGAACCCTCAGTTCAGAAGCCAATTGCTTTACCACTCATCCACTGCACTCCCTCTTGTTTTAATGTGTCTCAGATTAATAGTTCTCAAGTACAATATCAAACAGATTTAAAGAAGTACTAAATCCAAACCTGTTGGCTGAATGACAGGATATACATAAATATGTATAGAGCTTACAGTATAATATAACTTAAAATAAAATTGGTCCAAGACTTTTATTTTGCAACATGATGGGATTTTCCTTTCTGGTGGTGCTATGCAGGAGTCCAAGAATCTCATCTTTTCTCATAACAGAAAGTTATCTAGTTATAAAAATAAATAAAAGGAACCATGCTAAACGTATATATGTTATTAAGCTGACTCCATTCCCGCAGAGGTCTATAAAAAAGGATTATGTAACAGGTTGGGGAAAGTATCGTGTGTTTGGCGCGTTTAATGTCTAGGGGATAATTATTTTTAAAGCTATCACACTCCAACCCGTCAGCATATAAATCGGGAGCAGGCACGCAACGAGACAAGCAATAAAAGAAAAACACAAAGTTAAAAATGAAGAATATTTATTTACATAAATATTTACATAAAAGAATAAAAAGGGCTAGGGTTTGCATCTATCTCTAATTGATACTAATTTTTATCATTACTCTTGCACTTAATAAGAGAGCATGTCACTTTGTCTTCTGAACTTAGCTGGTTGTCATGCTTGGGTCGCAGCTGGCTGTGTCCTGGCTCTAGGTTCTGCAGCTGGAGGTGGCGCTCTAGCGGGTAGAGGGACGCCGGAGATACAGTTCTTGTGGAGTCTCAATCCAAAGTCCTGAAATCTGTAGTAGGCACAGTAGGGCGGGTGGCCGGCTACCGTGGGCACAAGGTTACTGCGGGCAGAGCTGATCAGCCGTGGGCAGCGTAGTTAACAGGATATGTCCAGTGAGTTGCAGAGGGTTGGCGTAGCTATGACGTCTCGCACAGATCTGGGTCTATAGGGACGTCGCACCTAATAAATTGACAGTTGGGCTGTCGAATAGGCGGGCAAGGCCGATAGCGCCAAATAGTAGAGTTGTTTAGATCCACGTAGGCAGTAGATGATACTCAATAGCAGATAGGCAGTTGACTAGGCAGACAATGCCAAATAAATAGGCAGGTGAGTGATCCGATAAATAGGCAAGTGCAGTGCTGAATAGCACTAAGCACATAGATAGGCAGACACCTGAGGGAGGCACCAGTATTCCTCTAGGAGTAAGAATAAATGAAGCAGTCCAGACTCGATAGCTCAGCTCGAATGAAAAAATGAGAGGGTCTGGCTTGATTTAATGTGGGCGGAAACAGAAAATGTCCTAGGCTTAGAGCTATCTTACACGTGGGTGAAGTCCGACAAGAGTCGCACCTGGGAGTACCACTAGGAGTGTCGACCCTAGTAATCTCTTTGATCAAAGAGAGACGTGGGAAAGGGGGGGGGGAGAAAGATAGGTTTGCATTCCACTCAAGGTGGTGTCAACTGCGGCCGTCAGACATCAAAGAGACTGTGTGTTTATCTTTACCTCGGTCAAGGGAGATAAGTGAAAGACTTGGTCTAGTTGTCCGAAGGTGGTCGACTAAGTCTAGCCTGGAAAGGAAAAGGTTGTGCGGGTGAAGAAATTGGGGATAGCACGGGGAAATAATTAAAATAAAATAAATAAATAATGATAAATAATAATTAATGCTGTGATAAAAGTGAGTGACTCTGACAGCAAGCTTTTGACTTGTCACAATTAGCCCTGAATGAAAGACTTCATAAGCTCTTCTTAATTATGTGGGTAAAAGTCAATACCACAAGATTTTAAAGATTCCACAATTGTTCATTTATACAAGCGAAAAGGAAACCGCCAGATCTGCGACAACCACAGAGGAATATCTCTTCTCTCTATTGCTGGAAAAATCCTTGCACGCATCTTACTAAATCGACTTATGCAACACATAGAATATGGTCATCTACCAGAAAGCCAGTGCGGCTTCAGAAAAGAGCGTGGAACCTTTAACATGATCTTTGCAGCAAGGCAGCTCAAGGAAAAATGTCAAGAAAAAAATGCTGACCTGTTCTCAATATATGTCGACTTAACAAAGGCATTCGACACTGTTAGCAGAGAAGGACTTTGAAAGATCATGTCAAAGTATGGCTATCCACAAAAATTCATAACCATGGTGAGACTATTTCATGATGGCATGAAGGCTCGTGTCCAAGAAAGTGGAGACCCATCAGAGTAAACTAGACAGCTATTTTTAGCGACCCCAAAAGGGGAAAAGACGCTATTAGTTTTGTGCGAAATGTCTGTCCGTCTGTCCGACCGTCCGGTTTAGATCTCGTAAACTAGAAAATATATTAAAAATCCGACATCACAATATTTTAGACCATTCAAAGTTCTGATGCAAGGGCTCCTTTTTTTTCTGAAATCGAAAAATCTAATTTTTTAAATTAGTTATGCAAGCAGTTTTTTTAAAGAGAAAAAGCTAATTAGTATGCATTATAAATTAGACCTAATTTAAAACGAATAAAAATCTTGTAAACTTCATTTTCTTGAACTATTTTTTGATTTCAAAATATTTGTATTTCTTGAGGATTCGAATAAGAGATTGATTTGAGGATTGATTCTGTGGATTACTTGTGTTTCTGTGTTGTTTTTTTTGTGATTCTGCGGATTTTTGTGTGTTACTGTTTAGAGTGGACGGCGCGAGGGTTGTGTAGTAAAGTACTGTGTAGTTTGTAGTGTAGTTATCGTCTCTTTTCTGTCTCTGTACTTGTGATAAACCCTTGTAAAAATGTCAGTTAAGACATTTTTTATTGAAAAAATAGACCTGGATGGTGGACTTGTCCACGCCCCAGGTACCTTGCTTCTAAAGCTGTCAGGCCAAGGGGCTGTTAAGGCCACTATGGCGAGCCTAATAGAGTGCCTGAAACTAACACCGGACGAAGTGAGTTCTCTCTATCGCTTCGAGAACCCCTTTGTCTGGTTCCTGGTCCCAACATCCGCCCGAGTGAGAACCCGTATACTAGGGAAATCATTCGGGAATGATAAGGACTTCAAGGTAGATGTCTGTACCTTAGAAGACGAAAAAATCAGGGTTACCCTTCACTGGGTAGCACCAACCATAAACAAATCAAAGATAGGAGAAATCTTTGGAGCCTTTGCAGAAGAAGGCTCCAAGATAGAGCCAATCAAGCTAGGCAACTCAGATAAGTGGGCGGCTTGGATCAAACTCCGCAAACAGACTGAACTCCCCCATTATATTCAGTTACGATATGAGGACGATCCGAGGACCTACAAGGTCCTCGTGACCATCCCGGGACGTAGACAACAGTGCTGGCATTGCGGACAGGATCAGCACTGGTCAAACCAGTGTCCAAATAGGACGAACCCCAGACGGGACCAAAACCCCACAGAAGGTGCAAAGGAGGTAGGAGGGAAAATCTCCTATGCCATGGCCCTTAAAGGGGAGGGAGAGAAAAAGCAATCCGAGATTGATCAACAGCTAAAAAAAGATGGCTTCACAATGGTTGAAAGCAGCAAAGGAGGGGGAAAAAAACAAATAGAAGCTATGGGAGCTACTCCAAGTGGTCTCCCCCCACCTAACAGCCCTGAAAACAAATCTAAGCAAAGTAAAAAAATTAAAACATCCGGAGTGGCAAGTTCAGCACCCACCACCCCAACCAAAATAACAAGAAAGAGGGCCCTCTCTCTCTCTTCCTCATCCGAGGATCTAAACGAGGATCCCCGGGTAGAGGAGGAGAAAAGAGAGGAAGAACAGTTCAAGCTCGAGCTGAACTTTCCAGACTCCCCGTCAGTGCTAGTCATTGATGAGGGCGATGACCCTAACACACATTCAAACACATAAACAACATAGCAACTCTTAATGATAAAACGCATACACATACAATAGAATAACAAACACGCAAACCAATCTCACACACTCATGGCAGACATCAAAATTTTGACACTCAACATCAGAGGGCTTAACAATAAACACACCTACATAGCACACCTCACAAGGAAATACAAGCCAGATTTTATCTTTCTGCAAGAGACCAACACACAGTTAGAGTACAAGGCCAAAAAAGCAGTCTCTCTTATGGGCCTCCGGGAGGGTTATTTTAGTTTAGGTAGAAAGCCACGAGGGACAGCAATTTTACAAACATCCAATAGGTTTTCAACCACACACTCATATCAAGACAATAGCGGGAGGATAGTAATAATTAGGACAAGCTCACAAAAACACACATACACGTTAGTCAACATTTATGCACCCGCTAAAAAAAAAAGAGAAACACGAGTTTTTTGGAATGCTAAGTGACATTCTACACACTCAGTACGCAGGAGAAAATTTGATAGTAGGGGGTGATTTAAATTACATTGATTCTCAATTAGACAAGCAAAACACAAACACAGAGGGCCCTGCTCCTCATGTAACAATTAAAACGCATGACTATTTGGGGGGAGTCATCAAGGCTTTCCGGTTAGTAGATGCCTATAGAGAAGTAGAGGTCACGGGCCGGGTCACCACGTTCAGGGACAAGGCACACCAAATAGAAACACGGATAGATAGAGTGTATGTGCCAAGGGCGTGCGAAACAAAAAGTGTAACACATCTCGTAGAGACGTTACAATATACAGACCACAAAGGAGTCTTAGTGGAACTGCTTAACCCAAAACTAAAAAAGAAAAAACAAAAAACACCGATCTGGAAACTTAACAACGACCTCCTAAATGACCCGCTCTATTTAAAAACAATCGCAAACCTCCTCAAAAATATAATACATGACACAAACACACCCCATTTCAAAGTCACACAAATATGGACGCTAATTAAAAGCTCCATTAAGCAGCAAAGCCTAATACTGGCCACACTAGTTAACTCAAAAAGGAAAAAAGAAGAGGAAAGACTTAAAATTTTACTAACACACGAAGAAGACGAAGCAGCCAAAAAAAAATATACTAACACAACTAGAAAAACTATTTAACTATCAATATAAAGGAGCGGAATTGGTGCAAAAGTAAAAAAATAACCGAAGGGCCTAACAAACTTTTTTATCAGCAGAACAAAACATTCAAATTGACAGAACTATTGACAACATTGTTGATAGTAAAGGAGAAACTATACACGACCTAAACAAAAAAACAGACACATTTAGGAAACACTTTACTAATTTGTATGACAAGGAACAGACGGACGACAACGCACACAAATTATTTTTACAGAACTGCAAAGAAATACCAATGACAGAACAGATAGAGACAGACGCTCCCTTTACGCTAGACGAACTGAGGGCTGCTTTAGATACAACACAAAACAACAAATCCCCTGGCCCAGACGGTCTGACGTTTGAATTTTACAAAGCCTTTTTTCCCCAAATAGGACCCCTACTATTAAATCTATACAGCGACATGTTAGTGACAGAACAGTTACCTAGAGATTTCAACTTAGCATACATAACACTTCTACCAAAAAAAACAAGAAAACAACACATCACCTAGCGACTTTCGACCGATCTCACTTCTAAACACCGACTACAAACTCCTGACGAAAATGATTTTTTTAAGACTAAAACCCCTCATACCACATTTAATAGGACAGGACCAATACTGTAGCAACCCAGACAAAAACATCGACGAACTTAACCATTTTTTAAGAGACATTATATATTACTGTAAAGACAAAGACTTGAAAGCAGCCCTCTTTTCTATTGACCAGGAAAAAGCCTTTGACAGAATAGACCATGATTACCTTTTCAAATTACTAGACAAGACGAAGACATATAGAAGAATGAAGAAATACATAAAGCTAGTTTACACTGAAGCCACAAGCAAACTCATAATAAACCAAACCCTTAGTGGCAGTATCCCTATTATTAGATCTGTTAGACAAGGGTGTCCCCTTTCTCCCTTTTTATACACCCTTTGCCTAGAACCCCTTTTAGAAACCATCAGGCTAGATAGTGGAATCACGGGGATAAAAATCCCAGGCCCCACGCCCGTAGTTAAAGTTATAGCATACGCTGATGACACCACCCTTTTTCCCTCCTCAGAAAAAGACATAGCCGCAATCATAGATAAGTTTATTCAATTTGGGAGGGCAAGCGGGTCAAAAATCAACATAAATAAATCTTGTATTATGGGATTGGGCAGGTGGGAAATCCTCTTGAACATCCCCATTAACTTAAAATAGAGAAGGTAATTAAAATATGCGGCATCACGTGGACAAGCAACCCAACATATTACCACACACAGCAGTGGGAAAATATTTTAAACAAAACCAAAAACACACTTAAAAGATTTCATTATACAGCAACTACTATATTTGGTAGAGCAATACTAGTAAACAACCTGGTCATCCCGAAGATAGTTTATTTAGCAAACATCACAGAACCTCCACCAACTTTTATACCAAGCATAAACACAATCAATAGGAATTTTATATGTAAAAGCATTATCAGGAACATTAAACACACAACACTTATACAAAACAAAGAGGATGGGGGGATAAACTTACAGGACATCAGAACCAAAATACAAGCACTAAGATTAAAATACATAGGACAAGTAGCCAAGAACCCAAACAATTTTCCATTAACAATATACTACTACGGCTTAAGGTTAAATAAAATAATTCCAATAAAAAATGACACCCCACATCACTTTGGTATAAACACACATCCATTGTACAGATCCATTTCAAGAATACTCCCCGGCAATGAACATCTAATACACAGTAAATTAAAAGACACATATACAACACTTAAGAAACAGTTACAAGAACAATTATTCAATAGGATCAAATGGAGTAGAGAGTTAGGTGTAATAGATTTCAAAGACACTTTTATAAACCTACACAGCAAACACATTACACCCAAAGCCAGAGAAATAACATACAGACTAATCTTCGGGATGACCCCTGTAGGAAGTAAGAAAAGAAATGTACACACATGTTTTTTCTGTCACACAGATAATGGTAACAATGAAAGCCATATGTTTTTAAAATGTAAAATATTTGATAATGTTAGATGCACTATGAAAGTCCTACTAGAGGCAAGCTGTAACACCAATGTTAATCTTAACCTAGCTATGGTTTAAATAAATTGCCTAAAATCAAAATTAAGATGATTAATAAATTTAATCTAATAATAGTGAGTGAATACAGAAGTCGTGTGTGGCACAGTAGAATTAAAGTTGTTAATAACCATGTATCTTTAAATCCTTATAATTTAGAGTTAATATTTAGAAAAATAGTTGAACACAGAATTGATAACTATACTGGTTAGATAGAAATTGTAATTATTGTATAATTTATTGTCCTTGATTAAATTGTCAGACCTCAGAGATAAAAATCTAAATACTGTAATCATTCTGTAAAGTTACTCTATTGGTATTATGTCAGTTAGTTTAAGTGGTTATGCGAGTGTGTGAGAGTGTGTATGTACCTGGGTTAAAGAGAGTTTGGGCTGAGAGATGCGGGATAGGAATCAAATTGAACTTTATTTATCTATGGAAAACTACTCAAGAACTGTCTTTTAAAGGGAAGTCAACACTTTTGAAGAATTATTTCTCCCTCGTGGTTACGTCCTCTTTGATCACATGATCGGAGAGCATGTCACAAGTCAACATCAAGTGTGTCTGTACAACACTCACAGAACACGGCAAGCCCATGGAAACGTAACAAGAACACTATGACAATGTCTATATCTTAGCGGCAGCCTCGTCCTAGATTTACTGGGAAACAAAGGAACAAGAAAACAAGATGGAACTGAATGGAGCCTGCGAAGAGACTAGAAACAAAATAATGGTCGTGCGGTTTATGCGCTGGACTGTCGTTCGGATTTAACGACCGTCGAGGGTTCAAACCCTGCCCGCTCCCATCCCCCGTCATCCTGCGGGAGGTTTGGACTAGGAAGTAAACTATCTTCAACTCTGAAGGAACATCCGAAACATGTAAAACATTTTACAAACAAACAAACAACCAAAACCAATAATCCTAAAGAATATAGACAAGGGCAGACTATTGAACCCTGAACAACTGGGATACAGCAGTACCTTTGCTTGGTTAACTATCCCAGAGTGATCCCGACAGACCCAAGGGCCACCTTGATGATGCTAGAGTAGCCCTCTTACATCTCAAAGAGACCTTTAAAAATTGTCGTGAGAGGGATTAACCTGTTTCCTGATCAGTCTTTTTTAAATACATAAGGCATATAGGGCAGCTGTATAAAACCTATATTAGCTTGCCTTGCCTAATTACTTGCTACTACCTGGGAACATAGCATTGCTACAAAGTCAATTTCCGGAAAGATTGTTAATGTTGCTGTGCAGCTTTGTTAATATACTCATTTATGTAGAAGATTGTTACTGTTAAAGCAGATATACTGAGGCTACTTATCATCGAAGTCCTTTTTCTCTGTATTACTTTATAGAAAAGATGTTGATTCAACTTCAATAAATTGCCAGTCTTCATTGAATTACCAGCCTTCAACTTCAATAAATTGCCAGTCTCCAGTGAATCACCAGCCTTCAACTACAACAAATCCCAGAGAGGCTTCAACTAGAGCAAATGCAGTTATTAGTAATATCGTCAAACTAGAAATTTCTGAGAAGCGTTTAAGGAAACTTGAGGATCTGCGACTTCGAGCTTCACGACTACTTAAAGCGGAAACTTGCACACAATATTCTCAGCGACTTGAGGATTTGCGTCAGAGAGCTTCACAGCGACTTCAAAGCGGAAACATGCTCACAATATTCTCAGCGACTTGGCGACATGCGACAACGAACTTCAAGACGATAAGAAAATGAAACTCCCATAGTATATTCTAAGCGACTTGACGACTTGCGACAAAGAGCTTCACAGCGGCTGAAAACTGATTCTCCAACAGAATATTCCAAACGACTTTATGACATGCAAAATCGTGTTTACAACGAACAAATAATGAAACCCCTACTCAACGAAATGAGAGACTTGAAGAAATGCGACAGCAAGCAGCCTTAAGATTATCTGAAGAAACCGACGAACAACGCAACGAGAGACTTAAAGTAATGAGACAGCGGGCAACACTAAGATTATCTGCAGAAACAAAGATAAAAGAGGAGGAACAAAGACGGCGTGACGCAAGACGATAAGCAGCCTTGGAGAAAAGTAAAGTACAAACGTACAAGAGCGCAGTGAACTCAAATGTTAACTATAGGATCTTGGGCCCCTTTACCATTACATGCATACATTGCCAGGCGATACATTTCCCAGAGGAAAGAGTTGGCAACAAAGTTAACAGAGACTCCTTCGGGGACTGCTGTTTACATGGTCGAATTTCCTTGGAAGCTCCTATCTTTCCAAATGAATTAATTCTTCTGTTTTAAGGTCAGCACCCTTTGGTACAGGAATTTCACAAGAAGATACGAAATTTAAATGCATGCTTTTCATTGGCATCATTTAATGTGGATGACGACAGGACAATTAATAGCCACGGAATTTATAGTTTCATCGCAGCAGGAATGATTTATCATAAAATAAATTTGGCTGTTCATCCAACACAAAATCCAAATGGTGACTACGAAAGACCACAATATGGTCAGCTCTACTTTCTGGATCCCGACGATGCTGTGAATGAAAGAATTCAACATCCATACAATAATGACATCAACCAAGACTTAGTGAATAGATTGGAGAAAATCATACGTGCGGTAAATTATTTCGCTGAAGCATTTAAAATGATGAGAGAAGTGGAGACAGAAACTAGACAATTTGCAAAAGGAATAGCACCTCCACATGTTAGACTTTTGTTTACTAATCCTGATGGTTTTGATATCAGTTGCTACAATGTCCCCTCATCCAATGAAGTATGTGCTGTGCTGACACTGAATGCTGATCAAAGAATTCCAGCTAATGAAATGGTTGTACATCAGCAAGGCAAAGAAATAGTTACTTTAAAGAACACAGACAAACGAACAGAGCCCTTCACATATCCATTATTTTATCCTAAAGGCACCTTTGGATATTCTGTGGATCTAAAGCTACAACAGCCTTATCCCAGTCGGCAGCATCTAACAAGACTGAAAATGGCACAATACCGTATTGCTTATCGCAAAGGACTCGCCAAAAATCTCCCACTTGAAAAAGATAGAAGCGATCTTGAAGAACTTGCTGAAAAGAAAGATGCTGTTGTTGGTGAAACCATCATTTTACCATCCTCCTTCCCAGGCTCAACACGATACTGAACAATTGGAAGACGCCATGGCTATAGTGCGACGCTTCGGTTCACCAGACTTCTTTATAACCATGACATGTAATCCGGAATGGCCTGAAATAAAAGAAGCTGCCCGCATTGTTACCGAGGAAGGGTTTGTTATTCAGCAGTGAGCTCAAGATCGTCCTGATCTCGTTGAGAGAGTAGCCAAGCTGAAGTTTGAAACCATAAATGAGGAATTGTACAAGAAACAAATCTTTGGAAAAGTAGCAGCCTATGTTTATACAATTGAATTTCAAAAGCGTGGTCTCCCTCATATGCATCTTTTATTAATTATGAGATCGGAAGACAAAATACACAATCGTGATGAGCTAGATGATTTAATTTCTGCTGAGATCCCAGACAACACAGATCCTGAGTTGCGAGAACTTGTTTTGAAATGGATGATCCATAATCCTTGCGGTGAACATGACTTAAATGCGTCATGCATGAAAAACCACAATGGAAAAATTCATTGCCGTTTCGATTTTCCCAAAGCTTTCCAAGAAACAACTTCACTGGTTGACGACGAAAAACCAAAATTAAGACGTCGGTATGATTCCAGACTGGACCAGCAGAGCCCTAAATTTTCTCACGAACTAGCTGTCTACCGAAAAGACAAGTCTGGTAGGAGGATAAACAGAGACAACCGTCACGTGGCTCCTTACAATGCATACTTGCTGAAACTTTTCAATTGTCAAATAATTGTTGAATTTGTAGGAAGCATTAGAGCAGTGAAATATTTATAAAAATATATTTACAAAGGACATGACTGCACCTATATTAAAATTGTGGAGGAGCAAAAAAAATTAATTATAATGAACTAGACACATTTATTGAAGGGCGATGCATCACACCACCGGAGGCTTGCTGGCGTTTATCTGGGAATGAACTCCAAAAGAAGAGCTATGTAGTGCAACGTCTTGACATACATCTTCCTGGTCGCTACCGAATGTCAGACATTGCGAATGTGCAAGAAGATCTGGCGGACACTGGCATTAAGGGATCCACATTGGAGTCTTATTTCAAAATCAATGCTACCAAAAAAGCAAAAAGAAGAAGCTAACCGTCTTTCTGGAATGGATAAAGAAATTATTTACCACTTTTATTGGCAGATGCCCGAGCATTTTAAATGGATCGGAAGGCAGAGTGAATGGGTTTAGAGACTTCGGCAAATCAATGTTATTGGTCGTATCCACAGCGTTAATTTTGTAGCCCAGTCAGAATTATACCATCTCAGGATGCTTCTGTACCATGTTAATGACGCCACAAGTTTTGACGACATTCTTAAATTTAATGGTATCAGACATGCCACGTTCAAGCAAGCGTGTCTGGCTCGAGGGCTTACCTCTGATGACCAACAGTGGATAGATGGTCTGCAGGAATCTGCTATGTGAAAAACACCTAGAGCAATGAGAACACTATTTACACAGATTTTAATCTTTGGATCTCCAGAAAATCCAAAAAGACTTTGGGAAATGTTCAAAGCAGATCTAGCTGAGGATTTTATTCTAGAAATAGAACGCACAGGTGGCCGTGTGGAAGACGCGATAAATCATGCCTATTGAATTATCGCCTCCAACTTCAATACCGAAGCCACAAAAGGCAGAGATTTTCTGTACTGGGTCAATAGCTTTGGCAGGGACAACATTGACTTTGTCAATAACCATTAAATGTGGATGCATATAACAACAACGACTGCTCAATACTGGAAGGGGAACGGTTGTATGGACTCCTAAAAGGGAAACAGCTTGACATAGTGAATACCATTCTTGATGCTGTCACAAGTCATAACTCTGAACCAAAATGTTTTTTTATTGATGTACCTGGAGGCACTGGAAAAACTTTTGTGTACAAGACTATTTATCACATTCTACGGGGTCAAAATTTCAATGTAAAATGTATGGCATTTACAGGAATAGCATCAATTCTTTTGCCTAATGAACGCACCTCACACAAAACATTTGGCCTCAGTGTGCCCCTTACACCTGAATCAGTTTCAAACATAAAGCTAGGATCAATGAAAGCTGCTCAGTTAGCGGAAGTGGATGTATTTTTAATGGATGAGGCTCCTTTGCTGCCAAAATACGGACTTTCTACCATAGACCAGCTACTAAGAGCAATCTGCAATTCGAAAGAGCCTTTTGGAGGAAAAACAATAGTTTTGGGAGGCAACTTCCGACAATGTCTTCCAATTCAGCCACGAGCTAACAGAAGTGAGCTTTTAGATGTATCCCTTAAAAAGAGTGACCTATGGAGACATTTTAAAATATTTCGATTAACCAGAAATATGAGAGTTGATGAAGAAGAGACGGATTTTGCCGAGTTTCTTTTAAGGATTGGAGACGGTGAACTGCCATTGAATGATATGGGTGAAAAAGCGTTGCCACAAGATGTCATCTCAAAAACAAACATTATTGACGAAGTTTATGGGGAATGTTTAGCAGATAAAAGTTACGAAAAATAAAAAACAGGGCAAAAATCTGGCTCCCTTAAACAAAGATGTCAATATGATCAATTGTGAGCTTATAGACAGATTACCTGAAGAGGAAAAAGTCTATTTTAGCTTTGATTAAATCAATGATATGTCAGAAGGTACACTTCAATTTACTCAGAATTTTTAAATTTCATAGACATGGCCGATTTGCCGCCACATAAACTAATACATAAAAAAAAACACAATTATCATGCTACTTAGGAACTTGGATGTTTCAGAAGGACTCTGTAATGGGACAAGGCTCATTGTCACTAAACTGTGTAACAACATTTATTATTGCTAAGATTCTAACTGGCGAACATTTTGGAAAGGCAGTTCACATTCCCAGAATCACTCTAGATTCCAGTTAGAGGAAACTTGGATGCACAATGCAGCGCCATCAATTTCCTGTGACCCCTGCTCTTGCCATGACAGTCCACAAATCACAAGGTCAAACATTCCAGTTTGTTGGAGTTGATCTCAGGGTCTCAGTCTTCATGCATGGTATGTTGTATGTGGCCTTTTCAAGAGTGAAACGACAAAGTTGTTTAAAAGTCCTTCTTCCCCGAGACAACGCAAATTACACCCGGTACGTTGTGTGGAAGGAAGTGTTGAACTGAGATAAAGAAGGTTAGTATTAGGAGAGACAAAAGTTAACTACTTTACTACAATCTAGATATATAGGTATTGTGTTATAATTATTTATAAATAACACTTTCCAATAGGTATCTAAAATAAGGCTGAAAACATTTGGTAGTTAATTTTTTTTCTTTCTTTGAAAAAGGTGGATGGGAAATAGGGATTGTATTAGCTGTAAAATGTCCATATTCTCAAATTTTGATCAACTCATTCTAATGCTGAAATATAATATGCAATTCAATGCTACGGTGGAATGGATAAAGTAATCCCAACAGTTTTTGCACTATGTTTAGGTTGAACATTATCATAGAGTTCAAACTTTGAGTTCTAAAATTTGTTAAACATTAAAATACAACTATTTGTTAGTCGAACATCAGAACGATATATAACTTCGACCTTTTATTTAATGTCGACCAATCAATTTAGAATAGAAATATAATTATTGTTTGCAATTTTAAGAAACACAAATTAAGATTAATTTGGATATTTCTATTACAGCCTGTTTGTACCTGAGAGTTGATGTACTGGATAGCAAGTGGTAGTGGGAAGCAGAGATCTGAAGTCCTCATTAGACATTGCTATAACTAGCACCGTGGCTTTGGAGCAACACTAGACTCTATCTATGACCTGCGTTCAACTGAATCAAGGAAGATTTGATAAAGTACCTAAGGCGTGTCTCACTGCAAGATTAACATACCTAATTGTTTATGTTTTATCTCTTTGAATATTACATACCTTTATTATAAAACAATAATAATCCACTCTAGCCCTACAATTTATGTCTGGGAGAATTAGAGTTCTTTAGTGCTTGAATATGTCTACCAAAGAACAGTTTTATTTGATCAGATTAAAACAAAAATATGTCTTACATTTCTCCAATATCGATGCATTGAAACATGTGGAGATCTTAGAGATCAAAAGTGATCTAATGATAGTGAACATTTGGTGAAACTGCTCAAAATGTATTTTGTTCATGAATCAAATCTTTTTTGTATCAACATTACATGTTTTTATCAATTAATTTTTGTTCTCTAGGAAACTCTTGGGTATTGTAGTTTTTGTCTAATACTGCAGTTAAAAATCCATTTTTTTCTAATACCATTAAATTTAAGTAACTCAGTATTATGTATAATTATTAAATTTAGATAACCAAGTATTATGTATCGTTATTACATTTAAGTAACACATGAATGTATGTATGGTAATTACATTAAAGTATTATGTATGGTAATTACATTTTAAGTAACACAGTTTTATGTATGGTCATTACATTTAGGTAACCAAGTATTATGTGTAGTCATTACATTCAAGTATTCAAATTGTATGTATGATCATTACAATTAAGTATCCAAGTATTATGTATGGTCATTACATTCAAGTATCCAAGTAGTAGTATGTATGGTCATTATAATTAAGTATCTTAGTAGTATGTATGGTCATTACATTTAAGCATCCAAGTAGAATGTATGGTCATTACATTTAGATAACCAAGTATTATGTATAGTCATTACATTCAAGTATCCAAGTTGTATGTATGGTCTTTACATTTATGTAACCACAAAGTATGTATGGTTATTACAAGTATTATCTATTATGATTACATTGAAGTAACCAAATATTATGTATTGTCATTACATTTAGGTAAAAATGATTTATGTATGACTATTACATTTATTAGCTGTTCTTTTTAATAATGCTATGTATTTCTTTGTGATGAAACGTCTTTTAAATATAGATAAAGAAAACTTCTTTAGCTGTGCAAGTTCAGTTCTTTTTCTAGGCTTATATATTCACTATTACTAAAGGGCTAAATTCTAAACATTGTCTAAAGTAGTCAAATGTGTGTGTAATATCATTAGGACTTTTAAAGTAATGCTTAATGTCAGTGTACTTTATAAATTGATGACTACATAGCTGACATTATATCTTGTTAGTGTGTCTGTTTCACAATGAGATGAATTTGTGTAAGCAAGTTTCTATACAAGTTAATGTCTTCAAGTGAAAGTAAAATTGTAGAAATAAAAATATTCTAATAATATTTATATTCAATATATTTAACTTTCCTCAATGAATTAAAATCACTTAAACTTTTATACTATACAATAACTCTCTGTTTTTTCATTTTGTTTACATCTAATGTTGTTCTTTTTTAACTTCTTTAGTAACTAAAGGTTTTCACATTATAACTGCCATCTGCTGTTTGTTTTTGGTTACATCTAATGCCATTTAAGAAAGATTGTCATTTAATATTATTCAACAAAAAGCTTCTTTGAATTGAAGTTAGAATTATTTAATTTCATTTTCCTTTTATTGTCATCAAAATGTAATTCCTAATTAAAAGAAAATCAACTTGTATAACTTTTAAATCTTTAACATCTGCTAACCTTGCAATTATGAACGCATGGTCCTGCTCTTCGATTGTCCACTAAATACTTTACGACTTTACGGCGTGGACATGTTCACCGGATGGAGGACAAGCGCATCCCGAAAGTCATCCTCTATGGTCAACTCGTGACTGGCACAAGAAAAACTTGTCGCCCCCACCTTCGTTACATAGATGTAATAAAACGTGACCTCAAATCAGTGAACATCAATACTGACAATTGGGAAGACATAGCTCTAGACCGCAACAGATGGAAAGAGACAGTGACCAAGAAAGCTATGGACAGTGAAAGTACATGGGTCTCAGCTCAAGAGGAAAAACGTACAATCCGAAAAACGGCCAGCTCCTCTACCACCGAAGCAAAAGCCACCTTAACTTGCGCTATCTGTGGACGGGAGTGTCTCTCCAAAATAGGGCTCCACAGCCACACGAGGAAGTGTGCTCTGAGATGAACCATAGTTGTTCTACGACTGAAGGAGGCCAATGACTTTACGACAGAGTATTATATTTTTAAAAATCCATTGAATGTATTCAAGTTTATTTCAACCAAATTTCAGTAAGAATTAAATTAAATGCATTATAGAACCGAGCTAGGATCGGTCATCCAGGCACTATAAATATATATACATACATACATACAAGAATTGCTCGCTTAAGAGTATAGGATTACGTCATTGTTTGTTGTTTATGTTTTGTGCGAAAGCAAAAGGATAAGATGGAAACAAAAAGAGAGTTTCCATTGGATTGAGGAAAGATGAATAGAAGGGTAATAACTCGAGTGTGAAATTTAATTCTCAAATTATAGACGCCAAACAAGAATAATGGACTATTTTAGCATTATCAAGAATTATACTCAATTCTGTAAATTTTGCTTCAATGTTAATTAGTGTAGCCATAAAATACTCGCCATTTAGATCTATTATTAGTAAAGGCAGGGGCGGACTGGGTGTTAAAATTGGCCCAGGCATTTCTATGCAATCCGGCCCTTAAATTGTATATTAAATGAAAGACATCCATTTCTAGGTTACTTGTCATCAAGGTCATTCTGTTAAGTTTGATAATGTATCGATAACTGATCGCATGCCTACAATGAACTCTATCTTTTAAAAAAAAATATAGTAGGCCTTATTTTGATTTTTAATCGCTATAAGTGTGGGCCCTAAAAGGATGAAGGCTACTAGTAGCACTGTCTACTGATCTACCAGTCTAACTATTACATTATTTCGGAAAATGTGTTAGATTAAATTAGCATATACTGTTGAGTCTGTCAAAGATTTAACAAAAAACAAGACGCGTTGAGAGCCTCTTTTACAAGAAAAGATTATTATTATTAAAAGTTTAATACGTTCTATAGTGGCATTCATGAGGCCCTTTTGGTGGCCTACCGGCCCACCGGGCATTTGCTCGATTGCCCATATAGCCAGTCCGCCCCTGAATAAAGCTAACAAGATACCTGGAATTCGCTGTATATTATGCAGTTTTATTAGTAGCAACAAAGTTTAAAATGTAAAACTAACTTTAAAAAAAAATATTGATCTCCTTGCGAAAATTTTTTTTTAAAATGTCAACAAAGTCAACGCACTGATAGACCTAGATCTAGGTTTAGTCTTTGTTATAAATTTAATCCATAAATGTTGAAAAAAAAATACACCCGTTGACACTATTTGTCAATCAAATATATTAATTAATGTATTTACAAATAAATTTCAAACACCCATTCTCCCCCCTCCCCCCCCCCTTAGTTAAGCCACTGCATGGTGAAGAGTGGTATTTTTAATTTCGGGCTCTTTGGGTTGTTTCTGAGTCCACCCAGCTCTAATGGGTACCTGACGCTAGTTGGGTAAAAGTAAAGGCAGTTGGTCGCTGTGCTGGCTACATGACACCCTCATTAATCGAAGAACACTAGTCTGAAAGGGAAACTTTAGTTTTTATAAGTCTGGAATAAACACACAGATCACAAATTCAAGAATTTCACTGTTAAAGACATTAGGTTTTGATTTCCCCCCCCCCCCCCCCCAAAAAAAAAACTTTTAAAAAACAAAGCTTATCTAAGGAAGAAAATAAAACGCTTTTTTACTGATATTCGCTGAAAATTTCAGGGTTTGGATCCCTTTCTGCTATATGAAACACAATAACTTAATTAGTACTAAATGATTAATTAATTGGTTAATTTTTGGATTGATTCATGTATTGCCATTGGCGATGAATAATTGTGCAAAATTTCAACTTGATCCGAGAATGGGAATAGAGAGAAAAAACGTGTCAAAACGTAGTAAGGAGATTAAATCCTTATATACATCCACATCTCTCATTAAGTAGCATTTATTTTCCTTATTTCAATATACAAAAATATCTTACCATCAACAAGGAAATAACTCATTTGGTTCATTTTTTTGTTGTTGTTATTGATTTATGTCTTGTCAGGTTCAATGAATAATTGCTTTAAAATTATCCAAGAATAGGAAATGGACAAAAAAAAAACATGTTCAAAATATTTACCAGGCAGACAGACAGACTGTGATTTGATATAAGCGTTGTACTAAAAAAAAGGACGACCAAAGATGCGAAGAAAGGCGTAGCAGCTTTTAATTCTTCGTGGCGGTAAAATGGTTGTAAGTACTGGAAATAGTTCTACTTTTGACAGAGTACCGCCGCCTGAATATATCCCTGCACTACTGTACTCCTCCCCAAGCTGAGAAACAATGTCTAACAAATAACACATGTCAAGATTTATCTGATAACATTTGAACTACTCTATTGAATGGTTGTTGTTTTTTTTTTACAATTATCTGAAGCATGTAGACGGCAAAAAGTAAATCTAAATGGACCACCGGCGGACAACGGTTAGGCCTGGACTAGATGTGGCAAAATATGTGGGCCGCAGCTACGGGAAATACTGCAATCCTCATTAGTCTTCAGACTCGAAGTCAAGCTTTATTATTATTTAAAGCACAAGGTAGGCCTATTAGAATGTGAGACTGCATGAATTCTCAAAGAGTAGGTGTGTGTATATTCTACGTACTTGTGTGTTCCTATGTTTCGTGTGTGTTTGTAGATATTTGTATGTGTGTTTCGCATGTATTCGTGTGTATGTGTATGCTCTAAATGTACGGATGTGTGAAATTGTGTGTTTTTGTACTATGTTTATGTGTTCGTAATTTTTGTGTATATTCCTTCCTTCTATGTTTCTCCCTGCAACGTCTTGAGAGACAATCTTTTCCACGTGTAACTTTCCTTATGTATCTTCTGTGTATTTATATTGTTTGGGTAAACAAGGTGTGTATGTGGGTATATTTTCTTATCTATGTGTGTTTATTCAATGTTTCCATGTCTGCGTTTGTTTGGTTTGTGTTTGTGTGTTTTAAAATGCCTACGTACTGGACGTGGGATAAATTATTGAAGCAAACTGCCTCATTGATTACATTGGTATATAATTATGTATCGATTTCTCTTGCTGGCGATCGATTTTTCCTTAAGTACTTTTTCTTTCTTAGCCACAGGACCGAAGTCTCCTTAAGATTCGTTGTAAATGAAATACTTTGTTTTAAGTTTTTACACAGCCATTCTTGTAAAAAAAAACACAGTCAAGGGCCTGAGAGGTGGGAGGTGGCTGGGAATAAAATGAAAAATACAGTTGCTGACACAGTTGCTGACACAGTTGCTGACACAGTTGCTGACACAGCCGCTGACACAGTTGCTGACACAGTTGCTGACACAGTTGTTTTTTAATTTAACGGAAGAAGGTTTCCGTGCTGTTATTCAAGCACAAAAATTACTGGAGTCTGAACTCGGTAAAAGGTTTTATAGACTATTGTAAGTTTAAATTTCTAGAAAAACAACATTTAAATCTCAACACAAGGTTTATCTCCCCTAACCTTCGTACATTTTCTATATAAACAAAAATTAACCATTTGCGAAAAAAATGATAAACTTATTGATTAATTTTTTGACTGATTAAATTTTTGTGTGTGTCTTGTCATGGGCAATGAATAAATGTGCAAAGTTTGAACTTCATCCTAGAACGGGAAGTGGGAGAAACGTGTTGTAAACTATTCCATCCAGATAGACAGACGGAGTGAGCTAAAAAAAGCTTTGTTAATACCTTCTTAAATCAAGATATCGAAAACATTACGTATAAAAAATATTCTTTCTTTACTCAAGTATACATTTAAAATTATACATATTTTTTAAGGCAACATTGACAACTTTTTTTCTTCATTCTTTATTCAATTAAAAAAAAGTTTTATGTTAAGAGAGCAAGATTCAAAATCACTAGGAAGACAAACACAAACACTAAATTGTCAGATCTTCAATTACAGTTTGCTCTCAACATTAGTCTGTTGTTGTCTGGATGGTATCTGTACATGTAAAAAGGAATTGAGATTAATTTAATAACAATGTTTAGCTAGTACAGTTATACGCAACTAACGGTCCGCAGGCCAAATCCTGTCCCTTCAAAACTAATGCCCAGAAGGCATATTGAAGAATCAGTTTAATCAGTTGCATTAACTCTTTCTCTCCGTAATTATTTCCCCACGTTTTGATGGAATTATTCATTTTCCTCATTACTATTTCACTACCCTGTTATGATTAAGCTTCAATAACTTTTTAGTTTGTCATCAGAAAATGTTTTATTTTGGTCTAGAATTAAAGTGGAATGCAAGCTCTTTTAATATAACACAAAGTAAAGTTTATTAATTTAATTAAGGAGGTGAAATCAAACGATCGTATCGTCAATAAGAAGAGAAAGAGTTAAATGTTAAAAATTTATTGATGTGTTTATTAAGTTTCATATTTATTTAGTTATTTAAATTAGGTATTTAGTTTTTTATCAGTTTATTTATTTATTATTATTTATTTGTTTATTATTTGTTTATTTATTTTCAATGTCGGAAATGTATACGGTCCTCCGGCCGGAAAGGTAGGACACAACTGAACTAGTTTATAAAGTAGTTTCAATTCAATACATGAGAGAGAGAGAGAATGAAAGAGAGAGCGGGTCATAAAATGTCATTGTAACAGATACACTAATTCACCGGCTAAAATATTACTTTGGATTGATCGTTCAAATGTGCCCTTTTATTACAATTAAATAAAAAAAAGAAATGCAGGGATTTTCCCCCCACAATATACAATTTAAAGCCAGGCAACAAATCAACGGGCCTAGCCGGTGTGTACTGCTAGTATATATATATATATATATCAGCTGATTTTATCCACTAAGTTACATTAACATTAAATATTGTAGTAATCAAAAGAAACATTTTTACAACGAATTACCTTGCGACTTTTTCTTGTTTGATTCAGCCTCTCTGAAACATTAAATAATAAAGATGTGTTAAAATGTAGGTAATGCCAAAACATCATTGTAACACCTCTCAGCCAAGCAGATATATCAACTAAACACAGTTGGGATCAAATAGATCCAACGTTTTAAATCATTTATCTAGGATGAACCATCTTGACACTCTGTACAAATCTTGTCCACGCTATTTCTTCCGATTTTCATTCTCGGATCCAGTTAAAACTGTGCACAATTATTCATTGTCAATGGCAACACATGAATCAATCAGTGATAGGTAATTAATTAGTATTAATTACTTAAGAGAAACATAGAAAAAAGGAAATACATTTAGCAGAATTGAGAGATATGCCAGTAATCAAGCGTTTGTTTTCCTTATATCTATATATATAATTCTCTTTATGGCCCCACCATGCTGCACACCACCATAAAGTCATGGAAAAAAAAGAGGGGGGGGGGAGATCAAGTAATCCCCTTCTTTATACATTCTGTACACTTGACTACATTTAGGTGTGTATTTTTTTTTTCATTAAAATTGTTGCATGTTTTTCTGTAGCTTTGTTTTGATTGTGCCCCTTCGTATTGCCCTTCGTTTCCTAACCATGGTCACCGCTTCACATACAATCTCCTCGACAATACGATGCCTGCATGAATACTTCCGGTAAATAGCGGCGTATGCTACGCTTGGGTCGAGTAGTTAGCTATGTTTTTTAAGTATTTTTTTCTATTCTGCTTGTGTTTTCATGCAAGAGCTATTTATGTGATACTGTAGACTAGAGATGGGAAACGAACCGAACCCGAACCGAACGAACCGAACTCGAACCTCACTTATGACCGAACCGAACCGAACCCGAACTTTGAAACTGCTTGGTACGAACCGAACCGAACGAACCCTTTTTTTCTTAACCGAACTAATTTTGCAATTTTTACATCCCTTTTTTATATTTTGGGTTTAAAATAAAAATTACTTCAATATTTAATTTAAATTCTAATGATTCCATTATACTTTGAAAACTTAGGAGGGGGTGGTGGTGGTATTTTGAAAAAAAAAAGCGGCGCGCTTTGATTCCCATGGGTTTTTCCGTACGTGCCGACTCTCCCTTAACCTTGAATTTTCGCGGGCTGTTTGCAATATTGGTTTTGAGTCGAATAGGCGCCCTCTAATTAGATCTAGATCTAGATTCAAGTTCCTAGTAAGTAGAAAGTTGACAAATATTGTCACTTTTATTTGAGATGGCTGTTAGTTGAGAGTAGAATATTTTTTGCCGATTAGAGAGTGTAGATATAAATAAGTTCATTTGTGTTCTAGTTTAAAATCAATTTAATTATCTTCTATTAAGTGATTTATTTTTACAAAATTTTGAAGTATTCCATATTGGAATATTATCAGTGGCGTAGCAAGGGTGGGGGAGGAGGGGGAAAAATGTAAAATCCCCCCGGGCCGCCACTTGACGGGGGCCCCAAATTAGTATTTTTTACAATAAATATTCAATATTACGCAAAATGCAGGGGCCCACAAAGAGGTCCAGCCCCTCCCGGGCCCCCAAATGATGAAAAATTCCTATCTACGCCCCTGAATATTTTTACTATTATTCTGTTTATGCATTATTGATCATCAGTATTTTTAATGCAGCGTTTCTCAAACTTTGGGTCCTCTCCCGTGGGTGGGGATGGTTAGTACCTTGAATTGGGGGATGGGGAGACGCAACTTCTTGACAAAAATGGGTGTCATAAAGTGTGTGTGTGTTTTTTTCTGGTGGCGGTAAGAAAAGGTTAAGCGATTGATTGGTGTTTATGCATTAAGGATGATGAAATTAGCGTAATGCAAATTTTAAACGTCAGACAATCTTGAGACATGAAAGACTAAAGACGTTGTTTTGTGGTGACCTAGGTTTTGTTTAAATATCAGTATATTTCATTAATATTACATCTCTATCTCAAGTTAAATATGTGAATATTGTAAAAACAATTAGGCTATATTGAGTTGTTCACATAAGAACTTTATTTTAAAGTTTATTAAGCTTATATATTATTATAAGGCTTGTCTTCGAGTCCGAAGATTAGTTAGGAATGCAATTTTTCCCATGGCTGCGCAGGCCCAGCTGTGACCTACATATTTTGCCACAACCAGGGCAAGCATAACCACTGTTCGCAGGTGGTCGAATTTTCTTTTCGCGTCTGCGTTTGTCCTCGGCAGCGGATTTTCTTTTGGTCTCAAATGTGTATCACGCGGCCTTTGGGAGTGACCTCCAACTGACTCGTTCTGAGACTGCATGCAACCAGGTGTTCTCTTCTATGTCAGCTAAGGCAAGTTGGCTTCTAAGCTGGTCTTTGAAGCGTTTCCGTGGGGCACCTCTGTAACCTTTTAGCTCACCAAAAAAAAAAAGACTGCCTTTGGCATACGTTCTTCTCCCATACGAGATACGTGCCCTGCCCAGCGTAACTGTCGGACCATAAGAAGTCCATCTATACTATCCTTACCGGTAAAAATATAAAACGCCTATATTGGTTCAATTGTACTAGCTGTTTGTAAGCGACAAACCAACGACCAACTAACAAAGAGAGGGGACATTGAAAAAAAAAGTTTTATTTTTAGTGTAACTTATCTGAATATTAGTATAATTACATGCTTGAAAATTAAAATATATGAAGTGAAGATGTCATTTTATCTTCTAATAAGACCTTGTCAACTGAAGACTGCTGTTTGCGAGGCGCGTATGAAGAAAACGTTTTGAAGAAAACATTTTAAAACATCTCCGCTAGTGTGATTCTTCTGCATTTTTTTGTCTCAAAATAGTCGAATTTCTTCCGTATATTGCAATTCATAATAGTGACGACTTATGTGTGAAACAAAATCCTCGATAGAGACGTCTTTACACGAAGAATATTTCTTTAAAAAGATCACGCCCATTATAGAAGGACGTGTGCAATATGTAGGCCTGCCTAGAATGTCCCTTGCATAATTCTATTGGCCAGGTCTGCCTCTTTATTATTAGATTTCATATGGCCCTCGACTTTTTTTTATTATGATGAATAGTGCGTTCTGAAAGAAAGCACATCGATATTAGCATTTTAAAAAAATTCGCTTAGCGCCGAGTCACGCCCTGAATTTAACCACTTGCCGACTTGAGCGAAAACCTGCCGCATCTTCATTTCTATCTCCATTAAGAAATTTTTACAACCCTTTAAATGTATGTAGGCAACATTATTTTGGCAAATGTATTGCCCATAGGCCTATTATATATTGCAAAGTATTTGTTTTATGTAAAAATTCAAATAAAAAAGTTTTAACTAATAAATTGCATTAAACCTTATAACTTAATTTTGCTATTACATAATTTCATAACATCGAACCGAGCCGAACCCGAACTTTAGACCTGACCGAACCGAACCGAACCCGAACTATACTCGTCATCGAACCGAACCGAACTCGAACTTAAATCTGACCGAACCGAACCGAACCCGAACTTTAAAAGTTGGGTTCGATTCCCATCTCTACTGTAGACTAGAAATTGTTCTCTAGGTGGTCAACACAATAGATGTAAGATATTCTCAAGAGCTTCCTCAAGAACTGCCAGAATGACAACCTTAATTGGGAACTGCTAGAATTTTATCGCTTCGTACGTCGAGCAGACGTGAGTGTCGTTACCAACTGCAAGGAAATATAGCTGCTAACAAAGAAGAAAAAGAATAGCCAAATATGTAAGAGCAAAGGCAATGATGCAATAGACCAAACAATGCTGTGCCCAACCAAGCATTGCCCCATCAGCCTGTGCCCAACCAAGCATTGCCCCATCAGCCTGTGCCCAACCAAGCATTGCCCCATCAGCCTTTTCCAAGCAAAACCAATCGTCATAGAAGGCCTGAACACTGACCTGCAACGTCACAACCTGAAGGAAGTTTGAGCCCTCATTGCCAAGTCACAGGTTTCTACGACATGGAAACGAGCTATTGGTTTAAGCTTCCCACAGATTGTGACGTCGAAGGGCAGATGATGTTAAGGTCATCTGTTTCTTTGGCCAATGGTTAGCAATGGTTAGCAAACGGCCTTTACTTTCCCTAACAAAATCAGGTACCCATTAGAGTTGGATGGACTCAGGGACGTCCTAAAAATCCTGAAATTTAAAATCCCAGTCTTCACCTAGATTCGTACCCAGGATCCCAGTTTCGGAAGCCAGGCGCTTAACAACTCAGCCACCGCGCTCCCATGTTTCACTATGGTGGTCATTAAACTTTTTTACACACATGTCCAGTAGACTAGTTTGTAAGATAATCAATGAACCAGACAAATTACTCACAACTCTAGCAGTTAACTTCGCCTTTTGACCTTTTGCTTGTCCTTGAACTTTAGTTTGTCTTTGACCTGCATAAGTCTTAATATTAAGTAGAAAAAAAAAATATTGACCTATCCAATTTTCATCAGACCGATTAGAGAGAACAAAACATGATATTATATGTTGTTGTTTTTTAATTTAAATTATATATAGTTGCATAGACTGATTTGTTCTGTCTGTCAGTCAGTTCGTAAGTCACATTTAGAACAAAACTAATATTATAAAAATATTTAAAAAATTAAAATGAACTTCTACCTTATGTTTAAAAAATGTGATAAACTAAAAATTTATATTTTAATTTTTATAATTGTGTTATAATTATATATATATATATATATATATATATATATATATATATATATATATATATATATATATATATATATATATATATATATATATATATATATATATATAATTCTCTACATGGCTCAAGAGTTTGAACGAGAAGAAGAATTAAGAAGAAGTAAAGGAAAAATCTTTCTGTTATTTCTGCGGATAGTCACCCCACGAAAAAAAAGAAGGGGGGGGGGGGAGAACAAGTGGTATTCAACCGTCAATACGAATAGCTGCCTGCTCATGCGGTTTGCGCGCTGGACTGTCAAACCCTGCCCGCTCCCATCCCCCTTTGTCCTGCGGGAGGTTTGGACTAAGAAGTAAGCTATCTTCAACTCTGAAGGAACATCCGAAACATGTAAAACATTTTACAAACATTTTACAAACACTAAATAGCAGGGCCGGACTTAACCATTGTGGAGTCTTATGCGAAACGGATTTCGCGGGGCCAAGTTTGGGTAGGGGAGCAGATAATAAGTGAAATTTAAGAGTTTGTATTAGAAAATAAATTCGTCTATGTATTTTATTCATTCTTTACTAGAAACAGAATTACTTTACGAGCCTTGCGTGTAGCAAAATCATACAGTATAATACAGTATCATAATAATTCTGTTTCAAACATAGATCACGCTCAATAGCGAGAATTACCAAATGTTTCAATCTTTCAAAATTGTTGACCTTCATTAGTTTGAGGCGCGAGAAGCTTCTTTCACCAGATTACATAATTACGGCTAATGCATAGTGCCGTTTTTATTTATCGCGAGTAGGATTGGCGTTTTCCATATTGAATGACACCCCAAGATGACAATTTTTGTGTATATATTTGCGTATATTTTAAGGACTTTTTCGTATATTTTGCAATTTCGGGAGATTTCCAGGAGCTCCTGGTAAATCTACAGGATGGCGCAGGATATCTGCTTTAAGTTATAAAATGGTTTAATTTAATAATTTATACATCTTGAATTCGTGCGATTCCTATGAAAGTGCGGGTCCCATGAAAGTGCGGGTCCCACTGCGGTCGCATAGGTTGCAGTGGCATAAGGCCGGCCCTGCAAAATAGCGGCGTATGCTACGACGCCGGTCGACTAGTTACTATAAAATTATAATAGATAGCAAAGTATATAAGCGTCAATTCCTTTCCCTCTATTTACAACTTTCTTTTTCATATGATATCTTCATCAAATGATTTTACAGGTATGTATAACAAACCAAACACTGCTGACCGTGTAGTAATGTAACACTACGCTGAAAAATTAAACCTGTGTTTAAGTTAGTAATGTAAAACTACTTGAATTGTGAAAACTGTGTTTTATTTAGAAGTATGATAACACTGAGAATGTAAAACATGTGTTTAAGTTTATAATGTAACACTATTCTAGTAATATTCTAAAAGTACGCTTTGTGCTAAAAAGGACACTTGTTTTTAACAGAATGTTTAAACACTTTTTGATATCTTGTAAATTGACTTGTGTTTCAATATATCCCTAAACTCAAAGTCAAATTTTTAAACGTAAAAGACAATTTTAACCTGTTTTTAAAAGCTTTCGAGCCATTTTCAAGATCACTGTAAAAATAAAGTAATTCACCTTTAACGGTTCGTTTTATTACTTGTCTGAAGCTACAACCCAACCCCTATCAACAATTATACACGTGTGTATGGATTAAAAAAAACGTCTATTATAAAAAAACAAAACGTCTATAATACAGAAGACGTCTAAATAGCAAGAGATACTTACAGTAGCATCACTAACACGTGGTGGACGATGAAATCAATTAAGCATACACTATTCATTGTTAGTATTTAAATGAAATTGTACCAATACTATTTTTTTTTAAATCTACTACGTAGAGTCGTAGTATGTAATTCAACTGAATGTGCATTGAACTTTGCATTAGAGTTACAGTGAGAATGAAGACTTACTGTTGGCAGAGAGCCTTTAAACAAAGGCTTAAATGGAACCTTTATAAAAAAAAGAAAATAGGCCAAATATTAGGCTAAGACTTTACAATCAATCTGGTTTATTAAAACAAGAAAAAAAAATATATATATAGATAAAATAAAGCTTTAATATTAATAGTAATTGTATCATTTAGTTTGGATCAGAGTCATGTGATTCAATTATAATAGATCTAGACTAACAATAATAAATCAGTGCAATTAGAAATATTTTTAACAATTTGTTTTTGTTTAGAGCAATTTCATGCTTTTAGCTTTCTCAATGAGGTATGCTCTTTGTCTTGTCTGGACCAGTCGGGAAAGGGGAGGGGGGAAAGAAGGGGGGGGGGTATCTGGGTGAATGTTACCGTGATCGCTTTTTAAATGCATTTCATTTTTAAAAAAAAGTTGTACAACTTGAATTCGAAGTAGACTTTCTCAAACGGATACACTTACCACTGTGCCACTCAAGTGCTGATGAAAATATGACAGTTATATATTGCCACGGCATAAGTCTCTACAGAAAGGGGACTAATTCAAGTAATACCTCCACATCAGTCAAGTAGCCTCATATTTCTTTCCCTTGTTTGTAAAGACACGAATAACAATCCTGATTAAAAAAAAAACACTGTACACACACACACACACAAACTTACAGCAGCTTCAGACGAATTGAGGACCACCAGAGTGATCAAGGCAACAAGGCAAAGTACTTTGGGAATCATTTTAGAGTTTTCTGTAACAAAGGGGAGAGAGCTTGTTATTTGGAGCAGAATTGTGTTGGAATATCCAACAAACAATTTTTTTTTTTAATCTGCAAACTATTTCAACAATAGTTCTAAATGTTTTTCTAGAACACGTCTATATTTTAAAAAAATGTAGTTATAGCCAGAAATAAAAGTGTAGAGCATATAAATATTGTTAGAGGTTCTTCAAAACCTAATCATTCTTTCGATCTGTGTTCTACTCAGTCTATTCACATTCAAGCACCACATATAGTTACAAAATAGATTACTATATTTTGTTTACCAACAACTGTGAAAGTAAGGTACCACATATCGCAGAAATTCATTAAAGACGAGTGATGAACAGAAGGGAGAAACAAGTTGGGGGACGGTTGATTCCGGCTAAGTAGATGAAGAAGCAGAAATAGAGATAGGTTGGAACCGCCCGAGTTGTAAAACGGATCAATGCCAGTGTGGTCAGCCTGTGAGAAGCAGTGTAGGTTGTCTGGTCAGGAAGAAGCCTTGTGAGGAAACTGCGGAAAGGTTTGTTCATGTTAGTGGATTACATTCTTGGTCATTTATGGAGACTATTCTTCTGGAGACAACGAAAAAGTTGAGAGTGGCACGCACTGTGACCCCGTGTTCGTAGCAAGATAGTGAACCCTGCAGGAACGTTAAGACATAGGCGGCAACAGTGAATCTTGTACGTTAGTGAAAGGCTGTCTTGGCGACAGTGAACCCTGCAGACCAGAGCTAAATGAACACATAGCTAGCTAAAACATTTATGTTTGTGTAATCATTTCTCTTCTGTTGTCAAGAAAATAAACATGACACCCATCTCTTCACCTTGATCCTTCCTTGAGTCTTTGCCCTACATTCCTTACAGTTCTATCATCAAAGTGTTTCAATCCTAAGTCTAACACAGTAGAGTCAATAAAAATCTCCTGCATTTGGAGTTGAATAAGGACGTAATCTCGACTTTGCGTCCGATTAATTCTCAGGCCTACGCAAGAATTACATTATAATTGTTGGAACAAATAGTCACCTACTAACACACTATTTCAAATCACATTTATAGAAAAAAAAATGTCTGTGCTACGGTACATGCATAAGGCGTAGCCAAGGGAAGGTAATCTGATTAATCTTGATTTTAAAAAAAATATGTTCCATCTTGCATGTACATATTGAATATGCTAATAAGAAATTAAGTTAAGTTTTTTTTTTAAATGGAGACAATATATTAACATGTCGAATTGCTTGTATCCTCTTGATATATAATATAACAAGTGTGATTATTGTATTAAAATAATAATTAATTCCTTATTTGCAGATAAAAAATTAAAAATTGTGGGTTTCGATAATATAATGAAGTTGTATCCTTAAATTAATCTGTGACTAAACTGTGAGAGTTACTACCCGTCTGCCTAGTATTAAATACTTCTACGCTGTGATACCAATGAACAATTTGCATTTGTTATTCATTTAGTAATAAGCATGCTAAATTAAAGCTAACACTATTTTGGAACTGGCGAACCTGCACACTATTTTACTCTATAAACAGCAGGCTTTTGTAATCAATGATATTAAACTCTATGAAATAAAGGTTTATCTTAAATTTAAATCAATGAAAATGAAATAATTGTTGAACCTCTATAAAAGTGATCCTTCACATTGAGTTGTCAATCTTGAAGTAGTTAGTTTGTTTTTGTCTCTAGCTTTGCTTTCTTATAGTGCCCTTGAAACTTGCTGCTAAGTCATTAGATGCAATCAGAATCTATCCAACAGCTGTGTATCTTTTTCATCATCTTTTATCGTCTTTCATACCTGGCTAGTATGATTTATATGCCCCCTCCTCACCAAATAAAATATGTTTGTAACACATGACAATTATAGAAACATTCTCAACTTCAAACGCTATAAACAACCATGGAATAAAGTAGCCCATGGCCCCGGGACCTATGACTAATAGGGGCCCTCAGGGAGCATTGAAAGATAGTCGTTGAAGGCCTTGTTTTGTTGGCCTATTTGTAAGAAGTCGTTACTGAAATGAGCGTAATGAAAACACAAACACGTTATATAAAGTATTGTATGTATGCACGAAGCTCCTCAGGAAAGACATCAACAGGTCTGTAAGGGGAACTTTACTTTTTTTAAATTTTAGGCTGATATGGAGGGCAAGAAACAAAGAGGAAAGGTGAGAGGGCCTCGATGGTGAACACATTAGAAATAGGAAAAGGCTGAAAACGTTGAAACCTAACTTATGACATGGATGTGTATCAAGGATTAGCCTCTTTAGTCACACGTGACTCTCTCTCTCTCTTTCTCTCTCTCTCTCTCCAATTCTCTGTTTCTTGATTGTCTCTTGTTTCATTTGTTTGACATGCTCCTTCAGAATGGAAGATCACTAACAACCTAACCCGAACCTGTCACAGGACCTTGAGAGATAGCGGCAAGCAGTGCTCGAACCCGGGACCACCAAGACATTTGTCCAGAGGGCATAGTACACGACCAACCAATCATTCTCTCTCTGTCTCCGTCTTTCCATTTCTTTTTTCTCACATGCACTGACCAATATAATTACAAGTAGATGAACACACAGACACTATCTCAAGTCCAAACATATGTACACACACACACACACACTCACAACATATTTATATTCAAATACTCACAAAGAAACAGACAAGTAAAAAAAAAAGAAATAATAATTCCTCCCCTCTCTTTTTTTTTTCCTTTCTATTTGAGTGTTATCTCGTCCAATCGTCCAGCTCTGGCCATTAACGTTCGAGACATTGCTTGCAATGAGGTCACTGGGCCAAGAAACAAATGAACATAGATCGTCTGCTACCAATAGAAAAGCTTAGCTTTTGTGACGTAACATTGTCACGTGACTCTTTATTATTCTCTTTTGATTCAGGAATTTTTTAACCGGGTCGTTACAGCTATCTTAATGGAAACCTTTATGTGTCCTCTAATAGTGCTATCAGGGCAATTACAAGTAATCACATCGATGTGAATTTCTTGAGTGTTTTCTTTTTCAAGTTATTTGTTTGTTGTCTCCCCTCCAATGAAGTGATCCCAGAAATACAGCATTATTCATAGTGTAGCACTTTCCAAGCCTTATACAAGCTTTCTCGTTTTGATAGCGATAAAATAATAATAGTGCTGTAACTCTAGGTTAGGCACTCAACGAATAGGCATGCAACTCAACACAGTGTAACAGGAAATAAAGACAGGTGTTTATTCACTAAGACAAACACATAGCATCCTTCAGCTTCCTCAGAGTCTTTCTACTAATTTACCAGTCCTTTAGACAGCAACCCGAATGTGGACCAACGACAGCCTTCCCCGCTTCGTTCCAGGTCCCTTCTACAACCTTCAGGTAGCACCAAAAGCTTGCTTCTTAGTTTCCAAACATTCAGACTCTTCACAATCCCTGATGCACTGTTCTTTTTTCCATTCTAGTCTCTTCCTGTTTACGTTCACTAGTGCGCACCTCAAGCACTGGTGCAAGGCAGGGTTACAACAATAGTAATAATAATAATAATAATAATATGTTGGAATAAACAAGAAGGCCACTATAAACCATAAAAAAATAAAAGAGGACTTTCTTGGCAAATACAAGCAGAGAGTAAATAAAATTCAGAACGCAAAACTGTCTGGCAGTAACCTCATCAGGCAATAAATAATTAGTCCGTCCAATTGGTCCTCAATAAAATGCATACTATCAAATGGACTGACATCAACCTACATGACATTGACAGGTTCACGAGGAAATTATTAACTAATTTCGACGCTTTCACCCCTGGTCCTCCACCATAAAGTTATACCTGCCCAGGAAGGATGGAGGCCGTGGATTGCAGAACATCTTCAAACTGTGCAAGACGCAAGTTTCAAAAATACGATCACAACTGCACGCCTCCAGCAATGAACTAGTTTCCTTCCTACACAAATACGACTATGACGCAACTCCTCTGAACCAACACAATGTTGATGTTAATGTCGGTTTGGACGACGTTGGGCATGAGATTCGCCAATGGGAAGAAAAAACACTCCACGGAAAATTCCCGGCTTTATTACATGGGGACAACATTGACAAGGCTGCTTCCTTAGCAAGGCTCAAAGCATGTCATCTCTACCCTGAAACAGAAGGCTTTGTTACAGCGATACGGGACAGAGTCATTAGAACAAAAAATTCAGAGAAACATATCCTAAAACTCAATATTGTTGGCAAATGCCGAAAATGTTGATGAGTCAGTTGAACACATAATGGCAGGATGTTCAGCCCTATCGGAATCTGGCTTTGACACATAATTTGATCGGTAAGGATACTCCTCCTTATTACAAATACTCACCACAAGAGGTTCTCGAGTCTACTGATAATCTGCTGTACTGGGATAGGCCTATCTTGACCGACAAAACAGTAGATTTTAATCGCCCTGATCTACTGCGCATCGATAAAAAAGAAAAAGCCGCTACCATTATTGATATCGCGTACCACTATCTCATAATTTATGAAAAACTGAGATAGAAAAACAAAGAAAATATGGGAATCTAAGCTTGGAGATTAAGCATTTATAGAAGTTATCTAAAACAACAATATACCTCATTGTTATATCAACCGAGGGGATAATAACAACTGACCTCAAAGATACCTTCAATGCCCTTGGCATTCCAATGCGAGTATCCTGTCAGATGGCGGTACTGCTGCAGACCTTCCACATCTCCAGAAAATTCCTCGGTGGAAACTGATAAAGGAACTACGATTAATTTTGTTTCACTTTAACAAAACTTGACCCTGGCTGCGCCAGAGAATGACTACTCGTTCTTTTCTAATATAATAATAATAATAATAATAATCAGGCTTATCTTCGAGTCCCAAGATTAATAAGAAATGCAGTATTTCCCGTGGCTACGCAGCCGCAGCTGTGACCTACACATTTTGCCACATCCAGGACAAGCGTAACCATTGTTCGCCGATGATCGATTAAGTTTTTCTTTTCGCCGTCTGCGTCTGTCCTCGGCAGCGGATTTTCTTTTGGTCTCAAATGTGCATCCCGCAGCCTTTGTGATAGAGCTCCAGCTGACTCGTTCTGAGGCCGCATGCAACCAGGTATTCTCTTCTATGTCAGCTAAGGCAAGTTGGTGCCTAAGCTGGTCTTTAAAGCGTTTCCGTGGGGCAGTTCTGTTACGTCGACCACCTTTTAGCTCGCCAAAAAAGACTGCTTTTGGCATACAACGAAGCAAAAGTCTGCAACGGGAAATCTTTCCAAAATTTACTTTTTAAAATGTCTCTTTTCAAGTCAGAACTTCATGGATGGAAGGTGGATGGGTGGAACCTGAACGCTGATCTCTAAAACGGCTCTAACGAATTTTCTAGAAATTTAGTAGTTGATGTATATAGCGAAAATAATGACTAGCTCGTTGGCCACACGGAAAAAAAAAATCTAGTTTGACCGTTATCATTTTTCAATAAAAAATAATATGAACTACATTTAAATTTGGCTAGAGAACTAGATCTAGGTCTAAATCCAACATCGATTTTGCAAGGTTTATCGCGTTTTTTGAAGGGCTATCGTGGTAAACAATCGCTCTGTAAGTTATATAAAGGAAGTATTGTCATTTGAAAAAAAATAAAAAAATTTTAAATGTTTTTTTTTGTACATTTTCAGGTTCGACACGAATTTTAAATTTGAATTCAAATGTTTGTTTTTGTTTCGTAGTTTCGCTACACCTTGTTGTTTTTGTGTTGATTTTAATTTGGTTTGTAAGCCATAACAATAAGAATTTATAGAGTTAGTAGTAGGGGTTAAAACTATCTATTGAATCTTTAGGCTATTGATTTCTATAGGGCAGATGACGTTAAGGTCATTTTTTCTTTTGCGAACGGTTATGGAGCAGAGTGTGATCTGGCCATCACAATGACAAACCGTCTTTACTTTCCCCAACTAAAGTCAGGTATCCATTAGAGTTAGGTAAACTCAGGAGCACCCTTAAAATCCCGAAATTCAAAATCACAGTCTTCAACGAGATTCGAACTCAGGATTCCAGGTTCGGAGAATATGCACTAACCACTCAGCCACCGCGCCCCATGATACGTAGAATAGTTGAAATTAAAAAATCTGGTGCCCCACATCTGAAAAGGGAAGTAATTACTTAAGACAAAGAATTTAAAATGTTACTATAATTTTCGCAATCACCTCCCCTGCAATTTCACAATCTTTTCTGCTTACAAAGGCTCAATAATCTGTAATAAATAATAAACAAGATGAATTATGGCAACAGATTCCTTTATTTCTACTATTGACTCTTTGCCGATATTATGTTATATAATAAAGATTCATTGAATAATTTCCCATGTATGAATGTTTAAATACTCTTGTGAGGGTAAATGATTATTTTTCTTAATCCATATAAAATGTTTATACCTTTATAAAGAATTCAAACAGTAACATTAACATTACAAAATATTTATGTAAAAAAGACTATTTCTTTGCTATAGTCAAATATAGATATACATGGTGAGGGATTTTTAAAGTGTCTCAATTTTAGTTTGTAGCTTTTATAATATTAAGGAAAGTCGTAATTATTTTTTCCAAAATTGTATATATCTTACAGATCGCCCCAGTCTTTGGAAGTGCTGATATCGATACTATAGCTGACATGCAAATATGCCTGTAAAAAGTAAAGTAGTTCCATGTCTGCTAATAATAAACCATCCGACGTTCTTCTTTACAGTCAAATCTTATGTCCGGTATCTGTGTAAGTAAGCACGCCTTCACAAGCTGTGGCGAGACAAGCGTGCTGTCCCCTTGCCTTAGCCGTGACATGTATCAGAGCGAGACTACAACCCTTGACCTTTCGCTGATTGAACTAAAATAAATGGAGACAACCAGAAAGCGGAAGTGTAATATAATAAATACCCAACATTCATAAAAGCAGGTTCCTAGGTGGGACAATCTTTCCGTTGAATACAATGGACCTCATTCACCAATCGTAAACAAACAACAAAAATTAGGGAAAAATTAATTCGCGGATCCTTACTTTTGACGCCTACTCACAAAGGTGGGATGACTTGCTGACAGGATTAAACAGCTAGGCTATCTATCAAGGGGGGATGGCTTTCTATCAAGGGGGCTTGGCTATCTATCAAGGGGGCTTGGCTATCTATCAAGGGGGCTTGGCTATCTATCAAGGGGGCTTGGCTACTTCAAGGGGGTCTGAGTTCGACACCCGAATCGAGCAGAAATGTGCTGAGCGCCCAAAGACAGCACAGAAAACCTTCTCCCAGATACCCCGCCCCCCCCCCCCACACACACACTGGTACCTAAAAGAGATTGAGCCATAACACACTGAGCATGCTATAATCATAAAGGTTGCGCTATAGAAAAGCAATAGTTCAACAAAAAACACACCATTGTTACCTGTTTTTGCATTGTATCGCAACGCCTGCTTGGCTAGGTACAGTGGCGCACACAGGAGAGGGAAAGATTTGTCACTTTATTGTTTTATTATTTCTGTATTTTGTCCATTTATATGTGTAGTACAGAACATAGGCTCATGCAGCGTACAAGCAAGGGAGGATATAAAGCCTTAATAAAGTGTAGAAATACTTACATATACCGTTTCCTCTTCGCCTTTTTTTTTCTTTATAGCGGGGAATAAAAAAAAAAGGAACTGTAGCTGTTCTATACGTTACGTCAGAGTTTCTTCACTTGCACTGTTTACCTTGAATTCGACAACTCCACAGACCTACGAATTAGTGATTTCTAAGAATAAACATCGACTTAAAGCTAAAACTGTTACAGTCTATAAGAGTCCATTGCACATGGTGAAAGCATTATACAAATGTATAGTGATGGGAACTAAACTAAATTTTTTAGTTAAACTAAAACTAAGTTTGAACTAAAAAAAAAGTAATTAAACTTTTAGTTAATCACAAATTGAAAAAATTAGTTAAACTAAACTAAGAAACTTTAGTTAAACTTTTACTAACTAGTTTGACCTTTTTAAGGACGAAAAAGCCAAAGATGAAAAATATAAAGAATAAAGCACAAACAATCTCTTTAGCAAAATGTAATAAACATTTATTTGTGCACATGAAAAAAGATTTAAATGTCTTTATGGGATAGATGTAGATCTTAATAGAATCACTAGAATGATACTATTTATAGAAAGAAATTAGAAGTAATTGTCAAAGTTCTAATATAAGTTACCTTTAGAAACGTTTGAAACGTAATGGAAAATGTCTTGAGTTTGAATCTGAGTGAAGAATGTTGGATTTTAGTGCCAAAGACCTCCTCTCTGTTCCGTGGACCCCTCTGCCGTGGACCCTCCTTCGTGGACCCCTCTTCCGCGGACCTCTCTGCCTTGGACCCCTCTTCCGCGGACCCCTCTTCCGCGGACCTCTCTTTCGTCGACCTCTCTTCCGTGGACCCCTCTTCCGCGGACCTCTATTCCTTGGAACGCTCTTCCGCGGACCTCTCTGCCTTGGACCCCTCTTCCGCGGACCTCTCTTTCGTGGACCTCTCTTCCGTGGACCCCTCTTCCGTGGACCCCTCTTCCGCGGACCTCTCTTTCGTGGACCTCTCTTCAGCGGACCCCTCTTCAGCGGACCTCTCTTTAGTAAACCTCTCTTCCGTGGACCCCTCTTCCGCGGACCCCTCTTCAGCGGACCTCTCTTTCGTGGACCTCTCTTTCGTGGACCCCTCTTCCGTGGACCCCTCTTCCGTGGTCCCTCTTCCGCGGACCTCTCTGCTTTGGACCCCTCTTCCGCGGACCTCTCTTCCGTGGACCTCTCTGCCGTGGACCTCTCTGCCGTGGACCTCTCTGTCGTGGACCTCTGCCGTGGACCTCTCTGTCGTGGACCTCTTTGTCTTGGACCTCTCTGTCGTGGACCTCTCTGTCTTGGACCTCTTTGTCGTGGACCTGTCTGCCTTGGACCTCTCTGCCTTGGACCTCTCTGTCGTGGACCTCTCTGCATTGGACCTCTCTGTCGTGGACCTCTCTGCCGTGGACCCCTCTTCCGCGGACCTCTCTGTCGTGGACCTCTCTGCCTTGGACCGCTCTTCAGCGGACCTCTCTGACGTGAACCTCTCTGTCGTGGACCTCTCTGCCGTGGACCTCTCTGTCGTGGACCTCTCTGCCGTGGACCTCTCTGTCGTGGACCTCTCTGTCTTGGACCTCTCTGTCGTGGACCTCTCTGTCTTGGACCTCTCTGTCTTGGACCTCTCTGCCTTGGACCTCTCTGTCGTGGACCTCTCTTTCTTGGACCTCTCTGTCGTGGACATCTCAGTCGTGGACCTCTCTGCCGTGGACCTCTCTGTCGTGGACCTCTACCGCGGTCCTCTCTGCCTTGGACCTCTCTGTCTTGGACCTCTCTGCCTTGGACCTCTCTGTCGTGGACCTCTCTGTCGTTTATCTCTCTTCCGCGGACCTCTCTGCCTTGGACCTCTCTGCCTTGGACCCCTCTTCCGCGGACCTCTCTGCCGTGGACCTCTCTGTCGTGGACCTCTCTGTCGTGGACCTCTCTGTCGTGGACCTCTATGCCGTAGACCTCTCTGTCGTGGACCTCTTTGTCGTTTATCTCTCTTCCGCGGACCTCTCTGCCTTGGACCTCTCTGCCTTGGACCTCTCTGTCGTGGACCTCTCTGTCGTGGACCTCTCTGTCGTGGACCTCTCTGCCGTGGACCTCTCTGTCGTGGACCTCTCTGCCGTAGACCTCTCTGTCGTGGACCTCTCTGCCGTGGACCTCTCTGCTGTGGACCTCTCTGTCGTGGACCTCTCTGCCGTGGACCTCTGTTCCGCGGACCTCTCTGTCTTGGACATCTCTGTCATGGACCTCTCTGCCGTGGACCTCTGTTACGCGGACCTCTCTGTCGTGGACCTCTCTGTCGTGGACCTCTCTGTCGTGGACCTCTCTGCCGTAGACCTCTCTGTCGTGGACCTCTTTGTCGTGGACCTATCTGCCTTGGACCTCTCTGTCGTGGACCTCTCTGCCTTGGACCTCTCTGTCGTGGACCTCTCTGTCGTTTATCTCTCTTCCGCGGACCTCTCTGCCTTGGACCTCTCTGCCTTGAACCTCTCTGTCGTGGACCTCTCTGTCGTGGACCTCTCTGTCGTGGACCTCTCTGCCGTGGACCTCTCTGTCGTGGACCTCTCTGCCGTAGACCTCTCTGTCGTGGACCTCTCTGCCGTGGACCTCTCTGCTGTGGACCTCTCTGTCGTGGACCTCTCTGCCGTGGACCTCTGTTCCGCGGACCTCTCTGTCTTGGACATCTCTGTCGTGGACCTCTCTGCCGTGGACCTCTGTTACGCGGACCTCTCTGTCGTGGACCTCTCTGTCGTGGACCTCTCTGTCGTGGACCTCTCTGTCGTGGACCTCTCTGTCGTGGACCTCTTTGTCGTGGACCTCTCTGTCGTGGACCTCTTTGCCTTGATGGCGGGAACTTTGGAAAGAAGTTTGGAGTAGGTTGGATTTTGTTTTAAATATTACATGCAGTTTAATTACAAAACAACAACAACAACTAGAGCCTAGACCATGATCAATCGTACGACGTGGGAACGAGCTATTGGTCTAAACTGCCCACAGGTTGTGACGCGGCTTCATGACCTTTTTCCTTTGGGGAGTAGAGCATCTTGAGCACATCAAAATAACTGAATCTCATTTTTGTTAGAGCATCCTTTCTTGATGACCACATTGTAGGACAAAACTTTTCTGACAAATACGGTGTTGAATGTTTCTAATCTCACTGTTACATTTATTTTTACAAATGGTGTTACTCGAATCCAATTGGAATATTAGTTTGTTATAAATCTTACTGCTCTATTTTGTATTTGTTCTAGTTTCTTTATGTTGGGGGATCGCAAACAGAGGATACATATTCTAATACTGGCCAAACTAAAGTTAAATAGCATTTTAGTTTTTGATTCTTGTTGGACTTGTACACATTTCTTTGAAATAAATAATTACATTTTGCTTGATTTTTTAAATAATTTTATCAATATGGGGATTCCACGATAACTTTAAATTTATTATTACACCTAGATATTTTGCTTTTTCTGTGTTATTAGTAACTGCATAATGAGGACGCAAAGTTATTTATTTAGAAATGAACAAGAATCTATTACATACGATGCTTGCTACAAGGTCGTCAGAATAACATTAGTATGGAAACCTCAGATAGAATTACTTGATATCACAGGACTACTATCTATGAGTACAGAGTCTCTCATTTTCGTGCCTTTAAAACTACGGATTAACGACGAATAATCGGAATAAATTAGCTTGTGATGATTTGAAAAAATCACAAATGTAGATTTACTTCCAAAAATCGCTATTGAAGATGTTACAGAAGTAATGTAGGAACAATCATGTATATATAATTGACCTTTATTACTTCTAACATTTTGAGTAGTTAAACAATATAAAAAAAATAAATTTACAATGGAACCTAGAATTTCCGCGAAGCATTGTAGGAGAATCCTTAGCCCTGGAAATCTTTAATGATTAGTCTTATCATTATCCTCGATCAGTACATGTCTGATAAGACTCAGACTTAAGTCCAACAGCCAACGTACGCCCTGATCACTGCTTGAGATGTTCCATTCAAACGTCTTTGTTAGTGTTATTTTTGGGCTTCATGGTTCATTGATTCTAAGACCTTTCGTTCAAGGAAGCTAAATAACTGAATGAATTGGTTTTAAGAAATGTGGCCACAGTTTAAATTCTAGACTAGAATTCCAAATTGTACAAACAAATTTCTAAGAACGATTTTAAAACCACAGATTTAAAAAAAAAACAAGGTTACAAAGACAGGAAGAAAGGCAGGTTTCAATATTTTTTGAAGAATATCGGTATTAAATTCTATCAGAAGTGGTCCACTTAGGCAGGTAAAATGGCAGGCTTCAATATTTTCAGAAAGAATATCATAATGAAATTCTATCAAAGGCAAATAACAGAAGAATGGAGAAAGAAGGTCGACAGATCCTGTGTGGTGCCCCACAGGTCCAGCAGACTAAGGGATAGGTGAAAGTGATTGTGAAGTTAGATGTGAACCTGGCCTAACTGATGTCTTATAATGAGTATCTAATTGATCTGTTTTGTAAAAGGTCAATCTCTTATTCAAAGCCTTAGTTAAAAAAAATTCCTTTAGTTTTGTGTACCATTACCCTTATATATACTTTGCGTTACACGTGATAATATTTAAAAAAAAATAAAAAAAAAATATTAATTGTTGTTTTAAATTATGTCCAACTTATATGCATACTAAATAGATTTTTTCTCTTTAAAAAAAAAGTTAACATTTTTTTGTAAATGTAGTATTTAGTATGACAGAACATACATAACGTAACAATACAATTGTAAAAAAAAAAAAAATATTTTCTGATCAAAAATTTAAAAACATTAGCATAAATGTGTTAAAAAATTGTAAATAGCTAGCTCCTTTACTAAAATGCCTCCGTTATTTGTTACTATTAATAGTGAATAGTTGTCAAAATGGTGTATTTTTATGAAAAAACTGCTTCCATTTTTTATTTAAAAAATTTGATTTTTAGCTTTCAGAAAAGAAAAAAGTAGCCTTTGCATCAGAACTTTGAATGATCGAAAATATCATAATGTCCCATTTTCATTTTCTCTTCTAGTTTCTGAGATATAAACGGGACGGACAGACGGACAGACAGACGGACGGACAGACAGGTCACACAAAACTAATAGCGTCTTTTCCCCTTTCGGGTGCCACTAAAAACGTAATTCTTAACATTTGAAAAATCCTCTTTGGAAAGATCCGAATACTCATGAAGATTTGAGTGTTGGAGTCTCTGCCTATGCTCCGAACGGAATGGGCTTATCAAGGCAAGGATAAAACTCCACTGTTAGTTTTGTATACAAATAAGTTGTTCTGGTTGAACTAAAATTATCAAATCTTGATATCAGCCGAATCGACTGATTGAGACTTTTTAGAAATAAGCTAGGCTCCCTGAACGTCGGCAGGGGATGGTGACGGGCGCGTTTTGAACCTATGGCCATTGCGACGACAGTTCAGAGCGCAAGTAAAAACTGGCCTCGTTGGCGTCCCCTAGGCCCTGAACATTCTTAATAAGATCCATATTATTGGCGGAACTGATGAAGACTTGTGGCTGTAACATTATTCGGAAAATGTTCAGCATACACTTCTAAGGGGACAATAATATATTTTGTTTTTCTTCGAATTAATAGTTACATCCATATAACGTTTAAACATAGTGCACTCTCAAGAAGTGAGCTATACAGATATTCAGAAATAAAGACCTACAGCAGATTTGGTAACATATATCAATATAATTGCAGTCAGGCTTTTGTTATTACAATTCCTCTTGCAAACTCTTCATGGGAAAAACCTGGAACCTGAACATGGATTTCAAAAACGATTCTAACGATTTTTATAGAAATTTGACAGTTTATTTTATTTTTGTTTGGTGGGCTGGGGGGACTATCCAATTAGCCTTACAAGGAAAAGTCTGATTTTTCAAAATATAAAAATCTTTAAAATTAAATTTGGTCTGTAGGTCTAGTCTAGGCCTTCTATATCTTGTACAAGAACACCCGTTACGTCTGAGGGCATTCCCGTATGAAGCTATTAAAGAGTTCAATAAATAAATACACTTTCTTCAAAGTCGTATCCATAAGCCTATCATTAGAATTTTATAAACTCTGAGTAGATTTATTTATGCATTCGCTTAACCTGAATTGTTTTTCGGAGGGGGCACTTGGAGCGGAGTAATAAAAATTGTTCCATTTTTTAAAATATATCTATCACTCATTAGTTATTAAGAACAAAATATTCGGTCTTACAAAAGTCATCAGCGTCATAAAGGGAGAATCGTGTTAAAAATTTTTTTTTTTGCAAAGCTCACTCTAGTAAATAGTATGTTCACGTAGTTTCCCACACACCCAATAGATCAAGTTGAAACTTTGCAAAATTATTCATTGACATAGACAAGACATGAATCGACAAATCAAGTAACCAATCAGTCAAATAAATAATGGTAACTAATCCTCCTGTATTCACAGATATGGCTAAATTGGTTGGGTTTAGTCCTGTTAAATAAATGTTAACGCTATTTCTCCCACACGCATACCCCGGTCAAGTTGATACTTTAAACAATTATTTATTGTACCTAACAAAACATGAATCAATTTTAAAAGACCCAATTATTCAATTAATTATAGGTGATTAATTAATATGTTTGATACCGAATAAGGGAAATAACGTGTATATTATTGATAGATATAGTTTTAAGGGCGGAGTTATTTCCCTTTAGATAAGCTTTGTTTTTTTTTTAAAGGATTTTTTTATATTTGCTTCTTTGGTACTTGTTTCTATTATCTTACTATAGCTAGAACAAAAAAATAAAAAATGGAATAATACTTGCAAAAGCGCACTCAACCTGACTGCCCAGCCGTGTACTATATGTCTTGATACTCCCTGTTAGATCCCTGGCCTTTCCCCCCCCCCCCACACACATACACCTCCGTTAGGGCTAGAATGTTAATAATCTTCAATTCTGAATCAACGTCCGAAACATTTACAACAAACAAAACATTGTCATAATCTTCAGTTTCGTAGAATTCTTTAGTACATTATAAAACATGGACTTGAACCCATGCCCTCCTCCTACAGCGCCCACTCGTTTGATAAACTTACTACAAAGTGGTATGGAAGAAGTATAAATCATTCCATGTAAACAGTGTTTTGAAACTCGGCCCCCTTCCATGCATGTAATGGGATCAGGGGATTCCCCCCCCTAACCAGGAAGTTTTAAGTTTTATGTGACCGATAAGCGTAGATAAAATTAAAAAAAAAAACGTATAGAGACTCAACTGACATGGTTTAGGACTCGGGACAGCAACACATAGATCTAAAAAGTTGTGACTCTAGTTTGGTGGGGAAATTTGTGGTGTCCCAGGAGACACAACACATACCTGAACACACGCGTTTCATACGAGGACATGTGTGTTGTATTTTAACTTCTCTTTATTTAAATGTGAATACGTGTTGTTTATTTGTCTAGTTTAATTATTTACTGTGATTTCTATCTTACCTGGATAACAGAGGAATTTACTTAGCCATGTTACGAAATGGTATTATGATAGAGCGTGTAATAACGAAGGTTGTATAAGAGATGCCATTAGTGTACCAAATGTAAGTTTTACAATTTGTAAATTGCGATAAATGATTTTGCTTGCGGTTAGCGAACTTTGCAATTACTTTTGTTCTTATGTCTGTAAGAATAAACATTTATAGCTTAATAAAATGTATATAATTTGAGAAAAACCATTAAATCTAGACACTCTCTAGCATAGGAGATTAAAAAGTAAAGAAGCTTCAGTTCATTAAATAGCAAACCGTAACTTTCAAAACACAATGCAATATACTACAACAGGGGCGGACTGGCTATATGGGCCTTTGGGCAAATGCCCGGTGGGTCGGTACCTAAATGGGACGGTAGGGCCACCGAAAGGGCCGCATGGATGCCACTATGTATTTAATTGTCAAAGGTTTTATAATATTCTCTTATAAAAACGGTCTTCTGAGTATCTTGTTTAAAAGAAATCTCTCTACAGTGTAATACTAATTTTATCTAACAAATTTTCCGGAATAATGAAATAGCGTACATCTTTAGAGTGCTACTAGGAGGTTTCATCCTTTTAAGGCCTACACACTAAGCGATTAAAAAGCTACATAAGGCCTACACACTAAGCGATTAAAAAGCTACATAAGGCCTACACACTAAGCGATTCAAAAGCTACATAAGGCCTACACACTAAGCGATTCAAAAGCTACATAAGGCCTACACACTAAGCGATTCAAAAGCTACATAAGGCCTACACACTAAGCGATTCAAAAGCTACATAAGGCCTACAGACTAAGCGATTCAAAAGCTACATAAGGCCTACACACTAAGCGATTCAAAAGCTACATAAGGCCTACACACTAAGCGATTCAAAAGCTACATAAGGCCTACACACTAAGCGATTCAAAAGCTACATAAGGCCTACACACTAAGCGATTCAAAAGCTACATAAGGCCTACACACTAAGCGATTCAAAAGCTACATAAGGCCTACACACTAAGCGATTCAAAAGCTACATAAGGCCTACACACTAAGCGATTCAAAAGCTACATAAGGCCTACACACTAAGCGATTCAAAAGCTACATAAGGCCTACACACTAAGCGATTAAAAAGCTACATAAGGCCTACACACTAAGCGATTAAAAAGCTACATAAGGCCTACACACTAAGCGATTAAAAAGCTACATAAGGCCTACACACTAAGCGATTCAAAAGCTACATAAGGCCTACACACTAAGCGATTCAAAAGCTACATAAGGCCTACACACTAAGCGATTCAAAAGCTACATAAGGCCTACACACTAAGCGATTAAAAAGCTACATAAGGCCTACACACTAAGCGATTCAAAAGCTACATAAGGCCTACACACTAAGCGATTCAAAAGCTACATAAGGCCTACACACTAAGCGATTCAAAAGCTACATAAGGCCTACACACTAAGCGATTCAAAAGCTACATAAGGCCTACACACTAAGCGATTCAAAAGCTACATAAGGCCTACACACTAAGCGATTCAAAAGCTACATAAGGCCTACACACTAAGCGATTAAAAAGCTACATAAGGCCTACACACTAAGCGATTCAAAAGCTACATAAGGCCTACACACTAAGCGATTCAAAAGCTACATAAGGCCTACACACTAAGCGATTCAAAAGCTACATAAGGCCTACACACTAAGCGATTCAAAAGCTACATAAGGCCTACACACTAAGCGATTCAAAAGCTACATAAGGCCTACACACTAAGCGATTCAAAAGCTACATAAGGCCTACACACTAAGCGATTCAAAAGCTACATAAGGCCTACACACTAAGCGATTCAAAAGCTACATAAGGCCTACACACTAAGCGATTCAAAAGCTACATAAGGCCTACACACTAAGCGATTAAAAAGCTACATAAGGCCTACACACTAAGCGATTCAAAAGCTACATAAGGCCTACACACTAAGCGATTAAAAAGCTACATAAGGCCTACACACTAAGCGATTCAAAAGCTACATAAGGCCTACACACTAAGCGATTAAAAAGCTACATAAGGCCTACACACTAAGCGATTAAAAAGCTACATAAGGCCTACATTTCTCATACAAATATGTATGCATGTGTACAGTTATCGATACTCGAACTTAATATAATGATTTTGAGGACAGGCCTATAATCGGATGCCTATCATATGATATGCAGTTTATGGGCCTGACTATATAGAAATGCCCGGGCCGATTTTGACACCCAGCCCGCCACTGTGTAACAACAATAATAGTTATTACATAAGATTTTATTCCTCTTGACATAATCTGGGACAAAAGCTCGTAAAATAATATTCTTTATAAATAACCAATAAGGTTATGGTTAGGGTTAGGGTTAGGGTGAAGCAAATTAATAAATGCAATGATTTAATATAGTTTTATCAACAACTAGACTAACTCATGCCCTTTATACCTAGGACGTAATTATCTTTTTTTTTAATGAAAAATATATATAAAGTAGCACGTTTGGACCATGAGATCTATAGGTCAGATGATGTAAACATTACCAGTTTTTATGACCAATTGATAACGAGGGTGTAATACGGCCAGTACAACGACCTTTCTTTTCCCAAACTAATACTAATTACTAATACTAATAATAATTAGAGTGGCATGGACTCAAGGGCGTTCTAAAAATCCCGAAATTCAAAATCCCAGATTTCATTGAAATTTGAGCAATGGACCTTTCTTATTATCTTATAAAATACAGACGTTACCTCAAAAAAATAAGATGATTACGTCCTACGCTTCATGCATCTAGCCATGTATGTTAGCCAATGATTTAAATTCTGCCAAGTCACTGGTTTTCCTAGCTGGCTCAGGCAACCCATTCCATGCTCTAATAGCGCTAGAGAAGAAGGAGCTTTTGTAAAAATTTGTCCTAGCATATAGAACGAGGAATGTGCCTTTATCTTTGAGTCTTTCTGAGTATTTTGTTATTTTATTTGAAGATTATGGTTCAGTGTTTTACGTATCATTACTACTTTAACTTTAAAACGAGAAATAAAGAACTTGAGTCCACTCCTTCCTTATCTTTGTTTGTGGGAAATCCTAAGAACTAAATGATGTCGTTCTCTCTCTCTTTCTCTCTCTTTCACTCTGTCTCTGTCTCTCTCCCTCTCTCTGTCTCTCTCTCCTTCTCTCTCTCTCTCTTTCACTCTGTTTCTCTCTCTTTCTTTCACTCTCTCTCTGTCTCTTTTTGTCTCTCTCTCTCCGTCTCTCTCTCTCTCTCACTCAGTCTCTCTGTCTCTCTTGTCACTCTCTCTTATCACTCTCTCTCTCTCTCCTTCTCTCTTTCTCCCCCCTCTCTCTGTGTCTCTCTCTGTCTGTCTCTCTCTCTCCTTCTGTCTCTCTCTCTTTCACTCTGTTTCTCTCTCTTTCTTTCACTCTCGCTCTTTCTCTTTTTGTCTCTCTCTCTCTCCGTCTCTATCTCTCTCACTCTGTCTCTCTATCTGTCTCTCTTGTCACTCTCTCTTATCACTCTCTCTCTCTCTCTCTCCTTCTCTCTCTCTCCTCCCTCTCTCTGTGTCTCTCTCTGTCTGTCTCTCTGTCTCTCTCTCTCTCCCCTTCTCTCTCTCTCCTTCTCTCTCTCTCTCTCTGTCACTTTGTGTATGTGTGTGTGTGTGTTGTGCAGAAATGCATTTTTCTAAAGTCTACAGTGTACATCTCATGAAGCTAAAAGAGCGTAGGTAACTAAATGAAACAAAGTTGCGGGAAGGGTCGATACTCAAGTCGACGCCCATGTAACGCGTAGCTCAAGAATATTTGTAATGAACTCACTGGACAGTATTAACTCCAATGAATTTTGTATCCCTTTAACGAAGCTCGACCCTAGCAGTGCCAGAGATAGACATTTAATGCAGTTCCATAATAAAAATAATAATAATAATAATAGTAATAATAATAATAATAAATGTAATACTAAATGTAATAAAAATAATAAAACAATGTGAAAGTACACTCTAAGAAGAAAGCTAAGTCTGTAAGCGTTTTATTTTTCTTTCTTTCTTTAATATTTCTATACATAGTCACTCGTCGATATACATGAATTAGAACTAGAAGTATAAGTAGACAGTAAATAAAATATATTACCACAGGGATCAAAGCGAGTTAAAAGATACTTGGTGCTTAAGTTGGGTGATTAATCATCCTTCAAATATCTATCTTATCTAATGTAATCTTATCCATTCATCCATACATCCATTAATCCATCCATACATCCACCCACCCATCCACACATTCATCCATCCACCCATCCATCCATCCATCCACCCATCCACCCACCCATCCATCCATCCATCTACCCACCCATCCATCCACCCATCCATCCATCCACTCATCTATCCATCCACACATCCACCCACCCGTCCACCCATCCGTCCACCCACCCATCCACCCACCCATCCATCCACTCATCCATCCACCCATCCACTCATCCATCCACCCATCCATCCACCCATCCACCCACCCATCCATCCACACATCTACCCATCCATCCATCCACACATCCATCCATCCATCCACCCACACATCCATCCATCCATCCACCCACCCATCAACCCACCCATCCATACACCCACCCACCCATCCATCAATCTATCCATCCTATCTATAATATAATATAATATAATATAATATAATATAATATAATATAATATAATATAATATAATATAATATAATATAATATAATATAATATAATATAATATAATATAATATAATATAATATAATCTCTCTCTCTCTCTCTCTCTCTCTCTATATATATATATATATATATATATATATATATATATATATATATATATATATATATATATATATATATATATATACATATATTAAATAGTTGACCAATGACATTGTCCTTTCAAATGACTCGAAGTTTAGGTACCTCGTTCTGGAGACCCCATGAGAAACATGCGCACTTGTGTGTTGTCTGTTTTATAAGTTGATTTCTTGGATATGCCATTACAGTGTTGCTCAATTAGGGCTCAGTCATACTCAGCGGAAATGGCCAAACGCCGTATTTCTGAACACGGGCCAACGGGTATTTTGCTACGCCACTGAGAGTGAGATGATTTAAGTTTTTTAAAATACCTCTCTCACCCCTCCCTACCCCCTCCCCCATTGTCAGTACGTCCCACCCCCGAAACTGACTAGTTAGGGATTGATGCGTTCAAGACACATCGACTATACGACATTGAGTGATAATTGCACGATATATGAAGGAAAAAAAGATTCATTTCTATAGAAGTCTAATTATAGCTTAATGCCCTTTACGAAGATTTCTTGTACATTCTAAGATCCGAATTACCTGTAAAGTTATTAGGCCTACAATCAGATCAAAGTCTTGTCATTCAAACATTCCATCCTAAGGTTGGAGAACACTGTTGCTTTGGATTTTCCCAAAACCTTGTCGTGGAAACGCACAATGCAATACATGAATACTTATATTATTAGCCAGGCCCGTATAGGAAAAACCGATATTGTTTTTATGATGTCTGTCTGTCCGTTTGTATGTTAAAAAAGAAGAATGCTAAGCTAGTTATGATCTCGTTCTCGTTTTTTTTTAAAGATTATTTATTTGATGTCATTATATACACACCATTTAAAAAACAGTTTAAAAAGCATTTTCTCTTAAACTCCCGTTTAATGTCAAAACACACATGCAAAGACTAAACTAACTGCATATATATATATTATATATATATATATATATATATATATATATATATATATATATATATATATATATATATATATATATATATATATATATTTTCTTAATTCTTAAATGCAACTCCTGCTTTTAATCTTTCGAAAGGCTGCCCACCTTTTTTTTTATCTGTTTTCGAACTTAATATAACCACTGTAAAAAAAAAAACAATGAGCACATTGTATAGTTCGCAAAATAAAAATCATGTTGTAAATAAACAAATTATAGCTTTTATATGTAGCGCTACTTTCATGCTTATACCATGCTCAGAGCGCTATGGACCAGTCTCATTTGTGAACCACTGGGAATAGGGTTTTTCCGTGCTGCCCTTAGTCGCTCAGTAAACAGAACCCTGCTCGAGTCGGGTGTCTAAATTTGAGCCCCCTTCATAGGTAACCAATCCAAGTCAAGTTCAAACGACCACGTATCCCACAAGTATAAATTGTATCCGCATTTGTCAATGTAACTTACGCGGGCATTGGTGTGCAATGTATTACAATGAGAAAAGTTGTTCAGCAGGGGCCGCCTACAGTTTTGTACTAAGCATATATCAACTCTGTCTTTCTGTTGTCTGTTCGTCTGTCTGTCTGGTAGAAAGCCGCAACATGTTTTTCTCCCATTTCCCATTCTCGAACCAAGTTAAAATTTAGCTCTATTATTCCTTTAACCTGACAAGACATGAATCAATAAAAAAAACAATTAGTTAATTTATTGTTGGTGATCAATTATTTTGTTTGATATCGAAATAAGGGGAATAAATGCTACGAAATGAGAAATGTCGATGTATATATGGATTTAATCCCCTATATACGTTTTGCCACGTTTTGTCTCTTACTTGCCATTCTTGCATCAAGCTGAAATTTTCCATAATTATTCCTAGTTTATAACTATACACGAATCGATCCAAAAATTAACCGATTAGTTAATCAATTAGTACTAAATTTGTAATTTTGATTTATATAGCAGAAAGGAAGATAAACCCTGACATTGTCAGATAAATTTATTATTTACTAAAGTTACTTGCCATTTTTCCCTTGGATAAGCTTTGATGTTTTTTTAAAGTAATCTTTTTTATTTCAATTGTTTGTTGTTTGTTTTTCTTTTTTTTTTGTTTACATATTTTTCACTAAAACAATGTCTGAAGGAGGGACATCGCGATTGCTCGGTGATGGAAGAGGGAGGGGTTAAATAGGAGGGACCAAATGGTTTATAATACTCCCCATATGTCATTGTCACTGTCGTCATCATCATCATCAGTCTGGGGATGCATACACAGAAGACGTCTCATTTCTTGTAGAGCAGTTTCTCCTTTTAGTGTCATTAGCATAGTCATCATCAGTCCCCTGCTCTTTTGGACCAGTGGGGCACCACTGCTGATCTGTCGACCCACTCTCCTCATTCGTCTCTATCTTTTGGCCAGGATTATATTATAAAATATAATATATAGAAGGTTTAAATATAAAAGGAAGCACACATGCACGCACTAACTAACACACGCTCACATACAGACACACACACTCACACACTCGAAAGCCATTATGCTTTAAAATTTGTAATGAAAATTTTGTCTGGAGAGAGGTAGGACGGTGGCTATTGGTAGCTTGTAAGATCATAGCTTCTAAAATTCGTGCTGTAAATGTTAAAACCTCTTTGTCTACAATGAAGTCTATACATGTATTTCGGACCCACGGGGGGCTACTGTTGGTTTTAACATACCTCTCTCTCAAAACACATACATTTTCCTTCTTGTAAAAGTATTGTTGTAACTCCGCTCCCGCGCCGACACTGATGGTGCGCATCAGAGCACTGTTCAACACGAGTAGTAGAAAATAAATGAGTTCTACAGGAAGGACTGTTGTAGATCCGGCTGAAGTAATCTGCAGGTTGTGGGAACTGTCTGGGACTAAGCTCCGTCCTGCGTAATACCATTGAACTGTTTTGAGGACCTGGAGCGACACTGGGAAGTGTGTCAGTGGTCTGTTCTAGTGTTAAGCAGGACTTGTAGAACTTAAGACGTTATTCTCTGTGACTTGATAGCTGAGCTACATGTCAAACGTTTTGTTTATAGTTGTAAATAAATACATGGTCTATTGTTACCTCCTACCTTTCATTAAGTGCTTACTAGATTTACTACAGTATATAATGTTGTTAAAAGAAATAAAATAATAGAAGCACATTTGATTATAAAGTGACATTTATGCAAAAACATTTTTGGGGGGAAAACAATTTACCTTTAAATTTTATAGCGTCGTAGCTGTTTTATCTCAGTATCTGTCCATTAATCTATGCATGCCGGTACCTCCCCCATGTCTCTCTTGTTTATCTATCACTTTACTTTTTGGTTAAAATTAAAGGAATCATTACATATTTTATTCTCTTGTTCTTTGCAGTCTCCCTTTTATTGTTTGTTTGATTTAAATCAGTCAATCAATCAATCAATCAATCAATCTATCTATCAATCTATATTTCTATCTAACTATCTAATCTATCTATCTGTCTGTCTCTATGTATGTATGTATATATGTATGTAAGTATGTATGTATGTATGTATGTATGTATGTATGTATGTATGTATGTATGTATGTATGTATGTATGTATGTATGTATGTATGTATGTATGTATGTATGTATGCATGTATGTATGTATGTATGTATGTATGTATGTATGTATGTATGTATGTATGTATGTATGCATGTATGTATGCATGTATGTATGCATGTAAGTATGTATGTATGTATGCATGTAAGTATGTATGTACGTATGTATGTATGTATGTATGTATGTATGTATGTATGTATGTATGCATGTATGTATGTATGTATGTATGTATGTATGCATGTATGTATGCATGTAAGTATGTATGTATGTATGTATGCATGTATGTATGCATGTAAGTATGTATGTATGTATGTATGTATGTATGTATGTAAGTATGTATGTATGTATGTATGTATGTATGTATGTATGTATGTATGTATGTATGTATGTATGTATGTATGTATGTATGTATGTATGTATGTATGCATGTAAGTATGTATGTATGTATGTATGTATGTATGTATGTATGTATGTATGTATGTATGTATGTATGTATGTATGTATGTATGTATGCATGTAAGTATGTATGTATGTATGTATGTATCTATCTATCTATCTATCTATCTATCGATCGATCTATCTATATGTTTATCTATCTATCTATCTATCTATCTATCTATAAATAGATATATATATATATATATATATGTTTGTGTATGTTATGTGTTTGCTCTTTTTTGAAAGTTTATTATAAAATAAAAACAGACAGAAAACACAAAACGTATAGGTATCGTCTGCTTAGAAGAGACACATACATTGAGTTAAATTTTAGGTGTTCGCTAGTATTACCTACAGGGTATAGGTGTGTTTTCAATGTTATGTTCAAACTAGAACACTGCTGGTCTGAGAGAACGTGACCAAAACTGATAAGCTGAAATCTGATAAGTAAATATTTACCTAGAGTCAGACTTCTGCAATTTTATCTGTGAGGCACTCTGAGCTCTTGCACAAAACTTAATAAGACTTTTGTATGATTGTTTTGTCGTATACGTTTTAGACGTCCCGTCAGAAATGAAGATTATTATATACTAGCTCAAATGTCTTACAGGACGGCAGTGGATCGCGGCAGGGTTCAAACCTTTGGACTATCGTGACAACATTATGAGAGCATCCAACACAACCAGGCTGCCTATTTATCTCAAGTCGCTGGGGAGGCGACTCATGGGTGTCTCTCTACTTGCATATTTCAGTCAAAATATTTTGTGGGAAAAAAATAACCAAACATAAAAATCATATTGGTTTGAACATGACCAGATTGGGTTGTCATAACAAAATGGTCAGTTTGGGGATCGAACCCATGACATTCGCGTTATTAGCACGATAATTAATCAAACTCAAGTTTCTGAAATTTCCAGACTTCCAGACTTGCAAAATTGTTCCAACTATTTGAGCCCATAAAGAGAGTGTAAAATGTAAACTCTATAAAACGTAAGAATTTAACCCAAAAGAAGTTAGAATAACTTTCATGGGCGGGTGGGAGATTGGTGCAAGACGGTGGGAAAGAAGGTCAGACCTAATGGATAATAATAAAAGATAAAGAAGGAAACAGATTGGTAAGATGGCAGGCGGGACATTCAAGTACAGAACTAATACCATCAGTTTTAGATTTAACAAAAAAAACTACCCTTTCAGACCTTGCAATGATGTAAAGGTCATCTGTCTCTGTGACCCCGGTTAACGAGGATGACATATGGTCAGCTCAACTACCAACCACCTTTGCATTTCCCCAATTAATGGGCGGATTCAGAGGCGCCCTAAAGATCCCAAAATTAAAAATTCCAGTCTTCGCCAGGATTCGAACCAAGGACCCATCGGTTCAGAAGCCAAGCGCTTTACCACTCAGCCACTTTATATTAAAAAATCTAAGCTAGCTATTCTTCTTACTGACATTTTAAACTTTAAACTATTGATCTGACGTCTTCTCGCCGCTTCGTATTGATTTTTTTTTGTTTCCTATCGTAAAGTTGAAAAATTGAATGTTTACCACGTGACCCATGACTAAAATAATGGCATTGTGGTTCAGTGTGTTATTCCCCTGTATGGCTTATATTCTGAACACATTATCGCACTTTGCTGGTAACGCAAAATCACAAATATTATGTATATATATATATAGTATTTCTAGTTTTTAAAATCTTTTCTAAATCAACCCATTGTCTCTATGTCATAAGCAAACCAGAGCTCCCAAACTGCGTTCTATCTCGCCATAAAAAAAAATGTTCAGTTATGGATTGAGGGTAGGTACTGGGGTTGATTAGCACTAACACAATGTCAATTAACTTTTCTTTCTTTTTTTTTTATTCCGCCTTTCAGCTTTCAAACTCTGCATTCATTAAAAAAATATTCTAGCTGGATAGTGGACGGGTATTTCGAAAATAGCTCTGACGATTAAACTAACGATTATCCTAGAAATTTGACAGTTTTTGTATATCTTTTGGGAAACAAATAACTGCTTAATTGTCATTGAATATTCTTGATTGAGCGTTATAATATTTTTAAAAGTATAATCATCTCAATATTAGATTTAGCATGTGTCTTTTACTTGGAACTCGTTGGAACTCGCTCTGAGCGGGAATTCCCGCACTCAACTCTAATGTTTCTTTGTATTCAGTAACGAGGTGACTCAATAACTAGACGGACAGGAACATTTTGCGCACCGTCTGATGTAGAAATCACGGACTGGACTGTTCATAGAAGAACCTTTGTTATTTTGTATCCGCTGTCTCGTTCTCTCTCTCTCTCTATTCTTTTTCTTTCTCTCTAAAGCAATAACCATTTCTCTTTTTTTTTTCTCTTTCTTTCTGTTGCCTTTTTATCTCTTTATTATTCTCTTTTTTTAATCCATCTCGAGCACTGTTTCTTTATTTTTGCTGTTTTACTTTCTTTCTGTCTCTCTTCCCATCTCCTTGCTACCAACCCACCCCTCTGCCAAGTCTATTTCCCCTCAAGATGTATTCATTTCTTTGAACTTAAAGCCACATATGCTAATAAGTCAGTTCTGCATCCTTGTCTTTTATTGAAATCCACGTACACAGTCTCTTTTATTACAGTTTTTATAGAAAAAAAACATTCTTTTCAAAATAGAGGTTTTTGTGTGCGCGCTTCATTTTTTATTTGCTTTTTTTTTTTTGTATGTGTTACCGTTCTTGCTCTAATAAACAGCCCGGGCTTGGAAGATTGTTCAGAATGTAGTCTCAAATACCTTCCTGTTTGACAAGTGTAATCGTATTAATACAAGTGTATGACAATTCTGATATGTTGATACAGTTGATAACTTTTGTCATGAGTCCTACAAACAGGGTATATTATCAGATTGGTTCAATAACATTCTCATTACAAAGGCTAACATAATACAATTTTTAGGTACATATTATCAAATAGTATCTTGAACAATGTTTTCGATTAATTTTAACCAGTTTTCCTATTAACCGGATGTTTTAATGTTTTATTATAAAATGGATTATATATAAAAGATAACAGGACTATTTGTTATAATATAGAAGTATGCTATAGGTTGTTATAGTGACACCAGCGTGTTATCTGGAATGTTAAACTGAAACAAAGTAATAACAGCTAGTGATCAGCAGCTCACAGTTCTGGAGACAAAACAAAATGCTAAGAACTCAAAAGACACATTTCTTTGCCTATCGACTTGTTAGTTTTCTTATTTCTTCCAACCTGATTGGGTGTATTCTAACGGAGGACAAAGAGGCGGTAAGTTGATTTTTGTATTCTTAATACATAGGCTGAATAATTTCGATCATGGTGATGTGTGGCTGAGAGGCTGAGTTCGAATCCAGAGTAGAGGTGTCTAAAGGCAGCACAGAAACCGTCTCCCAGTTTGACCCAGATACCATTGTTTCCACTGGGTCACAAGAAATTGGACCGTAGCGCACTGCAAAAGCAATACACAAAAGTAATTGAAAACTAAAAAGTCTTGAGGTTGAATGTAAAGAATGTCAGGTTTTAGTGCAAGACTCCTCCCCCTTCTCCCACTCTGCTTTGATGGGTGGAGCTTGAAATGAAAGTTTGGAACAGGTTGGATTTATTGCTCTAGGGCCAAGTCAGTCGTCATAGAAGGCCTGAACACTGACCTGCAACGTCGCAACCCATGGTCAGTGAAGAACAATTGTTCGTTGCCACGTCACAGGTCTGTACGACATGGCAACGCGCTAATGGTCTCCATTGAACACAGGTCGCTACGTTGCAGGTCAGTGTTAATGCCTTCTATAAAGAATGGCCTCGCCTAGACTAACTGTGCCAAGCTTTGTTTGTCCTGGGGTGGGGGGGGGGACAATACATAGGTCATGGGGAAAAAACGACGCGTCCAATGGAACTGATCGTCTGCGACTTTATTATGAACCTTACATAAGTTTTAATGGGCCGCACAGCGCTACGGGCAGGATATTGCCCGATGATCGGAGTTTGGGCGTCATCACATTAGACACTCCAGAAAGAAAAATAAAGTTCTCTCTCCTTGTCCAGAAGAAATAATTTAACATTATACTAACATTGTCTATGTCTAGTTGTGAAACTACATCTAGAAATGCTGAGTCCTTTATTTCACACTTTTTAAAATGAGTATTTCAAAGAATTAAGACATTTAATTATACTTTTGGAAACACAAGTCGTTGCTAATTATCGTACAGTTCAGAGATTCCCTTACGTGGGGCGTATACATTAAAACTCACCTGTCAGTTTGACCAACGATTAATGAGAGACCAGGACAGCGACCATCCGACTTAACTGGTGTGTTGCCAATTTATTTCCGGTACTAACTAGATTTCGATGGACACATGGACACCCTAAAAATAGTTTTCAATAATTCGAACATAAGACGTCTCGATTCGGAAGTTAAGCGCTTTACCACTCGGCCACCACGATTCTCTCTCTCTCTCTCTCTCTCTCTCTCTCTGTATATATAAATATATATATATATATATATATATATATCATGGGCGTAGCCAGGATTTTTTTTCGGGGAGGGTTTTGGGGATTCCCCCCCCCGACCCCCCCCCCCCGCGGAAAAAATTATATGTATATATATATATATATGTGTGTGTGTGTGTGTGTACATAAATAATCTTTATTACATTCTGACCCTTTCGGAAGACATTTTTATTGTTTATTGTAGACTCCCCGCCCTTGCTAGCAAGGGGGTCTGGGGTAGTTCGCAGCGCTCCCCCAGCGCGGGCCGAAGCCCCGCTGCCAAGCACTATTTCTGGTATTGAAAGCCAACAAAATGCATATTCTGAGGTATCGACAGTGCATTATCTTGCTATTAAAAAAGTTTTATTTCAAAAACCTAATGTGCTATTCTTACTGACTTAGACCCTCTCAATTTCGGCAGAAGACTATTCACACTTTATTAATGGAGCCCAAGCCAATGGTAGAAATTTGTAACCTTTCTTGATTACGCTCTTGAAATTACATGCCTGTATTTCGCTTTAGATTTTATATCGAAAAGGAAAGTTTTTTCGTCAAATCATCTGTTGAGGGGTTTTAAACTAAGAAATCTCTAGAGTTTTTTTGTTTTGTTTTTAATTCAAAACCCCATTTAGCTACGATCTTAGAATTTGGTGACTGTAGTTTGCTTTAAAATAATATTGAAGAGAGAGGTTTTCAACTCTAAACGCTCTGTATGGGAATTTTAAACTCAAAACCATCTGGAGGGGTTTTAATTAAACTTTAAAGAAAAAGCCATCAGCATGAACTTGGCTTGTTTTGGCTACCTAGAAGGGGGCTCGAGGTTCGACACCCGACTCGGGCAGAGTTGTGTTTACTGAGCGCCTAAAGGCAGCACGGAAAACCAACTCCTAGATACCCCCTTCCCCCACTGGTCCACAAATGAGATTGGACCAAAGCGCTCTGAGCATGCTATAAGCATGAAAGTAGCGCTATATAAAAGCTATAATAATATAATAATAATCTGGAGGAGGGGGATTTAAACTCAAAACCCCTTTGTCTACGCTCATAGATTTTATAGTGTGTAATTTGCTTTTTTTTTATATTGAAGAGGTACTTTTTAGCTTCAAACCCCAACTGGAGGGGGGGGGGGTTAAACTCAAAACCCCTTTGGCTACGCTCATAGAATTTTGAGTGTGTAATTTGCTTTTTTTATATTGAAGATGGGGTTTATCGTAAATTTTGGAGGGGGTTTTAAAATCAAAATCTTCCTCAACTGTGCTGTTGGAATTTGGGGATTGTTGTTTGCATTTTTTTTTGTTTTGTTTTATAGAAGAGGGGGATTTAACTGCAAAAACCTCTGGTAGGGGGTTTAAAATTCAAAACCCCCTGTAGGGGGGTTTAAACTCAAAGCCCCCTGGTAGAGGGATTTGTATCTCAAAACCCCCTGATAGGGTTTTTTTAAATCTCAAAACCCTCTGGTAGGGGGATTTAAACTCAAACCCCCCTGGTAGAGGGTTTTTAACTCAAAACTGCCTCGGCTGTGCTGTGGTAAGTGATGATTTAGTATTAAAATCTCACCAAAAATAAACAAAATGAAAGCAAAAATCAGTCACTTAATTCCGTTCATTTCGGGGGGGGGGGTTGAACCCCAAGAACCCCCCCCCCTGGCTACGCCCATGATATATATATATACATAAATTAATATATATATTTGTGTACATATATACTGATTTTTCGGCTACCTTCGAAGATTAAAATTCTCCTTTCAGACCTTGTGATCTTTAGGACAGATGATGTAAGATCATTAGTTTCTGTGGCCCACAGTTAACGAGGTTGTCATGTGGCCAGCACAACGATCAACCGCCTTTACTTTCCCTCAATAATGTCAGGTATTTATTAGAGCTGGGTGGACACAGTTGCGCCTAAAGAATCAAAAATTAAAAATCCAATCTTTTAAAAGGATTCGAACCCGCTTTTAAATTTCCTAGCCCGTCTACTCCAGTATATTAATCGACACTCTTGGGGAGAGATAGGCCTATGTATCTGGAGGTGCGAAAGGTGCGGTCGCATCGGGTGAAACCATTTTGGGGATGACAACCAAGTTGAAAAAAATTATATCTTGGCAAAAGCAGACACATCGGAAAAGATAATTATATTAAAATCTCTAGATATATGCCCAAATATGCCTAGACACGTCTAGATGGTAGTTGAAGTGTAAATGACAAAGCACAACGTTATACCACTTCTGTCTTAAAACAAAAGAAACCAGTTCAGGTGAGGTTAAGTCTGTTTCTAATTTTAATTAAATATTATTGTAAAATTTGCAATAACATTTTAATAAATGTCTGAAACAGTGGGATTTTATAATAGAGTTGACACTCATTTTACATTTGAGTAAAAATCAATAATAGTAGGTAATCAACTCACTGTATTTGTTCAACAAAAAGAACTAACTAGCAATAGTGTTTATTGGGACATATTTGAAGAAATTAATGGGAAAGGGATGACACACTGAGCTACCGCACCAGGTGCAACATTTGAATCAGTATTATATTCCACGAGTTATTTAATAAAATCTATTTTATAATGATCCATTGACACTTTTTCCATTGTGACCTTAGATATAAATTTTTGTACCAGTGCTCGAATCTATGAATGAAGCTTGATTTTTTTTTAATAGAAGCTTGATTTAGTAATGAAGAAGTCTGTGACCTTTGTAAAAGACTTACTTCCCCTGAAGTTTTTCATTTAAAAGTGGGTTGTTTTTGTTGTTGTTGTTGTTTTTTAAAATCTGCATGCACAGATAATTTAAAAATTAGAAGGTTCACTTTCGGAAAAGAAAAAAGTTGCCGTTGCATGAGAACTTTGAATGATCTAAAATATCATGATGTCCGATTTTCATTTTCTCTTCTAGTTTCTGAGATCTAAACGGGACGGACGGACGGACAGACGGACAGAAAGGCCAAACAAAACTAAAAGCGTCTTTTTCCCTTTCGGGGCTGCTAAAAAATACGCTTGTCTGAATTCGAAGTCGAGCCTCAATTATAGAGGGCCGACATGTTTTGGCTGTTGAGCTTTTCAAGTACTTATAAAAATAGAAGGATTTTATTAGTCTATTGTTAGTTTAAAATGTTAAGCTTTAGTTTGCCAGTGTACAACTTTGCGTAATTTTTGTCACTGGTCACCCACCGCCGATTTAGTACATTCTTCATATATAAAATTAATTAATTACAACTAAATGATTAATTAATTGGTTAATATTTCGATTGATTCATTTGTTGTCATCGACAATGAATAATTGCGTGAAGTTTTTACTTGGTCAGAAAAAGGGAAGTTGGAGAAATAACGTGTCAAAGAATTGTTCCAGACAGACAGACAGACTGACAGAGTGACTTTATATAAGCTCGGTAATGAAATGTTTCTTAAAATAGGAAAAGTCTTGAAAGCATTCGTTAAATAAAATAGTTATTTAAATCTCTCCACTTTTCATGGCCATGAACCAACGGATTATAAATATGCGTTGTATTCCAGTCTCAGGATATAACAGGTACAATTTTACATTTGGTCGTTTAAGAACAATTCCTGTAATGACGTTTTATAACAGCATTTTTTTTTTACTTTTAAGAACTTATGAATAATTGCGTTTAAACAAAATATTGTGTACCTCGTCCCAATGCCCCCTCCCCACGAAAAACAACACCTGGTTAAGCAAATATATAAATCGACTCAGAGTGTATAAGATTGTAATGATAGGCTTATAGAGCCAGACAGAAAAAGGTGGCAAACTGTTCCTGAGAGTCTATTTATTTAACCCTATGAATAGGGCCTACTTGGGGGAAAACCCGCTAACGTATGTCTGTTCAAAAGAAAGATTAGCTAGTAATTCTTTTCCCAAAGATATACATAAACTTCCAAGAAAATCATTATAGAATCGAGAATCTTATTGAGAATCGAGCACACCTACCCAGGTATTTGGTGGTGGTGTTTTTTTTTAGCCGATGATAATGATAAAGAATTTGCAAGCTAAAGAAACTTAGCTAGAAGATACCCTATGTTTGCTAGATAATTAACTTTTTCTTAATCCTTCTCTTTTCTTTCCACACCTACATAAATATATTCAAGGTCCTCTGGAAAGATCAGGACATTTTGACATGACAATGTGACCAAATGACCTGGTCATTCACACGTGAGCTCTTAGTTCCTTTGATGAGACAACTTGTGCGTTGAAGTCCTAGTTTGCCATGTCAAACGTGGACGAAGTATACTTTGTGTTCAATAGCTCCAAACATAGTTATGAAAGGCTACAATTCGCATCAAAAGGTGAACTACGTGTAGAGTAAAGAGGCCAAACACATGTCATGTAAAGAGGCCAAACACATGTGTTGTAAAGAGGCGAAATACATGCTATGTGAAGAGGCGAAACACATGCTGTGTGAAGAGGCGAAACACATGCTGTGTGAAGAGGCGAAACACATGCTATGTGAAGAGGCGAAACACATGCTGAGTGAAGAGGCGAAACACATGCTGAGTGAAGAGGCGAAACACATGCTGAGTGAAGAGGGAAACACAAGAGGCGAAACACAAGAGGCGAAACACAAGAGGCGAAACACATGGGTTGTAAAAAGGTGAAATACGTACATTATAAAAAGGCAATCTGCAAGTGTGTAAGGGAATTTACTTTGTTTTCAAATGTCTAGTGAGACATATAAGATGTAATGTAACAATGAAAATGTTGAGCTTTCCAAAAAAACGCGTACACAAGGATTAGTCGTAATTCATAGGCTTATCATGTCATAAGCTGTTGGCTAATCAGATACACATTTCACCCGCTTTCAAGAGTGCAGCACCATTGCTATAACTACTTTCACTGCAATGACCTCCCTTTGAAGTAGTCACTTTCGTTGACCTAAATTATTTCCTGTATCACGTCCAATTAACTCATTGGCGAATATTGTATGCCCTCTTTTAATTACGAAGTGACCATGGGTCATCCAAGAGAAATGAGACGAAAAAGCGGAACTAGGTCGCCCACAAAAACAAAGAAATTTAACAAACTCTGTTAGTTTAGTTTGTCATTTTAACTCTCACAGCGCCTTTTGAGCTTACGTTTTTTTTTTTGTTCACAGCGCACTATAAATTTAATTATTATTATTTTTACTATCCCAAAAAAATTCAAGGCCATTATTTACATTAGGGTAATATTCATACGTTTAGTTAAAACCATTAAATTCATTTAACCTTGGGTGACCTCTAATCTGGCAAGGATGGTTGCATCGCTAGCGCATTGGACTGTTTAGTAAGGCCCCAAGTTTACTCCCTTTGCAGGGCTTCAACAAGTCGGCTAATCAAGTGGGCTTTGAGTGTTTGTGTGTGCGTGTATGTGTGTGCGCGCGTGTGTGTGTGACCTGGTTATTTGGTCACATTGTGAATGCTAGGAAGAAATTTCTTTTCTAGGAAGACCTTGAAAATATATTTATGCAAACGTGTAACTATTGTAAAGAAACGCCAGCTTAAAATATATGGCCATATTAAAAGATCCACGGGGCTCGCAAAGACCTTCCTTCAGGGAACAGTACCAGGAAAAAGAAGAGGCAGAGAAAGCGATGGGAGGACTACATAAAAGAATGAACAGGCCTACGATTGATAGAGGTTTTAAACAAGGCAAAAGACAGGGAGGAATGGAGAAAGACGGTCGACAAATCGTGCATGGTACCCCAATGGTCCAACAGACTAAGAGACAGGTCAAAGGTCAACGTGTAGGTTTGGACAGAAAAGAGAGAGAAGGCTGATGAACAAGTTAATAATGATCTAACAATCCAGAAAGGTCTCTGTTTAGAAGACTATGTACGGAAAGTAAAGCTAGCTCTAGGGATCAGTGGTCAGTGGTCAGTAACTATTGAGTGTCAATATCTTCACCATTGTTCCTTTATTTGCATACTATTTATCAACACGTCTTCTTCCGCCGCCGTGTAGCGCTAAGTCAGAAATAAGATATAGTGATAGAACTAACAAACTAGAACTAGTGATAGAACTAACAAACTAGAACTAGTGATAGAACTAACAAACTAGAACTAGTGATAGAACTAACTAACTAGAACTAGTGATAGAACTAACAAACTAGAACTAGTGATAGAACTAACTAACTAGAACTAGTGATAGAACTAACTAACTAGAACTAGTGATAGAACTAACAAACTAGAACTAGTGGTGGAACTAACAAACTAGAACTAGCGATAGAACTAACAAACTAGAACTAGTGGTGGAACTAACAAACTAGAACTAGTGGTGGAGCTAACAAACTAGAACTAGTGGTGGAGCTAACAAACTAGAACTAGTGGTGGAACTAACAAACTAGAACTAGTGATAGAACTAACAAACTAGAACTAGTGGTAAAACAAACTAGAACTGAGCCGCTCTATATTAAACTAGTTATGGGCGCACAAATTAAAAACAAAGCTTTAACATTTTCAAGTACATAAGAAATGAGGAGGTTTAATAGCAGATAAAAGCCTTCCCCGTCTGTGGCTAGGTTTGTTTTGACAAGCTTATATAAGAACAGGACAGATTTTAAAATTATTAAGTATGTTTAGAAAATAGTAAACAGTAAAAAGATTCACCAATCGTCAAGAGGAGATAACACACCAGATGTTCCTACGTCAAATTATACTTGTGGATTTAGGTGCAGTTAATATTTGGCTAAATGCTTTAAAGAAGCAAAAATATATCGCTCAATACTGCAAGATTTATCTCTCTTTTGTCTACATATATTGAAATTTGTTAATTACCACATATTAATTATTTCATTAAATACTTTTTATTCGTGTATTGAGATGGATAATGAATAATTATGCTAAATTCTACTTGATCTGAGAAACAGAAATAACTTCTACAAGATTGGTTCCAGACAGAGTGAGCTAATATAAGCTTTGTACAAATCTGTAAATTTTACTTTGTTGGTTGTTTTTACATTCACTCGATCGACTTCACTTACGCTGCTATCTGCTGAAATAAGCTGTCAGCCCTCTGCTGCTATCTGCTGAAGTAAACTGTCAGCCCTCTGCTGCTATCTGCTGAAGTAAACTGTCAGCCCTCTGCTGCTATCTGCTGAAGTAAGCTGTCAGCCCTCTGCTGCTTTCTGCTGAAGTAAACTGTCAGCCCTCTGCTGCTATCTGCTGAAGTAAGCTGTCAGCCCTCTGCTGCTATCTGCTGAAGTAAGCTGTCAGCCCTCTGCTGCTATCTGCTGAAGTAAGCTGTCAGCCCTCTGTTGCTATCTGCTGAAGTAAACTGTCAGCCCTCTGCTGCTATCTGCTGAAGTAAACTGTCAGCCCTCTGCTGCTATCTGCTGAAGTAAGCTGTCAGCCCTCTGCTGCTTTCTGCTGAAGTAAACTGTCAGCCCTCTGCTGCTATCTGCTGAAGTAAGCTGTCAGCCCTCTGCTGCTATCTGCTGAAGTAAGCTGTCAGCCCTCTGCTGCTATCTGCTGAAGTAAGCTGTCAGCCCTCTGTTGCTATCTGCTGAAGTAAGCTGTCAGCCCTCTGCTGCTATCTGCTGAAGTAAGCTGTCAACCCTCTGCTGCTATCTGCTGAAGTAAGCTATCAGCCCTCTGCTGCTATCTGCTGAAGTAAGCTGTCAGCCCTCTGCTGCTATCTGCTGAAGTAAGCTGTCAGCCCTCTGCTGCTATCTGCTGAAGTAAGCTGTCAGCCCTCTGCTGCTATCTGCTGAAGTAAACTGTCAGCCCTCTGCTGCTATCTGCTGAAGTAAGCTGTCAGCCCTCTGCTGCTTTCTGCTGAAGTAAACTGTCAGCCCTCTGCTGCTATCTGCTGAAGTAAGCTGTCAGCCCTCTGCTGCTATCTGCTGAAGTAAGCTGTCAGCCCTCTGCTGCTATCTGCTGAAGTAAGCTGTCAGCCCTCTGTTGCTATCTGCTGAAGTAAACTGTCAGCCCTCTGCTGCTATCTGCTGAAGTAAACTGTCAGCCCTCTGCTGCTATCTGCTGAAGTAAGCTGTCAGCCCTCTGCTGCTTTCTGCTGAAGTAAACTGTCAGCCCTCTGCTGCTATCTGCTGAAGTAAGCTGTCAGCCCTCTGCTGCTATCTGCTGAAGTAAGCTGTCAGCCCTCTGCTGCTATCTGCTGAAGTAAGCTGTCAGCCCTCTGTTGCTATCTGCTGAAGTAAGCTGTCAGCCCTCTGCTGCTATCTGCTGAAGTAAGCTGTCAACCCTCTGCTGCTATCTGCTGAAGTAAGCTATCAGCCCTCTGCTGCTATCTGCTGAAGTAAGCTGTCAGCCCTCTGCTGCTATCTGCTGAAGTAAGCTGTCAGCCCTCTGCTGCTATCTGCTGAAGTAAGCTGTCAGCCCTCTGCTGCTATCTGCTGAAGTAAGCTGTCAGCCCTCTGCTGCTAGACTGACTATCCTTTAGCGTTGCGCTCTTGGTGGTAGAAACATACAACTTGATATGTAGCATGCGAAATGGAAAACGAATGAAAAGATGACATACCTAACATATAAAAGATATATAAAATGAAAGACCCCAGATCTATTGAGACAAGACAGCGGCGTAGCTAGGATGGGCGGAGGGGGAATCCAAATTTGAAATCCATCCAGGCCCCCACTTGAGTGGGACTCCGATATTTGTTTTTACATTAAATAATACGCCATTATCTCATGGCATGATGTTGAATGTCAAAATTCAAAGGCCCCCAAATCCTTAGCTACGTCTCTGAGACGAGGACTGAATGGGTCAGTGAGCTTCCTCAAATAATTATATAGAGATTCTATTTGGACACACTTGTTGATGAAGGAAGTTAGTTATAACAGTTAAAAAAATGAAAGGCCTATATGAAATTGAATACATGTATTACTGTTAGCAAAAGACTTTCCGGTGACTCCTATAACTAAGAAGAACATAAAATGCTTTTATTTGAGTGAGATTTTCGCGAAAAACCAAACAATATTCAGAACGCTAAATAGAATTTCAAATTGCCAACGAAATAAAATTTAAAAACAGGAGGTTAAAATATGTAATTCAGCGGTTCTCAAATGTGCACGTAACTTTGTGAGACATTGCATATCTACACTTTAGTTTCGGATACACACACACAAATCTAGCTATTTGTTGGTTTGCCGCCATGTTTGAAACTACCCAATAGAAATGTCACATTGTGGAATAATCTCGGTCCTACAAAAAATGACAAAGAATTTAAAAAAAAAAAGTTACCGAATATTTTTATATGGCTGAGTGGTAAAACGCTTGGCTTCCGAACAGGATCGGGTTCGAATCCTGGCGAGGACTTTTTTGTTTATTTCATGATCTTTAGGGCTCTTCTGAGACCACCCGGCTGTAATGGGTAACTGACATTAGTTGGGGAAATTAAAGGAGGTTGGTCGTTGTGCTGGCCACATGACACCCTCGTTAACCATGGGCCACAGAAACAGATGACCTTTACATCATCTGCCCTATAGATCGCAAGGTCTGAAATGGGAACTTTACTTTACTATTATAAATACTTTTCAACATTTTTAACATTTGTTGCTAAACTTTTTAATTATAAAAATTCATATTTTAAATGATTCTGTTATAAAAAAAATGTAATTTACAAATTAGCAAATATCATCTTGACACGGGGTCGTGGTGGTTGAGTGGTTGAAATTGGCTTCCGAACCTATGGTCCTGGGTTCGAATCTTGTTGAAGACATGGATTTTGAATTTCTGAATTTTTAGGGCGCCCACGAGTCCACCCAACTCTAATGGTTGGGGAAAGTAAAGGCAATTGGTTGTTGTGCTGGCCACATGACACCCTGCTTGTTAACCATTGACCAAAGAAACATATGAATAACATCACTGGAATATTATAAACACAGGACCATGTTGGCTCATGTGCGACCACAAGGTCAGTCAATCTAATCTTATCAGTCTCATTCAAACGATCTTATTCCGTAGATATGGAAAAAAAAAGGCACAAGCGTCTCTGTACTTATCTCCTAATACGCAGTGAAGATTAAACTACTGCCCGCAGGCTACATCCGACCCCTCGAGACCTTTAACAGTGCTTACTGAAGCCTTACAGAATCGTTTTCCGGCTCGAAGATATTTTACAGTATTGCTGCCAGTGATCAATTTAATGTGGCCTTAACTAAAAGTAAAGAACTGAGATCGTTGTCACTGGACTGTATAAAGTGAGATGTCTTGAAGAGGAACATATTGTCTGTCATTTTCAAAGGAAAAAAAATTCAAATTCAATGTGACATTATACGCCTATTGAAATTAAAGCCTGTTGAATGTAGGTCAATATGTTTGGAAATGAATGGAAGAATTAAATAAACTTCCTATTGATAATATAAAATGATCAACATTCATGAACTAGCCAATATTTTATTGTGGGTTGGTAAACTTTAAAAGTTGGCATTTACGAGAAAAATTACTTAACAGCTAAACACAAACAAGAAAAAGAAAACATGGAATCAAAGTACATGCCATAGGACGATAGGACATGCCATAGGACGATAGGTCATGCCATAGGACATATTCTAAGGCCAACTTCCATCTACTGTACCCTAACTTTCCATTACATCTTTACTAAAGTGATATTAGATTTATCCTTATGTGTCACATAATCTATCCTGCATGCCAAAAGCACTATCCCAATATGCCATGGGATCTATCTCAACGTGATATAGGATCTATCCCATAATGCAACAAGATCTTTATCTACGAGCTATGTGATCTATCCCTTAAGTTCATGTCCCTAAGTCCGTCAACTGATACAGAAAATCAAGATAAAGAGTTTTATTTTTCGTTTGTTTGTCTGTTTGTCATAGTACCTATTGCACGTTTTTCTTTTCTTCACATGTGGTCAGCGGTGTTCCCCGTGTGACAGTAATGCCTGCATCGACGAATGTAGGAATTGTTGTCCAGATGGTTTCTTTTTCGATGTCACATCTTGCAACGTAACGTCTACTCTGACAACAACAAATTGGACACTGTCCAGCTTGTCAAGTCACAACTCAACCTCAGCAACCACCATCACCACCACAGCTACACCTAGCACAACATTATCAACCATTCAACACTCTACTCAGACGGATAATACAAGTAAGTATATATATATATATATATATAGTATAGTAATAATAATAATAATAAGGCTTGTCTTCGAGTCCGAAGATTAGTGAGGAGTGCAGAATTTCCCGTGGTTGCACAGCCGTGACCTACATATTTTGCCACATCTAGGGCAAGCATAACCATTGTCCGCAGGTGGTCGATTTAGATTTTCTTTTCGCCGTTTCTGCGTTTAACAATTAATATCGAAATCTAATGGGTCGGACACCTATCCCGTTTTGGGGGATGGCCGCAACTAATCCGCTATAGGCGTAATAAATCTTAACTAATTAAACTTGATATAACTTGAGTCACTTTGTGAACAATACTAAATAAACCTTTATATTATAGATAAGAGACAAAATCAATTTGTTATGAAACGAAACTAAATGTAGTAGACTTTAGTAATGATATAAAATGGTATTCTGAACCAAATCTAACTCACTACAAGAACACGTTCTTTCAGACTGGCAATATAGAGTCGTCTGTCCTAAGACTGCTGACGACCATGACATTTATTGTGCATCATTCACAACCAATCGCTAACCTCTTCATGTCGTCACCATAGAAACACACACACACACTTCATAACACTCGGTCGCTATATTTTCCCCTTACTGGCATTGAAGAAAGCAGCTGGCAGAAGATGACATCTGAAAGAGACGAAAATATCTCACGAACATCGCGGGACAAACTTTTGAAACCCAAAGAAAAGCCTATCCAAAAACAGGTGCAGACAACGTAAAGAAAACTTATATAGATCCCAGTGGGACAATGGCTTTGTCAGCGTAAGATTTAGCAAAATTTCCAGGTTACAAATGGGTACGTGTTGTAAAGTGAAATACACTGTATTCATGTCCTTAACATTCTGAATTGAAGACATTGAGATGTCATTGAACGTTTTGGAAAAGAAAAAAAAAAGAAAAACATGTAAAAAACACTTTTAAAAAACAACAAAGCTTATTTTAAGTGTAATTGTATCAATTAGTTTGGATCAGTCATTTAATTACGTTTGTAATAGATCTAGACTAACAATAATAAATCTTTACGATTAAAAAATATTTTTTACCAATTGTTTCATATGAAAATAAACACAATGGCAAACATTTATCAATGAGCTGACGGTATTATTCAGTTTTTGAAACAATAAAAGAGCTTTTCAAAGTGTTTTATTAAACTTAGTCATAATATTTTTTTTTTTTGCCAAGTTACTCATCTTTGCAACTTCTACCGTGAAGACAGTTCCGCCGCACTCGATATCTGAGCCACACTTGTAGATCCAGGGGTAGGACAAGATTGTCATCGCAAGAAGGGAAAATAAATTTTAGCACTCCCCTGTGTTTCAAATGCTTCCTAACAGCATGCTTTTCATATTAAGAAATAGAAGGATATGACGCGCGGGCCTTAGTTTGAGTATCCCTGATCTAGTGCATTGGTTTTACATCTATGTCAAACATGACGAATGTTCCCATCACATTTTTTAATTTTGCCACGCAAATAAAAGTAGAATGTAGAAATGGATTTACGATATTTAAAATATTGTGAAAATTAGTCTAGGAATTTTGTTCTTTAATAGGGATCCATTTAGGAATTTTTTTACATTTTTAGGGCCTTATGGTTATGGGAGGGACATTAATTATACTGTACTGTGTCCAATTCGATCTAAGAAACATTTATGCCAAGTTTTATCATGATCAGTCAAAAGGTTTTGATTTCTATGCGGTACATACATACATATACCTGACATTTAATTATATATATTAGATTAAACAAACTTTGGGACATAAGTTGAACTCTATGCAATATTGTTCTTTCAGCGACCACGTCCAACACAACCCACAATTCAACATCGTTACCTGCAAGTCACACTTCTAGTGTCCCTACAGTGCCATCTACACCACAGATTCCCGATTACTGCAGGAAATGTGAGGACCCGAACTGCGCCAAATGCACAAACACAATTTGTGAGCACTGCCTTAAAGGCTATGTGCTGAATGAAACCAATGGATCTTGCTATCCGAATGTCCCAGGTAACTACAGCTAGTGTGTATTGGGGATAGAGCTGATTATTACTGAAATATGTGAATGGCAAAAAAAAAAAAAAGCCAAAGTAAGAAAACAAATCAATCTGTGTTTGCATTTCTTTGATGCTTTTGAAAGTTGTTTTCCAAATGTAGTCAAAATAATATTTTTTTTTGTTTCGTTTGAGGTAAAAATGAAGCCACACTTTGAAAAACAATATGCCTTTTTTTATGCACATGAATATTATTGCGTTTGTCGAATTGAACGAAGAAACCAGTTATATTTGTGCGGTGCAACCTATGCAGTTTATTTCATTTTTTAAAGGTCCATATTATACACTTATATGATAAAATCTGGCTTTGATTCTTTCTGAATAATTTCATTTTCACGTTTCACATTTTTTGTTTTCAAAATTGCTTTTACATTATGCAACTTTCATGCTTACAGCATGCTGATACCGTTCGGGGGGGGGGGGGAAAGAACTGGGAGAAGTTTTCCGAGCTGCCTTTAGACCCTCAGTCAACAAAACTCTGCTCGTGTTGGGTGTCGAACCTCGAGCCCCATTGATTGATAGCCAAGCCAATATCTCTCGGCCACACATATTTCAGAAACTTTACGACTCTATCTAAAACCGAAGATGGTTTGACCTTAACAAGCCCATCAAGATGACTTCCTTTTTAGAACTCTCTCATTAAAGAGACTTTTCGTTTTGATAAATATGAAAAAACCCAACAACATTGGAGATTTTCATGACACGGAGGCCAATCCATAAATCAAGTATTTTGGTGCATCCAGAATAGGGAATACAGCCACATAGAAAAACTGTTGTGCATTGGAAATAGAGTGTGGTCTTTTGTGCACTTGCTTTAGTACTGCGAATTAGATACAAAATCAAATTGGAACTGAAGTGCAGCTTGTTTTAAATAAACAACTTTTAGAATTAAAATCTCAGTATTACTTTTATCTAAATTTAGCGAAAATATTCTATTTAAAAAGGCAAAATATAAAAAAATGCTTTTTTTTTATAATTCTTAGGGGAAGAATTCAAATTTACTGCCACATTTTCGTAAAACTGTAAGATTTATTTCCCTTTATCAATGCCATACAAAATTAATTAATTACGACTAATTAATTAAAAAATTGATTAATCTTTAGATTGATTCATATTTTGTTAAGAACAATGAATAATTGTGCAAAGTTTCCATTTGAGCCGAGATTGGGAATTGGGAGAAATAACGTCTTCAAAATGTGTACCAGACAGACAGCTTTTGAAAAATTCAGTCGGCTATTATCTACAAGTTCAGCCTTGGTAAGATAAAATAAATGTTGCAAGACTAATGTTAGACGAAAGTAAAATATGTCCCAAGTCACTTAGTCCTGGAAGAGGGGAAAGAACAATAACGGATTTTTGGCTATGCGACATGCGCTAAAATTATCACTGCGATGGTCCAAAGTTTGAATACTGCCAGCCTATATTCTCCTGCCATCTTGGATGACTATTGGGTCAGATAATCTCCTGCCATCTTGGACGGCTATTGGGTCAGATAATCTCCTGCCATCTTGGACGACTGTTAGGTCAGATAATCTCCTGCCATCTAGGACAACTATTAGGTCAGGACTTAATAACTTTTACTTCTGATGAAACATATAGTCATGTGAACATAATGTGCCTGTTTATGCGGTGTTACATTCTTGATTTCGTCTAAATTATTATTATTTTAATGTTTGTTTCTTTTTTAGTTTACATTGTATGTTTAATATTTTAGTTTCTTTTCACTATTTGCTGTTCACGTTTCTCTAGAGAGATCAAACAACGAAACACTAGATACAAATTCAAAGAACGGTGGGTACTGTTTTCAAGGATTCTGGGCTATTGGGCTATTGGGCTTTCCCTTGCTGCGCTTACGGTGTTCTGTGTTTGTACGCTCTTGGCTTTAGCAACCACTCACGCTTTCCCCATTTTTAATCATAATATGATGCTTTAATTTGTTGTGTACAATAACTGTCACACGCTTTCACTAGACCCTGCGGGCAAGGATGCCAACACATATTTCCTAGAAGCTATTCTTAGTATTTCACCAGGAACAGAACTGACATTGTCTATTCAGAAGGTTTTCAGTTGATTTGACCTTCTGTCTACAAGCTCTACTGTTATCGTCTTCAAATCTTCATCTTAAGATAGACTGAAGTATTTCCTAGTGTCTTGACCATCCAACCCTCTGTGTCTAATTAAGTTTGAAAATTGAGCTGTTTAAAAATTTAATACAATAGATTGTAAAATTTATTGATGAGACTTTAATAATTTTACCCTGAGATATTTAAGGACAGCTCGTACATTTTTTTCAAGGATAGGAATATCTCTCTCTCTCACAGAGAGAGAGAGAGAGAGAGAGAGAGAGAGAGAGAGAGAGAGAGTAGTAACAAGATATTTCTCAAATCTAGCCTGGCCTACTTGGCAGAGCAATACACTTTCGAGAGTTAATTAAACTCTTGTATTCTGAGTTTAACAGTATTTTGGGCTGCCTGATTGTAAGCCATATGCTCTGCGGTGACATTCGATAGTCATGATGGTCCTGGGTTCGAACCTTGTCCGCTGCCATCACCCGCCAATCTGCGGGAGGTTTGGACTGGAATGTAATAATATTCAAATCTAAAGGAACATCCGAAACATGTTAAACATAAACCCAACATTAGGATTCAAGATGGAGGAAATGTTTTGAAACCACAGACCTTTACATTTCTATGTGTATGGCTTGAACCCTCTTCCCATCCTCAGACAAGATTTTATTACTACTTAAGATATATTTGTTAAAGATATGTGCCAATTTATTGAAATATGTTTTCATTTTTTTAAGGTATGCTTATTAGAAGATGGTTAAAAAAGTTTTCAAATTTGTAAAAGTTTTTTAAAAAGAAGTCAAAATTAAAAATTAAAATGTAATTTTTTTTGTTTATATTAGACAGTGAAATCAGTACACAAAAAGACACATACAAATAAATTTGAAAGAATACGTCTCAAAAACAAAACTTGAGTAAAGTCAGGAAAAAACTATTACCCTATTTTTAGTCTATAAAAACATTTATACAAGAAGTTAAAATATATAAATTAGAAACTTATTCAGATAATTAAAATAAAAAAAACATACAGTTAAAATAGTTCACTGTTTCACCAACGTTGAAAATGGTACAAGAAGACCAGCAGATGGACGAACCATTACATGTAGCTGGACTCAATGACGTTTCATGAACTTTCAGGAAATACAATTTTCCATTTCTCGCTTCTAGTCAATAATGTAGACATATCTATAAATAGCTAACTTCTTGGTGTCTCCGGTGCTATTGATAAACTCTGTAGTTTAAAAATACAATGAAAATGAGTGTGCATCTTTTAGCCCTGAAGAATCAAATGTTTACCTTAATTATGACAATCCCCTGTGTAGTGTGTGCTTGTTTCTAGTGTCTTACGTAACTAATAGAAAGATTGGCTCGGTTGGGTGGATAAGATGGGGCTAAATGGCAGAAGAGAGAGAGAGAGAGAGAGAGAGAGAGGGAAGATTGATAGCTGTATATCGAAAGAAGTATATTTGCAAAATGAACTATATTGTTTAAATCACGTGACATCCTGCAATTAACTGTGTTTTTTTACTTTTTTTTTACTTTGAAATTGAAAGTTTGGTGCGGAATAAAAAAAAAAAAGAAGTTTGCTGAATATGATATTACGGTTAGGGTAAGGGTTAGAGTTAAGGTTTAAATCATAGGGTCAGAGCTAGGGTTAAATATATTGTTGTTTTTATAGTTTTCCCTTACAGAAGAGCACACACACAAATATATTTCGTTCTTGGACATTGAATTCTGCATAAATAATTGTTAATATTCATATTGATATAACCTAACATGTAAATTACCTTGAATCAGTTGCTCTCAAGAATTAAAAAATACTTTGTAATTGTTCTTGCATAGATACTAGCTCTACAAATAACGCAGCCATCATAGGGGGCGCTGTCGGAGGAGCTGTGGGTGGACTTCTGCTGGTCGGCCTCTTGGTTCTCGGTGTACTTTACTACAGGAAGAGGACACAGAGGCGTCAACGAATGAATGACGTAAATTTAGATGTAAGTTTAGATGTAAGTTCAGGTGTAAGTTTAGATGTAAGTTTAGGTGTAAGTTTAGATGTACGTTTAGGTGTAAGTTTAGATGTAAGTTTAGATGTAAGTTCAGATGTAAGTTTAGATGTAAGTTTAGATGTAAGTTTAGATGTAAGTTAAGATGTAAGTTTAGATTAAACTTGTGGGGTTTTATTGCATATATATATAGAGAGAGACATCGTTTAGAAAGACCAAGCTATAATAGGCCTACCTTAGATAGATAAATATATACGTGTAATGTAAAACTGACCACATGCCAAAGAAGATTTCTTTTTGGCGAGCCTAGATAAGAGAGATGAGTTCCAGAAGTGCTTTAAAGATCAACTCTGGCGTCAGTTTGCCCTTACTGGACACAGAGAAATCCAGCTGGCTGCAAATGACTTCTTGATGAGACAGCTGAACATCTTTCACGACGATCGATGAAGTTAAGACCCAAAGAAGTCAGGTACTAACGACAGTCACTGCAAAGACCCAAAGAAGTCAGCTACAAACGACAGTAATTGCAAACATTCTGAATCTTCGGAGTCAAAGGCAATGCCTAATTGGTTATTAAATAATAGAATATCAGATTAGAATAATTTGTGGGCTAATTATATAAATTACTGCATTGCCTCCAGCCTGCGCAAAGTATTTTTAAAGTGAGAATTGGCTCGCGCAGAACAATACCACTCTTTAAACTAAATGCAGTCCACAGTAGCACAGAAATCTGATTTAAAAAAGTAATAAATTAGTTTACATTCACAATTCTTTATAAAAATAGGAAAGTCAATAAGTTAAACACATAAAATTAGCATGTGTTTCTGAAAGGTTCTTAAATAAGTTTAGATCTCAATCAATTAATGTGCATTTTGGGATATTTCACGTGTACACAGTCTAACCCTAACAAGCTGTGACCTATATGTTACTTCAATGTTCAATTCTCTTCTAGCAAACCGATACAGAGGATCAAAATCCACGTCCAAAAAATCCCCATCTGGAACGTCAGAAATCTATAGAACTAGCAGAAGACATTCAGAGGACACACGATAAAGTATTACGCTACACCAGGGATCCAACCACTAAGGTAAACAATTATTGGACTCAGTTAATTAGTAACAGCAGTGATGCACAACCTACTGCCTGCGGGTTCTGCCAGTCCCATGATGCGGTGCCATCCGGCCTTTCGAAAGCTCTGACCGCAATGCTTAAAATAGGCCCATAATAAAAGATAAAAGAATAATTATTTTGATCGTCCCATAATATGCGTTTCGGAAATGTAAATACCCTTCATCTCTGGCATAAAAAGGTCTGGCATCACTGGGTTATAGCCATTTTTTTTCTCATAACAATATTATGTCTAGTGTGTGCTCTAAAGCAAACAGAAAGAAATAACATAAATTCAAATTAGAACCAAAGACATATATTTCACTTTGTAAAAATGACTTTACCAGATTCGAATATCAAAGAATTAACCCTTCCATTCAATAATACGTAGCTTGGAGAATACGAACAAAAAAAATAATTAAATTAAACTAATGTTATGACATCGTTCTTTGGTAGCAAATAACTTTCATCTTCACATAGTCATTAATCTGTTGGATTATTGGGGCTCCACACATGATCAGTCGAAGACTTTCTCTAGTCTTTTGCCTAGGATCAAAATCTCGTTCAATGACAGACTTGTCCATTTTATTAAATTCTTTTTCTTCCCATCGCTTTGTCTTCTTCTGCTTCTCTTGCCTTGTACTGTTCCCTGAAGGAAAGTCTTTTGCAGCCTTGTAGACCCTTTGATATGGCCATATAGTTTAAGTTTGCATTTTTTAACAGTGGTCAGCAAGTCTTCGTGGGGCCTTGTAGCCATTGCCACCCTGTTTAGAATCTCCTCATTTGTGATGCGGTATAGCATCCTTAAATAGCATCTGGTAGGGTCCAGTATGGAACCATGAACAAATTGAATAGCATTGAAAGATAGTGTATCGTTCTGAGTATCAAGATCTAAATCTAACTGAAAGATGTGCACTAGGTTGACGTTTAAAAGAAGAAACAAATATGGTCTAAATACAAAAGTAACCAAACATCTATCCAAACATTCGACTTGCTCTGACTTTGTTCTATTGTTTTTTTAGAGAAAGAATTCGAGCAACTACGAAGAGACTGATGAACTAGAGGACCTGGGAGAAGCCCCTCTGCCTCCACAACAGAAGTAAGTCTCAATAGTGGCAATGTTTTCCATTCAAAATATTATTAAGAGTGCAGCGTTTCACGCAACTAAGCAACCCCAGCTGCGAACTGCACATGGTTGTCGTATCTAATGCATCCGTTGTCCTCCATCTGTTTATTTGTTTTCAGTAAGGACCTTTGTTTGGGGCTCAAATGTGTGTCCCGCGGACTTCTTGAAAGCTCTCTGTTTCTTTCCGATCAAATCAAGTCAAAAGTCTATGTTGGAGAAGTTACGATGCGTAGGTGAAAAGAAAACAAAATGGGATTTACAGAGAGCGAAGAGAGAGACAGACTGACAGAAAAGGAAACATAGAGCGAACCGTAAAATTTCATTGTAACAGATACACTAATTCACGGGCTAAAAATGCGTGTTTAGTTTGATCGTTAAAACAAAGTTCGTTTATTTAAATGAAAAAAAGGAGGGTGTTACGGACATATTAATCAATACAAAGCCTTGGAACAAAATCAACGGGCGTAGCCGGTGGGTACTGCTAGTCATTGTAGGGTTTTAAAAATGTATTGTTTATCCATAATTCCTTATCATGGACAACGGATAGGCCTAAAGCTTGCTATGTCTGGATGAATATATTCTATTGCTAAATCATAAAATGGATCTTTTTAAAAATTAAAATCTAATCAAAAAGCAGAGTAACATGATTAATTTCGGTATAAAGATTCTTAATGGACCGTACTGCACCTGATATTTAATCTTATACTCTTATTCAAATTCAATTTCGCACAATTACGTATAGTTAGAGCCGGTCTTAGATAATTGGAACCCTATGCAAAGTGGCCGCAATGAATTAGCAAAAAAATAAATAAATAAACATCTAAAAAAATAAAATTACGCAATTCATAAAAATAACAAGGATCTTGTAATTGTCAAATATAAGTAGTTGAACATGTAGATAATAAAGCTTGAGCCATAGCGGAGACTTTGAGTTAGGCTAGTAGACTTAGAGCTGTAGTGTTCTACTATATTTCAGATTTGATACAACTTTTGCAATGTTTTTAGTCCAGTGCGAGGTCCCCACCTATCGGAGGCGTTTTGCCTAAGGCCGGTCTTTGTATAGTTTAAGTATTCAGTGTGAATTATATTTGCCTAAGGCCTGTCTTTGTATAGTTTAAGTATTCAGTGTGCATTATATTTGCCTAAGGCCGGTCTTTGTATAGTTTAAGTATTCAGTGTCAATTATATTTGCCTAAGGCCGGTCTTTGTATAGTTTAAGTATTCAGTGTGAATTATATTTGCCTAAGGCCGGTCTTTGTATAGTTTAAGTATTCAGTGTGAATTATATTTGCCTAAGGCCGGTCTTTGTATAGTTTAAGTATTCAGTGTGAATTATATTTGCCTAAGGCCGGTCTTTGTATAGTTTAAGTATTCAGTGTGAATTATATTTGCCTAAGGCCTGTCTTTGTATAGTTTAAGTATTCAGTGTGCATTATATTTGCCTAAGGCCGGTCTTTGTATAGTTTAAGTATTCAGTGTGAATTATATTTGCCTAAGGCCGGTCTTTGTATAGTTTAAGTATTCAGTGTGAATTATATTTGCCTAAGGCCGGTCTTTGTATAGTTTAAGTATTCAGTGTGAATTATATTTGCCTAAGGCCGGTCTTTGTATAGTTTAAGTATTCAGTGTGAATTATATTTGCCTAAGGCCTGTCTTTGTATAGTTTAAGTATTCAGTGTGCATTATATTTGCCTAAGGCCGGTCTTTGTATAGTTTAAGTATTCAGTGTGAATTATATTTGCCTAAGGCCGGTCTTTGTATAGTTTAAGTATTCAGTGTGAATTATATTTGCCTAAGGCCGGTCTTTGTATAGTTTAAGTATTCAGTGTGAATTATATTTGCCTAAGGCCGGTCTTTGTATAGTTTAAGTATTCAGTGTGAATTATATTTGCCTAAGGCCGGTCTTTGTATAGTTTAAGTATTCAGTGTGAATTATATTTGCCTAAGGCCTGTCTTTGTATAGTTTAAGTATTCAGTGTGCATTATATTTGCCTAAGGCCGATCTTTGTATAGTTTAAGTATTCAGTGTGAATTATATTTGCCTAAGGCCGGTCTTTGTATAGTTTAAGTATTCAGTGTGAATTATATTTGCCTAAGGCCGGTCTTTGTATAGTTTAAGTATTCAGTGTCAATTATATTTGCCTAAGGCCGGTCTTTGTATAGTTTAAGTATTCAGTGTGAATTATATTTGCCTAAGGCCTGTCTTTGTATAGTTTAAGTATTCAGTGTGCATTATATTTGCCTAAGGCCGGTCTTTGTATAGTTTAAGTATTCAGTGTGAATTATATTTGCCTAAGGCCGGTCTTTGTATAGTTTAAGTATTCAGTGTGAATTATATTTGCCTAAGGCCGGTCTTTGTATAGTTTAAGTATTCAGTGTGAATTATATTTGCCTAAGGCCGGTCTTTGTATAGTTTAAGTATTCAGTGTGAATTATATTTTTTTCCCTTTCAGTAATGACCGCAAGGGAGGCAAAGCTCACACGTCTCATTCAAAGTTCAAGCAGGACGCCCACGACAACGCCCACGAGAATGTGTACGCCAACAGCGCCACCTTGCGCCAGGACATGGATGACTCTGATGGCATGTACGTGAACAACAAGACAGTCAAGGCGGAAGTGGCGCGAGCCTTCGGCGCGCAGAAGCAGAGCACGCTCACCGACGATTTCAGCCCAGAGTCAAATGACCTGGAGGATGAGCAAGAAATATACGCCAACGATGATTCAGAGCTGGTAAAACCGAGCAACGAGAATGAAGGGCATGAGCTCTATCTCAACGATGCTCTTGAAGAAGACGAAATCTACTTGAACGTCAAGAAATAAATCTTGACATGTAACAATTGAAACATTATTGCTATAGAAAAGAACTATTCAAATCCTACAGAATGACTGATTTATTAAACATATGCATATATATATTGATTCATATTAATGTCTTTAATCAAAAGTCGAACTTAAATTATTTTTAAAAACAACATTAAATGGGACCGACTAGCTTGCTTGTGGAAACAAAGGAAATCCACAATGATTCGTGAATATATTAAGAATGAAAGGTTGCCAATGTGAATATATTAATTACTTTTACAAATACTTCTTAAAATATTTGAATAACAAAACTATGTTATTTAAACTTGCAAAAAAGCATTTCATTTCTGTCTAAACTTTGGAGATTTTCTTGGCCGATTTATATTTCCCGTGGACCTTAGCCCAGTACAGAAGCCTTCTTCCATATTTTCTAGGCATAGTCCAAATGTATGCAAGAGTGTTTTGGCCAGAACATACCGAGCATGATTGATACGATCTATACACAAGAAAATAAAAACATTTATAATGACCTTAACAGAAATATAAACTACAAGCCGACCCGCGGCGTAGCATACGCCGCTATTTAGTGGCGTGGGTGCGGGCGGGAGGGGGCATGGTAGGGCAACGTTTTACCTTTTACCTATCCCTTAGTCTGTTGAACCGTTGGGGCACCAAGCAAGACTTGTCGACCGTCTTTTTCCATTCCTCTCTGTCCTTTGCCCTGTTTAGAACGTCTTTCAATGGCAGGCCCGTCCTGGCACTGTTCCCCGAAGGAAGGCCGTTGCGAGCCCCGAAGATCCTGCAATATGGTCATAGATTCTAAGCTAGTGTCTTTTCACAGTAATTAGCAGGCCATCATGGGGTCCGATCGCTGCAGCAACCCTGTCTCCAATCTCCTGGTTTGTGATGCGGTCCCTGAATGTGACGTAGAGAATTATATATATACAGAAGAGAAGATTACTTGTTCCTCCCCCCCCCTTTTTTTTTTTTCGGAGCCGTGAAAGTTTTGTGGGGTAACTCTAGTACGACTTGCAGAAATAAAAGAGTTATCTTTCCATGACTTTTTCATAGAGAGTTAGAGAGTCGGCGTGCGTGCGTGTCCCGCATGGTTGGGCGACGTAGAGAATTATATATATAGATATAGGACCTATTCGGGAATCTCCTGACAAAAAAAAATTCTCTGGGAAAAATGTATTATCTTCAACACTTATCGGACTTGATCTCGTGTCTCAAGAAGCAATTGATGGTGTCAGAAACTCTTGATCTGAGCCTTAGAAAGAACAAATTAATTAGTGTTTAGTTTACCTCATCTTCTTTTAATACTACAGACTTACTTTTAAATAAAAGATAATTACGTCCTAAGCGTGTCCCTAGGTCAATCTAGTCATGCATGTTAATCAATGACTTCAACTCTGCGAATATTTCCAGTCTTATGAGATATTCATCTCTGGCGGGGATAAGATATAAATAATTATCATTTAGGTGTATCTGGCGAATATATCCAGACTTATGAGATATTCAACTCTGGCGGGGATAAGATATAAATAATTAGCATTTAGGTGTATCTGGCGAACAAAATAAGGAAGTGTTGATGAGCTATGTTGTTTTTTTTAAAGTTGCTTGTTTGTGCAGTTTTTATCACAGCAGAATCAAATGTTCCAAGCTCTTCCGTTTGTAGCTCATTTATGTTTTTATTTAGTTGGCAAAAGTACTTGGTTTGTCCTGAAAATCCCCAATATGTTTTTAAAAACCACATACATTTGTAGATTTTGTTTCGTTTATATTAATTTGATTAGAAATTGTAGACATTCTCATCTGATCACTTTTACTATGTTTAAAAAGAAACGTTATCTGAATATGTTTTATTTTCAAGATAGCGTCTTTATTCAATAACTTTGTTTCTATTTTAATATTATTAGCGCCTTTATTAAATAGCTTCGTTACTATTTCAATATCATCAACGTCCGTATTGAAAAAGTTTGTTACTATTTTAATATAACTACACACAAAACACCCCATACACGCAAATTTTTTTTACTATTTTAATATTATTATTGACTTCATATTATAAATTTGTTACTATTTTAATAATAATTATTCTTAGATAATGAAGTTTGTTACTATTTTAATTATGTAACTATGTGAACATGTGTAAGTGAGACTTTATTTTTATTTTTCGTCATTGTAGTGTATATCATTGTAGAACATGTTTTAGTTTTTAAAATATTGCTATTCTTTGGTACACAATTTCATATAGTCTCTAAATTCTTTCAATTTTAAAATGTTCATATTAAGTCTTGCTGGCCCTGTATGGTCAGATAGTGGACAGGGTAATTAAAACGTCTTTTTAGCCTTGAATAGAATATGTTTTGTATGGGGAGTGGGAAAATGGGAATATAATTAACAAAGTAAAATATACTTTTGACATTTTGTATATTTTAATCAACTAATCTCTATCTATCTATCTATCTATCTATCTATCTATCTATCTATCTATCTATCTATCTATCTATCTATCTATCTATCTATCTATCTATCTATCTATCTATCTGTCTGTCTGTCTGTCTGACCGTCTATTTATCTATCACACACACAGACACATAAAATCACCATTCTCTTTTTTTATTTTTAAAACCTACAAAGTAAAGAAACAAGAATAGGGAAGCATAAAGTCTTTAAGTGTTCATCTATATGGCCCCCCTGTACTTCCTCTTGTCAGTTTGTTACTGAGAGGTAAAGAGGAGAAACGGTTCTTGTCCACGAGCATTTTGTTTTTGTTTTATACTCATTGCACTTCTGATCCCGAAGTATCACTGGACCTTGATCCATTAATGGACATGTCTCTCGCCGTCCTGTTCAAGTAAGATGTATTAGAGTTACTTGATCACAGTGCTTGACTGGTGCATGTAGGGCAGGTTCGAGAGTACTTAAACACCTCAAAGCCTTGTACCAGTGCCCTAACCTCATACTGTACATTTTTTGACAGTTGTATTGTGTTTTTTAAATTCCTTTTTATACAGAGACTATATAATATATTGTGTTTGTATATATATATATATATATATATATATATATATATATATATATATATATATATATATATATATATATATATATGTTTTCCTATATCACAAAGTATTATTGTGCTGTAAATTTATTATGTTTACAGTTATCGTTTAAAATATGACTTCTATGTGTTAGATAAAACCTGCGTATTTATCAGCTGTCTGGCTACAAGTTACTAGTAAGGGAATGTGTTGATACAAAATGGAAAGTGTTTATGTAAACTAATATGGGAAAGTGTTTAAATAAACTAATATGGAAAAGTGTTAAATTAAACTAATATGGAAAAGTGTTTAAATAAACTAGTATGGGAAAGTGTTTAAATAAACTAATATGGAAAAGTGTTTAAATAAACTAATATGGAAAAGTGTTTAAATAAACTAATATGGAAAAGTGTTTATAGAAACTAGTATGGGGAAGTGTTTAAATAAAATAGTGTGGGAAAGTGTTTATATAAACAAGTATTGTAAAGTGAATAAGCTGGTATAATACTATAAGTGTGTCTGGATGAAACAATCCCCACCTTCCCATGATTTTTTTTTTTCAAGAATCCCTGAAAATGCTGAATCTTTTGACTATGATAGAAAGAGCTAGACGATAGTCTAAGCAGTTTAAAATCATCCACCTACTCATTCTCTTCCACTGTCACATTCTTCCAAGATTGATACACAACCGCCAAATCAGGATACTTAGAGAATGAGATCATGCCGCCATCTAGGCGCCCGTGTTAAATAACTGTTTGTGTTGTAGTTATGTAGGAAGTGTAACCAAGATGAGCGTATTAACTGTTTGTGTTGTAGTTATGTAGGAAGTGTAACCAAGATGAGCGTATTAACTGTTTGTGTTGTAGTTATGTAGGAAGTGTAACCAAGATGAGCGTATTAACTGTTTGTGTTGTAGTTATGTAGGAAGTGTAACCAAGATGAGCGTATTAACTGTTTGTGTTGTAGTTATGTAGGAAGTGTAACCAAGATGAGCGTATTAACTGTTTGTGTTGTAGTTATGTAGGAAGTGTAACCAAGATGAGCGTATTAACTGTTTGTGTTGTAGTTATGTAGGAAGTGTAACCAAGATGAGCGTATTAACTGTTTGTGTTGTAGTTATGTAGGAAGTGTAACCAAGATGAGCGTATTAACTGTTTGTGTTGTAGTTATGTAGGAAGTGTAACCAAGATGAGCGTATTAACTGTTTGTGTTGTAGTTATGTAGGAAGTGTAACCAAGATGAGCGTATTAACTGTTTGTGTTGTAGTTATGTAGGAAGTGTAACCGAGATGAGCGTATTAACTGTTTGTGTTGTAGTTATGTAGGAAGTGTAACCAAGATGAGCGTATTAACTGTTTGTGTTGTAGTTATGTAGGAAGTGTAACCAAGATGAGCGTATTAATCTAGTCGTTCAACTTAGACATTAATATTGTATTTAGCAAATGATTTTCTGTTCTGTGACCCAAATCGCACCGGTGAAAAGAAAAACTCTGTCCTTTCAAATGTTTGTTCCCGCTTATGAAATAAGAACTTTTTTTCTTTCTGTCATTGTGAATATATTTGATACATTGTATAAATAAACAATTTATTAAGTGTTTTATGTTTCATTATGTTTCATTGCCACATACCTAGATATACATACCTAGATATAGAACATTGTGTACTGAAGTGTTTTTAAAGTTTGATGTCTTTGCCAAAGGTGTTACTTTTGTTTTATGTAAATATCTATCTAGAAATATATGTTTTCAATACCTACTAGTAGCTCACATTTTTTATTTAGACAAAAACCAAAAACTCAAAACGACAAGTCAAAAACTCAAAACGACAAGCCAAAAACTCAAACCACAAGACAAAAACTCAAAACCACAAGCCAAAAGCTCAAAACCACAAGCCAAAGACTCAAAACCATAAGCCAAAGACTCAAAACCATAAGCCAAAAACTCAAAACCACAAGCCAAAAAACTCACAAAACGACAAGCCAAAGACTAAAAACCATAAGTCAAAAAACTCTCAAAACGACAAGCCAAAAAACTCTCAAAAAGACAAGCCAAAGACTCAAAACAACAAGCCAAAAACTCACAAAAGACAAATCAAAAACTCAAAACCACAAGCCAAAAACTCAAAAAGAAAAGCCAAAAAAAAAATACTCAAAATTATAAGCCTTAGACCTTAAGCCATAAACTGAATTTTTGTATAATTAAATGCTATATTACTTGTTGAATTCCTAATATTATGTCACATCACATATACGTCATAGTTGAAACCTCAAGTGAAGTCTATATATAGTGACGTTTTCACATTGTTGTATTTCTGTCAGAGTGTCCTGCTACTTTATCCTGGCTTCGATCTCCAAACATGCCCTTTTTTTCTTTTTTAAGGACATATAAAATATGGTATTCTATACAATATTATTTGAGCTTACTGAAGGAAATTTTTAAAAAAATATTATTCTATTACTTGTTATGTAACAGAGTTACAAAAAACAACACCGAAGTAGCTGCGAGATTAGTTTTAGGCAATAAACTCCATCTACTTCATAGATTATTAATACACATGTGTGTGTACAAGATTCATGTTCCATTTCACCTCTACATAGCCTGCAAGAAGTAGGCCTTTTGTGCCACGTCCTTCCTGGCAAGGGTCCAACCTATGGATTGGAATGGTACAATCTCGTCAACTTCTTGACCATGAGTGCAGATAAAATTTAATTGAACATGAAATGTTTGTACCAGGAAGTAGTATTTAATTGAAGCACCGTTTTGTGTTGTCTTATATATAAGTGGGGTTTTATTTATATTATTGATGACATGCGATTTGGGATAAATAAATGTTAAATTTGGTTACATTTTTTCTCTTTAGACATCTATAACATATATGTTATATGTATGAAAAGTAAAAATAGGATCCCTTGAATGAAACAGATCAAGGACCAAGCTATTCATCAGATACTTTCACGTCCACCTGCCTGAATCAACTTTTTGGTCAACTTGCTTGGGCCAAACTTTTTGTCAACTTTTTGGGGTCAACATTTGGGTCATCTTTTTAGAGTCACCTTGCTTGGGTCAACGCTCCTAATTCAACTTATATGTCAACCTTTTTCATAGGTCAACTTACTCGTATTAATTTTTAGATCAACTTTTTTTTGGTAAACGGATTTTAGTGCAGTGCTGTTAGGCTAAAAGTGAGCAGTAGTTTCTAAATAGCCATTAAAGCTTCGTGTTTCTTTTGTTTGCGTTTTACTTTTGCCTTTAGACAAATAGACGGTTGGAGAGAGAGCACATTTTTGTTTCTGGCTTACGAATGGAAAACCCAAAGAAACTTCTTTTAAGAGGCTAAACTTGACAATAAACAAAGTCCACTATGGTTTCTGAAAGGTGTCCAAAAAGACAATTGCAGAGGTGTCACTTTAAAAAAAACAGTTCGCCAGTGGTTGCATGATTGAAATAGCAGTTCCTCCCAAGGAACCTTTCTACGGAGCAGTTTTTCCCCGGTGTTGTGGTACTGTATAAGTTTCTGTCTGTGGCGTTGCTCAGGGAGACATTTGTTTCTCTGGGGAATGTGTCTGAAGTTAGCAGATCTTCATTTCATGTCTCCTCCCCCCCACCGCACTTACACCCAGAGATGCTTTTTCTTTCATTCCTTGCTGTCAGAAAATTCCGTTGGCTTAAAATTACTTCACCTCATTCATTATTGAGCATGATGGATCGCTATACCACCGATGGCGGGGTGAACCCTATATCTTTGTTCTCTTAAACTAAATTCCTCATCTAGTTGTAAAGGCATCCTTCATTTTATTCTTCCATTGTTTTGTTTTTTTAAATCAAACTTTTTAAATGTCTTTTATATTTTTAACCTAGCCATAATACATGTAACTAGGACTTTTTAATTACTATCCGTAATGAAGTGAATAAGAGCCAGTCACTGGAAGCTAGCTATTCAGACCATGTGACATCGTAACTAACGATAAATAGATAAATCGTATAATTAATTATTATTTGCCACTGCACAACCATATTTTACCAGCTCGTATACTATTTTATTGAAGTAGGGTTTATTTATTTGTAAAAATATAGTCTAGTTTGTTAAGAATGTATTAACCTATTAGTTACTGCATGTATTAAAAATTATATATTTTCTAGAATACACATATAGTATAAATTATAATTTAATGTCATTCACTTGTAAATTCTAATTATTTGAGGGTTTTTTTCTCCTTAAAAACTGTCTCTTTATCTGAGTGCCCTTATTGTACTAAAATATGTATCTTATGCATTTGTTGTATAATGAAGATTATTAATCTTTGGAAAGATATATAGTATACATAACTACAAACAACAACTGGATTTCATTGACTGTTGAAAGTGTGCTAGAGCTGTATGCTGGTTGGAATCCTTCCACGGGCGTATATCATTGGACGCATGCAAAAAAAATATGCAAATGTTTTAAAATATTGATGTAAAACTATTTACTGCATTTAACTATTGGAAATTGTTAAGCACTGGTTCTTATGATTTTACTATTAAAACTGTACAGTTTCTAGTGTGCCATGTTTATGCAAAGTATTGTTTCTGGAGAACAGGAAAGAGCTGGGAAGCCATTAAAAAAAAATAGCAAGATACCGTGGAGAGTGGCGTGTTTTTACTGAAGCTCTATGTTCCGTTAGGAGAGCAAAGGAAAGATGATGATGATAAGTCTTGTTTCTCGTGTGCCTTGTTTGTGTTAAGTCTTGTTTCTGATGTACTTTGTTTGTGCCAAGTCTTGTTTCTGATGTACTTTGTTTGTGCCAAGTCTTGTTTCTGATGTACTTTGTTTGTGCCAAGTCTGGTTTCTAATGCACTTTGTTTGTGCCAAGTCTTGTTTCTGATGTACTTTGTTTGTGCCAAGTCAGTTTCTCGTGTGCCTTGTTTGTGCTAAGTCTTGTTTCTGGTGTACCTTGTTTGTGCTAAGTCTTGTTTCTGATGTACTTTGTTTGTGCCAAGTCTTGTTTCTGGTGTACCTTGTTTGTGCTAAGTCTTGTTTCTGATGCACTTTGTTTGTGCCAAGTCTTGTTTCTGATGTACTTTGTTTGTGCCAAGTCTTGTTTCTAGTGTACCTTGTTTGTGCCAAGTCTTGTTTCTGGTGTACTTTGTTTGTGCCAAGTCTTGTTTCTGATGTACCTTGTTTGTGCTAAGTCTTGTTTCTCGTGTACCTTGTTTGTGCTAAGTCTTCTTTCTCGTGTAACTTGTTTGTGCCAAGTCTTGTTTCTGATGCACTTTGTTTGTGCCAAGTCTTGTTTCTGGTGTACCTTGTTTGTGCTAAGTCTTGTTTCTCGTGTACCTTGTTTGTGCCAAGTCTTGTTTCTGGTGTACCTTGTTTGTGCTAAGTCTTGTTTCTGGTGTACCTTGTTTGTGCCAAGTCTTGTTTCTCGTGTACCTTGTTTGTGCCAAGTCTTGTTTCTGATGTACCTTGTTTGTGCCAAGTCTTGTTTCTGGTGTACCTTGTTTGTGCTAAGACTGGTTTCTGATGTACCTTGTTTGTGCCAAGTCTTGTTTCTGGTGTACCTTGTTTGTGCTAAGTCTTGTTTCTGATGTACCTTGTTTGTGCCAAGTCTGGTTTCTGATGTACCTTGTTTGTGCCAAGTCTTGTTTCTCGTGTGCCTTGTTTGTGCCAAGTCTTGTTTCTCGTGTGCCTTGTTTGTGCCAAGTCTTGTTTCTGATGTACTTTGTTTGTCCCAAGTCTTGTTTCTCGTGTGCCTTGTTTGTGCCAAGTCTTGTTTCTCGTGTGCCTTGTTTGTGCCAAGTCTTGTTTCTGATGTACTTTGTTTGTGCCAAGTCTGGTTTCTCGTATACCTTGTTTGTGCCAAGTCTTGTTTCTCGTGTGCCTTGTTTGTGCCAAGTCTTGTTTCTGATGTACTTTGTTTGTGCCAAGTCTGGTTTCTCGTGTACCTTGTTTGTGCCAAGTCTTGTTTCTGATGTACTTTGTTTGTGCCAAGTCTTGTTTCTGGTGTACCTTGTTTGTGCCAAGTCTTGTTTCTGATGTACCTTGTTTGTGCCAAGTCTTGTTTCTGGTGTACTTTGTTTGTGCCAAGTCTTGTTTCTGTTGTACCTTGTTTGTGCCAAGTCTTGTTTCTGATGTACCTTGTTTGTGCCAAGTCTTGTTTCTGGTGTACCTTGTTTGTGCCAAGTTTTGTTTCTGATGTACCTTGTTTGTGCCAAGTCTGGTTTCTGATGTACCTTGTTTGTGCCAAGTCTGGTTTCTGATGTACTTTGTTTGTGCCAAGTCTTGTTTCTGATGTACTTTGTGCCAAGTTTTGTTTCTGATGTACTTTGTTTGTGCCAAGTCTGGTTTCTGATGTACCTTGTTTGTGCCAAGTCTTGTTTCTCGTGTACCTTGTTTGTGCCAAGTCTGGTTTCTGATGTACTTTGTTTGTGCCAAGTCTTGTTTCTGATGTACTTTGTGCCAAGTCTTGTTTCTGATGTACTTTGTTTGTGCCAAGTCTGGTTTCTGATGTACCTTGTTTGTGCCAAGTCTTGTTTCTGGTGTGCCTTGTTTGTGCCAAGTCTTGTTTCTGATGTACTTTGTTTGTGCCAAGTCTTGTTTCTGAGATACTTTGTTTGTGCCAAGTCTTGTTTCTGATGTACTTTGTTTGTGCCAAGTCTTGTTTCTGATGTACCTTGTTTGTGCCAAGTCTGGTTGCTGATGTACCTTGTTTGTGCCAAGTCTTGTTTCTGATGTACTTTGTTTGTGCCAAGTCTGGTTTTTGATGTACTTTGTTTGTGCCAAGTCTTGTTTCTGATGTACCTTGTTTATGCCAAGTCTGGTTTCTGATGTACTTTGTTTGTGCCAAGTCTTGTTTCTGATGTACTTTGTTTGTGCCAAGTCTTGTTTCTGATGTACCTTGTTTGTGCCAAGTCTTGTTTCTCGTGTGCCTTGTTTGTGCCAAGTCTTGTTTCTGATGTACCTTGTTTGTGCCAAGTCTTGTTTCTCGTGTGCCTTGTTTGTGCCAAGTCTGGTTTCTGATGTACTTTGTTTGTGCCAAGTCTGGTTTCTCGTGTACCTTGTTTGTGCCAAGTCTTGTTTCTCGTGTACCTTGTTTGTGCCAAGTCTGGTTTCTGATGTACTTTGTTTGTGCCAAGTCTTGTTTCTGATGTACTTTGTGCCAAGTCTTGTTTCTGATGTACTTTGTTTGTGCCAAGTCTGGTTTCTGATGTACCTTGTTTGTGCCAAGTCTTGTTTCTGGTGTGCCTTGTTTGTGCCAAGTCTTGTTTCTCGTGTACCTTGTTTGTGCCAAGTCTTGTTTCTGATGTACCTTGTTTGTGATAAGTCTTGTTTCTGATGTACTTTGTTTGTGCTAAGTCTGGTTTCTGATGTACTTTGTTTGTGCCAAGTCTTGTTTTTAGATGTACCTTGTTTGTGCCAAGTCTTGTTTCTTGTGTACCTTGTTTGTGCTAAATCTGGTTTCTGATGTACCTTGTTTGTGCCAAGTCTAGTTTCTGGTGTACCTTGTTTGTGCTAAGTCTTGTTTCTGATGTACCTTGTTTGTGCCAAGTCTTGTTTCTGATGTACCTTGTTTGTGCCAAGTCTTGTTTCTCGTGTGCCTTGTTTGTGCCAAGTCCGGTTTCTGATGTACTTTGTTTGTGCCAAGTCTTGTTTCTGATGTACTTTGTTTGTGCCAAGTCTTGTTTCTGATGTACCTTGTTTGTGCCAAGTCTTGTTTATCGTGTGCCTTGTTTGTGCCAAGTCTTGTTTCTGATGTGCTCTGTTTGTGCCAAGTCTTGTTTCTCGTGTGCCTTGTTTGTGCCAAGTCTGGTTTCTGATAAACCTTGTTTGTGCTAAGTCTTGTTTCTGTTGTGCCTTGTTTGTGCCAAGTCTGGTTTCTGATGTACTTTGTTTGTGCCAAGTCTTGTTTCTGATGTACCTTGTTTGTGCCAAGTCTTGTTTCTGGTGTACCTTGTTTGTGCCAAGTCTTGTTTCTCGTGTACCTTGTTTGTGCTAAGTCTTGTTTCTCGTGTACCTTGTTTGTGCCAAGTCTGGTTTCTCGTGTACCTTGTTTGTGCTAAGTCTTGTTTCTGGTGTACCTTGTTTGTGCCAAGTCTGGTTTCTGGTGTACCTTGTTTGTGCTAAGTCTTGTTTCTGGTGTACCTTGTTTGTGCTAAGTCTTGTTTCTCGTGTACCTTGTTTGTGCTAAGTCTTGTTTCTGGTGTACCTTGTTTGTGCCAAGTCTGGTTTCTGGTGTACCTTGTTTGTGCTAAGTCTTGTTTCTGGTGTACCTTGTTTGTGCTAAGTCTTGTTTCTCGTGTACCTTGTTTGTGCCAAGTCTGGTTTCTGATGTACCTTGTTTGTGATAAGTCTTGTTTCTGATGTACTTTGTTTGTGCTAAGTCTGGTATCTGATGTACTTTGTTTAGGCCAAGTCTTGTTTCTGATGTACCTTGTTTGTGCCAAGTCTTGTTTCTGGTGTACCTTGTTTGTGCCAAGTCTTGTTTCTCGTGTACCTTGTTTGTGCTAAGTCTTGTTTCTCGTGTACCTTGTTTGTGCCAAGTCTGGTTTCTCGTGTACCTTGTTTGTGCTAAGTCTTGTTTCTGGTGTACCTTGTTTGTGCTAAGTCTGGTTTCTGGTGTACCTTGTTTGTGCTAAGTCTTGTTTCTGGTGTACCTTGTTTGTGCTAAGTCTTGTTTCTCGTGTACCTTGTTTGTGCCAAGTCTTGTTTCTGATGTACCTTGTTTGTGATAAGTCTTGTTTCTGATGTACTTTGTTTGTGCTAAGTCTGGTTTCTGATGTACTTTGTTTGTGCCAAGTCTTGTTTCTGATGTACCTTGTTTGTGCCAAGTCTTGTTTCTGATGTACCTTGTTTGTGCTAAGTCTTGTTTCTCGTGTGCCTTGTTTGTGCCAAGTCCGGTTTCTGATGTACTTTGTTTGTGCTAAGTCTGGTTTCTGGTGTGCCTAAACTAAAGACGCTAGGTTCACAAGGTCTCTATCAGCCATAACTATCGGAGCAGCAGATTTTTATTAGCATATTTACTGGCTCTGAAACGATGTCCACGTTAAGTGTATTTAATCTATACTCTGGAGGCAGGATCTCGTTCACTGGATGTGTGTTATCGCTGTCAAGCTTGGTAGCTTGGTTTAAATGTAGTTTTTCTATGAAGAAATATATATTTATATAGGCCTATATATAAATACATATTTGATAGTTGTAGTTTCGCGTGACTTTTGTCAGCCTTATGTTCGTTCGAAGTTTTTTGTTTTCTAGAAACAATGTTTTCTTTCTTTGCCGCTTTTATTGATCGATTGGTTATTTTAATTAAAATTTCTTGGAAACAAGTTGCTGGAGTGCTCATCGTGATGCTGTTAGACCCATGAATGTGTGCCGTCGCTCTGAAACAACATTTACTAGAGGCACAGCGCAAAAGCTATTGCCAGATGTTTGTGAAAAAATGCATATCTTTCATTGCTTTACTATTTTTTTGTTGGCAGATGTAGGCCCTAATGGGGAAAAGTACCTCCAAATTAAACGGTTATTGTCAAAGTGGTCGCTAAGCTAGAGGAGTTAAAAATTTTCTCTACAAAATATGTGAGAGATATTCTTCTACTGAGCCAAACAACAAGATATTCTTCTACTGAGCCAGACAACAAGATATTCTTCTACTGAGCCAGACAACAAGATATTCTTCTACTGAGTCAGACAACAAGATATTCTTCTACTGAGTCAGACAACAAGATATTCTTCTACTGAGCCAGACAACAAGATATTCTTCTACTGAGCCAGACAACAAGATATTCTTCTACTGAGCCAGACAACAAGATATTCTTCTACTGAGCCAGAAAACAAGATATTCTTCTACTGAGCCAGACAACAAAATATTCTTCTACTAAGCCAGACAACAAGATATTCTTCTACTGAGCCAGACAACAAGATATTTTTATTCTGAGCCAGACAACAAGATATTCTTCTACTGAGCCAGACAACAAGATATTCTTCTACTGAGCCAAACAACAAGATATTCTTCTACTGAGCCAGACAATAAGATATTCTTCTACTGAGCCAGGCAACAAGATATTCTTCTACTGAGCCAGACAACAAGATATTCTTCTACTGAGCCAGACAAGATATTCTTCTACTGAGCCAGACAACAAGATATTCTTCTACTGAGCCAGACAAGATATTCTTCTACTGAGCCAGACAACAAGATATTCTTCTACTGAGCCAGACAACAAGATATTCTTCTACTGAGCCAGACAACAAGATATTCTTCTACTGAGCCAGACAACAAAATATTCTTCTACTAAGCCAGACAACAAGATATTCTTCTACTGAGCCAGACAACAAGATATTTTTATTCTGAGCCAGACAACAAGATATTCTTCTACTGAGCCAGACAACAAGATATTCTTCTACTGAGCCAAACAACAAGATATTCTTCTACTGAGCCAGACAATAAGATATTCTTCTACTGAGCCAGGCAACAAGATATTCTTCTACTGAGCCAGACAACAAGATATTCTTCTACTGAGCCAGACAAGATATTCTTCTACTGAGCCAGACAACAAGATATTCTTCTACTGAGCCAGACAAGATATTCTTCTACTGAGCCAGACAACAAGATATTCTTCTACTGAGCCAGACAACAAGATATTCTTCTACTGAGCCAGACAACAAGATATTCTTCTACTGAGCCAGACAACAAGATATTCTTCTACTGAGCCAGACAAGATATTCTTCTACTGAGCCAAACAACAAGATATTCTTCTACTGAGCCAGGCAACAAGATATTCTTCTACTAAGCCAGACCAGATATTCTTCTATTGAGCCAGACAACAAGATATTCTTCTACTGAGCCAGACAACAAGATATTCTTCTACTGAGCCAGACAACAAGATATTCTTCTACTGAGCCAGACAAGCTATTCTTCTACTGAGCCAGACAACAAGATATTCTTCTACTGAGCCAGGCAACAAGATATTCTTCTACTAAGCCAGACAAGATATTCTTCTACTGAGCCAGACAACAAGATATTCTTCTACTGAGTAAGACAACAAGATATTCTTCTACTGAGCCAGACAACAAGATATTCTTCTACTGAGCCAGGCAACAAGATATTCTTCTACTAAGCCAGACAAGATATTCTTCTACTGAGCCAGACAACAAGATATTCTTTTACTGAGCCAGACAACAAGATATTCTTCTACTGAGCCAGACAACAAGATATTCTTCTACTGAGCCAGACAACAAGATATTCTTCTACTGAGCCAGACAACAAGATATTCTTCTACTGAGCCAGACAACAAGATATTCTTCTACTGAGCCAGACAAGCTATTCTTCTACTGAGCCAGACAACAAGATATTCTTCTACTGAGCCAGGCAACAAGATATTCTTCTACTAAGCCAGACAAGATATTCTTCTACTGAGCCAGACAACAAGATATTCTTCTACTGAGTAAGACAACAAGATATTCTTCTACTGAGCCAGACAACAAGATATTCTTCTACTGAGCCAGGCAACAAGATATTCTTCTACTAAGCCAGACAAGATATTCTTCTACTGAGCCAGACAACAAGATATTCTTTTACTGAGCCAGACAACAAGATATTCTTCTACTGAGCCAGACAACAAGATATTCTTCTACTGAGCCAGACAACAAGATATTCTTCTACTGAGCCAGACAACAAGATATTCTTCTACTGAGCCAGACAAGATATTCTTCTACTGAGCAAGACAACAAGATATTCTTCTACAGAGCCAGACAACAAGATATTCTTCTACTGAGCCAGACAACAAGATATTCTTCTACTGAGCCAGACAACAAGATATTCTTCTACTGAGCCAGACAACAAGATATTCTTCTACTGAGCCAGACAGCAAGATATTCTTCTACTGAATAAGACAACAAGATATTCTTCTACTAAGCCAGACAACAAGATATTCTTCTACTGAACCAGACAACAAGATATTCTTCTACTGAGCCATGCAACAAGATATTCTTCTACTGAGCCAGGCAACAAGATATTCTTCTACTGAGCCAGACAACAAGATATTTTTCTACTAAGCCAGACGAGATATTCTTCTACTGAGCCAGACAACAAGATATTCTTCTACTGAGCCAGACAACAAGATATTCTTCTACTGAGTCAGACAACAAGATATTCTTCTACTGAGCCAGACAACAAGATATTCTTCTACTGAGCCAGACAACAAGATATTCTTCTACTAAGCCAGACAACAAGATATTCTTCTACTGAGCCAGACAACAAGATATTCTTCTACTGAGCCAGACAAGATATTCTTCTGCTGAGCCAGACAACAAGATATTCTTCTACTGAGCCAGGCAACAAGATATTCTTCTACTAAGCCAGACAAGATATTCTTCTACTGAGCCAGACAACAAGATATTCTTCTACTGAGTAAGACAACAAGATATTCTTCTACTGAGCCAGACAACAAGATATTCTTCTACTGAGCCAGGCAACAAGATATTCTTCTACTAAGCCAGACAAGATATTCTTCTACTGAGCCAGACAACAAGATATTCTTCTACTGAGCCAGACAACAAGATATTCTTCTACTGAGCCAGACAACAAGATATTCTTCTACTGAGCCAGAAAACAAGATATTCTTCTACTGAGCCAGACAACAAGATATTCTTCTACTGAGCCAGACAACAAGATATTCTTCTACTGAGCCAGACAACAAGATATTCTTCTACTGAGTAAGACAACAAGATATTCTTCTTCTGAGCCAGACAACAAGATATTCTTCTACTGAGCCAGACAACAAGATATTCTTCTACTAAGCCAGACAAGATATTCTTCAACTGAGACAGACAACAATATATTTTTCTACTGAGCCAGACAACAAGATATTCTTCTACTAAGCCAGACAAGATATTCTTCTACTGAGCCAGACAACAATATATTTTTCTACTGAGCCAGGCAACAAGATATTCTTCTACTAAGCCAGACAAGATTATTCTTCTACTGAGCCAGACAGCAAGATATTCTTCTACTGAGCCAGACAACAAGATATTCTTCTACTGAACCAGACAACAAGATATTCTTCTACTGAGCCAAACAACAAGATATTCTTCTACTGAGCCAGACAACAAGATATTCTTCTACTAAGCCAGACAAGATATTTTTCTACTGAGCCAGACAACAAGATATTCTTCTACTGAGTAAGACAACAAGATATTCTTCTACTTAGCCAGACAACAAGATATTCTTCTACTGAGCCAGGCAACAAGATATTCTTCTACTGAGCCAGACAAGATATTCTTCTACTGAGCCAGACAACAAGATATTCTTCTACTGAGCCAGACAACAAGATATTCTTCTACTGAGCCAGACAACAAGATATTCTTCTACTGAGCCAGACAACAAGATATTCTTCTACTGAGCCAGACAACAAGATATTCTTCTACTGAGCCAGACAACAAGATATTCTTCTACTGAGCCAGACAACAAGATATTCTTCTACTGAGTAAGACAACAAGATATTCTTCTTCTGAGCCAGACAACAAGATATTCTTCTACTGAGCCAGACAACAAGATATTCTTCTACTAATCCAGACAAGATATTCTTCAACTGAGCCAGACAACAATATATTTTTCTACTGAGCCAGACAACAAGATATTCTCCTACTAAGCCAGACAAGATATTCTTCTACTGAGCCAGACAACAATATATTTTTCTACTGAGCCAGGCAACAAGATATTCTTCTACTAAGCCAGACAAGATATTCTTCTACTGAGCCAGACAGCAAGATATTCTTCTACTGAGCCAGACAACAAGATATTCTTCTACTGAGCCAGACAACAAGATATTCTTCTACTGAGCCAGGCAACAAGATATTCTTCTACTAAGCCAGACAAGATATTCTTCTACTGAGCCAGACAAGATATTCTTCTACTGAGCCAGACAACAAGATATTCTTCTACTGAGCCAGGCAACAAGATATTCTTCTACTAAGCCAGACAAGATATTCTTCTACTGAGCCAGACAACAAGATATTCTTCTACTGAGTAAGACAACAAGATATTCTTCTACTGAGCCAGACAACAAGATATTCTTCTACTGAGCCAGGCAACAAGATATTCTTCTACTAAGCCAGACAAGATATTCTTCTACTGAGCCAGACAACAAGATATTCTTCTACTGAGCCAGACAACAAGATATTCTTCTACTGAGCCAGACAACAAGATATTCTTCTACTGAGCCAGACAACAAGATATTCTTCTACTGAGCCAGACAACAAGATATTCTTCTACTGAGCCAGACAACAAGATATTCTTCTACTGAGCCAGACAACAAGATATTCTTCTACTGAGTAAGACAACAAGATATTCTTCTTCTGAGCCAGACAACAAGATATTCTTCTACTGAGCCAGACAACAAGATATTCTTCTACTAAGCCAGACAAGATATTCTTCAACTGAGACAGACAACAATATTTTTTTCTACTGAGCCAGACAACAAGATATTCTTCTACTAAGCCAGACAAGATATTCTTCTACTGAGCCAGACAACAATATATTTTTCTACTGAGCCAGGCAACAAGATATTCTTCTACTAAGCCAGACAAGATTATTCTTCTACTGAGCCAGACAGCAAGATATTCTTCTACTGAGCCAGACAACAAGATATTCTTCTACTGAACCAGACAACAAGATATTCTTCTACTGAGCCAAACAACAAGATATTCTTCTACTGAGCCAGACAACAAGATATTCTTCTACTAAGCCAGACAAGATATTTTTCTACTGAGCCAGACAACAAGATATTCTTCTACTGAGTAAGACAACAAGATATTCTTCTACTTAGCCAGACAACAAGATATTCTTCTACTGAGCCAGGCAACAAGATATTCTTCTACTGAGCCAGACAAGATATTCTTCTACTGAGCCAGACAACAAGATATTCTTCTACTGAGCCAGACAACAAGATATTCTTCTACTGAGCCAGACAACAAGATATTCTTCTACTGAGCCAGACAACAAGATATTCTTCTACTGAGCCAGACAACAAGATATTCTTCTACTGAGCCAGACAACAAGATATTCTTCTACTGAGCCAGACAACAAGATATTCTTCTACTGAGTAAGACAACAAGATATTCTTCTTCTGAGCCAGACAACAAGATATTCTTCTACTGAGCCAGACAACAAGATATTCTTCTACTAAGCCAGACAAGATATTCTTCAACTGAGCCAGACAACAATATATTTTTCTACTGAGCCAGACAACAAGATATTCTCCTACTAAGCCAGACAAGATATTCTTCTACTGAGCCAGACAACAATATATTTTTCTACTGAGCCAGGCAACAAGATATTCTTCTACTAAGCCAGACAAGATATTCTTCTACTGAGCCAGACAGCAAGATATTCTTCTACTGAGCCAGACAACAAGATATTCTTCTACTGAGCCAGACAACAAGATATTCTTCTACTGAGCCAGGCAACAAGATATTCTTCTACTAAGCCAGACAAGATATTCTTCTACTGAGCCAAACAACAATATATTTTTCTACTGAGCCAGACAACAAGATATTCTTCTACTGAGCCAGGCAACAGGATATTCTAACAGAAATAACAAAAGTAGAAAACATCTACAAAGTAAAAGTTTATTTTGAAGAAGCCTAAACTAAGAAGTACTTGCTCTGATAATTCAAATGTCATACCGATGGGACTTCAACGAATCTCTACCAACCTTTGATTTAAACCTTTAACTGTTTCTTGCCAAATGTATGTCTATGTGCCATTGTGGCGTCATGTGAAAGAAGCTTTTAAAAATGAAGTTAATTAAGAACTATTATTTTTACGTTATACGGATGTATGCAAACGCGAAATGAAGCTCTTCAAAATCGACACTAGCAGCTGGCAAGTGGTGTCACTGGATAGATCCACATGGAGAGAGAGAGAGAGCATAAAGGAAGGGTCACGGATTGCAGATGTCATACACAACAGAAGCAGAAAGAAGGTGAAAATGCAACGGCGCCTGGTGATTACATATGCCCAACCTGCGATCGCAGCTGTGTATTAAGGATTGGCCTCTTTAGTCACACAAGAAGTTGCAAAGGGAAAAGATCGTCTCTCGGGACGTAGAATGCCACAGAAAAAGAAAATAAAGAATTAATTAAGAACTTTTGAGACACGAATTTCAAATAATAATACTAATAATAATAGGCTAATAATTATTTTATTTATAAAGTGCTGTTAACATACAAAATGTAGGCTCAAGGCGCTGTGATAACAGGCCTACAAACATAAACATGAGAGCTAAAATGACAAACTAATCTAAAAAAGTTTTAAACAGGTCTTAATGTTTTTCTTGAATGTAGTATAGAATGTTGTCTGTCTGAGATCAATGGGAAGTGAGTTCTAAGCTTTTTTCCGTGCACAGAAAAAGCCCGAAGGCTGTAGCTTTTCAGGGAGAAACGTGGCACCACGAAAAGCGTTAAGTCCATTGAGCTCTTTGAGGAGACATATGAAGTGATCAGTTCGCGAAAGTACAAGGGCATTTCTTTGTTACAGTTACATTGGTGACAAAGTGTAGTCACCTAGTGTAGTCGATTCTCGGTTTCACAGGAAGCCAATGGAGTGTGCACAAGAGAGCAGTAGCAGAATCTCGTCTTGTTTTTCTTAGAACTATTCGTGAGGCATTATTCTGAATTCGTTGCAGTTTGGCGATTTTGTCATCAGGTATATCTGCTAGCCTGGCGTTGCAGTAGTCAAAGCGGGATAGTATGAATGCCACACCTAGCTTTTTTGTTGACTCCGTTGTTAAATATGGTCGGATCTGGCCTAATCTGTGCAGCTGCAGATAAAGACCCTTGCAGAGCTGACTTATATGTGGGTCGAAAGATAGTAGGCCTATTGATAAAAAAACAACTCAAAGATTCCGCACTACATGGACATAAGAAGCCTGGCAGTTCGTGATAAAAAGAGAATTTGTGCTATCGACTATTGAAATGTTGTTCCGAGTGCCAATCTTAATTATTTTTGTCTTGACTTCGTTCATCTTGAGCTTATTCTCAACCATCCAATCGCTCACCCTTGCAATGGAACCACTGATTTTGCTGCCAGATGCGGTAATTCTGTGCGTAGAAAACGAATTTGCTTATTATGACATTGACTTTAAGGTTATTTATATAAGTTTTCAAGATTGAAATCATGAAAAGGAAGCTTTTAGTTTGAAATCTTATTTCAAGTTATCGTAGGCTTTTAAATGTTAATCTTAATAACATTCTTTTGAAGTTTTTGTACCTTACTTTTCGCAAGGTTGCATTTTTGTTATTAGTTGACGGTAGGCCTACAAAACTATACATATAGGCCTAAACTAAGAACATTATTCCCCATTATGAGCTCTTCAAAGTTTACTAAGGAAAGCATGTTCATTTGATATTAAATAAGTTTCTAATTCTAAAATTTTTAATTTTAATATAGGTCCTATGTTATAACAAATGATAATATGTTAGAAACAACAACATTTTAAAATAGAATCGAGAATCAAATTGATGTTGTGTATCAACAATCTACGATCTGGAACATAGCTCAACAAAACACAAAATAACGAAAGTTTTTGTTGGGAAGATTTAAAGGGAATTTAAAGCTAAAGGGGGTGGAGGTTGACACGCTTACCGCACAGAGTGACACCCATCCTAGTGACGCCACTGCCGCTTGTTAAACAGCTGGGTAGTTCTAGATTTATAGTCTATGTCTATAGTAATTAGTAACCTACAGACGTGAGTTGGCGAGTTAGGGTTGCCCGTATCGGTCCCTAATGGGAACCTAATGACGCCAATGTGCAAACGGTACCCGCGCCCATTAGGGCGCCATTTGGTCTATTTAGGGCTGCAATTAGGGCAAAGGGGTATATCCGTAATAAAACTGATACTGGGCCATAATGGTCATGTTTATAGGGAATCCTCATTTAAGAGTTGGAGGGGGAAGGGAAATATTATTAAATACCGGCAAATTTTGAAAAACAAAATCCCTAGGCCAAAAGGTTACACTAATGAATGAATACTAATTAATCAGCGGGAAGGAATTTATGGTCTTTTATATTATTTGTTAACCTATATTTTGATCTAGATCTAGATATATTATTATCATTTTTTTTTTTTGGGTATGATTTAAAATAACACTAAAAAGTTAATTTGCGATATGAATAAAATGTGACTCAAATAAGTGTGACTGATGTAAACACCGTAAGTTTTCATGACGTAGAACACAAGCAGTGTCACATCTGGGTAAAAAAAAAAGATTCTGGGCCTACTGTTGTATTAAATTTATTTTTATTAATCTTCTTAAAATGTCGGCAACACCTACTGATGATGCTCTTTATGGTTCTGATAAAGGTAAATAGATCGTATTTCTAGATATACACTAGCCCCCTTATTAGCTTTAGGTTAGCGAGGAGTATAGATCTAGTGACAGAGTCAGAGTTAATAATAGAGCATACTTGACTTAAGTATACTATAATACTAGATCTAGATCTAGATCTAGATCTAGAATTTATAAGATCTATCACTATCTAGATACTAGATTGTGTAGATATCTAGATCTAGAATCTAGTCTAGTATATAGATCTAAGTATAGACTTAGACTTATTGAATAGATAAATTAAATAGATCTAGACAGTCACAGTCTAGTGACTAGTTAGATCTAGATTCTAGACATTCTAGTCATACTAGAATTTTCAATCTACTTATCTAGATCTAGACTCTACTGTCTCTAGATCTAGTACTCTTCAACTCTACTATCTCTAGTCTATGATTATCTATGATGATCTTATCATCTACTACTAGATTCTAGATCTAGATCTAATAGTATGGTGATACTATGGTGTATACTAGATCTAGTAGTAGTAATAGATTATAAATTATAAAATAGTACTAATCATCTAATGATGTCTAATGTTGATGGACTAACACTAACTGTGACTAACTAATCTATCTGTATCTCTCTGACTCTATCTAAAGTGACAGTCAAAGTCTATTAATGTATCATTGTATGTATCCATATTAAAATATAATAATATTTTAAATACATACTCATGATACTGACTACTCTTTAAATCTAGTCTAGAGTTGACTATTTGTCAGATCTAGACTAGATAGTTGAGTAGATAGTTAAGATAGTCTAGAATAAGTAGAAAGAATCTTAGTGAATATATATATATAGATCTATCTAGATATTATATTCTAGATCTAGACTACAAATGAAATTGACTAATGTCTTATCTAGATCTAGATATGTAGATCTACAGTCTAAGATTCTTACTTAGATTCTATAGATCTAGGTTCTATATCTAAACGTAGCTATCCTATAGTCTGGACTCCGTTGTAATTAATGTTGAATCTTGAGTAGTACTATAATATTAATATATAATACTTTACTATTAGATCTATAGATTAATTAATGAAAAAATTTACTAGATCTAGAAACTAGATTAAACTAGATCTTATCTTCTTATTATCTGGCTGCATAAATACTCAAATGAGAAAGCAAGTTGGAGCACTAGAGTCTAGATCAGTAGATGTTTGTTTGTGAGGTAATTACAAAACATAGGTTTTGCCTGTTTCATAATTGATAGGTTTTGTTTGTACAAATAATTGCATTTTTATTAATTGTGATATCTTCCGTAACAATTGTTTTTAGAAATATTGATTTTATATATATATAGATCTATATCTAATATGGGAAAGTTTTTGCTAGTAACATGGCTAATCACTCAAAATTTGTCTATCAGCAAATGCACATATATGTATATCTTTCCTTTGCCTTTGTAGTCTGGTGTTTTCAGATGTGAGATGATGTCGCATAAAAATGCTGAATCCCACAGCCTTGACGAGTTGTTCATTTGAGACACTTCTTGACTTTTGTCTTATAAATTTATATTTCATGTCTCAAATGAAAAAAACATTTTAGTAACTATCCTTGGGTTAAGCCCCGTCTCCATATATTCCCCTCCATTTTCATCAAAAAATCTTTGAAAGTTCTTTGGATTAACTTTTCTAAGATTTGATGAAATTTACAAAGATGATGAACACATCTCATTACATGATTCAAATTCAACATCTTACCACAGAGGTTTTGTTGGTGAATAATGTAGTGAAGTCACAGACTGGACAACTTTTCTAATCTAATAACTCTTGCTGTGAGTCGGTTTTGCCATCCAACCATACTTCTGCCACTATCATTAGTTACTCCAAGTAATTTCTCCCAACAAAGCAAAATATACTCTCTGATGATTGAAACTTCTTTTAACAGGTCTTTGCCAGTGATGGTCACATGCATGCTCAAAGTAGCTACTAACTTCTTTATGATTTTAAAACTGCTGTTTGTACTGCAAATAAATATACACAGTTTGATCGATATCATCTATGTCGGTGGACTTATCAAAGGAAATAGATAACATTTTAAAATTTGCTGCACTTTCTCTTAGTTTTGAATGAAGATTTTTACCAAAATCTTTCACTCACCTTTTAACTCTGTAGCTAATCTTACAGCACTCACTTTCTTCTCTCTTTTTGGTAAATATTCTCATCAACCATTCACTCTAGACGTAATTTAACATTACTTTATTCATGGCTCAAACCAAGACTGCTGCCATACTTATTTATTGTGTTATAAAATTGAAAGTTATTTTCCTTTGAATTGAGCCACATTTTTCTCTATAAAACGAATATTGGCTTTATCAGTACAACAATCTATCAATGAAGCCCCAAAGGTAGGATTTTTTTGGGAGGGGGGGGTGGGACAGGATTTCCTGCACTTCGTGCCAACGATTTGGTGGGCTGGATGGAATCAAGTCAATCTGGCTTATGGTCCATATTTTGGGCAACACTAGTTTAGAGGCATTCATTGCTAATTATTTGTCATTTGTACATGGAGAATGCGTTATAAATTATTATTCATAGCTGTTAACATTGTTTGAAGAAAGGATTCTTTTTTTTCTGGAATAAAAGCCTGTAAATGAAAATATATTGTTGTATTACTGTAATGCCCTTATTTAATACAATTTATAGCCAAAATATAAGCGTATATTTATTATTTATTCTTTAAAACGCCTATCATTGTATGTATACATAAATTATGTGGTTATAATATAATATTTTGTTTGGAACAAAAAAGATTTTTTTATTTACAAACAGCTCCAGAAAAATCTTTTCTTGATGATATTCTGAGCTTTATTGGTAAACAAAGATATTTGTTTGTTTGTTTGTACAAGTTTTTTGTTTGTTTGTTTGTTTTATTTTTTGTTAAAAATTCATTTTTAGAAACTCTATTGAATAAGAATATTTGAAACTATTATTATTAAAAAAAATATGGATGGATTATTCTTATGTAATGATATAATTTTTTTTTTTTATTTAGGAATATAATAATATAAATATAATAATGATAATATTATAAATAATTTATCTACCTGACACTATGAAAAATTTAAATTTTTTTTTTTTTTAATAAATGTTTTTAAATTTAAATTTTGTTTCAGATTAATTAATTTTAATTTATCTGTAGTCATAATTCAATGCATTGTTTGAATTGTTATAATTCAGGTCTAAAAAGTCTTTGATTTGTAGTGTTAGCATTTCATACTTGAGAGTAATATTATTTTGCAATAAAAAAAAAACAAAAAAAAAAACAGGCATTTTTAGAAACTGAAAAATGAGCAAAGACATCTTACTTTTTTTTACAAAGCTCATTACTCACTCTGTCTGGTAAAAAGTTTATGCACATTCTTGCTCCTACATCCAATCTCAGATTAAGGTAAAATTTTGCACAATTATTTCTTTTACCTTACAACACAAGAATAAAAAAAAATTAACAAATTAGTTAATTAACTATTGTTAATTAATTATTTTTGTTGGTAACTTGAAGGGAAAGAGAAAATTCTTGACAGATGTGGTGGTATAAGTTGAATTAGAAATCTTTTATGCATTTAAAAAACGATCCTGTAAACATTCACTAAGATACCCCATTCTTCCCTCCTCCTTTCACAACTGGTCCAGACAAGTGATAGGATTATACAGCATTGAGAAAGCTAAAAGCTAAACAAAAGCAATGGTAATAAATATTTCTATGGCACAGATTTTTAGGTCTAAGTCAATCATGCATATAATTATTGATAATTGATATAATTACACTACATATAAGCTTAGTTTATTAAAAAAATATTTTTATGTTTTTTCTTGTTATGTAAATATATTGAAAGTATCAATTAATTAAGCGTTCATTGTTTTTTATGAATAAAATATTTTCAAATTTGCCTGCACAGTGTCTGCAATTTGCAGTGGTTCTAAGTAATGTAAAGTGACATGAATTGGGAGGCTAGACATTAGGCTGTTGTTCTGTCTGTTGCCCTGTATAGAATCAGACTTGATAATCTTCATTCTAAATGGAATGAATTTAAAATTTAACAAAATAACATTTTATAACTTTGTTAATATTATTTATTTATTATTGAGTTGCTAATGACCTTTTTAAACAAATCCTCTCTCTTTTAACATAGATTCTTCACCGTCCACTGAGCTGGCAGACTCAGCATCAGGAGTGGGAAGCCCCCTGGATGAAAGTCCAGAGGAGCGAGAAGGGCGTCTAGCAGCTCTTAAAGAAGAACTTGAAAAGGTGACAAAGAATGTCTGTCCTCAGTTAACACTACTCAAGCAAATTTAGTTTAGGTCTCCTGGCTCAGTCTTCACCTTTATCTTGCCAAATGGCATAAGCAGTATGTTGTGACATTTTGTTAATGACATCTTTCTTGATGATCATGTCCTAATGTTTTCCGATTAACTGGAATTAATATCTATACATATCTACACATTGTTGATTCTGAATGCGCTAGATTTTTTTGTTTGTTTTGGTCCAAGGTGGCCAATTAAACATTTGCTGTTAGAAGATGGTTTTTGGGGATTTAGTCAGTATAAGTAAAAGGTCTATGTAAACAGAGGTCTGATTAATTGGATTCTGCTCTTCTTATTTTTTTAAATCCTAGTAAAAATACTGTTTCTAATTAATGACTTCAAGAAATGAGAAAATTATATCAGCAATTTTTTTGAACTTACCTTAACATCATTGAGTTGCTCAAAGTTTTGTCCATTGTCTTGCGCAGGTCGAGTCAGAGATCAACATGTTGCGTGGGGTGTTGGGCAGCAAGATTCGACATGCTACCGAGCTCAAGAGGCAACTGGGCATCACACCATTCCAAGAGTTCAAACAGGACCTGCAGCTTGGCATTCAACAAATCAAGAGCTCAGATTCGTAAGTTGTCTGCCTTTTTAAAAAATATACATTTGCTGTTTGTTGTTTGGTTACCTACCCCAATGAATGTGTGTGGTGCAAAAATGAAATTTACCATGGATTTGCCTTTTATTTTAAATAGTTTCATCAACGCCATTTATTATTGACAATCTATCGTAGCTTATCCTTGTCGGGTGTATGTTGTTATTCCTTTTTTTTTGTAATGTTTTGGAAGATATATGCATTTTCTTATCAATAGTGTTGTAATCTTTCTTTCCTGTATTAAAAATATTTCTTGTTTTTTATTAATATTAACCTTTTTTTTTTTTTTTGTTTGGTTAGGGAAAGGGGGGGGGATAAAACTCTTTTGTTTAGGAAACTTATTTATGATGCAAACTTATTAAAAAAAAAATAAACAGACAACTTTTTTATATAGGTCAGAAGCTAACAACCTATCTAACTAGGTATAGGCACCTTAGTATTATCATGCTTGGTTATCCATTATGTTCTAAAGTTATTCTTTTAATGCAATTTTTCACTCACAACTGTTTAATAATTAACTATCATACTTGGCAGCAATCATGTAATCATTGATAACTTTAATTAGATCTACAGCTTTTTCTTTTCTTTTAGTTGCTTTTGTATAGCTCGTCTCTCATGCTGTAATATACTGTAAAAGTGCTTTGGTCCTACCTTTTTTGTGGATGTGGGGGGTGTCAACGTTAGGTTAAATTGTGTAACGTTAAAGAATGCTGTATTACTATTACACATTGGACACTACCAATGTGTCGCGAATGCGTAGACTGCTGGGTTTGTGCTTCCTGGAGCCTGGAGTCACACTTGACACGTGACAGACACAGACATTACAAATAGACTTAAGTTCTCATTGGCAGACAAATATAATGTTTATTTAATGACAATAATAACAATATTGCACCTTATTGGCAGTTACATCAAGACTTCCGATGTGAAACATAATTACACCCGCATAACAGTGGTATTGAATGTCCAAGATGATTAGTTACAGAATAAACCACAAGTAACGTCCGCATCACAGCGGGTAACAATAATACTTCAATAATACTGTTACGAATCTCCCTATCCAGGCTCGCTGCAAATCGCACCAAACGACACCACCAACTTAAAGAACTTGACAACTCTGGGCTTGAAAATAACGTAATAGTTTAATGTCAATAAGTAACAGCCAATACTGTACAATTGGCAGCACGTAACACAAGACTGTACAAATATCTCTCCGCCGTATCAACTCTTGCACTGGTCTCTCTGTCTCATCTCGGACTTGTACTGAGACGTTGTAACGAACTGTAGATTGGGAAGTTGTGAATGACTGGTCTCTGATACCTTCGCTCTTTATATAGGGTCCCTGCTGGCCTTCTAGAACCGGACAGAACGTCGCTCGACCATTCTGGGTGGTCAGATGACTACATCCCTTGTGACACTCCTGAGCTCTGTTCCCGACGGTGATCCTTCCCGAACTGTCTAGCGCTGGCCTGGGGCGATTTGCGTCGGCTGACTACACACACACCACTACTCCCATCTGTGCCACCACCAGGTTTATAACAATACATATCCAACTCTCAGTGTAGAGAAAAACTAATAGGAATGTACGTAGTGTTCACTGGCTTCAACTGCCCAAAAGATACTACTTAACTCAGAGTTACAACTCGACTCTCTAAGTCGCTACTACTAAAATCATACTTGACTGCCTCGTCCACAGGATAACTATGACATGTCTGATTTCTAAACACAGTAAATGTACAATCTCCCTTCCCTCCCCTAAATTGTAGGTTCTTTTGGTATCTTCAGCTAGAGAACAATAGTACTTCCATCTGGCACTTTCATGCCAGCACATTGGTATGTGTATCACATTACAGGTTTGGTCAGTTCCCCTCTCTTTTATATGATCAGTTTATTATAGAAGACCAAACGCCTTCAAAACAAGAACAAAATTACACTGTACATGGATTTTAACAAAAGGAAAAAGTTAACAAGTGCAAACTTACCTCTTATTACTTATAAGTGTAAACAATCCTTTTTAAAAGCTCATCTTAGTTATCAATTTTTTTACTATTGCTCCACTTTGGTTTTTTTTTTGTTTGTTTTTTTCTTTTTGTAAATTAGTGTAATTACATTTTAAAATTGGCCAAACAGTAATGATCCAGAGTGGAAATAAACAGAAACGCAAACATGTACACAAGGAAACTATTATAAGCTACATTCAATAGGAACAATATTTAAACTCATACAGCATAAATTATTTTGCCAAGAAGTGAAGATATAATGGCTTAACAAAATATAATCCAAAATCTTAGGGGAAAAAAGTTGTACACATAAAAAATAACAGTGTTATATCAGAAATACACCTACAGAACAAATGTGTATAAATCTTTTGAAAGGCATATTAAAATGAATATATTATATATATCTAAAATATTTAGCGCCAAAATAGCTACACCAAAACGTTCTGCTTCGCCAACGGTTTATGCCACACAGCCTAACATTTCTTTACCAGCTCATTAGCTAAACTGAAGGATAACTCTGAATTCAAACCTCTGCTGCCTTATAGCTTTACCCAATCATAGGATAGGCTTCAGGACTCAAAAAATCAGGAGCCAGCGACCCTTAGGCAGAGTCTGCGAACCCGATGCCCCCAAACTGTTTCAGCACTTGCTGCTCCTTTGAATACTTCAGATGCTTGGAGGGGGGAGGCTGATGTGTTGGCCACATCTTTCTGGCCGCAATTCCCAGGCATTTAATCTCATTTCAATGAGATGATCCATAGTCGCTTAGTGACTGAAGGAGGTCATAATAAGCTGATCTTTAATATAAGTGCAAGTCTCTTTTGTGTTTAACTTTCAATAATTTTGTGTCTATGCTTCTTTTTTTGGCTATTTAGTGGTCTTCTGTGTTTGGCTGGTGGCAGAGGCCCAACTTAAGGCACCCTAAAGCTAAACCTCCCAGGATAAATCCCTCCTGTAACCATCTTATGCTGGAACTGATAGAGAATGAAGAGTTTTCATTTAGATTCCATGAGGTCACCAGCCATTGCATTTGATTATTTATTTATTGTTCACCCTAAAGATGTAATATCAACGATATTCATGTGTACACATAGACTGTTTTCTGCTAATCTTGTATTATTAGAGTTAGCTTCCGATCATCAGTAAGCCTTTTTGTATTTCAAATATAGAATCAGAATTACTTGTAAGACAAGTTTCCTTATGGATAATAAAGATTATTATTTTTATTATTATTAACATTCAGAGAGAACAGTTTAGATCTGCTTTAGCTTTTTTGTGTAAGCATTTATATACTGGTATTCATCAATCCATATATCTCTGTGTATTCTCTCTAGCCGTAAATTTTTTTAAAACTCTAACTGTATAAGTGGGTACTGTTTTAGAATAAATTGATGGGAAATCATAAACAGGCTAGGTTTAGACAAATAGGTTTAGGTTATGGGGAAGGTAAAGAAGTTGGGCTAATTTTATTTATTAAAATATGCTGGTTTTTTTTTTTATTTTAGTGACCAATTTTTTTTTCTCCTTTTTTTTTTTCTTCTTTAGAATCTCAAACTCTCTAAATGTGATGAACTGTTTCCTGTTTGCCCTTTTAGTTGGAATTCACAAAAGCTAAAAAAAAATTCCTCTATTTTAAATTTTACCCACCTTCTTCCCAGATATCAAAAGACTAACGATACATTGCATCAGTTCAATGAAAAGATTTCGCAGACACAGGCGTGAGTTCTCTGTTGTCTGTGTACTGTGTTAAAATTTATGTGTGATAACTCTTGCCATCTCTCAGGGATAAATAAAATGGGGTCACTTCCCCTTGTCGCTGAATCTGTTGTTATTTTTATTTATACCTCTGGTTGGCAAATAATATTGATTAACTTTATGCATGCATTTTACATGTTATGAATGATGATTCCCTTCTTTTCCTATATTGTTTGTTTGTTTTGATATAAACATTAGGCCAAGCTATAACTCTCTAACTTGCTCTTGCTAAATATATATATATATATATATTGATTTGCTAAGAAAACACTAATTAATTTGTTATAGACTATATGGAGAAGAGGACCACCTTGTCTGTTTCTCTGTTTGTGATAGGACGAAGTTTGTTTTGGGGAAAGTTTAAATTTCTCTGCATCCTTTTTTAAATAATTAAATAATTCAACAAATTAAAACATTTTTGTTTTGTTTCCTATTGTATTATAGTTACACCTGCCACTTCATGATTTCATTAAAGATGACAACTATGGTTTATCTTGAGTGATGTACTTTATTGTCAGGATGTATATTTTCTACTAAAATATCAGCCTATAAAATTTCAGCATTTTCATTTTAGTAAAGCTTTTTTGAAGCATAATTGAGTTCTTTTAATTTATGCTTTAAAACTACAATAATTCCATACTTACAAAAACATTACTGTAGGTTCATTTCATTATCATAATCTTATCTTATAAATTACAGCTAAGAAAAGATTATTCCCCATATGCCATATCCATGTGTTAATGTAGTCATGCATGTTTATTACGGAGTTGCATCTAAGTAACTGTATTGTGTATGTACCATGCCCTGATTTAAGCTTGAAGTAATAATCACTAAGATATGCATTATTTATAACATTGGAATATCAAGAAACTAATGAATGGACAATTAACAAACTGTTCAATGTACCAAATGAACAATCAAGAAACTAATAAATGACACAACTGCCTTTTTTTTTTTCTCTGATTAGAAAATACAATAAATATACATAAAGGTAACTCAGCCGGACCAGGTAAAAACAAAGGACATTTGCTCTGCAGCCTTCATCAGTTGATGAAAGCTGCTGAAGGCCACATGGCCCAAACATCATTTGTTTTTACTTTTGTCTGGCAGGGTTACCTTTATGTATGTTCATTGTATTATCTATACAGTTTCCCCCCCTGCAGTTGTAAATCTTTTTATTTTCTATGGTTAGTGTCTCTTTGACTTTATTGATTAAGAAATAATTATCAAATGAAAATTGAAATTATTGTATTGCTCTATGCATGAAAAGCATGCTTTTCTGTTTGACACCTTGTGGGGTTAATATCTGGAGTTGTACCAGATAAATAAGATCTGGGAAACATGTATCAGTTTTCTTTAACTATTGGTACCATACATTTATTGTATTCACTTTCTGTTAAGTTTTCTCTAATTTAGGATCCTTAGATTTCTTGTAGGAAATTGTTTTGAGCACTAAATAGTGTCCTGTAGTTTGCACTGGAGATGTACTTAAAGCTACAGAAGTCCATGTAATACAACACCTTGACGTCATTAGCAAACTTTTCCACTCAAACAAATGTACATGAACCCTAACTCTATAGCTTTCAGAAACCCATAGCTCTAGGTTTATCTCAGTTGCAAAGATTGGTATTAGAAGAAATCAAAATGTAACTTTTGTTTAGGAGAAATATTCAGCTTGTTATTTTACTTTTAATTTGATAACATCTGGTAATTTGGTTTCATTCTGTCACACATGATACATAAGTCCCAAACCTATCAGCACATTTCTGGTTCTTTTTGTTTTCCCCCACCTTTTGTTTTCAATGGTGTATGTCTCCATTTACATACCAGAAACTGACTCCTAATGTAACTGCTTCATTTGCACACAAATATTTTTCTCAATTAAGCTTTGAAAACAGGATTTAAGACTAACAGTGTTATAAACAAAGAATGATTCATTTTGCTAGAACTAAAAATTTCCATTTTATTATTAGAATCACAGTGTAAACTTCTGGGTGAAATTGCTCTATAAGTTGTATGTTTTTCTTGTTAGAGATTTTTTTTTGGAGATAAAAAAGAATAACTTTTGCAAACAATTAATATCTTCTATTGAAAATAATGCTCTCTTCAGTATCCTAGTTTAGAAAGGCCTTTGTTGTTTTTATGCTGTCTGTCAAGATCTCACAAAACTAAGAGAGCAATAGAAAATATGATTGGACCATTCACCATTTGGTTTGCCTTGAAATATGTGCCAGAACTACGTCAGGGTTTAAAATATATATATATTATTTATTTTTTTATTTAAATGAACAATGCATATTGTGTGCACATACATGTAAACCTTTTTTAAAACAAGATTTATTTTATTACTAAACATGTACTTCATATACATGCAAAGCAGTCATAATAGTTTCTTTTTTTTTTTTAAGATTCTAATCAGTTTTTATGCTATAATTCTATATTTCTTACATTCTTTATCATATTTTCTAATAACTGATTTAATTAAGTTATAAAACAAAAGTGAAAAATTATATTCATACATCTTACAAAATACTACAATCTGTAAGAACTAATATCTACTCTGCATGCTTATGTCCTACCCACTCTGTTTTTATATGTAAATACTGTTGGCTCAATGCAGACTGTTATTTCATGTGTTTGATGTTTTAATGTTTTCAGTGTAATGTTTCAGCCATGAGAACAAATTAATTTCTGGCTCACGTAAAGGACCTGACACCCCCAAAAAATGTTTAGTTCAATAGAAACAGGCCATGTCTGGCTTCATTATGCAGTCCTGACACCCCCACAAAAATGTTTAGTTCAATAGAAACAGGCCATGTCTGGCTTCATTATGCAGACCTGACACTCCCAAAAAATTTTTAGTTCAATAGAAACAGGCCATATGTCTGGCTTCATTATGCACTCTGAGCAAAAGTTTTAATGGGCCAGATAGCACCATTCCATAAGCTGTAGGTTTGGCATCTCAGGTGTATAAAATAAACATTAAAAGTGAGACATGTTTGCATATTGGAGATGCCGTGTAAAGTTTTACCTTTGCACTCAAGATGCCTTGACCTCATTGAATCACTGGCGGTCTTGAATCTCTCAATCATACTCTTCATCAACTAGTTTTAATACCCAGCACATATTTCTTACCTGAGATATTGAAATAACATTTTTTCTTTGTGTCTATATACAAGAAATAACTTACAGTCATCATAACCTCTGAAACATAAATAGAAAAGAGAAGGAAAAGTCAATGAAAAGAGTTTCTAGCAGTTATCCAAATGTGAGGAATGCAAATCAAAGTTACTGAGCTTTAAAAACTGATGAGTACATTCAACTCCAATGTTCTAAATAACAATTGTCACAAAAAAAATGTCTCTGAAAGTTAAAGACGATGAAAACAAACATTCAAAACTGCATTCTGTAGCAAAGTTTGAATGTTTGTTTTTCTTACTTTGTCTGTAGGGTTTAGTTCAATGTTACTATCTAGCTCAATTATTTAATAAAAAAATGTTTTGTATTGTCTTAATAGAGCTATTTGTTGTAATAATAATGGCTGCACATTTCAAACTTTCAGCTTTATATTGATACATTTGATTTCTTTTACAGTGCTTGTCTTGTTGTTTAGGACTCATGCTGTACTCTCTATCCACAGCTACCAGAAGACGTCTGCAGTAGTGAAAACTGCCAGTGAGAAAACTACTAGCGCTATCAATTCCATGGGTCAAGCAGTGGCCAGAAAACTGAGTAATGTCAAGTAAGTTTTAGAAATTTGTGACATGTAGTTAATTTTTAGAGTCTTGACATATATTATGTAATCAACCATTTAGCAAGTTCTTTTATAATAATACATAAATTGGAACATGTGATCTAAGGTTTAGGGTTAATTCATTAAAAAAAAAATGATTCCAAAAATTAGCACTTAAGAGATTGCAATGTTGTCGAGATTGATAATATATAATAAACTAGACTAAAAAAATCTTGAATAAAAATTAATTTGAAAAACTTGGGGAAGATAACTTTAGATCTAATTGTGCTTTTAGTTTTCACTATTCATATAAAAATGTCTGCTGCTAAGTAAACAAAATGATAGTCCTAAAGCTTTTTTTACAAGTTACTTTTTTTTTTTCATAAAGGAAGATTATATCCTAGTCCAAACCTTCTGCAGGACAGCAGAAGATGGAAGTGGCCAGGATTTGAACTCAGAACCATTGTCATGACAGTCTAAATCTCATACCATAAGCATAAGCTTTTATTAGTGACTTACATCTAAACACTTGAATCTGATCATGATGGCTGCTTTGTCATGTGGTTTGTGCTCTGTACTGTCATTGTAGATCGATGGTCCCAGGTCTGAATCTTTCCTATGGGAAGTTAGGGCTAGGATGTAATTATCTTCAAACCTAAATGAACATCTGAAACATGTAAAAACATTTTACAAAACATCAACCCAAGTATTTTTGTAAGCTTTTGAACTTAGTTAATTCAAACCAGTGTCTGTAAAAAAAAAAATAATGTACTTTCCCTTGACAGTGTAAACATCTTTAAACTATTTGTCCAAATGTTTTCACCAGAAACTCTCAGACATTCAAGTCCTTTGATGAAAAGGTTCATACAACATATGCCACAGTCAAGGTAAGTAACTGGCATTTAACCTCACTCCAACAGCTTGGCTTGTTTCTTTTTGTCATACAGTGTCTTTGTGGTGTTGTTGGTTTCCTCCCTTTGAAACAACAAACTAAGAGCACAGGATAGAACTACTCTACCTCATTGGTTGATACAAAGAAATGGCCAAGTGTCCAGTTTGACCACAAAGTTTGAAATAAATCAAGCAACTTAGAAGTTCAGAATATTAAAGTTGTATAGTTTATACTTTAACACTTTATAAAACCATAATCCATGGATCGTTATGGGTATTGGCATTCATGTTGTCTGCATTCTCTCTGAACTCTTCTCTTGTTATGTCATCACATGCATGAAAGAAAAACACAGCACTGTACACTAAGAAGTGCCTCTAAAACCAATACAATATGTTTTACCAAAATCACATTCACTTTAAAATAAAATGAATATGTTATAGGTAACAACAAAAAAAATAGAGGTTCTCTCTCAATTTTATATTCATAAGCTTCAAATTTATGTGTCTGTTTTCTTTGTATTCAAATATAAGGATTAACTTCATACTTCATCCTATTGCTATCTCTGGTTTAAAAAAGTCATGTCTATTAGGGGAGCATCTAAATATGAAATCTGAAACTATTTTTAGTGGCTCTTGAAAGGGGAATAACCACTTCTAGTTTTGTATGATATGTCTGTTCATCTATCCCATCATAAACTTGAACAGATATTGAAAATCCGATATCATATTTTAGATCTTTCAAAGTTCTGATGCAACGACTACTTTTTATGTTTTCTGAAAGCGAAAAAATTTAATTTTTTAAATCAACTATGCAAGCATTTTTTTCATAAAAATACACCATTTTTATAACTATAACTATAGTTAAAAAAAAAAAGCCTAGGTTAAACCACAATTACCACTACGGACATTTGGCTCATTTTTAACAAATTTATGCAAAGGGTTTTAGATTTTTTGTGAAAAAAAAATGTTTTAAAAACATTTTATTATTAAATTAAGTATTTTCTGTCATACTAACTACTTATATTTTAAACAATATATACCTTTTTTTAAAGAGAAAAAATCTATTTAGTAATAAATTTAGGGAAATATAATGTGATAAAAAAAATTAAATAAAAAAAAAAATTCTATGTGTACAACACAAATATTTTTCATAAAATTTACATTTGTTTGTGTGGGCTTATATATTTTGGTAACTAATATGGACACTTATTGAAAAATTGTTAAAAGAAATAAAATTCAAAAAACCTATTCACTTGTCATTTAAAAAGATGGCTAAGTTAGTTTAACTGAGAGCTCTTTTGCAATGAGAGTTTTGTTTAAGTGACTCTCAAAGCAATGTCAACAAGAAACAAGATTACAAAGAGAGTTTGTGTTGCTATACAAACTCAGAGGCGGCCCCCGTGGGTGACGGATCCCTGTCGGATCCGCATATTCGCTGGTTGACTGAGGATGGCATCGAGGAGGGTATGAAACCGAGACTGTAGAGATAATCAGTCCTGACAACTACCGGATATGTACAATATGTCAGAAGAGCGATTTTAGATAATCTTTTGTAATTGAGCATTTTCATTTAAATGGAAATAGAATGAGGATGTAGATCTACCTAAATTAAACTACTAATTTAGCACTCTAAATATCTATATCTACTAGATCTAGATCTAAAATATATATTTAGGATAATGTAGATGTAATTTAGATAAGATTTATATAAAAAAACACTAGATAATCAATTAATAGACTAGTTGCAATATGAAATATTAAAATAGTAGATTAGTTTTAGTATTTTATAACATTGCAATATTGACAATCTAGATGCTAGAAATAAAAATCTACACTTTAAGCCTAGAAATTAAAATGATAGATCTTGATTTAGTCTAAACATGGCTGTCTGGTAGTGCGGTTTGCACGCTGGACTGTCGTTTGGATTTATCGATGGTCCCAGGTTCAAACCCTGCCCGCTCCCATCCCCCGTCGTCCTACGGGAGGTTTGGACTACAACTCTGAAGTAACATCCTAAACATGTAAAACAACAAACATTCTAAACTAGACCAAGAAAATCTAGATCTAGATTCTATAATGATTTTAATTAGAACTTAAAGCTAAATGTAGTTTTAAAAATCTAGCTCTAGTGTAAGAAAAAAAAATCTAGATCTAGTGTAAAAAATCTAGCTCTAGTGTAAAAAAAATCTAGATCTAGTGTAAAAAATCTAGATTAGATCTAAATCTAGCTATTATGTCTTTTTAAAATGCGAGTCACATTACGAGGTTTAATAAACATTACTATACCGAGTTGTTTTAGCATTTAAAGAATTTATTCCATATGAGGTCAAAGGAAAAAAATCCACTACGTCACACGGCCTAGTTAGACTAAAAAATATCATCTATAGGAGCAGCTTGTTGAGAGTTCATAGACATTGGTGCACCGAGTGATTTCTTTTAGCATTTCATTAAAGAATTAACTCCATATGACGTCAAAGAAAAAAAATTCCATTACGTCACACGTCCTACTTAGACTAAAAAATGTCTTCTATACGAGCAGCTTGTTGAGTGTTCATAGTCATTGGTGCACCGAGTGAGATCTTTTAGCATTTCATTTAAAAAATTAACTCCATTTGACGTCAAAGGAAAAAAATTCCACTACGTCACACGTCCTAGTTAGACTAAAAAATGTCTTCTATACGATCAGCTTTCCAAGGGATCATAGACATTGGTGCACCGAGTTTGTTCTTTTAGCATATATATATATATATATATATATATATATATATATATATATATATATATATATATATATATATATATATATATAAAAGGATTAAAGCCTCTTTTTTTTTGTTTTGTCTGTCTGTTCATCATGTTAATAGCGAGAAAAAAAACGACTAAAAGCTATTGAAAATCTAATTTCCCTTCCGAAACATCGCATTAGTTTTAAGTTTCTATAATAGATTGTTCTGGATGTTTATATATTTATAGTGAGAGAAAATAAGAATTCCAGAATAATCAAATGCCGTTAATTAAATTTGTGGCATGGTCTGTTATGAAAATTAGATTCACCATAGCCTTATGGAGATTTTTTCAAACCATCCTTTAGTGTTAGGAAGTTGTTTTCCTTAAAAATGGGAGCATAGTATTAACGATAATTAGATTTTCTAACGTTTTAGCTAGAAAGTTAAATGTAGTGTAGGAGAGAAGTGCGATTTTACATAAATAGAGTTAAACTATTTTTCTTTAAAAATCCAGAACAACCAATTTTCATAAATGAGAAAATTATGTGTTTTATTTATTAGAAGAGGGATTTCAAACATTTATTAGCGCTATTAAATTTTTCATATAAAATTAGGATCATTTTTGGCGACAATTTGTAAGAAAATTAAGGTAATGTAGGTCGATTTCTTTTTCGAAACAAAATCCGGAACATTCTTTACTGATTAAACAACTTTTATTATGTTTCGGCAAGAAAATTAACTGTAAAATAATCTTAAAAGTGATTTTCAATAATCGTTTCTAGTAAATTACTTTCTTATTTTAAAATCCTGAATAACCTATTGTCGATATTTTTGAAAAAAAAAAATTATTTGACATAAATTTGTTTTAAGTTAAAAATTCGGAACAATTGATATTGATAAATAAACTATAATGACGTAGTGTCAAAGAATATAAGTGTAATATTAGTCAATTTTGCGATTTCAAACAATCATTTGACATAATTTATTTTTTATAAAACAATATCCGGAACAACTTTATAGTTAATGAAATATAAATTAGTATAGATATTTTTATTTAGCATTTATATGCTATTTACATTAAAAAACCGGAACAATATATTAAAGATCATGTGTTTATTGCAATGTTTAAGCATGGAAATAAAATCTAATATAAGTTAGAAGAGCCTCTAGTGTTATTTGTTAATCTAATCGTGACGGACAAACCGACCAACAGACAAAACGCACAAAAATAATCTTCTTTTATGTGGATGGGGGCACTAAACAAAAAATAAATAAATCTGATTTTTTAAAAAGTTTAAGGAATTGGTTTGGCACCACATCACGTTGCGACGTTACGCTACTGCACGAAAGTCGCTGCATAAAAAGTCCATTTTAAAAAATGTGTGTGATATTTACATACAAAGTGCATTATTAGCCTTTATAAACAAACAGAAATGTTTTCTTTTTACCTTTGCGGCTAGTTGACTAGAAAAACCATCTTTAACTATTATTTATATTTGTTTTAAACATTTCCTGTACATTTTATAAATATGTTTGACTTAGCGATACTGAAAATACACAAAAATTGTTCATCTTTGTTAGCATATTGTAATATTGCCTCCCTTACATTTACCTAATTGTTTTAGAAGTGGTGTATTTTTTTGAAAAAATCGCTTGCATAATTAATTTTTTAAATTAAACGGTTTGCTTTTAGAAAACCAAAAGTAGCCGTTGCACCTAAACTTTTTAAGCCGCATTTAATGATGAAATAATATTTTTCATATCTCTTCTAGTTTTCGAGATCTGAGTGTGACAGATGGACATTTTGCACAAACCTAATTGCGGCTTTTTCCCTTACGGGGGCCGCTAAAAAAGGTTTATGAACAAAACGTTTTTGTCATAGTTAGGTTCAGTATACTAGATTGTAACTATGAATATCAGCTTGATTGTAAAAAATGTGAAGTTTGAGAGAGATTCGATGAAATATATAAACAGATTAGTTTGGTTACATTTCTGATTATTGAATGTTACAGCAATGGTCAGTCCCTGAGAATGAAGACGGTACAAGTAGTTAATGTTACTGTGAACTTTGAACTCTGCTAAGAACACTTTACATGAGAAAGAAACAACAGATAAAAGGTTCATGTAGTAGTGAAAAAGAGAAACGATCTATAAACTAATTCAGTATTCATGATTACACATTGTGTGCACATAAAATTGATCCAGTTAAGATCATTAGTGCTGATCCTCAGAGTTTATGTTGCAATTCCTAAACATTCCTAAGAACTATGAAGTAAAGTTTTCTAACTGACAAATTCACTTAGCTATAATAAGAAATGCTAAAGGTATTACTTATTGTCTAGTCAGTTTAGTTGAAAACTCTTCTCTCTAGAGAGTTTTTTTTTTAAATGTGTAAATAAAAAGATGTAAACAAACAAAGCAAAAACAATTGTCTTTTTTTATTAAAAACCACAAAAAAAAACAACTTTCTTTTAAAACCTAGTTTGTTCATGTTTGAATTTGTGTATTACCTTTGTTGTTTTATTTTTGTTCTTCTAGAGGATTTCCTTTTTGCATGTCAAGTAAATTTTTTTTTTTTTCTGATATGAATTTATGATCAGTCTTTTCTGTTGTAGAAATATTTTTTCTTCTTTTGTTTTTGGTTGTAATTATAGTTTTTAGGACTATAAATAAATAATGTACAAGAATTCATATTTTTAGCAAAATAGGTTTAACTTTTGTACTTATTTAATAACTATGCTGATTAATTAGAAATTTTCTGATGCTGCTCTTCGAAAAACATGTAGCCTTTTTTTTTTTAAACAGTTTGAAAAAAAGGTCTGATAGTTAAGTTCATTGAGTTCACTTGAGTTCTTTGTATGGGCATAGCCAGGGGGGGGGGGGATGGAGGAACACACACACACACACACAAAAATATCCTGGCTACGCCCATGGTTCATTATATTTTTTTTTTCTATGTGAACCATGCAACAATTGCAGGGTGAACTTTATCAAATGTTATAATTACTGGCAATTTTTTTAATTATTTTTAAATGATTAATAGTGTGAATGAAAATAATTTTTTAAAATATTTTAAAATATTAACAAATGTTCATGAATTATGCAAGTCATTTCAAGTTATGGACTAGATCATGCTAAATAAGTATTGACTAGATCCATATAGATAGTTATGGACTAGATCCTGACAGATAGTTATGGACTAGACCCTGATAGATAGTTATGGACTAGACCCTGACAGATAGTTATGGACTAGACCCTGACAGATAGTTATGGACTAGACCCTGACAGATAATTATAGACTAGATCCTGACAGTAATTTACTAGATCCTGACAGATAGTTATAGACTAGATCCTGACAGATAGTTATGGACTAGATCCTGACAGATAGTTATGGACTAGATCCTGACAGATAGTAATGGACTAGATCCTGACAGATAGTTATGGACTAGATCCTGACAGATAGTTATGGACTAGATCCTGACAGACAGTTATAGACTAGATCCTGACAGATAGTTATGGACTAAATCCTGCCAGATAGTTATAGACTGCCTGACAGTTATGGACTAGATCCTGATAGATAGTTATGGACTAAACCCTGACGGATAGTTATGGACTTAATCCTGACAGATAGTTATGGACTTAATCCTGACAGATAGTTATGGACTTAATCCTGACAGATAGTTATGGACTAGATCCCGACAGATAATTTACATTGTGTATGGCTTCATGAACTCATGCATGTCTAATCCACAAAGATCTTTATTTTAACTCCTTGCAGTTTTGCAGCGAAAATGTAGTGACAAAAAAAAAAGTTTCAGGAACTCTCCAATTTATCGTTCATGAGTCAAGTTTAATTTTTTTTAGAATCATCCTCAAGTGTTTAAGAACCTGACCGTTTGTTCCTTTTATTGCCTTTAATTTATACATAGTTGCATCATAGACTGGCCAAACTTTGGCTCAGGGAGGAAGAAGAAACTGTGCATTTTTTTTTTTGTCAAATTCAACATGTCACAGAAGCCTCATGCTCTATTTTTGTTTGGTGACATGTCACAGAAGTCACATCGTGCTCTAGTCTTGTATTGTGGCATACATGTGTCGCTTACAACTTTTTTTTTTTTGTCAGAGCTTTAGGAATAGATGATTTCAGCCACTCAAGCCCTCTCTTACAAAGAGTTTGAAGATGATAATATAGTAACAAGCAATAGATTAGGATGTTTTTTCTTGTTAATATTGAAAATATAGGCTTATTACTTAAAAACCAACTGTTCTTCTAAAAACAATGTAAAATGTTGTACATCACTGGCATTCTCCAAACAGTTTCTTAAATCAGTTTAATGGGAAAATTAGAAAGTGTTTTTTTACAATTCTAACTAAAAAGAAGCATTTTTTACATCATGAAATATTAGCTTTATAAAAAAAATACTTTTGGAAGCATATAAGTAAACCTTTTAAACTTAGGATATGTAACTAAATTTAGTATAGACTAAAAATAGACTATTTAACAGGAAAAAAAAAATGCATATTTTTAAAGCTATATTTAAACTTTCTAGGTTTAAACATGGGCTATATTGTCTTATCATAATAAAATTTCGTACATGATTTGACCTTTGAAAAGTTTTTTTCTGGCAATCCACATTTATTTAAAAAAAAAAAGATAATTTTTTAAGCAAATGTCAAATTTCTTTATTTCTTTCATGGATTAGTCGTCACGTTCCATCGAGGGATTAAGGGAACGTTTGGTGAGTGAGTTGCTGTTGTCTTGCCTCAATGTGTCACATTTTTTTACCTTCGTTTCAGTCAAGTCTTTGACTCAGTCATTTATTTAGATCTATAGTGATTATTTCTATTTAGGTATTGATAATGTTTAACTTTTATTTTCGACCAAAAAAGCAAAAACTCTTCTTTTTGTTACTAATAATTTTTCAACTACCAGTATCGCTGAACTTGGTTTTTTTTTTTTTTTAACGCAATTTTAAAATAGGTGATACAATTTGGAACTTGATGTTAAGTTTCTCTTATTGGCCTCAATGTGTAAAGAATCATCTCAGATTTCGTCACTGCTTATCAGAAGATTTTGTTAATCTTTTTTTTTTATTTCTTTTTTTTTTTTTGTTGCCATATCTTGATCTTGTCATCATAACCGAATGTGTTTCCTCCGTTTGAATTGCATAGATTTCCTGTAGCTGTTTTGAAGGAAGCTCATTATAATTATGGCTTTGCAACTTGAAATCACCACTCGATAGAATACAAGATTGACACACACCTTAAAACTCCTCTATTCAACACTTTAAGTATAGTGACTAGCTTTAGTTTAGTTGAGCAGTCGTATTTAGAGATTTGTATTTATGCTCCTATGTGTACACATTCATGGTTGAAACTTTTTTGGCATCTTAAATAATTAAGTCCATTTTTGAGCTTGACCAACATAATTTTTGTTTTTATTGTAATTTGTATATTTTGTTTTTTCTTGTTCTTTCTGGGTTGTTTTTTTTTTTCAATTAAAAAATACCTAACACCTCTGTGAGTATGATTGTGCTGTTTCAATATCTGCTTTTTTTTAACTGTTCTTTTACTTTTCTATTATTTTTTTTTTGTTTTCTTTTATGTGTGTGTTTTCTGTGTCAATGAGATATTCTCTTTTGCATAAATTGAAAGTTTTATATTTACCCCAAGAATGTGTCTTTTTTCTTTTCTTTTCAAACTTAACTTTATTATCTCTTAATTTAGTTGTAGAATTATTAGACTGAATTTTAATTATATATTTATAAAAAAAAAATGTTATTATTAATAGCTCTTAATTACTAATAGATTTAACTATTATTTGTTTGACATACAATCAATGGTTTCCTAATGATCTAGAAGTGGCCATAAAGTAGTAGTAGGACAGTTGGTCATTGTGCCGACCTCATAACACCTTTGAACATTTTGCCACAAAAATAGATGAGATTTACATTTTATTATCTCATAAAAACTTTTTCTAGGCAAAATGTAAAAAAATAAATAATTGAGGGTATTCAGCATTTTGGATTCATACTCACAAATGTAATTAATCACTTTTTAAATATATTTTTATGTACCATTTCAATGGTATTTAATCTTTAGATTTTTTTTCATGTTTTATTTTTTTATGACAGTATTTTAAACTTTATTTGTAAAATCTTTCTGTTTCCTTAATCTATGTTTAAAGTTAAACATTCTTTTAAATTTTGATAATTCTGGTTTGGCTCTTACCATACTCTGTTATGGTTGAACATTTTGTTCATGTTTAATATTTTATATAACAACGCCTAGATCTAGAAATAGGCTGTCAGCATTTGTTTGCAATACATTTAGCACTAGACCAATTAAAGAGTTATCTTTATGCACAATTTATTTTGTGTGTTCACTCCCCCTTATGACCTCTTGTCTGATGTGACAGGTTTTTGCATTTAGATTTGATAATTTCTTGTTTCCTATTAGTTTCTTGAAAAGGAAAACAAGAAAGACAATCCATTCATTTATATATTTTCACAACATCCAGAGCTTTAAGCTTTGATATCTGCAAACTTAAAATGTTGATTCATTTCAATACTGTGGGATTTTTCTTTTTCCTGGCCCCAATTAAATCCAATCAGAGCTGTAAGGCTGTCTCAGAGCTAAGAGAATAGCTGATCCAATCAAGAGCTGTTAGGAAAAGCTTTCTTAGATCTGACAGAATAGATGATTCAATCAAGAGCTATAGGCTGTCTCAGAGCTATTTGTAGCAAGTCCAGAGAAAAAAAAGATGTATTTTGTTTAGGACTAAGAAGTCTGATAATATTACACTTCTTTAAGAGATCATAATTAAACCTATTGATCTTACTCTTCTATCTCTTAAATTCTACACATCAACATCTTAAAAATTTATTCTGAAACTTGTATCTTTTAAAAGAAAAAATTGCAATCTTCATCACAGTCCTTGCTACGAGTTATCAGTGTGGATTTTCCCAAAATGAGGCCCCATGGTTTTTCATCTGCACCATAGAGGAAATCAATGAAATAAAAAAGAGTTTGAAGCTAAAATTCTGAAACAAATCATGACTTTTTATTTCTTTAAAGATTTTACCTGTCAGTTCCAATGTCCTCACCTAACTTCCCCCTTGTTATATCCTGCTATGTCAAGTTCACCTCTGTGCACTGAGCATGCTATGATTGCAGGAAGTGTATAACAAATCCTCAAATACTTTACTTTGTATTCTGTTTGTCATTATATGTTCCCTATTACTAAATTCTTGCTTTGAGACCATCACTTGAACTAACCTTTGCTTTTCTCTTTTATCTTGTACAGGCTAAAGTCACTGGCAGCCGTTCCTCTAGTGAAATTGATGAGGCTTTCCGTGATGCTCATTCGAATGATGATGACTTGTTATCTACCCCTGAGAGTGCAGAGGACGCATCGAACATTAAACTTCCAGAAGAGAAAGTTCCTCTCTAAGACAAAGGCACACGTCATGACTTTGTGCTCTGGATTGTAAAGCTCTTCTACTTCCGCATTCAAATTTATTTCTTTATGTGCATTTAATCTGAAGGTTCAAATTTTTGTTTCCTTTTATGTGCCCTGTTAAACGAATGAGGGACTAGCTCATACAAGTTATAATCTGGGTTTTGGTGGGCCTTGAAAAATATGGTTTTGTAAATTGCAAATGAAAAATGGTGTCCTTTTTGTTTGTGTTGTATAGAAAGTTACACTGATTTCTTTTTTTTTTCCTTACACCATTACGAAGAAGCTGATTTCTTTTCATCGTCATGTGTTCTTGTATAGTAGAGAAATAAAAATAAGAAGCTTTCAACTGCTTTTTAATCTATGACATTTGTTTTCTTGATGTAGTAAATTATGTAAATCACTTATTAATATATTCATTACCATTGATGGCCGATAAGCATTGAACCATGTCCATTTCTTTTTTTCATTTTGCTTTTGCACCAGTTGTAATCATAGTGAAAAATTGTATGTGTTCAGTTGGACTATTTGTTGCTAAAATTAAGTTTAGCCTCCCATTCATAGCAGAATTAAATGTGTGACTCAATGTGATAAGTACTTCAAGGATTTTAATTCTAATTTGTAAGAATAGGCATCTGATTAGGTTAATTTCAAAATCATGTGTTTCTGTCAGTTACATATTTACAGTTTTGATTCATTTTAAACAGAGGAAATTTGAGAACAAAATATAAATGTATTATGACTAACAGATTATATGCTACATTGGAATTCTGAACTAGTTTATTATCTTATTTAATCACCCGAATCTTCCCCTAATTTTTTTTTTGGCTCTTTAAAATCGTGTCAAACTAACTTGAGTAACTTTTTATCAAGAATTGAGTCAGTTGAACACATTGAAGGACCATTAATTTGAATCTGAAAGCTTATTGGTATATTGTCTGTAAATATTCTCCCTTGAAAATTATTCCAAAAACAAACTAAAAACTTTATCAATTTTATTGTACAGTCAGTTCACTCATTGGCTATAAGCACAACTGGTGGAGTATGCCTGTTGAGATTTACTGTACAGACCAACTCTGCATAAAGCAAGTCTTTCATTGAAGATTGTTGGTCAAGTTATTGTATCTGATGCTTTTTGTTAGATAACTCTTAGAACTATTCTCATTCCTTTTTTTTAAATACTAGACATTGAACATATGTGAAAATAAAAAAATTTTTTTAGCAATGCAAAGTTTAAATATGAATTCCTTTTACTGACTAAATAATTGTACTAAAATATCAATTAATATTTTATGTAATCTTGTTTGCCAGTGTTATCAAAGAAATCTAGACATTAAGTTATCCTGGATTTTTTTTTTTACTTTGAAATTATAAAGTTGTTTATTTTGTAAAATGTTTTACATGTTTTAGATAGTCCTTCAGCATTGAAGATAATCAACATCCTCCCCCGAATCTCCCACAGGACACTGGGGGATGGCAGGGTGTGATTCTGGGGCGTTCAAGACCACTGAACGACATTCCAGCGCACATACTGCACATCCAGATTAGTTCAGATAATAGTGATGACAGAATATATTTCAATTTAGAAAAATATTTGTGAACGCTATACACTTAGTGTTAATGGATAACTTTCCAACTTATGAAAAGCAGTTTTTTTATTATCTTATGCTTGAAGCTGTTCAACTCATGTTTTGGTTGTTTTCTAGACTTGCCATTTTATATATTTTCTTGATTGAGTTTTACTTTTGATTGCATATACTAAATATGGACAATAGTTTAAATCAAATATAATTATTTGTTTTTTGTGCCATTATTATATTTTTGAATTCCACTAACTAGATGGTGTTTTTAAATGACTTTAATAAATAAGATGAGAAAAAAAATGGTTGCAATATTTATTCTAGTTTTAACTTGTAATTTATTTCATGGTAATATTCACTTGAGATGTAACCAGAATTGTTAAGATTATGTTAGGTTTTCAATCTGTGTGGTCAGTCAGTAAAAACTAGACATCTACCCATGTCAAGCATTTTGTTAGTGACCAATAAAAAACCATTAGATCTTTTTTTTTAAATGATACTGATATGATTCAATAGTATTTCAGATATTCAGAGTTCAAGCATTTATAAGAAATATCTGTGTTAAGGAATGTGTAATAGATTGTTATATTTTCATATATTTTTTTTGTTTGAGTTCAATTTTGTCTAGATTGAAAAGACAAAAATCTATCTGTGAAATCTGACAAGTGAATTGACATTGTGTTATCAAGTCATTATTTATTTCATTGTTTTTCTATTGCATGCTTTGGCAAATGACTTAGAAAATATAGTCTTCAAAGTATTTTGTTTCATATGGTGTGTATGGCTTATGGGCCTGTACAGTGTGGCAGGTCGACTATGTACAGTTATTAAATCATTCCAGCTTCATTCAGATTTTTTTGTTTTTTCAAAGGTTCCTATTGGTAGCCCCACTGCTCATAGGTGCAACCCTAAAACTTTTTGTATGCTATAATTATGACAAAACTGTCTTTGAACATTGTACACAATGAATTCAGCTATGTTTTGATTCTGTTCTGTTTGCTAAGTTGATCAGTTGTAACCAAACTCTAAGCCAGCAGTGCTGTGTTCAGTCATTGTGTTGCAATTAGTTGTTTGAAATGAAGAACAAGATTAATGAAAAGGTTTAGACAAAGGAAATGTCACATTTTTTTAAAATACATTTTTAATGTGTTTTTCATAATTCCAAGTTTTTATATACTCCTTCATTGTTAATGATGAGCACTCAATCTATAAACTCAAAGTTGGCTGTAGGGTCTATAATCGCTTCCATAACCAGTTACACTCAGTGCAGTAATTACTGGACTAAGTTTTTGGATCTTTTGTCTGTGCTGTCACCTCTCTATCATAATTATAAACACAATTTGTAGACCTAATGTTTCATAAGGGATAGAATGTTTTTTTTTTTTTTATAAAATAATTTTAATATGATATTAACTTCAAACTAGAATAAAAATTGTCTACGTACAGCTTAAAAAAAAAGTGTCATTGTGCTTGCAGATAAAAAAGTTAATCGTTATTTGTTGATTTAAATATTTGATAGCATCAATTCTTGCCAAAAGTTTATTTGAGCTTATGTTTCATTTTTAATATTTTAAAAAAAGAACTGCACAAATAATTAAATAGGAACTTTTCAGTATATTCAGGATAGTTATAAGTATAGGTTGTAATTTTTCTTTCTTTTTTTATTGGGCTCACATAATAATTTAAAGTTCCATCATATTTTCAATGATAATTCAAAAAATAGAAAATAGCATTATATAACATCTGGCCAAACATGGTCTGCAGTAGTCAAAACATTTAAATAATAAATATGCTTCTCATTTGTTTGTCCACTTGGCCTTTGAATAGCCACCAAAAGATTTTTTCTTGCAATTTCTGCAACCCAACACTGCAACTTGTTTTGGTGTCCATTTCTTTCCAACATTTGATGTCACTGGTTCTATCAAGTCAAGAAATGTTTGGTTTTAGTTTCATTTTCGTTATTTATATTTCAGTGTTTTGTTTTCTTCAATAATTATATTTATATGTATATAGTCCTAAGCTAATAAATATTCCATTTGCATTTTTAGTTGTGTAATTATTTATTTAATGATTGCTACAACACTATGGAAGTTCATTGGAGTTCTCGTAATTTTAAGTACCATTGAGAAAGAAAAATCTCAAAATGATCTGAATCCACTGTATTGGTTCTTTGATAGCATTTGCATTTGGTTTAGGAACAAACAAACATCAGTTAGCGACAGTTTTAGTTGGGCTACAATGTAGTCCCATGCAGTACAGAAGAATTTCGTACAGGTGGAGAGGTGTGGGTGGGTATTTATTTTGGACACAAAAGGTTTGGTCAGCTTTGAAACGATAAAATGTATTTAAGATATCACTAAGGGTGCACCGGATAACATTTTTTAAATATTCGGCCGGAGCCGGAATACCGTACCTACATGTCTAGCTAAATATTGAACATTTTACAACATTTTTTAATAGCATTTCTGTTATTCTTTTATCTTACTTTTTCACCTTATTGTTTTAAACGATTACTCATTGACTAATTAAAGTTGATCAGCATATATTAACACAGTTACTCAGGGCACTTATCCCGCATAGAGGAAGAACGTATGCCAAAAGTAGTCTTTTTCGGTGAGCTGAAAGGTGGTCGACGTAACAGAGGTGCCCCACGGAAAAGCTTTGAAGACCAGCTTAGGGGCCACTTGCCTTAGTTGACATAGAAGAGAGCACCTGGTTGCATACGGCGGAAAGAAAATCAAAATCGACCATTGTCGGACAATGGTTATGCTTGCTCTGGCTGTAGCAACATTTTTAGGTCGACGCTGGGGCTGCTTAGGCATGGGAAATACTGCACTCCTCGTTAATCTTCGGAATCGAAGACAAGCCCTTTATTTACAGATTCTACCAATATGTGTAACTTGTTTGTCGATGTACAATATATACATGTATATTGTAAAACTAATTTAAAGCTCTCTAAGATAAAGTGCAATCTGCAGGGTAGATGTTTGTGTTCCTGTATTTCAGACCATCAACTGGTCATTGCGATCGTGTTTTACAGGCCACAGATGAGATCAATAAATAATGTCACTGATTGGAAGTAAACAATAACAAATGACTTCGTTCTTAAAGAGAATAAGCCAGAAATTAGTCTCTGCATTAGTAAAAAAAAAAAAGTGCACAAAATGATCATACCCTTATGAAGGCTTCATATATTCAGTTCACCAAAAAAATCTACCAATTGAGGTTACCTACAAGAGCTGAGAAACTCCAACATAAACAAATCATAATCCATCATAATAATGAGCGTACAAAGCATTTATTGCAATATTTGTTAAGGAACAAAACATTTTATTGCCAGATTATCAACATTTCATTTCAAAGATATCACCGGTGTCTCGTCATGAAGTAGCCAGTTATTTATTTGCCTCGGGGAACAAAAAACGTTTTCCAGTCCGAGTGAAAAGTTATATGCAATTATTTAGTTGACAGACTTTGACCGCGACATTTAGTGGCGTCACAGTTGAAAGGGTTTTAGTGTTTGTTATTAGACGGTTGAGATTAGACTCTTGAGGTGACTTCATTGATAAGTGACGTTTAGTGTTTGTTGCCTCATAGTACATTTATACAATGCAATTTCTGTGGAGTAGCCTTAGTGAATATCCAGAAAAGAAGGAAAAGATTTCTCTCAAAGACCAGCTTGAGAAACTAGATCTTAACCGAATCCTCTGTCCGTAAGTTCCATCATCTACTATAGAGGATCATCCAATATGCATGATGAAGTCTCAAACATTACAGTGGCAAGGCCGGAGGCTTAGTTCCACGCTGGAGACCTTAGTATTTCTAAAATATACCACTACTAACATTGTAGGAAAACGAAGTGTAGAGTGGCCACCACACATTCTCAAATCTATCTTTGACCAATGCATACAAACATACCTATCCACTCTGATCAATCATATTTTTTCTTTTTTGTGTCGTTGGTTCAATAATAAACAGTTTTAGAGTTTCAATATGGCGGAGATCTCTTCATGCACGCGCTGTCACTTCTGACAGAAAAGGGCGGTCTCTTTTTTCGATGCATAACTTTTGCCATTGACAACGGTTTCTGAACTTTCAAATGAGGATATTCTTCTTTTGCTGAAAATCCCAAACGTTTGATTGATCTCGTCACCCAATTTAAATCTGGAACGCTGACTGTCGGATGTTGCTTGCTTCCTCTTCTCGTCTGCTAGATTGGTTGATACATTTACAGATTTCATTCTATAGGTCATACCAGCTTGCTGTAATTGGCGGGATAGTGAGAGAGACGCTTCAGAATTTCGGGGCTGATTTAATTTGGCATAGTTAATGAAAGAAAGATTTGTAGGCGTGTTAGTCATAATCAAGTTTCGTTTATAACCTGTTAAGTCAATTTTCAACAGATCTAAGGCACACATTCGAGATTTCTCAGCTTTGGGAAAATGCTCGTCTATTGCTCTTTCAGATGTGGCAAGTCCGTTTTGTTTTATTGAAAAGCTTCTGTTAACAGTGTATACTATTGGCTGTCCTAATGCATGCCTGCTCTTTAGGTCAAGCCGAAGTAACGATTCTAGGCTTTGTATTCGATCATTTACTTGAGAAGATACTGGCTCCACTCTTCTGTCTAAAAGTTTATTTGGCGTGCTTTTTAAATAACGTGACAAATTTCTAGAATATGATTGGCTTTTAGAGAGTGCATACTTTTCACTGGATCTTCCCAGAGTGACACTTGATTTGGAGTTCCCATATCCTGCGAAACTAGAATACGTCTGCAAAGTCGCTTTTTGGTCATTTTTGGTACAACTTTTTACTTCCGGGCTAGGCGATTTTCTAAAAACTATAAATTTTGAAACATCTTTTGGTAAACTTCCGAATTTTCTACGATTTGAAAAAAGATTGGCGGTTACAGGGGAGTTAACTTCTACTTCTTGTAGTTCTATTGTCTTGCAGACGAGTGGTATTCTGTTAGGCGGCGTTATTGAACTACGAACCGAGGATGCAGATGTGCAGTTCCTGCACAATTTTGATTTCGGACGATGTTCTGTTTGCGAAAAAACATGGCGATCTGGTTGAGAATCATTTGATTCAGTTTGTGTAGAGTCTGAAGTATCTGTGTTTGTTTCGGATATGTATGACAGTGAGACACCGAGGTTGTACAAACGCAAACTTGTCGAGGCATCATCCACGCTCTCTGAATCTACAGAGTCGTCATAGGGCAAGGAGATCATACTTCTACGCAGATCGCTAAAATTACTCCTAGAGTGATCCAAAGGCAGGTCAACTTTGGACGTGAAAGGGATAGACAAAAACTTTTTTTCTGGGCTTCCGGAAGTGTCGGTAAACCCTCTCACTTCCGGTTCTTGTGATTGATAGTTTGTTTTCAATCTACGAGGAGAGTTGAGCTCAGGAGAAGACAACCATCGCTGCACGTACTCAGGCTTATTGACAGAGTTATCTATTGTTTTGCTTTCAAAATTCATCGCGTTATCTAGTTCGAAGTTTGCTTTGTCATTAGGTACTTCTGCATCAAATATCGTATTTGCATTCTTGTCGACATTATGATTATCTGATATGTCTTGATATGCCTCGTTTCTTTGTTCCCCCATCCCGACTTCAGAGTCAGACTGCGTTGTCGAGATAGTTTGTTCTTTCATTTCTCTGTGAGTATTTTGAGATACACACATTTTCTCAGATCTAGAAGACTGACTCTGAGTGAGCACACTTGCCGAGTCGGAACTTTGTTGGCCATTGTGTCCAGCATTTGTCAAAGATTCGTTACTATGAGATTTCGTCGCCGCGTGCTTCCATTGTGTTATCTTAATGTAAATCTCCGGGGCGAATAAAAGTTCGTCTTCAACTGTCTCATCCTCTAAACTTTCTTCCACATCGTGTCCGTCACGTGAACATTTCTCTGGAGCGTCCTGGGACTCCGACACATCTTGCACCGTGATGGGCTCATTGTTGACTAGCTGGCTACTTTCCTGTTCCTCCTTGATAGAATCGGCGGAATTTGTTTTAGCTTCCATTGTCTGATCTTCACTTTGATCACTTGCATTCTCGTTGCTAGACCTTGTCGATAAGACGTCGAAGAGTCCTTTTAAGCTCTTATCTTCTTGAGCTACAAAGTTGCCACTGAAGAAACTCCTTGTCTTAACAGACCCTGCCGAATAGACACGCTGAGAAGTGTCGCTGTTTGCCTGAGCCGACTGCAGTGACATGATAACATCAGCCAGTTTGCTGACACTGGCCTGGGTTTTATTTTCTCTCACTTGGAGCCCTTTGGATTCAGCTCTTGGATCCTGGCTCAATGATTCTCCGTGGCTCTGTAATTCAATTCCTCGGTAGCGTGCTGTGATGTCTTTCCCCAGCAAAAATTCGCTGAAATCTGTCAAGAAAGGAATATTTGCTACAAAATATGTATTTCATAAAAAGATTTAAAAAAACAACGTTATATGCTTCTTTTGAACACTTGGGTGGGGGAGGGGGCGGGTTTACATAAAGCTGTCAAATTTAGCTTATTTTTTTTTCCCCATACTCCAGAATCTTCTACACCCTACCAATTAAATTCAAACAAGCTCTTAAACATTGTATCTTATTTTATATTTTAAAGTCCTTCTCTCGAAAACCTATATTAGGCTTACGTTCTTTGTGTTTCCATGTGTTCATTGTAATCGTTCTTGTTCCATGAAACCTTTCATGTCTGCACAAATACCACATTCATCTTCATCTATCCCTTAGTTTTAGTGAACTGTTGAGGCGCCACACATAATCTGTCGATCACCTTTCTCCATTACTCTCGTCTTTTGTATTGGGTAGAATCCTTCCATCGACAGAACAATCAACTCTATGATGTTGTCTTCTTTTCACTTTAGTTGTCTGCCTCTTCTTCTTTTTCCTGGTACTGTTCCCTGGTGGAAAATTGTTTTTTTTTTTTTTGCGAGCCTTGAGAACCTTGTGATATAGCCATAAAGTTTTATTTTGCGTTTTTTTTTTACAGTTTTCAGCAGGTCATTGTTTGGCCAAATAGCCAATGTCAACCTGTTCCGAGTCTCCTGGTTTGTGCTGTTGTCCTTGTAGGTGATATCTAGGATGCTTTTATTGAATCTCAATTTCAGATAGTGTCCAAAATTCTCAAGCATAAAGAATATGACCATGATCCAGGAACGCATCAAATTTTAGTGTTAAGAGTTATGCCTGAAACTTTGCAAGTGCTTTTGTGGACTTAGTAGTTCTGGCCAGTAGTTCAGGTTTTGTGGACTTAGCAGTTCTGAACACTAGTTGAGGTTTTGTTCCTACTTCTGAAACAATAGCTTCAATGTATTTAAGACAATTGACTTTTACCACCAATAAAACCTTGTTGGCTATTGGTCATAATGAGTATTTTTTTTTCAGCATTGATTTGCATGCCATATGTTGCGGAAGTCTTGCAATGCGCATCATCAAGTCAGCTAGCTCTTTCTTTGTCCCTGCCACGATGCAGGTTTACAAAGAATTGTAACTTAGGATAATTAAGTAAATTAAAAGTGTGTGTGTGTTTTTAAGAACTTAAAAGGTTTCAAGGACGGACATCCCAGTATAACCAGCATTAAATCAAACAGCTAGCTATTTTTCCTACGGCAAACTATAAAAGAGCTTACAGATCAGCAGCAAAAAGCTGACTGGAAGAACTAGATCTACAAAACTGGTGTAATTCTATTATCATTCTTATAAAGGAATTAATTTGTAAAAAATATCTAGGCTTATTGTGGAGGGAGAAATTACCTTTAAGACTGATGCTCCCTTTCTGGTCAGGATCAACAGCCTTCATCATATCGGCGATGACGTCATCATCTGACTCTTGACCCAAATTTAAGATCAGCTGCTGGATGTCGGACTTTGAGATGTAACCATCCTCGTCGTGATCGATCAGCTGATGGAAGAATGGGATAGGTCATTGAATGATTGGACAAAGTATGTGCTTTGATTAGGGTACTCTATTCTAGCACCATTTCAATGATTTGTATCTCAGTCTAGTCTAATTTATTTGTTTAATTGGTTTGTCTTTTAAGACATTCAACGCTTGGTTTGAGGCTTGGACAGGTTTCTCTTTTAATCTGTTACAAGCTCCGTTGCTGGCTTCGTGGTTAGGACAGTAATATGTCTGTCCATTTTTGTAACCGAAATTTCGATATTTAGTAGTGACGAGAGTATGATTGCCAGGTGGTGTGGCGCTGCAGACTGTTGTGACGTTGATTTTTTAGTGCCAGAATTTCTTGTTTTAATTTTAAACTGGGCATCGTCAAGCACTGGGAGATTCTTCTCAAAAGTCATTCTTGGCTTAAGTCATTATTAACATTAGATATTTTTTGTCACTGATCTTGCTATTCGGGCATTCTTGCCATAGGGAATAAAAAGATTAAACATTCTTATTTTTCTGTCATTCTCGGTATTAAGTGATTTCCGACATGGAGCATTCTCATCAAAGGGCTTTCTTGTTATTTAAGTGTTCTCAACAAGAATCCCGAGATTTTTTGGTATTCTTTATTCCTGAGCATTCTTGATATTTTGCATTATCAACTCCTTTAAAAAAAATTATATATATATACGTAAAATCCTTAAAAAAACACAACAAAAAAAAAAACAACTCACAGTAAGGTACAGTTATTTCCCTCATTCGATAAAAAAAAATCCATTACCAATAATTAATTGACGAATTGAGCATTTGTGTTTATTGATTCATGTTTCGTTAGGTACAATAAATAATTTTTCAAGTATCATTTTGATTGGATAATGCATTTGAGAGAATCAGGAGAAATAGCGTTAACAAATATTTAAGGGGACTAAACCCAACAAATTTAGCCATTTCTTTGCATACTGAAGAATTAGTTTCCCTTGTTGCTTTTAAACAAAATAATACATTACCAGTAATTAATTTCTAATTGGATACTTTTTAAAAATTGATTCATCTTTTGTCTGTCAATGAATAATTATGCAAAGTTTCAGCTTGATCCGAGAATGGGTGAGGGAGAAATAATGTGTACATGATTTTTACCAGACAGACAGTCAGACAGACAGAGTGATTTGATATAAGCTTTGTCTTGTTTCGTGTTATGTAAGGCCTTGTAAGATGACCTTGAAAGCACCACGGGAGCTATGACTCCAACCATGATCTACTGATCTATTTCGCAACACGTAAAGGCCAGTGACATGTCGGTAGAACCCTTAAGTATATCACAACATGACTTAATTACCCACACACCCACCCAAACAAAAAGGAAATAAATGAACACACTGGAGGTACGTCGAGCTACTTGATCTGAACGCGGTTAAGCGTGACCAGAGGCACAGACATTCCTGTTCAGGTGTCACAGAGTACGAAGTCTGATTTTTTGCATTGACCTCCTCATGATTCATTGAATAAATATCGAACGTTTCATTTAAGAATTTCGATTCCCACTTTATCCTTATTTCAACCAGAGATCACTCATAGAGAAATGGAGAAGCCAATCTATTGCTATGTTTAAAAACTGTTTTCTTGTAGAATTCCACTCCACTGATCGACCGTTTTTTTGTTGTTTTTTTTTCGCATTCAACATCTATGTACGATTTCTGGGCACTCAAGAAAAAAAGGGAAGTGGGTCTCCTCCCTTGGTTATCTTTCTTTCTTCCAAAACGTAATCTAGAGACCGATTCAAGAACGGACATCGTTGAGAACCTGAGCGTAGCTTTAAACAAAATAAACTAAATTAAAATTCACCTTTCAGACTTAGCCATCGATAGGGCAAATAAGGAAATGGAAATCTGTTTCTTTGGCCAGCACATGAACACTTTGATTACTGTCAGTCAACCAATAGAGTTGGGTAGAGTTTAGTAGTGTCTTAAAGATACCTAAATACTGAGAACCCTCAGTTGGCAAACCAAGCTCTTTGCAACTCAGCCACCAAGCAGTTTTGATCACAAGGAATGAACTATTTATTTGTTAAATCGTCTTTCTGTAGATCTATCTCGTAATTGAAACGCGATATGAAGCTTCAAAATCGACACTAGCAGCTGGGAAAAAGTGGCACTGGATAGATTTACATGGAGAGCGAGCATAAGGATCCCTTGCAGATGTCTTACACAACTGTAGTAGAAAGAAGGGTGAAAATGCAACGGCGTCTGGTGATAATATATGCCCAACCTATGACCGCAGCTGTGCATAAAGGACTGGCATCTTTAGGTCACACAAGAAGTTGCAAATAGACAAGATCGTCTGTCGAGACGTAAAATGCCACAGATCTAGGTCGAAAGGCCCTTTTCTGTAGGACACGTCCGTAAATCTGGACCTGACAGCATGAGTAAAAGTACTTAGACCTAGCTAGAAAAACCAACCATTTTAAATATATTTTCACGCCTTCCATACTTGAGTCAAGAGTAACTACATATTAAGTTGCAATACAACCTCACATCACAGCTTTCACTTGATAGTGAAACATTATCTATTCAAGGTTAGAGTATGCACATCCGTTGTGAATATGGTAATTTAAAAGTATCAAAGGCCTTTTTTGTAATAAAATGGGTTTGTTTGCATTAGCTTGTATAGTTTTAATTTAATTTTATAAAATTCAGATTCCATCTCAGAAGATCCAAATTACCCGCTGCTCTTGTTTCGATAACAATAAACAAGCAAAATATAAAAATACTTTAAAAAACAACACAAGAAAACAACAATAGATGGGAAGAACTTTTAACTTACAACTATGTATTTCAATAATGTAGAAGTTATTTCCCTTTTCCATCTCAAACACAATCATTTATTACCAATAATAAATTGACTAATCGTTAATTTTTTTAATTAATTAATTAATTGTGTGGGATAAATAGCATGTACAATTATCTAAGGGAACAAACCCTCACATTTGTAGCCAGCCATATCTATGCATACTGAAGGATTACTTTCCCTTGTTGATATTGTTGTAAACTTGTCCCCCCCCCCCCCCGACTGACCATTTTTCCCCACGTGAGATCTTTTTGAATTGTTGTTTATGTTTTGGAGGCGAAACGGACCTGAGCGAGTGTGTTGAGGAAAAAGGAACTAGAGTTATGATCGTGGATTTCTCAACGGAGGATTGTTTCTTTTCTTAAATCGGTTTTGTGAATAGTTGTATGTACATTTTGATTAGGAGGACTGTGCAATTGTTTCGATTATTCGGATTATTGACTGTTCGTAGTAGATTGTGCTTCTGCAACGAGAAGAATATCGGCGACCTGACAATCGGTGAGTTAACTATCTTTAGCCTACTCCAAAGTCGTAACAACTGGTGTCACAAGTGGGACCCCGCCCACTCTAGTTACAATGTCTACTTCTAAACGCCTTCACGAGCTCCAGATTAATGAAATCCGAAAGGAGCTAAAGAGGCGAGACATCGTAGCGTCAGGAAACAAAGAAGCCCTTGTTAGCCGTCTGAGAGAGGCCTTGAAAGAAGATGGGTTCGACCCGGACACTCACGAGTTCGAAGTGAAGACTGATCTGGGCGGAATATTGAGTGAAATGAAAAAAGAGCTTCTAGTGTCAATGCAAACAATTGCGACTAGCCAGAAATCAGATATGGAGGAATTCAGAAGTAAGCTAAGGGATGAAATCGCTGCAGTGAAGTCGGAGCTCACAGTGCAGATGGAGCAAAAGATTCAAGTCCTTAGCGACGAGGTCCAGGCAGTCAGAGTTGAGCTGGGCAAGGTTAAAGGCACAAAAGTAAATTTAGGGTCAAGCGAGGCAACTGGAAAAGTCAAGCCACCCTTCTTTGATGGTACGGTTTCGTGGACAGTTTATAAAAGACAATTTGAGGCGGCTGCAAAAGTGAACAATTGGAGAACAAACGAAGAAAAAGCCACTGGATTAATGCTTGCGTTACGAGGAAAGGCCACTGAATTGCTCCAGATAGTAAGCGACCAGCAAGATTATGAGGCACTTGTTAGAACTATGGAATTGCGATTTGGAGATGAACACATGAAGGAGGTTTATAGGGTTCAATTGAAGACTCGGCAGCAAAAACCAGGAGAGACACTACAAGAGCTGATGGCAGACATCGAACGACTGGCACGCTTGGCTTATCCGACCCTGACCCAAGAGATCTTAGACGTTCTCGTAACGGACGCGTTTATCGATGGTGTTCATGACCCCGAGTTGAAGAAGGCTATCCGATTGAGTGGGAAACGAGAGGCGAGCGATGCTTTGATATACGCCTTATCTTTTGAGGCAGCTAAAGGCACAGCGAAAACGACCTATCTCAGTCGGGGGCTCCATGTGCAGGAGGAGGACCTCACGCATATTATCAGACAGGTGGTGGACACTATAGAGGACCGGCGGGCACAGCAGATGCCCAGGCAGAACAGGTCGGTCTTTCGCTGCTGGAATTGCTATGCTCCTGGCCATATTCAAAGGAATTGTACTCGAAGAAATGCAGGCCGTCTGAGAGGAAGAGATGGATTGGGTAACCAGCAAGCAGCCACCGCCCAATCTCAGAACCAGGAAAACTAGATTCTGCCGGTCTCGTGGGGCGGAGACAGGCAGCGAGATTTACAGGAAGCCCTAGACTTATCATCCCAGTGGCTGTGTTAGGTAAAAATAGAAGTCTGAGTGTACAAGGGAAAGTAGGAGTTCGTTTCTGCAGATTTCTCTTAGATACTGGCGCATCAAGATCAATAATTCACCCTAGTCTCGTAGAAAACCATGTGATTCATGAAACAAGTGGCTATTCACTAAAAACAGCTAGTGGTGAACTGTTACCGATTTTAGGACAAACCTTTGTAAATTTTGAGATAGCTAACCAACGTTTTAGTCACGAATTCTTGGTCGCCCATATAATGGATGAGTGTATTCTGGGACTAGACTTTATGCAATTATTTGGATTCACGTTGAACATTGGGGGTGGCACAGTACAATATGGGAATCTAGAAATTCCCTTGCTGGGGGACAACATGGAAGAAGAACAGATTAAGAGGGTCTTAGTAACAGAAGACACCATCATACCCCCACAGTCTGAAGCCATCATATGGGGAACAATAGAAGGCAACGATCCCATGTCTATCACAAGCCTCATAGAGCAGTCAAAGGAAGCATATAGAAGGTTGCCTGTTGGGAGAATATTGGTTGTTAACAGAGAAGACAGGAGAGTACCTGTTCGCGTTATGAACGTTGACAATCAAGCTTGCAACCTACAAAAGAATAATGTTATCGCCACCTGTTGCCCAGTGGAGCTTATTGCAACGTGTGGTGCGGTGGCCCCTGTAGCTAGTGCATCGTTATGTGACTCTCGAGTTGATCTAATGCTTGGAGATGTGGGCGAGAATCTGTCAGAGGAAGAGTACAATAAAGCTAAACAACTGTTGCTAGAGTTTAAAGACATCATGCAAGACAGTGAAAATGAAGGTGGCCGGACTAATATGGTAACCCATAGGATAGATACAGGTAACACTAGACCAATCCGGCAAACACCACGGCGACTACCATTAGCAAAGCAACAAGAGGCCGCTCACATGTTGGAACAAATGAAGGAACAAGGAATTATAGAGCCGTCTAACAGCCCATGGTGCTCGCCTGTTGTTCTGGTTCAGAAAAAAGATGGCTCTCTGCGTTTTTGCGTTGACTACAGGGCTTTAAATAACGTCACACAAAAAGACAGCTATCCACTGCCGCGTATCGATGACACATTAGACACTCTTTCTGGAGCTCATATATTTTCAACCCTAGATCTCAAAAGCGGCTACTGGCAAGTAGGTTTACATCCTGATGACAAACAGAAAACAGCTTTCTCCACGGGAAACGGACTATGGCAGTTTACGGTTATGCCTTTCGGGCTCTGCAATGCACCGGCAACTTTTGAGAGACTGATGGAACAAGTTTTGCGGGGCTTAAATTGGAATGCTTGCCTGGTCTACCTAGATGACATTATAGTCTTCGGAAAGACATTTGATGAACACATACATAACTTGAGGGAAGTGATGCAGCGTATTCGAAGTGCGGGAATGAAACTAAATCTGAAGAAGTGCTCATTCTTTCAGAGGGAAGTCAAATATCTGGGACATATTGTATCCAAAGACGGGGTAAGCACAGACCCAGAAAAAACGGAAGTCGTCAAGCACTGGCCTACACCTACTAATCTTCATGAGCTCAGAAGCTTCTTGGGTCTTTGCAGCTATTACAGACGCTTTGTACCCAGTTTTTCCAGTATCGCTAGAGCCCTTCACCAATTGACTGAGAGGAAGACGCAATTTCAATGGACGACAGATTGTCAAGAGAGATTGAAAGAGGCTCTCGTCTCATCGCCCATGTTGTCTTATCCCCTACCTGGTATTGTGTTTCAACTTGACACGGATGCTAGCAATACAGGGATCGGTGCTGTTTTATCACAGGAAGTGGACGGTAGCGAGAGAGTGGTAGCCTACTTTAGCAGAAGTTTGTCAAAAGCTGAACGAAATTATTGTGTGACTAGACGTGAGCTGCTAGCTGTAGTGGACTCCATTAAACATTTTCACAAGTATCTGTATGGACAAAGATTTAAGTTGAGAACAGACCATGCGGCCCTCCAATGGCTACTTTCCTTCAAGAATCCGGAAGGACAAGTAGCTAGATGGTTAGAAAGGTTACAGACTTATGATTTCGAAACACAACACAGGAAGGGACAAGCCCATTCGAATGCTGACGCTTTATCACGACGACCTTGTAAGCAGGAGTGCAAGCATTGCACAAAAGTAGAAGGGAAAACAAGTGCCCTGGATTGTAGGCGGTTGGAGCTAAGTGCATCAGCGTCTTGGTCTGAGGAGACGATAAGCAGAGAACAAAAGGATGACAAAGATATTGCCCCAATTTTGCAATGGAAGGAAGTTGGACAACGCCCTGATTGGCATCAAATTTCTAGTACGGGAGAGATTACCAAGGCTTACTGGGCGCAATGGGACTCTCTGGTGATAGACAACGACGTCCTAAAACGGATTTGGGAATCCACCAATGGGACCTCGACACGAGTACAACTAGTTTTACCAAAGATTAGAATTCCAGAAGTGCTACATGAAATGCACAACGGCTCCACAGGTGGTCACTTAGGCGTTAACAAAACGTTAGAAAAAGTCAGGCAAAGGTTTTATTGGTGTCACTACAAGGAAGACGTAGAAGATTGGTGCAGGAAATGTGACCGGTGTGCGGCAACTAAAGGCCCGCAACGTCGAACTAGAGGACCCTTGCAACAGTACAACGTAGGTGTCCCATTCGAGAGAATCGCACTGGACGTAGCTGGACCTTTTCCTGAGACTAACAAAGGGAACAAATACATTCTCGTGATAATGGACTATTTTAGTAAATGGCCAGAAGCTTTCGCGATGCCCAACCAGGAAACCACAACAATAGTCGATATTTTGGTAGGACATTGGATTAGTCGTTTTGGTGTCCCAATGGAATTACATTCAGATCAAGGACGCAACTTTGAATCTAATCTGTTTCAGGAGATTTGTAAAATCCTGAATATCGAGAAGACGCGAACCACACCAATACGCCCTCAATCAGATGGGATGGTAGAACGCTTCAATCGTACGCTGGTACAGCATCTGGCTAAAATGTCAGCAGAACAGCAAAATGATTGGGATGACTACATTCCCCTATTCCTTCTGTCTTATAGAGGAGCAGTTCATGCAACTACAGGTTACACACCAGCCAAATTATTGTTTGGTCGAGAACTTAGGATGCCAGCAGACCTCTTATTTGGACAGCCAGGAGACCAACCAACAACGGCAAGCGAATATGTAACAGGACTTCGAAGGAGACTAGAAGAGGTTCATGCAGTTGCAAGGAGTAGGATAAAAGACAGTAGCGACCTTATGAAAACCAGATACGACAGAAGGGCCAACTCTGCGGGGTTTGAAGAACATGATCTTGTCTGGCTATACAACCCCAAGAGAAAGAAGGGAAGATCGCCGAAATTACAGAAAGACTGGGAAGGCCCATATCGGATTGTGAAAAGGATCAACGACGTTGTGTACCGGATCCAGAAGGGCCCTCGAACCAAATGCAAAGTAGTGCACCTAGATCGGTTGAACCGTTATTGTGGAGATGATGGAGAGTCTGTTCGGGACGCACAGACCTAGGGAGGGGGTAGTGTTGTAAACTTGTCCCCCCCCCCCGACTGACCATTTTTCCCCATGTGAGATCTTTTTGAATTGTTGTTTATGTTTTGGAGGCGAAACGGACCTGAGCGAGTGTGTTGAGGAAAAAGGAACTAGAGTTATGATCGTGGATTTCTCAACGGAGGATTGTTTCTTTTCTTAAATCGGTTTTGTGAATAGTTGTATGTACATTTTGATTAGGAGGACTGTGCAATTGTTTCGATTATTCGGATTATTGACTGTTCGTAGTAGATTGTGCTTCTGCAACGAGAAGAATATCGGCGACCTGACAATCGGTGAGTTAACTATCTTTAGCCTACTCCAAAGTCGTAACAATATTAAAGAAAAAAATAATTAATTACTAGTAACTAATTGACTAATTGCTTAATTTGTTGATATAAGACTTGTAAAAAGCGGATTTTCAATAATACTCTGCGATTTTGAGATCTAAACGTGACAAACAGGTGTGCAGACAGAAATAATAAAATCAAGGCCTGCTTTTTTCCCTACCTTTATCTTAAATGTTTAGCTAACACAATTCATGCTATGTAATTTGCAATAAACATAAAACTAACGCTATCCATAAAGTTACCTTAAATGCAGAAATTACACAAGCGTCGACATCCGAGCCTGGTCTAGTTTCCAGTAACTTAAGAATTGTAGCATCTAGTTCATTTAGGTCAACCTGACCAGAATCTGAATAAAATATTTTTGAACATTCCGTCATTTACAAGCTGCAGTCAAGAGGAAAATCAATCCTAGGAAATTAACAAAGCTCTTTAAAAAACAAACGAAAAAATTATGAAATAATAATTATTTTGCGACATTAGCTCGTAAGATACGTAATAATGGTGTAGTCACCACACTTTTGAGCCCAGTATCAGCTGACTATGTTGTCACAAAACGCTGAGTACATACATGAGTTATGTGTTGATAACAGAACACTCCGTTACGTTCCTGGCTTTGGAATGTAAACCCCCAACAGAGCCCACAGCAGCTATGTTGGCCTTGGTTAATTTAGAAATTTTTATTTAATTATTTGTGTTTCTCATATATTTTAATTCATAAATGACTTTATTTTAATGTTGTAGAAGGGAAAGATTACCTATACACCTTTTCTCTTTTCTTTTATTGCCACGTGACTAGGTGACTTGAACGGGACGGGTTGATCTGAAGGATCAGTCAGAGAGGGTTTTCTTGTCGCGGAAGGTCACAATCATCGCTTATGTTATTTTTCCCTCGTATTTTTATTTTTGTCTTGCACTTAATTAAGAATATTTGTATCTACAAGAATTGAAGACCGAGTCATATTTTTAATTCTATTTATGTTTATAGAGCTCTGAATGATTAAAAGAAGTCTACTATTGTACTACATATTTTTAAATATCGCTCTTGTGTCCTGTGACACTTGTGTACATCAAGGGTCTACTTAAACAAAACACACCAATGCTACAAGTAGAGCTGTAAAATCGCGACAGTTTCAGCGTCAATAGTCGAGCCTCCAGAATCAACCTAGACAACGACCAGTTGAAACAGGTGCCAGGACACTGCCCGCATCTTGTGATTAAATTAACGCCGTCATTACAAAGGGTTGTCGCGATCTTTATAAGATCCAAATGTAGGTTAAAACTGGGTCCATTTTATCGCGTAAAAAGAATATTTTAGATATTATTAATGAGAGTGATTCCCCTTAGCGAAACAGGAAGCATGTAGTTTGTAAATCTGACTGTAGGGAACAAACAGGTGCATTTGTAGACTTCTGTAGATTGATGTATTGCTTTAAACGTCAATTAGTAAACCGTAATAAGTGACGTCTGTACGAGCTAGCTCTAATTTTTAGCTAAAAAGGAAAGGGATGGCAGCTAGCAGCGTTTGAGCTGGGAACCATTGCTATGAAAGTCACAAGTGCTTACTTCTCGTTCAGGTAGCCCACCATATGTATTTAAATTAACATGCAACCTACTTGTGTATTAAAAGGGTCACACCATAAGATCCTAAGAACTTGTGGAAATCGTTTTTTTTTTTATGTGCAAAGGGAGGCAATGCAAATAAACAATGTCTTCCTAAAAAAAAAATTTTCTCAATATCGGGGAGGACGTCTTGATGTACTAGTTATATAAAGGCATTCTGTGATACCTATCTTTTTTTTTGGTCATTAAAAATGGGAAGGGGGGTTATAACGCATGTCACGTGCCGATTCAATATTTTGTTTTCTCTCTTATCTTATCTTATAAATTACAGACGTTCCTTCGAAGAGAAGATAATTATGCATGTTAATTCAACACTTTAACTTTACAAAGCCACTGTTTTTGTTTTTTTTTGTGGCTGATTGAGGCACCCTTTTCCATCCTCTAATGGCTCTAGGGAGGAAGGAACTCTTGTACGCATTTGTCTCGGCATTTTGAAAAAAGAAATGTGCATTTATGGTTGTTTCTTTCTGACCATTTTATAGGTTTCGTTCTAGTATTTGATTCATGAATGGTACAGCTCTAGTCAATATGCAAGTACACGTTTGTTATAAATCTCACGACTGTATTTGCGCCTCTTTTTTTCTTGCTCAAACATGCTCAGTTTTGTTTTCAATAGCACCGTTCAAGACGGGACATAGTGCGCGCGTCGTTTGAGCAACACAGTTGGCATTTAGTTTTAGATAGTTATTAACTCTTTAAGTGCTGAACTGTTTTACACTATTCTGATGTTTAGAGGGTAAACTACCACACGAGTTTTAAGGGTTAATGAGGTTCTCTACCAAAAGTAAAGATCTGTATATATAATTCTCTACGTCGTTCAACCATGCGGGACACCACGCACGCACGCCGACTCTCTAGCCCTCGATTTAAAAGTCATGGAAAGAAAACTATTTTGTCTCTGCTAGTCGAACAAGAGTTACCCCACGTAACTTACGCGGCGACAGAGAGCTCGGGTCAGAAAAAAAAGAGACTGGGGGGGGGGGAGAGAACAATTAAACTTCTATCTATGTCCTACCGTGCTCCCCTCCTGCCTGCACCCGCGCCCTCCCTCGCTCCCACATTTGGACGACTGTATCTTTCAGGAAGTCGGCTAGTTTTTTTTTTTAATTAACTTACTTTCTGCTATTGCGCGTCTAAGTAGGTCCAGGATAGAGTCTTGGGCAGTGTCAATATCCATTGTCCGCAGTAAGGTCAGAACATTGTGAATATTGATTTCCTTTTCTCCGTCCGCCGTGACAGCCTTTACAGCCTCTTTCACTTCTATGTACACATAGGAATATTTGTTTTTATTAACTTATAAAGTTTTAACTAATTGTATTTAAAAAATAACAAAATTAATTAATGAACGTGTGTACCTATACAAAAACAAACACTTGAACGTTATATGGAACTCTGAAATAAGATATTAACCACGCTGGTTGCGTGTATTATAAAAAATCTCATTAAACCCAGCACACGTCAAAGAACCAACTTAATTTGTTCGTTAAATCCGATTTGAAAATAACCGCACGTGTTACAACTCTACCTTAAGCGAGTTCAGATTCTAACTCGTCGTTAGACCCCTTTGTTTTTTTTTCTGTACGCTTTGAATGTAACACACCATAAATCTAACTAAGTAATAAGGAATTCTACATTTAAAGAAATTAACTCTTGGCTAATATTCACTGCTGTAAATCTCACCTGTGTGGCATACCTACCAAAAGGGGTTTTGTTATTGTGAAAGTTCTAACAAATGGGGCTCGAAGAGGTCCCTTTTTTTTTTCAGCAGACCCTAAATGTATTTCAGTTGCCTTGTAGTTTGCCAAATTTTAGTATGAATTAAAGAATGATAATGAGACTATCACCAATGCTTAAAAGATTACTGAACGTGTGTAACAAGATGGACCCAAGCATTATTTTGCAGACGATATTTAATATTACTAAGCCAACCCGATTATACATTTCCTTCTGACGTCAGAACGGTCCAATTTTTCCCGAGCGGTTAACTATAGTTATGATGACGCCTTATTAGTAAGACAGGTCGCTACTGGATATTCGGCTAAATTGGAAAATGATTTTACGATGGTCATTACAACAATTGCGTCTATGCACTAAATAATCATCGAAAGCCTCGCTTATGTAATAATTGCTCATTCAGTTATTTAACGTTCGTTTAACTAATATAATGTAGTATGCCCTGAAGACGAAATACAAATTCCTTTATTCCACGGAAGGGATTATTTTCATCAAGGATCTCAATGACAGAAGCTGTGCACTTTCCAATACACCAAAGCTGCAGGATATGAAGGCGTCTCTTTAGAGTGACTAAGGAAACCTGTACTAGAGTTAGGCATTATTATCAATACAGATTATTCTTGTTTGTACGGTATTACTTACTTTACTAAAACAAAAAAAAAAAAACAAAAAAAAAATACACCATTACTACCCCAGCGAATGATTATTGAAGTTTGTCTATACATATATATAAATGCGGTTTATATAAAGTCTTTAAATAAAGATTTAATAATTCTTTAAAAAAACAACAACAAAGAATGAAGATTAAAAAATGAATACTAAACATTAGAGCTCAATCTTACTTTGATACACTAGAGATTTAAACTGTTCTGTATCCGAACAGTGCCTCTGAAAATAAAAGACAGTGTTAAAGAAATTAATGAACATTCTTTACTTCATTGAAACAAACTAGTTAGGCTTGTTAGCATCAACAGTTCAAGTTAAATAAAGCAATACTTTAGAAACGTCTTGTATCAATAAAATAACATGATAACTAATCATTTTATCTATCTATCTATCTATCTATCTATCTATCTATCTATCTATCTATCTATCTATCAGTCTATCTGTCTGTCCGTCTGTCTGTCCGTTGTGATGTTGCTTGTTTAGGCTGTATTGAGGTCAACTATGGATGACTGTTGAATTTCAACCAATTACTCTGCAAGCGTTTGGGTGTAATTGTTCGGGTGTATTCCGTGTAGTTGATCAACAATCCAGACAAAAACAAACACATCGGTTTTAACTAGTAAAGAGATGTAGTCAACGCTGATGAACAACTTCACATATATTTATTCTAATAAAAGGCCACAGTAGAAGTCTCTGTCACTAAACACGTTCCATTTCTTCCCTCACAACTTGCTGTACATAAGCTGCTAAGTCTTTTCCTTTTAACTCCATGGCCTTTCCATCCCGCATAGCTGTTTCCTTAACCTCCTTAAGGTCCACATATGATGATGTAGCCATTGTATTTTATTTTCACCCAAATTTATATATTTTTACTTAGCCTATATTAGTTATGGCTTTACTTCACACTTATTTTATATTTAAGTTTTTACAAACTTTTATACAAGTTTTAAGTGTTATGTCTCTATAGATTCAGTAAATGTGTAAATCTAGTCTGAGTTATATTCAAATCTGTATATTAATATCACACAAATTTAAATCTAGTATATTATAGTATATATAATAGTACCATTTAGATCTACAGTTATCAAGAGCACTATGACTATTAGTATGAATAACTATGATCAATTTTAAAATTTGATATGACTGAAGTGTCTAGAGTAGACTCTAAGACTAAGACTGTCTAGAGTAGATAAGATAGATCCAATCCAGAAATTATGGTTCTATTTAACCATATGAAATAAATACGTTTATACAATGTCAAATATATCTTTAACAAGATATATACATCTAGAATGTACTACCTTCATTCATCTTTCAATTAATATTAATATTCCCAAATTAGAGTCTAGATCAGTAAATGTACCAACGAAATGTACAAAAACTTTTGGATCTAAAATTAGCCAGACGACAATGTTTGACTACAATGCCAGTTTCGGCATTATTCTCATGGCAAAATCATATTTGATTTTAACCGCTCAAACTAAAATGTATTTTAGTCTGATTCACAATAAAAGAATCCTACCTGTACTTTCTATCATTAAGTGAAAAAAAATACAGATCTAATTAAATTAATAAAAATAAATAATATAAAATAATATATACAAATGAAATAATTAAATGAGACTATCGCTATGGGTTGGGATATGACAATATGGCACACATTAATAACGTCACGAAGTAACCAAGCAACAACGGATATGACGTTTAGACAAACAAAACAATCACTATCCTAAACGTATAATATAGCTTTTCATCTAAATAACGTCTTCTACCCCGACGGGTTTTAAGGCGCACCACCTGATTTTACTCAGGCTAACGTACCAAATTTAGACAAAATCTATTTCTAAGGGCAATCTAAACATATACTAATAAGAAAAATGGCACTTAGCTTTTGATAAGAAAGATCCCCTTTGTTCGGATTCCCGAATATGATAGATCACAACAAATTCCACTGCTACTCTTCCAGTTCTGACTCTGTTCTCCGTAGCTACCAGTGGATACAATACGTGTCGAATATCCCACGTAATGCCCCAGATGTCTTGATATGCCACAGCAAAATGTTTCAGTTTCTTCGACGACTGTTGATGACCGTATGTGTAGTTCCGACGACTTTGTGTACACAGTTACTGACGAATAGGTTAACGGTTCTCCTGGCGACGACTTGATTTGCGTAGACGACTACTGACAAATAACAGTCTCTTGACGGCAACTTGATCTGGACGACTGACGAATAACGAATTTCTTGACGATGACTTAATCTGGGCTGACGAATAACGGTGCTCTAAAATAGTTCACTGTTTCTGCTGTTAATCTGGTAGTACGACGAAGTTTGCTGTTGTATGCTGCTTCACTAGACCAAAATGTCCGTAATGTCCAATGTAGACTAGGTGAGACCAAGGTCACCTCCGACGACGTTCCGTTATACGATTAACGGTTTTCAACAAAATTAAGTGGATGTAGCTGTTTCCACTACTTCAATATCAACAAGTCTAGATATGGTCTAGACCAACGTATAATAAATATATCAATGTACAGCAACGACAAATACGACTTCACTAACCTTCCAAAGGTTAAACGCAGTTATAAAAGTGGCAAGCAACCGGTTCAATGAGCAAACTGCTCCACAAGAATCTCTCAAAGGGTAAGACGACAGAGCGATTTCGATTTAGTTAGCTACCAAACTTGTAGTACTCACAATACTTCTGACAGCGGGCAAACTGTCCTTCTCAAAACTGACGAGGTAAAACTTGATACGACTATGTGGCTCCTACGACTGTTTTCGCAAGCGAAGAAAACATATGTCCAACAGGTTCACTGACAAACTCTCACCCGTTATGAATGAACGGTTCCTCTGGCTGTAGGTCGATTCAGCATACGAATATCAGGCGTTGATAATATAAGTGTTGAGTAGACCAGACGTTGCGATGATTACTGTCCTGACGAAGGTCACCCTGAGTTAACGGCTCGTTGAACGTACGATCAAACAGGCGACGACTGCATGTAGATCTAGAACAAAGTCACTCTGCGATGATGCTGTGTTCAGCCGTACACCGATGAAACTTTATATCTTCGAGTGCACGACCCTCACCTGAGTAAACGTTCAGCTTCGATGTCCGGTTCAATGTTCGGCTTCGAGGTTCGGTTCGAGGTTCGGCTTCGAGGTTCGGTTCGAGGTTCGGCTTCGAGGTTCGGCTTCGAGGTTCGGCCTCGAGGTTCGGGGTCGCCACTGTGATGTTGCTTGTTCAGGCTGTCTTGAGGTCAACTATGGATGACTGTTGAATTTCAACCAATTACTCTGCAAGCGTTTGGGTGTAATAGTTCGGGTGTATTCCGTGTAGTTGATCAACAATCCAGACAAAACAAACACATCGGTTTTAACTAGTAAAGAGATGTAGTCAACGCTGATGAACAACTTCACATATATTTATTCTAATAAAAGGCCACAGTAGAAGTCTCTGTCACTAAACACGTCGTTACCCTGGAGTGTTCTATCGCTAACTGATTTTCCGGTCTCTAACACAACATATCCCAAACGTCACTAGTCCCGTTCAATATGCGTCTTCTATGGTGCGTCGCTAAATAACTAAACTATAAATAAGGTGTCTAACACCGTCCGTCCGTCTGTCTGTCTGTCTGTCAATCAACCAATTAATCTATCTATATATCTAGCTATCTAGCAATCTATCCATCTCTCTCTCTCTCTCTCTCTCTCTCTATATATATATATATATATATATATATATATATATATATATGAACCTTTTAAAATAAAACGATACGATAATAATTATTATAATATCAATTTCTTAGATTCCGAAGATTAAGAAGGAGTTTAGTGTTTCTCAAAGCTACGCCAACCCAAAAGAACCTGCATATTTTTCCACATCGGATTAAGACAAAGCCTTCATTTCCAGAGACGTATCCATGGACAAGCTATGAGTTATCTCCCAAAGCAGTTTAAATTTTCATTCAAAAACATGTTTCGATGACATGCTGATCATAGTAATCCATAAAATTCTGTAAGTATGACGACCATTGAAATGAAATCCTACAGGGTACAGCAACAGGCCGAAGGAAGCCAGAATAAGAAAATAAATATTAAAAGAGACATTAAGGATTAAACATGACAGTCCCATGCAGACTTGTTTCAATTAACAACTCAGAGCAAACAATGATGGCATGAATTTGTGAAAGTGTAACGCTGGCACCCCAACGACTGCCCCTCCCCCCCTTTTCCCAGCCACCCCCGAATTGACATTTGCAAATAGAATTTAAAAGAAGGAATCTAATAGACTTATCTCCCTCAAAATTGTTTTTGTTTTTATCAAACCTTAACTTTGCGTCTCTAACCAATCCTTAGGGGAGATAATGTCAAACTCTTTTGGTCGTTGTGTTGAGCGCATGACACCATTGTGGCCATAGGAACAATAATTCTAAATGTAGCTATAAAAAGCTCTATTTTTTCACTAACCCTGAACTTAATTAAGAGGTCATCTTAATATAAGGGCCCCTGCGGATGTAATGGTCAATTAATGCGTCAAGCCAAAATAACTTCCAAAACAAACAAAAAAAGGGAAGCAATTCTTTAATGCTAACTTCATGTTCCCATCAGTTGTCTTCCGCCTGATCGCCCTTTTTAAACTCGCTAAAGCTGCTAGTTGAAAACTATAAAGAGGCCAGCTTTCCCGCTTTATTTAGTGGCGCAATCTCTTTTAAATTTGTATTACCAGGGAGATGATTATAGTTAAATAGCAGTTAGGGTTCTGTATTGAATAATTTAGAAAAGCGTATCCTTTAACGGTTATGTTATTGTGCTTATGTTATCTGTCTGTCAAATTTATATGTGGAAATAAAGTGTTATTGAAAATTGTGGATTGTAATGGGCTGCCTGAATCAGCCAGGAATACCAACGCTTAGTGGAATTTAAGTCATAACCTGTATGACTAGATTGACACATGAAATGCATAAGACGTAATAATCTTCTGTTTTGAAGTAGCGCCTGTAGGCTATTATATAAGATTAGAAGATAAGATTAGGTCTATGTTTTTCCAGGGCCGGATTTAAAGAAGGGCAGACGGGGCTACAGACCCGGCGACTCAAAAAAAAATTGGGCTACCACCAAAAAGATAAAATATATACGAATTTTAAAGGGTCAGAAACTTTTAATATTTTTTTGTGCGCATTTTTACAGCTGGCAAATATGTTTGATTAAAAGTATACACCCATGGCCTTACTCTCTACAAATTTAAAAATATGCACTTTAAAAAATGTTAAAATATGCATATTAATTTATTTATTTCTTCTAAAATATAACATGCTTTTAGATATAATCATGCATAAGTGGATTATTAAAGTTTTCGATGAAGTTTAGGAGCCTCCACTAAAATACTACCTCGAGATCTCCACATACCTAAATCCGGCCCTGTGTTTCTCCATTTTTTTATTTTTTTTTACATTTCTCAAAGTAAGTGCAACAGTTACATAAGGTCTAACCAATCGATAGCTTTTTTTTTTTTTAAAGATTGAGTTAAGGATTTCTGCAGGAAACAGTACCAGGAGAATGAAGGAGAGACTAAATAAATAATCAGAAGACAATATAAAGGCATGTACCGGCATGTCTATAAAAGAGACTCAAATCCCGCCAAAAAAAAAAAAAACAGGAATGGAGAAAGACGTCGACAGATCAGGTGTGACGAAACAAATGTCCAACAGAGTAAAGAAGAAGTCAAAGTGAGATTATGTGTAATTTGTTACTCAAATCCCGGGCATGCTACCCTGCCTCATAGTGGCGCCCGGGTGGAAACGATCGTAGGAGGAAACGATTAGGCTAAAGGGTAGCAAAACAAGACTCCCGTGGGCGTGCCTAAGGGGGTACGAGAGCATCCTCATTGCACTGCGCGGAGTTGTATAAAAGCTCCCACAACCTTGTCACAATTCAGGCGCTGTTCCTCATGGGGCCGTTACATAACAAATGGCGTGTCCCGCACGGTTAACCTAGTATAGAAAAGAAAAATGGCGGGGGTTTTAGTAGATCTATACACGGCCTCTTGCCGCGAGTCTGACCCACCCGCCAGACAAAACAGTGTACATTGTTTTCATACAGGCCGGTAAGAGGGAGCTCTTGTTCACTTTTGCTGGCCTAGAGTTCCAAGAGCCGAAGGCTCAACTCTACCTGACAGTTTTATAAGAAGAAGAAGAAGTTACTCAAATAAATTAAAATTACTTTTCTGTAAAAGAAGACTTCTAAGGGAGTTAATTCTGTCAGTCCTCGAGCAGACATTTAGCCTTGTTTCATAGCCTAATACCTTTAAGAATGTGAAAGAACTAGTATCACATGTACTCAAAATATACCATTAAATAAACATATATTAGGGAAATAACCGCACTATTGCTGCTATATCTCTTTACACTATATCATATTAAACAAATTAATAATTAACCACCTAATTAATTAAATGATTTGTAATTTGTTGTTATTAATGTTTTTTTCTTCGACAATGAAAGATTAACAAATGTTTCACTTCATCCTAGAATGTGAAGTGGGAGAAATGACATGTTCAAAGTTAGTATCAAAGTGAGTTGATAGACATTTTGTAACGAGCGAAATATAAAAATTCTTTTTTTTTAAACAAAGCATATAAGCGTATCTAGGGGAGAACTCTGCACTCGCATCTATATCGTTCTATAATGTAGATGTATTTTTCCTTATTCGATATCAAACAAAATAATTAATGACCAATAATTGAATATTTGTTTTGTTAGGCACAATAAATAATTGTTTAAAATTTCAACTTGATCCGAAAATGATTTTGGGAGAAATAACGTACACAATTATGTAAGGGGAAACAATAAATATTTAGCAATATATGTGAATACTTAAGGATTATTATCCCTTCTTTATATGAACTAAAATAATTTATTACCAGTAATTAATTGACTAATTATTTTTTATTTAAATTGATGCACAAATTGTAAGACAAATTTCCTTATGGATAATAAAGATTATTATTATTATTATTATTATTATTATTATTATTATTATTCGTGTATTGTCTAAGGAAATGATAAATTGCGCAAAGTTTTAACTTGATTCGAGAATGGGTGTGGGAGAAATAACATGTATACACTTTTACCAGACAGACAGACAGACATACAGAGCGAGTTGATATAAGCTTGGTAAAAAATACATTTTGAGACCCCCAAAAATCTGTAAACAAAGTCCAGATTCTATCAGAAGACTTATGTGGCCTGCTAGATCAGCTAGTCGGAACAATATCCCTGGAAACAAAAAGGATCCCACGATTTTTTGTTCATATTTTTTTCTTTTGTTGTAAATTAAACATACACACACACACTCTCTCCCTCTCTCTCTCTCTAATTATGGAATCGTTTGAGCCCGGCTATCTAATAAACGAAAGTGCCGAGTAAAGCTTAACATCTCTTTGGGCAGGATCGATTACATCGGCTGACAGGGGAAGTCGATCTGATAACAGCGATACAAGTTCTCACAGATTAGAATGAGATGGGGACAAACCACGTGACGGGAGACATTTTCAAAGGTCACTCAGTTCAATGGATCTTTTTCCTTTTATACTCAAGTTACTGCTAAATCTGAACAGTCAAAAGCAGTGGTGACCAACCATTGTCAGCGCGGGGGGCAAAGAATTTTTCAAAACGCCAGTCATTTGCCAAATCACTCACACACACACAAAAAAAAAACGCCGAGTACAATGGAACTGAACCGCTTCGGCTTCATGATTCATTATGTTGAGTTTCGTTAGTGGGGCCGGATTTTCTGAGTCGCAGACCGCATTTGACCCGCGGGCAGTAGTCTTAGCATCACTGATTAAAGGAAAGTGATTGTCGTTTGGTATTTACTTCCGGGTCTCCATGTGATTGTCCTTGAGGCCTGGTTTCTTCTTTTACTAATGCCAGGCACTTTTATTTTCTAATTTTCAAGAAATATGTTTTTATATGTGTAGTGTACACCAGTGTTCGTACTTGTACACAAGTTCAGGTTATTAAACATACAGTTAAGTCTTATCATTTCTAAAGTATAGTTCCCCTTTCGACATTGCGATCTATACGGCAGATGATGTTAAGGTCATCTGCTTCTTTGGCCAACTGTTTACAAGCAGGGTGTCATGTGGCTAACATAAAGTCGAACCGCCTTTGCTTTTCCCAAGTAAAGTCAGGTCCCCATTAGAAATTGGTGAACTCAGGGGCGCCCTAAAAATCCCGAAATTCAAAATTCAAGTCTTTGAACCCAGGACACCAGATTCGGAAGCCAGGTGCTTAACCACTCGGTCACCTCCTTCCCCCCCCCCCAATTATTTCTAAACTTGGAAGAAATAAGTCACATATTGTGTACTAAAAGTTATCATATCATGAGGCATTTGGCCACTGATAACCAACCTTACAGCCAGCCATATCCGGTCCTTTATTTAGGGACTAGACACTTTTGCCCGCAGTGTACAGCGTACAATGACAATTCTAAGGGCTGCATGCCAAAAAAGATGCTGTAGACTGTAGACATTTCTCAAAACAATATTTGATACTAAGTAATGGACCAAACGGTGCTTAGAAAACTTGCAAGGAAGCACTAAATCTTGCTATTTGGCCACACCTTTTCTTACATTGTCGTTACTAATTTTCATTTCCAATTGAGATCGCAAATTAAGCTCTAGAATCTAGAGTGATAGTGACTTCTAGAGGCTGTTGAGGGGAAAAAATAACTGTTGTCTCTAATTTAGACACTTCATGTCCCATAGGTTCATTACTGTACATTGATCCATTAGATTCTAAGACGTCTGATAAACTCTGTCTTAACAACGGAAGAACTCATGTCAAACTGACAGTCGACTAGTGATTTTGCACACAGACATTCAGGTAACAGAATGCAACAGTATACAACAAGTTGCCTGGAGGTCTTTGCAATAGAGTTTGTTATACATAAAGAACATTTTGTGTTTGGAGGAATATCAATAAATGTCTTAGTGACTTCAACATTCGCACTGCCTATGATTTACAGAAGTTTTGACAAAATAAGAGTAATTTATTTTTGCACCCTAAAACCTAACTGGGATACTGGAATGACATGGGAGCAGGTGAAGAAAGCGGCCCAGATCCGAGTTCGATGGTTTCGGCCTCAGGGCCGCCTTAGAAAATTGGTGGCCCTACATGTGAATTAGGAGGCACCAAATGAAACAGAAAAAAAAAACAGCCAAAAAAAAAATAATTACGGCCATTTATTAAAATATAGTACAGTAGTGTAGTCCAACATTTTTCCAACATGTTTCGCTATTTTTTTTCTTCTAGAAACATTATTTAAGCCTAAGCCTCCCTAATGGTGCACAGGATAAAGTACATAAGTAAAAACTAAACTAAAGCAATACTCTTTTTCGTATTTTTTAAAGCTATTTTAATTTTTACATGGCATTGCGATTAAAATCTGGCCAGGCCTTCACTACAAAGAATGTGAAAAATACTTTTGGACGCTGATCTACACGCCCATGAATGTGCGACCTGAATAGAGGTTTTGTTAATATGAGGTGATAAAAAGAAAACAAATTGGTTGAGAATAGCTACAAAAAAATGTTTCCCTTTTAACGCAGCTGCTTTCTTTTCTTTCTTTTGTTAGGCCGTTCCGTCAGAAATGAAGATTATGACGTCATGTCATTAACTTTCTGCATAAGGTCAGGAGATGGCAGAGGGCTGGTTTGAACTCGGGACCACAGTGAAACCAGTCCACCGCGGTACCAGACGACCAGGAAGCTATGCCAACTTACCGCAGACGTGTGAGGCTTGTGTTCCTCCATCTTCATGTCCACAACGTCCCTGAAGGTCAACTTGCCCTTCCTCTTCTTCATTTTCCTCGACTTCCTGTCGCCTTCTAGGATGGCGTCAGCTGTCTGGTGACTGTTCTCTGCGATAAGATCACTCGTTTCTTTCGAAGGTCTTGGATATACTGCCTCATTAGGCCTGGTCTTGAAAGACTGGAAAATAAAAATCAAATATATTAATTGTTATAATGGTGATTACATATGATGGAGACACTTTAGACACGTCTTATTCAACAAGTATTTGTAATGAGTATGTTCTGTCTTACTCTAGTTAATTGTTTCCTAATTAGAGCTTTGATATAGCGCTACTTTCATGCTTATTGCATGCTCAGAGCGCTATGGCCAAAACTAATTTGTGGACCAGTGGGGGAGGGGGTATCTTGGAGAAGGTTTTTCTGTGCTGCCTTTAGGCGCTCAGTAAACACAACTCTGCTCGAGTCGGGTGTCGAATCTCGAGCCCCTTTCATAGGTAGCCAAGCCAAGCCAAGTTCAAGCGTACTTAGCCTCTCGACCACGAATTCATAATAACTATACATCTTTATTTATTTTTTATAACATTTTCAACAACCCTCTTTAAGAAACCTGGCTATGCGGCTACGCCCGTGCAAAAATTTATACATTTTTAATTGCTTCTACTTTCTTGGCAGCCACTATAGTTACGGCATGCCCCATCCCCTTGTTTTACCTGACAGTCCAGCTTCGACCGCCATAAAATAATTCACCCATGACCAACTTGAGTTTTGGTCTATACCCGTCCTACTATTGTTTCACAAAAAATATTCCTTAAAAAAAAACAACACGCGATCCTCCTTATAAGCATGGAAAAAAGCGTGATCCTGAGTTTCTTAGCATTCTAGTCTGGAAACTTTATATATAAAGGAAAAAACTTTAGACTGTGAAGTATTTGCCAAGGATTAATTGAAGGGAGCTACCGTAAGTAATCTTTATTTAACTAGGGATCTATTCCATTGGTACTGCGCTCATACACTTTATGTTTCTGTGATAAGTAGGAAATGCAGAAAATATTGTCTCAACTTTTGTCTTTCTACCTCATATCTATCTATCTATCTATCTATCTATCTATCTATCTATCTATCTATCTATCTATCTATCTATCTATCTATCTATCTATCTATCTATCTATCTATCTATCTGTCTATCTATCTATCTATCTATCTATCTATCTATCTATCTATTTGTATGATTGCCTATCTGTCCGTCCGTATCTATCTATTCTTACCTTTGTTAGTTCGTGTAATGAACTCTTCAGTCCAAACAAAGATGCTGTAGATGGTTGCCTTGAGATTTTTCTTGTTGCATTTTGTTGGTCAGCTGTGCTTTTAGACACACCTACAACAGGGGTAGTAGCCGCAGGTTTTGATGTGTGTCCAGCCATTTAGACATTACTATAGGATAAATGAGACAGCACAATTATGCTCTTTGTGATCAGTTGTAGCCTATCTTGGGTAGGTGGAAAGTATTAATTAATTTTTCTCTCTCTGTCTCCTTTTTTTTTTTTACACTCTGTCTGTCTAGTAAAAAGTTTGTACACGTTTTTTTTCCGACACCCAATCTCAGATCAAGCTGAAATTTTGCACAATTATTTCTTTTACCTGACATCACAAGAATAAAAAAAAAACAACAATTAGTTAATTAACTATTACTAATTTGTTATTTTGTTTGGTATCTCAAAACAAGGGAAAGAATTTGTACTAGACTAAGTGTATAAGATGAATAAGTCCCCTTTATAGGTCGTCGTCTGAGTCTTACTGAACACAACATGAAAAAAAGGACGAGACTATTAGAAACAATAGATAACTCTACAGTCTTCCATGTTCATCGGCTCTCCACTAGAAGAGAGTTTACCGTGTTCGCTTGTGAAGTCTGAGCAGGCTGCAGACATGAGTTCGACTTCAGGTCGTTCCACCTTTTCTATTTTTATAAATGCTTTTTTTTTTGTTAATTTAGATCTATTATAAATTTAATTACATGACTAATCCAAACTAATTGATACAACTATATTTAATATAAGCTCCTTTTTTTTTTTAAAAATAATTTTTAGTTTCTTTTTTCTTGTTATCAAATGTAAATTTAAAAGCAATTCCATTGATTTGGTCGAATTGAGTGAGGGCTGTCCGCTGACTCATGCACCGAATGTTAAAAGAAGAACAAAGGGAGATTTTGAAAAAACAACAACACATTACTATAGACCACTTTGTTAACAAACTAGGGGGACCGAGTTCTAATTTCGATTCAGAAGAATTATGACTTCAAATTTAACTTAGCCTAGTTGTCTAAAACAGTGGTTCACAAACTGTGGTCCGTAAGACGACTGTAAGGGGTGAACAGAAGTATGAAAATTGTATAAATTTAAAATAACTTCTTGGCTTAAAGTCAATTTTTCCGATTGGATAATTTTAATACCTCGCCACTCACTGCTGTTTTATATGTATATTACGTACAATTTATTGACGAACTAACTTATATATTATGCATTTATGTAGCTTGCTCACTTAGGGGTCTGCAGGGAAATTTTTGACTATGTAAAGGGGTCCCCGGGTCAAAAACGTTTGAGAACCTCTGCTCTTAAGACTTCATGAAAATGTTCTTTCCGATACCTACTCCCCACTTCGACTCTCAAAATAAAATAATTGGGACATGTCACAAAGCTTGCTAATGCATAGGTGACAGTCGATTTGAATATATGTTATACATTTTAACATAACATGATATAATAGCCGGCTATATAATCTCAATTTATTTTTTACTCATTCAATTTTATATAATTTAATTAATTTATACATTTCATTTCTTTTTTTTCCCTTAAATTGCTTTGTGAACATTTTAAGGGTTAAGGGGGGGGGGAGAAGGGGGTAAAGAAATTAGAAATTAACATTTTCAATTTGCTGAAGATTAAATTTGCATTTTAAAAAAAGCCATTCTGGCACTAAGACCCTGTTTCACGTGAGACAAGAGTCAGTACAAAATAGTCATGTAATTATCATTTTTTTCCAGCTTATTGTTATGTTACCCGAGTGTGTATGTGTAATTAGAGGCTTAAATTTGTGATGAGTCTCAAAAATAAGATGGCTGCATGGTCGTGCGGTTTGCGCTCTGGATTGTCGTTCGCTCCCATCCCCCGTCGTCCTGCGGGAGGTTTGGACTAGGAAGATAAATTATCTTCAAATCTGAAGGAACATCCGAAACAAGTAAAATATTTTACAACCATTTATTTTTAGAATAGTCGAGAAACCTGTTTAGTTGTGTGGGCTCATTTTTTTTTAAAATAATAGTCGAGAAACCTGTTTAGTTGTGTGGGCTCATTTTTTTTTTAAATAATAGTCGAGAAACCTGTTTAGTTGTGTGGGCTCATTTTTTTTTAAAATAATAGTCGAGAAACCTGTTTAGTTGTGTGGGCTCATTTTTTTTAAAAATAATAGTCGAGAAACCTGTTTAGTTGTGTGGGCTCATTTTTTTTTAAAATAATAGTCGAGAAACCTGTTTAGTTGTGTGGGCTCATTTTTTTTTATAATAGTCGAGAAACCTGTTTAGTTGTGAGGGCTCATTTTTTTTTATAATAGTCGAGAAACCTGTTTAGTTGTGAGGGCTCATTTTTTAAAATAATAGTCGAGAAACCTGTTTAGTTGTGAGGGCTCATTTTTTTTTTATAATAGTCGAGAAACCTGTTTAGTTGTGAGGGCTCATTTTTTAAAATAATAGTCGAGAAACCTGTTTAGTTGTGTGGGCTCATTTTTTTTATAATAGTCGAGAAACCTGTTTAGTTGTGAGGGCTCATTTTTTAAAATAATAGTCGAGAAACCTGTTTAGTTGTGAGGGCTCATTTTTTTTTTTATAATAGTCGAGAAACCTGTTTAGTTGTGTGGGCTCATTTTTTTTTAATAGTCGAGAAACCTGTTTAGTTGTGAGGGCTCATTTTTTAAAATAATAGTCGAGAAACCTGTTTAGTTGTGAGGGCTCATTTTTTTTTTATAATAGTCGAGAAACCTGTTTAGTTGCGAGGGCTCATTTTTTTTTAAAATAATAGTCGAGAAACCTGTTTAGTTGTGAGGGCTCATTTTTTTTTTATAATAGTCGATAAACCTGTTTAGTTGTGAGGGCTCATTTTTTTTTTAATAGTCGAGAAACCTGTTTAGTTGTGAGGGCTCATTTTTTAAAATAATAGTCGAGAAACCTGTTTAGTTGTGAGGGCTCATTTTTTAAAATAATAGTCGAGAAACCTGTTTAGTTGTGAGGGCTCATTTTTTTAAAATAATAGTCGAGAAACCTGTTTAGTTGTGAGGGCTCATTTTTTTAAAATAATAGTCGAGAAACCTGTTTAGTTGTGAGGGCTCATTTTTTAAAATAATAGTCGAGAAACCTGTTTAGTTGTGAGGGCTCATTTTTTTAAAATAATAGTCGAGAAACCTGTTTAGTTGTGAGGGCTCATTTTTTAAAATAATAGTCGAGAAACCTGTTTAGTTGTGAGGGCTCATTTTTTTTTTAATAGTCGAGAAACCTGTTTAGTTGTGAGGGCTCATTTTTTAAAATAATAGTCGAGAAACCTGTTTAGTTGCGAGGGCTCATTTTTTTTTTTATTTCTTTCTACGTCTACTCCAATATATTGTTATAAACCTGGGGGTGGCACAGATGGGGGTAGTGGTGTGTGTGTAGTCAGCCGACGCAAATCGCCCCAGGCCAGCGCTAGACGAGCGGTCAACCGTGACGAGCTACAACGGTCAGCCGAGACGAGTGTCAACATGAAGGTTCGAGTAGGATCGGCGCCGTGAACAGAGCTCAGGAGTGTCTCGAGGGATGTAGTCATATGACCAATGGTCGAGCGACGTTCTGCCCGGTTCTAGAAGGCCAGCAGGGACCCTATATAAAGAGCGGAGGTGTCCAGTCAAGACGGTTCACGGCAGGGGTTCAGAACACGGTCGACTACAGCACAGTTCAACGGTGTGGTTCTGTACGGAGCATTACGACGGTTCAGTGCGGAGTGCTGTAAAGTACAGTTGAGACGACTGGCGTCTTGATCTTGGTCTGCGATCAAGTCCGACACAACGAGTACAGTATTGGCTGTTATTTATTCAACTACTAAAGTGTTACGTTACTTTGGAGCCCTGAGTTGTCAAGTTCTTTACGTTGGTGGTGTATGGTGCAGTTTGCAGAGATCATGGATAGTGAGATTCGTAACAATATTAATCGAAATTGTTGGGAAGAAGTAGGGATTTAGGAGAAGTGTCGTCATGGGGGGGGGGGCGAGGGTGCGGTCCAAACCGGTCGACATCATTTTGGGGGTGGCAACCAAGTTGGAAAAATTATAACTTGGTAAAAGCAGACACATGGGAAAAGATAATAATAAAATCTCGAGATATATCTTGGCGCAGTGGGGTCACTTGGGGGAGAGGGTGCGGTCCGCACCGGTCGACACCATTTTGTGGGTGACAATCAAGTTGGAAAAATTATAACTTGGTAAAAGCAGACACATGGGAAAAGATAATTACAAAATCTCTAGATATTTGCCCAATATGCCTAGACACATCTAGATGGTACTTTAAGTTTAAATGACACAACACAACGTTATACTATTTCTGCCTTAAAGTATAACAAAGGAAACCTGTTCATATAATGTTAGGTCCGTTTGTAATTTTAATTTTATATTATTGTATAATTTGCAATAACATTTGAATAAATGTAATAAACATTGGAATTTTACATTTGAGTAAAAATCAATAAAAGTAGGTAATCAGCTCACTGTATTGGTTCAACAAAAAGAACTAGCTAGCAATAGTGTTTATTGTAACAAGTTTCAAGAAAGTTGATGGGGAGGGGTGACACCCTGAACTACCGCACTAGGTGCGACACTGTATCGGTATGTTTCCTTGCTGATCTTAGGTGATTACTTAACGCTACTCTACTTATTTACTTTATTTAGAAGAGTCTTATCAAAGACGCAATGTTTGCTTTCATGTGAAAAATAACGCCAAATTATTACAATTTCTTTAAACGATCAAGACTATGGCTTGAATATATTTCTCGTCCATTGGTGAATTTGATGGGGGCCGCCCCTGAGTTTGTGTGATAACACAAACTCTCTTTGTAATCTTGTTTTATTCATGAATTAATGCATTCGCTTTACGTATAACATTATTATTTTCTTTAATTGTTTCTAATGCACTATATCAATGACTATATCAGCAATACGCAAGTTAAGACCCGCGGGCAGCGTGTAATATCTGTCTAGTGTCTAGTATATATATATTTTACCATCACAAAAGAGATACAAGACACCGATAGCAAAGACAAACAGACACAAACACTCTTTTGTTCGCTTGGGAATCAAATCATTAAATAAGAACAATCTGGTATAAACTTTGTCACATGTAAATTATGAGTGAGTCTGGTGTGAATGTACACTTTGGTTTCTTATAGTTATAATGTTTTTTGTTTGGTGTAATGCACAAATTGTAAGACAAATTTCCTTACGGATAATAAAGATTATTATTATTATTATTATTATAAAAATAAGAAAATGAAAACGTATTTTTGATAACAAGCTCTAATTAGAAAGTGTTAATGACCATGATGACAATTTTAAAACTTGTATCAAGCTAAGACAAACTTAACACAACAATGAATAAATTGTGACAGATTTGAGATGTTCTAAGTACAAGACGTTTATTCGAGTAGCAAGAGAGAATAAAGATGTCTTTTTAAGTTTTGATATAGATAGAGAGACAGACAGATAAGATAAATTAGATTAAGATAAATTAGATGGATAAATAGATAGATAGATAGATAGATAGATAGATAGATAGATAGATAGATAGATAGATAGATAGATAGATAGATAAATAGATAGATAGATAGATAGATAGATAGATAGATAGATAGATAGATAGATAGATAGATAGATAGATGAATGGATGGATGGATGGATGGATAGTGTTGTGACACAGATTATACGGCATGTGTAGCCAACCGTGACACACGGTCAAGAGAGTGTAACTGGCAGATAGTGGACTGGGTCATGAGGGAGTGTTGGCAACAATGAGAAAGAAAACATCTAGTGGAGTCGGTTGTGTTGAATGTTAACCTTAGGTACATATAGTGTTATTAAATTCTTTGCAAAAAAAAGAGACTTAAATGAACTTGTATCACCACAGATAGATAGATGGATAGATAGATAGATAGATAGTTAGATAGATAGATAGATAGATGGTTGGATGGATGGAGAGAGAGAGAGAGAGAGAGAAAGAGAGAGAGAGAGAGAAAGATGGCAGGACAGGACAGGACACTAAAATCTATGTCCTCTTTTTTTTTCGGAACATCTAGATCTGATTTTCATTGGCCAATGTTCTATCGTGACTAGTACAGGCCTCTCACGGTGAACAGCTGATAGTTTCTCTGTTAATTATTAATAGTTTTAACCCTATCCAGAGTCCCAGGCTCTTTGAGAGGAAGACATAAGAAACAGATAATCATTCAATGAAAAGAGTATGCGGGGAATGCGTCCATTCTGCCTACAAGTCACATACAAGTCTCCAGCTGGGACGGGGTAATGGTGGAGGATGAGACTTCTGTCTATCCCGAGACATATTTTGAAGACACCTGAACCAGGAGGACCTGAGACGGAGTCTTATTTTCACTGCCCTATAGCAGGGACAGACTGTGTGTCGAAATCCGTCCCACAAATTGTATACTCTATGATGGGCATCCAAAATACGTGTCCAGCATCGTGTCAAAGTTTAACAGTGTATCGAACGTAGTTAGCAATATGAATAATTTATAATTTTGAAACTCTATTTTTACTATGTCATAAACGCCATTACTAAATAGGGAATGGGGAATCTCTGAATGTGAGAACAATGTCTACTACCAATGACTACCATCATGTATGAACAGGCTTCGAGGCTGAGTGCTCATTGTTTGTTTATTTGCTTCTCTTGTTGTCGGGTACTAGAAATATTTGTGCAAAACTTCAGCTTGAACCGAGATTGGGTGTGGGAGAAATAACGTGAACAGACTTTATACCAGACAGACAAACAAATGTAGTCCAGTATGAAATCTTTTTCTACAACTGAGTGTTCTCTAACAAGGATATATTGGCCTGCACAATGACATTCTTATGTACAAAATATTTTAAAATATTTTTTTTTAGATCTTTGCTTATGAGTTAGACACGACTTTTTACAAAGCTTATTATCAACTCTGTCTGTCAGTCTGTCTGTCTGGTACAAATTTTTAACACGTATTTTTCACCACTTCCCATTCTCGGATCAATTTCAAACTTTTGTTTCTAAGAAAACATGAATCAAACTTTTGTTTCTAAGAAAACACGAATCAAACTTTTGTTTCTAAGAACTTACTTAGACTTAGGTCCTCCCGCGCCGTTCGGCTCATTGGGCGGCAAGCTGTCTCCATAATGATCTGTCACTGGCAATGTCTGAAGCCTCCTCCCACCTGGTGTCCACTGTTCTGAGGTCCTCCATGAAGGTGTGTCGCCAGGTAATACGAGGACGTCCCTGTTTGCGCTTTCCTCGTTTTGGCTTCCATGTTATCGCAACTCTTGGTGTGCGTAATTCATTTTGACGTAGAACATGTCCCGCAAACCTCATGCGACGCTCAGTCACAATCTCACTAAGTGTTCGACTCCCAGTTCGGCATAGGATTTCCTTGTTTGAGATCCGGTCTGTGTAACTGACTCCCAAAATCCGTCTCAGCCATCTTTGTTGAGCCACATTTAGTCTTATCCTCTTGGATACTCCTTTTTAAAATATTTTTTTTTTTATTTTGCTCGTTTAAATTCAGGAATAGGATGAAATGAGTTAAAACAATTCTTTATATCAACAGTTTTTTTTTCCGCTATGACATTCCGATGTCCACGTGACTGAGAGTCACGAAACACACCTGTCTTGAATCATTGGGTAACCCTAACCTCAACTTCAATAAACCTTCCTCTGGTCTCACCAACATTGTAGGCACAAAATTGAATCGTTTGCTCTCTAAATGTGTCCTTACTAGTTCTTCTTCTTCTACTTGAAACTGTCAGGTAGAGTAGAGGTAGAGTTGAGGTAAAGTTGAGGTAGAGTTGAGGTAGAGTTGAGGCAGAGTAGAGTTAGAGTTGAGGTAGAGTCGAGGTAGAGTTGAGGTAGAGGTAGAGGTAGAGTTGAGATAGAGTAGAGGAAGAGTTGAGGTAGAATTGAGGTAGAGTTAAGGTAGAGTCGAGAGAGTTGAGGTAGAGTTGAGGTAGAGTAGAGGTAGAGTTAAGATAGAGTTGAGGTAGAGTAGAGGTAAAGTTGATTTAGAGTAGAGGTAGAATTTAGGTAGAGTTAAGGTAGAGTCGAGAGAGTTGAGGTAGAGTTGAGGTAGAGTAGAGGTAGAGTTGATTTAGAGTAGAGGTAGAATTGAGGTAGAGTTACGGTAGAGTTAAGGTAGAGTCGAGAGAGTTGAGGTAGACTTGAGGTAGAGTCGAGAGAGTTGATGTAGAGTTGATGTAGAGTTGATGTAGAGTTGAGGTAGAGTTGAGGTAGAGTTGATGTAGAGTTGAGGTAGAGTTGAGGTAGAGTTGAGGTAGAGTTAAGGTAGAGTTGAGAGAGCTGAGGTAGAGTTGAGGTAGAGTTGAGGTAGACTTGAGGTAGAGTTGAGGTAGAGTTGAGAGAGTTGAGAGAGTTGAGGTAGAGTTGAGAGAGTTGAGGTAAAGTTGGGGTAGAGTTGAGAGAGTTGAGGTAGAGTTGAGGCAAAGTTGAGGTAGAGTTGAGGTAGAGTTAAGGTAGAGTTGAGATAGAGTCGAGAGAGTTGAGGTAGACTTGAGGTAGAGTTGAGGTAGAATTGAGCCTTCGGCTCTTGGAACTCTAGGCCATCAAAAGTGAACAAGAGCTCCCTCTCACCGGCCTGAATGAGAACAGTGTACACTGTTCCCTACTCAAACCACGGAATATGTCTGAACGGAATCCTGGTTTCATTTATACAATTCATCTACATAAAAAGATATTAATCATCTAATTACCACAACATAATGAACTTGTTCAATCATTTTGATTTTTTCTTGTCTAAAATAAAATGCAGTTAAAAGTCAAGTAAGTCACGGTCCATTAATCACCAATCAGAAATCGTGTTTCAAGGCGACGGTGTAAATCGAAATTTCGTGTCGCAACTAAAGAGTATGCATCAACCCTTTCACCACTAGAAATGATGCTAATTGTGAAATTAACTCCCTTGTTTTAACAGCCTCTGATGTGGTCAGCCACGGCACTGTCATTTTTTTTTCTCTCCCTCTACTTTTATTCGCATTTACAAAGAATAAAAAATAGAAACATAGTTTGAAATAGGAGTTGAATTAACGCTTTCTTCTCTGTTGTTTTTACAAAGCAACTGCTTAATGGAGAACATGGATAATGGACTTTGTCATTATCTAAATATAGTTCTTCTTGATCTTGTTAAGCCTCTTTTATTCTTAAGCCTGGTCTTTCTCTTTATGGCTTTTTAAATGTAAAAAAGTAAAGTTCCCCTTTCAGACCGTGTGGTCTTTAGGGCAGAGGATGTAAATGTCATCTGTTTATGTGGTCTACGGTTTATGAGGGTATCATGTGGCCAGCACAACGACCAATCCCCTTTACTTTTTCCCAACTAGTGTTCGGTACCCAAAAGAGCTGGGTGGACTCAGAGGCGCCCGAAGATCCCGAAATTAAAAATCCCAGTCTTCACCAGGATTTGACCCGGGACCCCTGGTTCGGAATCCAATCGCTTTACCTTTCATCCACCGCGCCTCCTTTTAAATGTACGTTATTTATATATTTCATTTCTGCGTATCAAAGTTGTAATAGTAAACATATTTATTATCAAACTCTGAGTGAAATGCTGTGAGGCTAAAAATCCTCTCTTTCGAAAGCCCTGGACAGAAACCCTGATGCGCAATGCATGTATGTTATGATACAGGTCAAGAACTTGTGGCTTCGCAAATCTGTCAGAAAGCCCGGAGCAGTGGCAAAGAACTTGAGACACGGCTTCCTCTCAGAAGTAAGGGTAGCGTGAGTAGAAGTTTCGGCCTAAACTGTGCGGGACAGTGACCCGCCCTGCACTATGCTATAATAGATTGTCCAAGCCTGGGCAGCCTCCACCACGGGGAGGCCCAATAAGGGCGCCTCGTTCACTCCAAACTCTGTAATTTTGTGTGACGTGTTGCAACATTCAAACTATTGGTTGTCCTTCTCTGTCGTTTACATCCAATTCTTAAAACTAAGGGAGGTAATCAAGATTATTTACTTCAATGGGCTGCTGCTTTGTTCTTTGCCACAGCTTCTCATTCGACATCTTGTCTGGCCAGTGGATCATATAATCTTCCTCAGGCACGTATTGATGAATGTTTTTCATGGTGGCGATGGTGGTTCTCCAGGTGATTTGCTGTTTGGTGTTTCCGTAGCTAGTGGATCTCTGAAGGGTAGGGTAACTTGCCCTTCTCACAACCCTCCTCCTTTCTCAGCCGGGCTTGGGACATGGTTGTAAAAGTGTGGTGGAATGATTTATTTGTTTAATAGTAAATAGGTTATTTGGCATTTAGTAATGGAGTAGTTGTCTAGTCAACAAGTCTAGAATGGTAAGCATTATGTAAAAGTGACAAATGTGGTCATTGTCCAAGGAAATACAGTGGCACAGTTATTGTTAAAAAGTAGAATAGTAATACGGCCATTGATAAAATATGGTCATTGATGAAAAGTGGAATAATCATTGTTCAAATGTGGTATGATCATTGTTAAAATAATCGTTATTGTGGAAAAATGACACGCCCACTCCTTTTACGTGATGTTGACTGTGTTTGAACACTGATGGACGAACTATTGGACAAGAAATGGGAACTAGTTGACATCAGTGAAATCTATGGTTTGGCCAATAGTTTTAGAGACTGCTGCTGGTCACGTGATCGTGTTTGGATATCCAATAGATATAGAGTTTTCAACTGGTCAAAATTGTAACGTAGTCTGACAATAGTCATTGGATGCTGGTGATGACCCTTGTAGTACAACCTTTAGCTGACAGTAGTGTTTTTAAGTGGTCAAAGTATTGACAGTCTAACATTTGTAATGGAGTGTACAGTCATTTGCTGGCCATTATCCGTAGATTGTTTAGCTGGACAATAAACCTTACCTACATTGTATTCGCATCGAACACCACTGGTTAGTAAATATGAAATCTGTTTGGCTTCTTTTGTACTGTTGACAATACCTCTATGTAATTGAAACCTTCGTGGAACCTTCTGAGTGGAAAAAACTGGATAAGAATTTTGAAAACGGCTCTAACGGTTTTCCAAGCTATTTGACAGTTGATGTATAGCATGAGAAAAGAATGACTAGCTCGTTGGCCACAGGTTCAAAGAGACCATCAGAAATATATTTATTCTGAACGGAACATTTTTCGCATATTTCCGCATTCGTTCAAGAGTTTAATAAATTGATGTTTATGAACATTTTGCGCACTTCTAAATCTAGATTTAAACTTCTCAAGGCTTATCCTTGGAATATTATAAAGTCTAGTAGAGTTGGGAATGGGGTGGGGTAAAAATATACGATTTTTTCAAATTAAATCTAACATTCGTTGGTTATTGAGAGGAATATAATTGCTAGAAAGGTGTATAAATAAGGTATTGTCTTTTTTTAAATTTTTTTTTTCTGGTTACAATATATTGCTTATGGTCAATTAAAAGTTATTCATTAACACAGATCCTTTTTCATTTTGTTTTAAAAAACTGGTTTTAGCTATATACATGAATAGGACTATAATTGTATTGGCGAGTACTTAAGGCTTCAGAGGATCCCTTATGAGCGCGATATTAGTTTTAAAACCAGTAGCACTAATATTGTCAGACAAATATGCAGACTATCAGGTACTACATAACTCTACATACACAAATGTCGACCAGAAAATTAATGCTTATATATTATACTGCTAACAAAAGCTTTTAAATGCTACATCTATGACTAAACAAATTACACATTGAATCAGCTCAAAAAAAAAAGATATCTGTAACTTATAAGAGGTAGTTTAACGGGGGGACTGTTACGTAATTGTGCAACAGGGTCTAGATCATAAAGGACAGCATGGTACCTTCATTGTTTTGACATCATAGAATACATGTAAATATATATGTCTAGGGTTGACTTTGTTGTATAGCCAGAAACTTTGGGCCGATCTCCCGTTGTTTAATACAAGTATGTAATTCAAAATCACCCCATACGTTGGTTCTTCGTTAATTGAATGTTGGACTATGCTAGCCTTTAACTTTTTATCTCCGTAATTATTTTCCTCTTTCCGACGGAATTCTGCTTATTTGTATTTTACCAGCTTGCTAGGATTAAATTTCATAACATTTTTGCTTATAATCAGAAAATGTTATCTTTAGTATAGAAAATAAAAGTATACGCATGCCTTTTTATATACAACAAATTAAAGTTTATAAAATCAAAATGAAATTTTATTTTGGATAATGAAATTTAAAAATAAAAAGTTATCGACTGTGGAAAGGTCTCTTTACAACTGAATGTAGACTAGATCTAGGCAAGATTTTATCATCAACTTTTAACAAAAGTATTTTTTAAGATAGTTATTCATATTTTCACATATATCTAATTTTAGTGTCGTAAGCTCACTTTCCCATGAATTCTTTATGCATAAAATTGATATAAAAATAGACTTTTTTAAAGCCCTTACTCATTAAAAAAATATTTAAAAAAAAAAATAAAGCTTGTAATATCCCTGTGATGCCCAAATTATAAAAAGTGGGCCATATCAGTCATGTAATTAATTTTTTAATAGATCTAGACAGCAACAATAAATCTGTGCGATGAGAAAAATTTTTACCAATTATTTTTGCTTATCGCAATTTCTCACTACTCTATGTATCGGGACAAGTTGGGACGATGGGGGTAGGAAGAAGAAAGGGATATCAGTGTAAATTTTACCGTCATTGTTTTTTTAAAAGCGTTTACATAAACAAATTAAAGGAGAACGACCTGAATTCGAACTAATGGCTCACTTCTTCTCAAGCCGACAAACTAAGCACTATGCAAGTGAGGTGCTTATGACTATATAAGTTTGTATAATTTTGTATTGTTGGTTTGAAACTTACTTTAAATCGGCGACCTATAAAAGGAACTCATACAGCTATTACCACCACTTCAGTCAAATTCAATTTCTTTCCCGTGTTCGAATCACCAAACAAAATAATTAATTTCCAAAAGTTAATTAACTAATTGGTTGATTTTTTTAATTGGTTCGTGTGTTGTCAGGTAAAAGAAATAATTGTGCAAAATTTCAGCTTAATCCAAGATTGAATTCTGAGAAATAACGTGTACAAACTTTTTATCAGACGGAGAAACAGAGTTATTAAATTACATGCAATTAAACATACATTTAGGCAGGATAGAAAAGAAAACAACTGACTTTTTTAGCATCAGCCTCGTGTGGAGTTTTTGATCTCCCATCGAGCGCCTCCCAGGTGGCGGATAGGGGAATGCCCTCCAGATATGGTGGGTACCGGGGAAATAAAATACCCGGGGTGGACCAAAATCAAACCTGCTGCCTTGCAGGAAGTGGAGGGATCTACAAAGGCTAGGGCACCTTACCCGAAAATAAAGGCAGCTATCCAGAGAGCTGAAAGGGGCAGCCCCCCAGATGGTTATGCACAGGGCTAACAACTCTGTCATATAAAAAATACTGTTACGAAAGCTAATGCACACAAGAAAACCCGGACAGATCTCAACGGAAAACGACCTAGGCCTGGAAAAGGACATGATTTTTGTTTTGCGACATGGAACGTGCTAAGCCTTTATAGAGCAGGTGCGCTAGCCCAACTTACTGAAGTGTTAAAGAAATATAGGATAGCCCTTGCAGCCCTACAGGAAATCAGGTGGAAAGACTCGGACATTCTCAGAACCAAGGAGTATACTATATTTTATAGTGGTGGAAGCACTAACAACTTAGGTACAGGTTTTGCTGTTAAAAAGGAAATGGTAGGTAATGTCATTGGATTTAAACCTGTAAGTGATAGACTCTGCTCACTACGTTTGAAAGGAAAATTCTTCAACATATCATTTATCAATGTTCATGCCCCTACTGAAGATGCAGATGATAACACAAAAGAAGCCTTCTATGATGGACTGGAAAGAATTTATGATGAAGCGCCAAAGCATGACATCAAAATAGTCCTAGGAGATTTCAATGCAAAAATTGGAAAGGAACCAGCATTCAGACCAATAATTGGCAAAGAAAGTTTACATGAAGAGACCAACAATAATGGCATAAGATTAGTGGATTTTGCATCAGGAAAAGGAATGTCTATCAGCAGCACAAAATTCCAACATAAGAATATTCACAAGGTAACCTGGATCTCACCTGATGGCAACACCCAGAATCAAATAGATCATATACTCATAGATAAGAGACATGGATCAGACATACTAGATGTAAGAAGTTTCAGAGGAGCTAATGCTGACTCAGACCACCTACTAGTAAAAGCTAAATTTAGACAAAGAATAAGTACCATACACAATTACCAAAGAAAGAGAGCACAGCAATATGATAGTCAAAAACTCACAAAGGATCCACTTGTTGCAGAAACTTATAGAATGGCACTCCAAACACAACTGACAACATTAGAAAAGGACTGCGAAAATAACATAAATGAGCATTGGGAAATAATAAAGCATGCTATCAAAAGAACAGCAGAAGAGGTAGTTGGATTTAAACAAAAGAACGAGAAAATAGGGTGGTATGATGATGAATGCAGACAAACTATAGAAGAGAAGAACAATGCCCGAATGATAATGCTACAGAGAGAAACCAGGAACACTAGACAGCAATACAATGAAGCAAGAAGAAGGGCCACAAAAGTTGTAAGAAAGAAGAAACGGGAATGGGAAAAGTCCAAGATCACTAAAATTGAGGAACTAGCAAAGGAGGGAGACATGAGAGGAATGTATATGAAAATAAAAGATGAAAAGAACGGATTTCAAGCTAGATCACACATGTGTGAGAACAAAGATGGTCAGCTTATTACAGAAAACAGCAGGGTCATTGAGAGATGGGCTGAATACTTTGAGGAGATCCTAAATACCACTGAAGATGGAGACAATGGAGAATATGAACTGCCGCATGGGGGACCAGATCCCTTAGTGAACCCTCCAACACTCATTGAAACATCAGAAATAATTAGGACCATGAAGAATCACAAAGCACCAGGAGAGGACCAAATCACAGCAGAACTAATTAAATATGGAGGGAAAGACTTACATTCCCAAATACACAGACTAATATCAAGAATTTGGGAAGAAGAAGTAATACCAACAGAATGGGAAACGGCTCTTATAACCCCAATACACAAAAAAGGATCCAAGTTAAAGTGCTGTAATTACAGAGGAATCTCTCTACTAAATGTGACTTATAAGATACTGTCTAGGCTTATAACTAAGAGACTTGGAAAATATTCAGAAGAAATCTTAGGTGACTACCAATGTGGTTTCAGACCCAACAAATCCACAACCGACCACATCTTCACACTAAGATGTATACTAGAAAAATGCCATGAATACAACATACCAATCCACCAACTCTTTATAGACTATAAAATGGCTTATGACAGTATCAGAAGGAAATACCTATATGACACACTACAGGATTTTGGAATACCCAATAAGCTGACAAGACTTATACATATGACATTAAACAACTCAAAAAGCAAAGTCATAATACAAGGGGAACACTCACGGGAATTTAGGATTAAACGAGGATTAAGACAAGGAGACGCACTTTCCTGCATGCTTTTCAATTTAACACTGGAGAGAGTTATAAGAAATATACTCATAAACACAAGGGGAACTATTACTAACTACTTCAGGAGAGAAAACATGGGTCCACAACCAACAGGGACGATATACAGCCAACCTCTACAATACCTTGCTTATGCCGATGACATTGCCTTATTGGGTAAAGAAACCTCTGACATTGATAGAGCCTTCATACAACTAGAAGAAGCATCTCGACCAGCAGGACTTGAGGTCAATGACAGTAAAACCAAGTACATCACAATGACAAGAGACAATCAAACAGAGGGACAAAATATCAAAATCAAAGACCACGAATTTGAAAACGTCCAAACTTGCAAATATCTAGGAAGTACTATTAATTTCAAAAATGACCTACTAACAGAAATAAAGGAAAGAATAGCAGCAGGCAACAGGGCATTTTATAGCACCCACCATCTACTTAAGAGCAAAATGATTTCAAGTAAAACCAAGAAAATAATATACAAAACTATAATAAGACCAGCAGCAATGTATGGAAGTGAGACCTGGACACTGACAAAGACATCTGAAAATTTACTTAACACTTGGGAAAGAAAAATCCTTAGGAAAATCTATGGTGCCATACAGGATGAAACAGGGTGGAGGGCACGCACTAACCATGAGTTATATCAATTATATGAAGACCCACCAATAGTGAACGAAATAAAAAAGAACAGACTACGTTGGGCAGGTCACCTTGAAAGAATGTCAGACAACAGAGGGGCAAAAATCGTATACAGGCAAAAACCAAAAGGCAGGCGACCCAAAGGCAGACCCCGAATGCGATGGATAGATGACGTGGAAGCAGATCTGAAGCAGCTTGGGGTTAGGGCGTGGAGACGAAAGGCCCAGGAGAGATCTGAATGGAAGGATGTGTTAAAGCAGGCCAGAGCCCTCCATGGGCTGTAGCGCCACTGGGATGGATTTTAGCATCAGCTATAATATTGTCGATTTGTCCGAAAGAATGGGATGAAATCAACTATGGTATCGTCAATTAGGAGAGAAAGAGTGCAACTCGCAGTTAGATTGTAATATTCACACTCTCCTATACGCAAACATACTCTAGTAATCCTTCAAGATTGAAGTTTTCACCTTAGAAAAAAGTAAACATAGACTCGCAGTGTATTCTCTAACTTTTAGTGAGGGCACTCTCAATCCTCTTATCTAAATAAAGAAAAAGTGGCTCTAAGAAACAGACACATTGATGGAGATTCGAACTTGATACCTGTGGAATTGCATTACAATGACCCCATTTCACCACAGCCACACTTAAATAAGCGTAGGTTTCACAGTCGTATAAGATAAAAGATAACCATCATGGTATGTATATAATGCATTACAAACCTTGCTAAAAACACAGATAATGTTACTAAATACAAAGTGATGCCTCCTGCGATAATGCTCATATATGTTTGTATTAATTCATACTGCAGTAACTAAATACGATGATTAGTATGTGTGACATCTCATACTAAAGTCATTTCTTATGTCTAATAAATTAGATAGCCTAAATTCCTTGAAAAAAAAATACAATAATTTGATCCTACGCTTATCTATCAATTTGTCTTGAAACACACAATGAAACAAAATGTGTAGGAGCTACATGTAAATGAATGGTAGAGACAGACAGATAGACAGACAGATAGATTGATAGATAGATAGATAGATAGATAGATAGATAAATATATAAATAGATAGATAGATAGATAGATAGATAGATAGATAGATAGATAGATAGATAGATAGATAGATAGAGATGAAGATAGGTAGATAGATAGATAGATAGATAGATAGATAGATGGATAGATAGATAGATAGATAGATAGATAGATAGATAGATAGATAGATAGATAGATAGATAGATAGATAGATAGATAGATAGATAGATAGATAGATAGATAGATAGATAGATAGATAGATGCAGACAGATAGATCAACGCTTACCTCTCTAGGGACCTCAAATGTTTCACTTGAAACAGACTTACTGAAATATTTATAACATGTTTGACAGTGTTTATCCGTAAAGAAAAATTTGAAATTAAATATGTGAATTTTTGTTTTTTAAATATAGCATATGTTCCCTTGTAAAGTTGGATTCTGCCTCTATCTATCTGGTATGTCGCTTATGTAATTAAGTCATTCACTACTAACTTAACACATATTAAAAATCCAATTCTAGATGCGATTAAAACTCATCATTCGAAGGCAGACAATCTAAACACCTGGGTTTTTGTCCTGCTTTTATAGAGTTCCCCCGCCTATTGTTTCTCTGTCGTGTTCGCCACAAATGTAACAACGTCATTGGGAGCGCCCTACGAAGTGTCTGAGACCCCTACCCCCACCCTAACCCCAAACTTTAATCATTCCTTCACCCCCCCCCCCAGCACTTGTCACGAAGAACTTAGTTAATGATTTTTTTTCTTCCATGGCCATCAGGTCTATCGCCTATAAGAGTGGCGATGGGGCTTGGGGGGAAAAAGTAAGTGGCGCGGAAAGAGGGAGGGGGGAATGAGGTGGGAACACTTAGTTACCTGATCTGTCTGACTGGCGGAATGACTAGAAAAGAGTAACAACATATCGACCGATCGATTGATTAAGTGATTGCTCAGACAGCCGCAGACTTTGTGTTCTAATTAAATTAAACAAACAGTGGAATATTTTATTTAAAACCATTAACAAAAGGAAATGTATTTAACTTTTTCTTTAATAACTTTTTTTAAAAAATGATTATAATGCAACATTTTAAATTGACTGACTGCTCGAATATTATTATATTGTTATAATATTATAATAATAACAATTATTATTCTAAGTATGCTTCGAAATTTTCTGGCGGTGCCAGCAACGAGATTGATTAGAAAAAGAAACAATTGTTGTAGTCTATTAAATGTCCAGTGAGACATTTTGTTTATAATATGGCAGTTCTGCCCCCTGACAGGTAATTAGTCTTCCTAAGAATGGACATAGTCACAAAAATGTCTACGAGGTCACTTGTCTCTACTTTTGCTACTGATATCACATAGTCACAAAAATGTCTACGAGGTCACTTGTCTCTACTTTTGCTACTGATATCAATATTAGTTGACTCTTGATAGTCCGACACCCAGTAATCCGACGGGTCTACGACGTAAATTCACGTCATTAATGGATGCTGTAGTACGCTGCCTTTGAAGGATCTTGAAAATAATATGGAAAGAAAGAGTGTGCAATACTGAGATCCTCGCGAGAACGGGCCTTCCCAGCATCTTTACACTCCTCAGGCAACGCCGCCTGCGCTGGCTCGGACATGTTCGCCTGACGGAGGACAATCGCATCCCGAAAATCATTCTGTACGGGCAACTTGCGTCTGGCTCAAGAAAAACTGGTCGCCCCCACCTCCATTACGTGGATGTGATCAAATGGGATTTAAAATCAGTGAACATTGACACTGACCATTGGGAAGACATAGCCCTAGACCGCAATAGCTGGAGAGAGACGGTGACAAAGTAAGCTATGGACAGCGAGAAAATATGGGCCTCATACGGAAAATGGCCGGCTCCTCTACCACCAAAGCGAAGGCCACAATGACCTGCAATATATGTGGACGTGAGTGCTTCTCCAAAATAGGGCTCCACAGCCATATGAAAAGGTGTTCGAGATGAACCATAGTCGTTCTACAACAGAAGGAGGCCAATATATATGTTTCTAGAATATAGGTCACAGTCTTACATTTTAATTGAGTACAGTATCTGAAAGTTAAAATCATGTTTTGTACCTTTTAGATCAGTACATTTTTCTTATTTTACCTGTTGTTACAGAGCTTATATCAAATCACTCTGTCTGTCTGTCTGTCTGGCCAAAATATTGTACACGTTATTTCTCCGACACCCAATCTCGGATTAAGCCGAAATCTTGAACAATTATTTCTTACAACACAAGAATTAGTTACGAAAAAATACAAATTAGTTAATGAACAATTGGTAATAAAATTATATTGTTTGATATCTCAAACAATGGAAAGAAATAGTAATTGACTGAAGTGGTGGTATAAGTTGGTATATTTTCGTCTGAGGCTTATTAAAAATGTAATCACATGACTAATCCAAACTAGATCTAATTGATACACTTAATGTAAGATTTTTTAAAAATATTTTTTTTCTTATTTGTATATCTTATCACATCATAAATACAATTTTCTTGACATATTCGGTTTAACTCTTTCAAGTACAGCTAACCTTTGGTAATCCCACGTTTTTGGTAATCCGACACCTCTTCGGTCCCACAACCGTCGGACTATCACTAATCAACTTTAACTTTAGTTTAATTTCACAGTCACTTCATATCCGAGTTAAGGCTTTTATATTTTGTTCTTAACACCCCCCACCCCCCGAAAGGGGAATAGCCGCTATTAGTTTTGTGTAGTCCGTCTGTTCGTCCCGTTTCGATCTCAAAAAAATATAGAAAAAGTATTGAAAAATGTGATATCATTATATTTTAGATCTCCAAAGGTGATAGTGAATTAATTTCGCTGCTCGGATGTGTCGACCATTATTAGAGTTGTACCTTCTACAGTTTATTGTTATCCATTAATTTTACAATGGAATTTCAATTTCTCATCAAAAATTCTAACCATTCTGCCAACTTGTCAATACATGCAATAATCCTTTCCACTTGCCAGGTTTTTGTCACCACTTATGAAAAATATTTTTTATGTTTTTATTTCAATAATTAGAATAAAAACAATAAAGGCTATTATGACGTGCCTTCTTTTTTTATTTTTAACTGTATTGATCAGCTAGTCCTCGCAGGCAATCAGCAGTTTCCAGGAGAGGGTGATCAACTTCCGGAGTAAAAAAAATAAAACAAATAGCCCAGTGATGCCCAAATTATAAAAAGTGGGTCATATCCGGCCTTGAAGCTGACCTATCAGACCCCTCAAAACATCCGTCCACTATGCATAATGAAGAGGCAGAGGTTCGAATCCATAAGACTCGACAATTTTGTACAGCCAAACAGCCCGTGACACATGAGACTGATATTTATAGGGCCCTCTGGCTAGAAAAGGTTGGGGACCTCTGGGGATTCATATTCCCATGTGCAAGCTGCCTTTGGATGAAGTTAGTGAATTTTTAAAAAAATACACCATAGTGACATTTGCATCTTATTAGATTTCTGATTGTACATAACAAATAAATGCATTCTAATAGATGTTTCATTCTGTTGAAAGGCAGGTGAAATAATTGATCGTCCTCTATGAAGAAAAAAACATCATTATATACCTTTGATGCGCTATTCTCTCTGTGTTTTAATACATAATGTATGGGTTTATGGATGCATATTCTATGCAGCAATAAAACTTGTTTACAAGTCACTGAGTCGGCCTCATGGGGCGATAACCGATCTGATCACTTCATTGTCTTTGAAATCATTCTCAATATGTCAGCCCTAGTAGCCTAAAGGTAGACATCTAAGGAAATGAATTGTGCTAAAAACTTCTTGTATCTAGATGTATTTATCATTCCTTCCTTTAAAAGCTATAGCGTTAAAAAAAAAGCTGAAAGCCTAAACCGGTGAGTCTCAAATGTTGACGTCTGACGCCCCCCGAGATCAACAATAATGACGTTCACTCCGCCTTCCCACCCCCTTTTTATATTTTGCCAGCTAGAGGTCTTGGCCAAGTGTGTTTCTACTTACAGTAAAGCTTCATTCTCTTGGCGTCTTTAATTTCTATTTCTATGAGTTGGAATAGCACAGGTCAATTTAAGTTCGACAAAGAAGAGGTGGGACGTAGCCATGCTTATGCTTTGAAGACGTTCAATGCAGTACTTACTGTATGGTCATGATTGTCTCTAAATCTTAGCAAGACGTCTTGTAGGGCACATGTTTTCTTCACACAAAAGACGTCAGCGAAACGATGATACGTCAATCTGAAATCTTTGACCATCATGACGTAATGAAGGCGGAGATAGACTCTTAGAATCGAGTTAGCGAAGACGTATGTAAATGTGTTATTCTCAATTTAATACTTAAAATGCTAATTTTTTCCTTAAAAAACAACTTTCTTTTCGGATCCCCCTTTCAGTTCGTCAAGCACCATGATGTGAGAAACACTGCTAAACAAAAAGATTTTCAAGCCTTTTCTTTAAAGTTGCGGGGTTGGCGGTGGTAAAAAGACACTTATCAATGAACTTATCAATCTTTGTATCCTCTTTCTGGACCAACATTACAAAACAGTGGCGTCATTAATACGTTATGGTAACCTTAACCCTAAGTAGGTTAATTGTCACATAATCCATACAAGTATTCTCAAGGGATAGACGTAGTTTTTTTTATTATTATTATTTTTTTTTTGCTTTAAAAAAAAAGGAACGAAAGAAAGAAAATGGAAAGAACTAAATAAAGAGAAGAAAGAAAAGAAAAGAAAGAAAGAGGAAACATGAGAAGAAAAAAAAAATAAAAAATATATATATATATATATATATATATATATATATATATATATATATATATATATATATATATATATATATATATATATATATATATATATATATATATATATATATATATATATATATATATATATATATATATAAGATAGACAGATAGTTAACCGAACTTCCGGTTATTGTCATTGGCGTTTGGGTTCCTTCAGTTGTAGACGACTTTGGCTTTTCTCTCGGATGACCAATTGATGACCTAAGAGAGCTAAGGCATTAGCTAGGGTCGGTCCATACAGAGTTTCCCCCCTCTAAACGCATCTGTTGGGTCCAAAGGAGCGCAAATAGCTCATACAGTTTGCGGCCAGCCGCATCTCAAGGTCTGCCAAAGTGTAACTCTTTGTACTACGAGCTGCCTAAGTAACCTCCTGATTTTTTCCACAGGATTAAACCCTAAAGCCTTTGCCGTGTGTGGGTATAGACGCATGCATGTTGTATGGGCTCTGGACTATCATTTGGTGGTCTTGAATTTCCCTGGTTCGGATCCTGCCTAGTAGTCCTGCGGAAGATTTGGGCTGACTGTAATTATCTTCAGAATATGAAAGAGCATCTGAAACATGTAAAACAAGACAGCAGAGATCAACTTGCCTCCGCCACTTCTCTTGTTAGTTTTAAAAGTTCCGCCGGGACCTATATCTGAGTTAGATGTGAAGGACAGGAGTTGGACTGGTTGTCAGAAATGTTTTAGACACAAGCCTTTGGAAGCAGTTTTATAGGTAGTTGAGTGCTCATAGCATTTCTGACTATAACAAACTTAGGAATCCAAGAAGTTCTAGAACTGGACTTTAGACAAGCCGAACGTCTTTCTGGCTTTTTCTTCTCCTTTTTTTTCTAACCTTTATTTTCTTTTTTTCTGTCCTCCTTTTTATTAAGCTTACATCAACTTATTCTGTCTGTCTGCCTGTCTGTCTAGTAAAAAGTGCGTGCGCGTGATTTCTCCAATACCCAATCTCGGATCAAGTTGAAATTTTGCACAATTATTTCTTTTACCTGACAACACAATAATCAATAAAAAATTATTAATCAATTAGTTAATTAACTATTGTTAATAAAATATTTTGTTTGGTATCTTGAACAAGGGAAAGAAGCTGTAATTGACTGAACTGGTGGTATAAGCCGAATGTGTCCCCTTTATAGGTCGTCGTCTGAGTCTTAGTAAACACCTGAAAAATAAGACGAGACTATAGAAACACTGCATGCAATCTTCCATGTTCATAAGCTCTCCGCTAGCAGAATGATTAACGAATTGGCTTGACAAGCATGAGAACCATGAGTTTGAATTCAGGTTGTTCCACCCCCACCACCCGACGTTGCTTTTAATATCTTTTTAAATTGTTTGTCTAGATGTATCCCACATTTAATTACATGACTGATCCAAACTAATTGATACAAGTACACTTGATATAAGCTTTTATTTAAAAAAAAAAATTAACTATATTTTATTGTCATTTTCTTCCTTTCCTTTGTATTGTCAGCTCAGTTCATCAACTCTCTTGTTTGTTTTACAAGATCGTTCACGATAGATAGTAAACGAACGTTAGACTTCAATGAGTTGTGACTTAATTGAATTTTTAGAGCCTACCTACGAGACCTTCTATGACCAAATATCGCCTACAATGAGTCCTGCGGAAACTGTGTTTACATCTTATTCTCTGTATGTTGCATTCCAGCTTAGTCTTAAGATCGATGTTTACTCATGAAACTGTCCACTTAGGGTGTCCACCTATTACAGAAGGTTGGGCGAGTCTTCTTCCAATATTGACACACGTCACGTCTTGTTCTGACTGGACTACTTGGAGTGCTACGATACTTAACGCGCTGCAAGCGAACGGACGCTAGAAGAGAAGGTCAGGTCTTAGGGGAAGCCCCAGAGTTAATTTTACAGAAGTGAGCTTGAGACGTAAATTTGAATTGATTAGGGTTGTGGGTCGATCTGTAGCTCTGATAGCCCGACTGATCGGTGTCGGCGTAGTACTTAACTTGATACAGAACCTGGAATTTAGCTCCAAAACATCTTTTTCAAACAATATAAACTCTTCCACAGAGAGATATTAGACATTCTCAGACATGGCAGAACAACGTTTAATAGCTTTTTGTTTTAGTGTCTCTGGTGAACACAAAATAAAGGAAGTGTTAAAAGAACGAAGAAAGTTTCCCCCCCCCTTTCAGACCATGTGGTCTATAGGGCAGATAACGTTCAGGTCATTGTCAGGAGGGGGTTTACAAGCTCATCTAGGGTATGAGGTACGGGCCCGGACTCTCGCTCCTGAACAGTGTAAACCGAAAGCAAAGAAATACTCTCATTTGAACCACAAAATAATGAATAAACGTTGTCCACCGGAACTGTTACTGATTAAACAACAATTGTCAACGTGAACACTATTTAATAATACTTAAGTGCAAATTAATAAAACATGTACATGTGTATCAATATCATTGTGGTTCCATTAATAATTACTCAAATAGCACACCAATAACACACCTTCCACACGCACACTCCCTCTCGGCGCCCTACAAGACATCAACTTCCTGCACCTCCAACAACTATAGTTAACGATACAGCTCTAAGGGCGGAGGGCGACACTCGTACCCATAGCCCCAGGCCCAAGGGTGACGTAAACACACACATACACCATATTCTCGACAATAAAACGCACCTAAAAGAAACTACTTCCTATACGCTAAAACACAACTATTAAATACAAAGAAAACTTCACGCGCGCACGACAGTCATCTGTTTCTTTGGCCAACGGTTCAAGAGCAGGTTGTCATGTGGCCAGCACAACGGCCAATCGCCTTTACTTCCCCCCAGCTAAAGACTCAGGTGCGCCCTAAAAATCCCGAAGTTCAAAATCCCAGTCTTCACTGAGATTCGAACCCAGGACCCTGTCAGGACTTGTTGTTGTTGTTTTCATTATTGAATTATTAATTAGTAAAGTATTAAAAGTGTAATTTCAATTTTAATGTGTGTATATGTTATAATTTCTATTATTTTAGGCCCAAGTTCAGCCCGAAAGACACACCATACACACTCAATTATACATAAACTAATAAACAATGTGTATGATGATTTAAATTAAATAATAAATTTAATCTAATGATATTTCTACAATAAAAACTGATATATGAATAATGAAAACGATATGAATACAAGTATATATGTATATTATCATACACTGGTGGATCCAGAACTTTGGAGGGGGGGGGCGATTTCTTTCCAAACCCTAACCCTAACGCCCAGTAAACCCTAACCCTATGCATAAACGTGCGTACAGCATATATATATGTATGTATATGTATATATTCGAAATATGAGAATAAAATAAGACTGTTTCTCAATCTTCGGCGAAAAAAAAAAAAGAAAGAAAAAACAGTCATGTTGAGGCCCTTCTTTTGCAAGCTTGGGGGTCTGGGGGAGCGCAGTAAGCTTCATCAGTGGTGACACCCAAAAGCGTTTTCTTGCATTTTTCACTGCAGAAACGCATTCTCCTGACATCTACAGCTCATTATTTATCAGTAGGGTTCGGGGCGTAGCGCCGACGCCAAAAGCGTTTTCTTGCATTTTTCACTGCAGAAACGCATTCTCCTGACATCTACAGCTCATTATTTATCAGTAGGGTTCGGGGCGTAGCGCCGACGCCAAAAGCGTTTTCTTGCACTTTTCACGCCTGAAACGCATTCCCCTGACATCTACAGCTCATTATTTATTAGTGGGGTTCGGGGCGGAGCCCCGACGCCAAAAGCGTTTTCTTGCATTTTTCACTGCAGAAACGCATTCTCCTGACATCTACAGCTCATCATATATCAGTGGGGTTCGGGGCGAAGCCCCGACGCCAAAAGCGTTTTCGTGCATTTTTCACGGCTGAAACGCATTCTCCTGACATCAACAGCTCATTATTTATCAGTGGGGTTCGGGGCGAAGCCCCGACGCCAAAAGCGTTTTCTTGCATTCTTCACTGCAGTAACGCATTCTCCTGACCTACAGCTGATTATTCATTCTATTATAAAGGACCTTTTGAATAATGTGGAAAAATATTCTAATATGAATTTATAGTCCCTTAATACATTGCAAATACAACCGATTTGTTTGAAAAGATAAAATTCCCACATATTTAGATTAAGGCTTTGAGGATCGCCGCCGAAAAAAAAATTCGATTAATAATATTCAATACAATCTAAAAATTAATTGTGAGTTATAGTCCTAAATTTATTTAACTAGAAAAATATGAGATATAGTAAAGGTTGGAAAAAGTCGACTAGGAAAAGATTACCTGGCTTTTGAACTCATCTCAACCATGACTGTTTTATTGAAAAATTTCGTTTGAATTATAACTTTTCCAGAGCAAAGTCTTTCTTAAAATAGTTATGATAAATTCATGTGAAATTACACAAACTCTGTCTGGAAAGGGGAAGGGCGGTAAAATGAAAACGATTAATCCTCGCTCCTTTTTATAATTTCTGCTAAAGATTGCATTTTGCATTAAAGAATAGGGGTTGGGGCCACTCGATATAAGAATTTCTTTTATAGCTTATATAATTTATATTAGTACAGATTTTTTTTTATTTTTTAATTTCTTACTATAATACGAAAAGAAAAAGTATTGGTTTGTCCGATGGGGGGAAGGTGATTGCATGTATCGCACTTCCACCTGTTTATATTATATAGATATTCGACTAATTTTTTTCACATACTATGATTTCTCCATAAAAGTAGGACCGCCCCCCCCCACACACACACAAAGGGTTTAGATGGGAAGGACAGTATAGGTATTCGCTCCTCCCCCTCCAATCGGCCAACAGGTGAACGACATAATATAAAGACCGGTTAAAATACCAATAACAAGTTTTAATCATATAGAAATTTAATTGATTCTGTTAGTAAGCTGTGATTTCTGCAAATAAATAGGACCGCCCCCCCAAATTGAAAGTTTATGGTGGGGGGGGGCGGATTGATGCCATCGCCCCTCCCGACCCTACCAAATCGGCCAAAATACTAGATGGGGGGGGGCGAAATAATCTAAAAATAGGTTGAAATATAAATAGTTACTATATATTATTAACATAAGTAATAAATTCGTATACAAATTGTGTGAATTGTATACCAAAATTCATCCGCGCCCCCTTTCGGGGGGGGGGGGGGGTCGGCGAGTGGGGGGGGGGCGATCGCCCCTACCGCCTCCCCTCGGATCCGCCAGTGTTATCATATAGTATAATATGATTCAATTCCAATACTTAAATAGTGTTTATAAGAAACAATATTGACCTAATCACTGTTCCTTTTCAAGACAAACAGTCATCTGTAACTGTTCATGGTAACAATGAAGATAGACACAGTTCAGGGCACCAATACAAATTACGACGTCACAATGTACACCAAATCTGGATATAGGAATCTGGAACATCAGACTCGAAAATCATAATTTGAAACCTCAGACAGAGAACCTGAGATGAAAACCTCAGGCCTGATACTAAAAACTGATACCCTAAAGAAAGACAAATAAAAGAATCTTCTAATCTACTAATCTAATTATAAAATACGAATGCGACCGAATACATAGAATAACTTTACAAATTGAAAATAAAACTCACCCTAAACAGGGGTCAAATAATCCAAGAATATAAAACAACGCTAAGGCTATGCAGTACCGAAGACACCAGCATACTTCAGGAACTCCGAAGATACAGCTTGGCTCTACAGCCCAAGATAGAGGGAGTCTAGCGAGCGATCAAGAAGAAAAGTTTTGACGTCATATGAAATAATAAGGTTGAAGCGACAAAGGGAGAGCAACTACTACACATGAACAAATATACTGAAAATGACGTCATTACTATTGATGAAAGCAGCGCTATTATTTTTGCTATGCAACTAATTAGTTAGTTGTGACAGACCCCAAGTTCGGAAACCCCCGAAGTGTTAAAAAGCTGTTTAATTGTGTCTGATAATGTTTGTGCACACTTTGGCAATCAATTTTTCTTAACTCTTCCAACAGTAGCTCGAAACTAATTTCAATGGGAAGGAAGCATCCGACTTTCACTCTCATCCATCTCAGTAACACTACAGCCAAAGGAAGTTCCTGGCCTGCTTGGACACATCTTTCTAATCAGTTCTATTTTGTGCTTCATGTCTGAACTCTAAGCTGTACAAGATTTGTCTATACATCATCAAGCCATCATATTAAATATTTTAATAAAGGTTGCCTACTTTTTTTTCCACTCGGGTATCATCCTCCCCCCCCCCCCAAGGATGTCACCCGGTGTGGACTGCACCTCCCGCACCACCTAGTGACACCACTGTTTGATAAGATCAACTGCAACACATTGATATATTATTAAAATTATAGCAGGATTCTTATTTATGTAGTAGGCAACAGTGAAGTTATGATATTGCTTAGATTATCGTCATCATCTCCTTTACAATGTTTTATTAACATATAAAAAATGTGAAATTCTGAAATGAAATTTCAGAATACACTTCAGCCAACTTCACAACTACACCTATTAGACAAACAAACGTGGTTCCGTATTATGTATTACCCTCTCCAATCATCTAGTGTACTGAAATATACATGCAGGATATGGAGAAATATGCAGATTGCACCATTGGTTTGCGTGGCTATGTGAAACACTGCAATCATCTTTAATCGTCGAAATAAAAAAAACATAGCCAATATAATTTTTATTATAATTCTTTGTAAAAACAATAATATGATAATTTTAGCAAATATTTGAGATGTTTATAAGTCGACAGTCACTGACAGCCATTACGAAATACATATGCTCTCACGTGCAGCCCTACGACAAATTGTACCATTATAAGTATCAACACTTCAGTCTAGCTTTACAGTAATCCATGTCCATGGATTAAAATACACAAACAAAACAGAGAATTCCCTTTAGAATAATAAACGTTTTTTTTTTATCATGTGTTGTTCTAGGCATGTCAGGTTGTTCTTTCACCTCTTTGTTTGAAGCCTACATTTGAATCTTTTTAACACAGCTTGTATCAACTCACTCTGTCTATATGGTCAAATGTTTGTACACGTTATTTCTCCCACATTAAATCTCGAATTTACACAATTATTTCTTTTTACCTGACAACACAAGAATTAATAAAAAAAAATTAACCAATTAGTAATAATAACTATTGGTAATTTATTATTTTGTTTGGTATCCCAAATAAGGGAAAGAAATAGTACTTGACTGAGGTGGTAGTATAAACTGAATTAGTCCCCTTTATAGGTCGCCGCTTTAAAGTAAGTTTAAAAAAAAAAGATAACTATGAAATCTTCTATTTCATAAGCACCTGACTAGCAGAGTGGTTAGAATGTCTATTTGAGGTGGCTTAAGTCATAAGCTCATGTTGCTCCCCCCCCCCCCATTTTTTAAATAAATGCTTTTAAAAAACGATTACGGTAAAATTGACCCAGACATCATTTTCTTTCTCCCCCCCCCCTCTAAAAGCATGAAATGACGCTAAAGAAGAAGAATTGGTAAAAATATTTCTAACCACTAAGATTTATTTTTTAATCTAGATCTATTACAATAATTGACATGACTTATCTAAACTAATTGAGACAACTACACTTCGTATAAGCTGGTTTTTTTTTTCAGTTTTTCTTGTTTTTCATCTGCTATTTCAAAGCTATGACTTTGAATAAAAGACAAAAGTAAAAAGTACAGGCAGCTTGAACGTATGCGAAGCATACTTCAGAGAACCGTTCTTCCACAGCTTATGGAGAGAAATTTAGACCCTGAAACAGGGCCGGTTTCACGACAGTGCACACATTTAAGTTGCGTCGGTCTTCACCTTTAAAAGTGTGATACCCAGAGTATTAAAAGAAGAAAACAAAAATCCTTAGGTAATACCTCCTTTATACATCTCATAAAGCGATTATTTTGTTCTTAATACCTAATGAATGTTAGATTTTTAAAAAATACCCTCATCACCACAAAACGAGAAAAAATCCTTGTTAAGCGAATGTATAGATCTAGATCTAGAAGACTTTATAATATCCCAATCGTGATTTTTTTCGGGTGGGGGAGGGGGGTTTGGGGGGGGGGATTCCCCCCGCTACCCCCCCGCGGAAAAAAATTATATATATATATATATATATATATATGTGTGTGTGTGTGTGTGTGTGTGTTTGTGTGTACATAATTAATCTTTATTACATTCTGACCCTTTCCGGAAGACGTTTATTGTGCCCTAGAATAGGTTCTTCCTGGAATTAGTGGAAAACTTGTAGACTCCCCGCCCTTGCTAGCAAAGGGGTCTGGGGGAGCTCGCAGCGCTCCCCCAGGGCGGGGTGAAGCCCCTCCGCCGAGCACTATTTCTGGTATTGAAAGCCAACAAAATGCATATTCTGAGGTATCTACAGTGCATTATCTTGCTATTAAAAAGTTCTATTTCAAAAACCTAATGTGCTATTCTTACTGGCTTAGACCCTCTCGCGCCGTTCGGCGCATTTTCTGCAAGCTGTTTCCGCAACTCTTATTTTGCGTAATTCATTTTGTCGGAGAACATGTCCCGCAAAACCTCATGCGACGCTCTGTCACAACCTTACTAAGGGTTCGACTCCCAGTTCGGCATATGATTTATTTGATTTAAACCCGATCTCTTTAACTGACTCCTAAAATCTGTCTTAGCCATCTTTGTTGAGCCACATTTAGTGTTTTTCGATTTCAACTCAAAACGCTCTGTAGGGGAATTTTAAACACCAAAACCATCTGGAGGGGTTTTTAACTTTAAAAAAAAAGCCATCTGGAGTAGGGGGTTTTCAACTCAAAACCCCCTTTGGCTACGTTCATAGCATTTTGAGTGCGTAATTTGCTTTTTTTTAATATAGAAGAGATAGTTTTCAGCTTCAAACCCCGCAGGCAGAAGGTTTTAAACTCAAACAACCTTTGGCTACGCTCATAGATTTTATAGTGTGTAATTTGATTTTTTTTAGCTTCAAACCCCAACTGGAAGGGGGGGGGTTAAACCCAAAACCCCTTCGGCTACGCTCATAGAATTGTGAGTGTGTAATTTGCTTTTTTTATATATTGAGAGGGGGTTTATCGTAATATTTGGAGGCGGTTTTAAAGTTAAAATCTTCCTAAGCTGTTTTGGAATTTGGAATTGTCGTTTGCATTTTTTTAGTTTTGTTTATAGAAGAGGGGGATTTAACTGCAAAACCCCTGGTAGGGGGTTTTAAACTCAAAACCTCTGTAGGGGTTTTTAAACTCAAAGCACCTGATAGGGGGTTTTAAACTCAAAACCCCCTGGTAGAGGGTTTTTAACTCAAATCCCCATCGGCTTGCTGTGGTAAGTGATGATTTAGTATTAAAATCTCACCTAAAATAAAAGCAAAAATAAGTCACTTAATTCCGTCCCCCCCCCCGTAGGGGGGGATTTCATTTCGGGTTTTGAACCCCAACCCCCCCCCTGGCTACGCCCATGATCCCAATGATTAACTTTTATATCTAGACTTAGTAGACAATAATCTAAATGTGCCTGAAAACTCTTAAACGAATACGGTAAATACCCGTAGGTGTATAGTCCTTTAAGAAACATAGTTTCTCATTCTCTAGCCAAATTTAAATGTATTCCTTTTTTTTTTCACTTTGAAAAATCATAACGGTGAAACTAGAGTTTTCCTAATGTGGCCAACGAGCTAGTTATTCTTTTCCTAAGATATACAGCAACTGTCAAATATCTATGAAAATCTTTAGAGCCGTTTTCGTGATTCATGACCACCCAGGTTCCACCCACCTACCCACCCAGAAGTTTTGATGAAGTCACAACGTAAATAGAGGCAGTGTAATAAATACATTTTTTCGTTTCATTTACAAATACATTACTTAATAGTTTGTGTTTGTGCGTGTATGTACAATGTGTTGTCTTCAATGAAAAGCTTACTATATACTGTGAGACAGTGGATGTACCTCACCTCTAGATCCGCCGCGCGGAATGCACCACCCGAACATTGCTATCTACGTCTCTGTGAGATTGTGTTTAATCCTGTGCATTCCCAGGGCCGCAATCACACCTCTCCACCGAACTCGGTTCTGAGCAGCTTTCTTCATCTGCTCCCTTTGTCATTCCAGTATCCTCAGCTTCACTGATGAATGAGCTCTTCCAGCTTGGGTCTGCCCACTTTCCTCTTTCCTTGGGGATTTCTCAATCAATTGCCTGCCTTGTAACATTGGTAGCTGGTTTTTTGCAGGGTGTGTCCTATCCAGTTCCACTTTCGCTTTTTGATATCTCGGGCCATTGACTTTTGGACATTCGGTGTAGGCATCTGTGAACAAATGTCTGGTGCTTTTCTATATTTGTTTTACTGACTCTCCACGTCTCTGTGTACTATGAATGTTTCTTCTTGAGGTTGAAGGAACGGACTCAGTTTTCCAAGGTAGATCCGGATAGGAACGAGGAAAATGCCTCCATGAATGTCATCTTTTCGTCATGAGGCAACTGTTCTAATCAGTAAAGGAGCTAACTCTTTTTTTTCTTGCTGTTGACTAAATGTTATATAAATATATATATTTTTCCCTGATTTCATTGTTCTTACTTCACAATAGTTGGGACAGTTCGTTGTTTATCATACACAAGAGATGGAGAGCTATCAAGCTCGGTTTCACGAGGAAGAATTCCTTTAAAAAAATGGAATAATCATAAGAGTCAATATTCACACGCATCACCTATTAACCGTGGGTAAGGCCGCTTCTGCAGTGGGCGATTTGCAGGTTTGCCTGATCATCAATCCAGCAGCTGTGCAGTACCGTACCTCCAAACCAGAGTCAGTTGCAGATCACCAATAAGAAAGTCTTTATCAGTACTCCTTTCTTTGTAAAACTGTAGAGCATTTTTTTTAACTACCTAGAGAGCAATGTATCGTTATTAAGTACCAACCATTTATTTCATTTTTTTCAATCTGATTTATTATATTTACAATACCTCTATTCAAGTCAAAAATCCATGGAACCTGTAGGGTGAAACGGATCTCCAAAAGAGCTTTAACGATTTTTCTAGAAATCTAACAGTTGATATATATCTTTGAGAAAAGAATCACTAGTTCGTTATTTATTTATTTACATTATTTATATTGATTAGAATATTTATTTTAAATGATTGATATATACCCTGTGCTGCGCTTTTCTATACTGAGGTTGTACATTGTGATATAGTGTGATTTTGCTATTGTATTATTGGTGTCTACTTATCTGTGAATCTGTATGCGCCATTTTAGTACTATTATTTTTAATTATTATTATTTAAACATTGTAAGTTTACAAAATGGTACAAAAATCTACATTTTGTTTAATTGGAAATTTATTTCTCGTATAATCATGATTGAAAGTAGATTTTTTTTTTCAGTTTCTACTCAGAATGAAATTAGCAGAAAGCTTGGCCTCATAGGAGCTCAGCAAATATTCATTACATTATACATCTGCTGGGAGCGCGCGCGCGCGCGCGCACACACACACACACACACTTACACACACACACACACACACACACACAAAATAGAAAGAAGCATAACTCTTTAACGTTTGTTGCTCGTTTCAATTTATGTCAGATAGATTTAGCTCCCCTCGGAGCACTTAATTACTAACGCATTCAGTAGTGGAATTATCAATGACTTGAATAACAAGTCAAAGGTATTGCCGAGTAGTATTGAATGGGAGGTAGGAAAATATATTGGAGGGAGGGGGGGGGACAAGAATTAAAATTGAGCTAAAAAAAAAAAGAGGAGGGGATTTTTGGCACGCAGGTCTAATCAATGGCGTCTCAAATGAATGATTTATACAGTTAAGAATAGACGCTACGATTCACTTTGGTCTTCTCTGTTGTCATAACAAATCATGACCAAGGTCGAAGACATTGGATGAGGATAAAAACTCTGCTACTCTCAAACATTAGAGAATATAAGTATATTACTTTTGAAGCTTTGGAGAATATCCATAAAATATTTTTAATCATCTCACTTTTCTTTTTAATGAAGACAGTATGCGGAGTAGGTATTTAAATTTAAAAATATAAAATGATGAGTAAAGTGATCAATTAAAAGTGAAGTATGTTTTTTTTTTTGCATTTAAACGAATGATTCCATTATGAATCAAACATAATGAGAATATTTCTTTACCCATTTTTTAACGTCCACATAATTAGCATACATAATAATATGGATTATGCTTTTTTTATGAAGACACCAAGATGTAGGTATACACACTAATTGCAATTCACTGTAGTAATAAGACAAAGATGTCCTCGAAATCGTAAAATTAAATTCCCATTTACATGTAAATTAATATCGATGTTTTTTCAAAATTGTTTATAATAAGTGTATTTAATAGTTTCACAGGACTCTACTTATTTAACAAACATGAAAGAACAAAGAGAATCTAAATATAAGGATGTTTATACGTTTGACTGTTTTAACAAAGCTAAAGTCACCTAACTATGTCTGTATGGTAAAAATTTTGTTCACGTTATTTCTCCCACACCCAATCACGGATTAAGCTGAAATTTTGCACAATTATTTCTTTTACCTGACAACATAAGAATCAATTAAAACAAATGAACCAATTAGTTAATCAAGTATTGGTAATTCATTTTTTTGCTTGGCATCTTGAACAAGGGAAAGAAATCGTACTTGACAGATGTCGTGGTATAAGTTGAATTAGTCCCCCTTAAGAACTTCATCCGTTGAGTGAATTTTTTTTTATGCATTTAAAAAAACGAGCATGTAATTTGTAAACTGTAAACATTCACTAAAATACCCCCCCCCCTTCTAACATTTCCTTTTCACAAGTTTTCTTTTAAGGGAAAAACCATTGCCAAATGATTTTCAGAATTTCTTGCAAAAGATCCAGAAGTCTTACTATCGATGATGATCAGTGTGTTCAGTGTATTTTCAAGTAAAAATCAACGTTAAATTATTCTTTAAAATTATTACTTTAGAAAATCAAAACCCAAAAACACGGCTTGAATATTCCTTGTCTACTTACGAATCTGATTCGGGTCGCCTCTGAGTTTGTGTAATAACTCAAACTCTATTTGTAATGTTGTTCGATCTGCCTTTGCTCCTACGCTTCTACTTTCTGAACATCGTCTTAGGTATCTGTAAGTATCTGAGGGTATCTGTGGCTATATTTGGATATCTTTGTCTCTCTGTGGGTATCTGTGGCTATATATTATTTATATTTATAGCTTTTATATAGCGCTACTTTCATGCTTATAGCATGCTCAGAGCGCTTTGGTCCAATCTAATTTGTGGACCAGTGGGGGGAGGGGGTATCTAGGAGTTGGTTTTCCGTGCTGCCTTTAGGCGCTCAGTAAACACAACTCTGCCCGAGTCGGGTGTTGACCCTCGAGCCCCCTTCTAGGTAGCCAAGCCAAGCCAATTTCAAGCGCACTTAACCTCTCGACCACGCTATTTGTGGGTATCTGTGGGTATCTTTGGGTATCTGTGGTTATCTGTGGCTATCTGTGGTTATCCGTGGCTATATATTATTTATATTTATAGCTTTTATATAGCGCTACTTTCATGCTTATAGCATGCTCAGAGCGCTTTGGTCCAATCTCATTTGTGGACCAATGGGGGGAGGGGGTATCTAGGAGTTGGTTTTCCGTGCTGCCTTTAGGCGCTCAGTAAACACAACTCTGCCTGAGACGGGTGTTGAACCTCGAGCACCCATCTAGGTAGCCAAACCAATTTCAAGCGCACTTAACCTCTCGACCACGCTATTTGTGGGTATCTGTGGGTATCTGTTGGTATCTGTTGGTATATGTGGGTATCTGTGGCTATATGTGAGTATCTGTGGCTATCTGTGGGTATCTGTAGTGACTATCTGTGGGTATCTGTAGTAACTATCTGTGGGTATCAATTTCAAGCGCACTTAACCTCTCGACCACGCTAGTTGTGGGTATCTGTTTGTATTTGAGGCTATATTTGGGTATCTTTGGCTATCTGTAGCTATCTGTGGGTATCTGTGGGTATCTGTTGGTATCTGTGGCTATCTGTGGGTATCTGTGTGTATATGTTGGTATCTGTGGGCATCTGTGGCTATCTTTGGGTATCTGTTGCTATATGTGGGTATCTGTGGCTATCTGTGGCTATCCGTGGCTATATATTATTTATATTTATAGCTTTTTTATAGCGCTACTTTCATGCTTATAGCATGCTCAGAGCGCTTTGGTCCAATCTCATTTGTGGACCAGTAGGGGGAGGGGGTATCTAGGAGTTGGTTTTCCGTGCTGCCTTTAGGCGCTCAGTAAACACAACTCTGCCCGAGGGTATCCGTGGGTATCTGTTGGTATCTGTGGATATCTGTCACTATCTGTGGGTATCTGTGGGTATCTGTGGCTATCTGTGGGTATCTGTGGGGATCTGTAGTGGGTTTCTGTGGGTATCTGTGGGTATCTGTGGCTATCTGTGGGTATCTGTGGGTTTATATAGTGGGTATTTGTTGGTATCTGTGGGTATCTGTAATTGGTATCTGTGGGTATCTGTGGCTATCTGTGGATCTCTGTGGGTATCTGTTCTCAATGGAAAGTAGATGCCTACTACAAAAACGTAAAGTACACGTTTCAGAACTTGCAATCTATTGGGCAAATGATTTGAAAGAAAAGGTCATTGGTTTTTATAGTCAACGGTTAACGAGGGTGTCAAGTGACCAGGACAACTACCAACCGCATTTTATTTTCCCAAATAATATCAGGTACCCATAAGAGTAGGGTGGACTCAGGGACGCCCTGAAAAACGAAATTTAAAATATTAGTTTATACCTTAATCCTAAACCATTACCGGTTCAGAGCCAAAGCGCCATGCCACTAAACAACCCATGTGAGTACTATTCTCACTGTTAAATTGAGAATACTGGCGTTCCGCATAGAGTGGTGACAATATTAACTATTTCTCCTCGTAATTATTTTTCCACGTTTTGAAGGAATTCTTCATTTGCTCGTTACTATTTGACTACCCAAGTTATAACTGGTCTTCAACAGATTTGTTTTCTTGTTATCAGAAACTGTATTATTTGGTATAGAATTAAAGGGAAATGCATGCTCTTTTGATATAATTCAAAGTCAAGTTTAAAAAATTAAACATTAATTTAATTTAATGAGTTAAAAATCAACGATGGTATCGAAGATTAGGTGAGAAAGAGTTAAACTGTACCACTTTTCTACATATTTAGTATTTGGTTTTGGAAGAACACTTAGAAGAGCTCACCTGCAATAAACAACAGCTACGACAACGGAGTGTAAGGTAAATTTCTTTAGGTGCTCAGCGTTTACGTACAAAAGAAACATTCTCCTTGGCAAATTGAAAATCTATTCGCATTTTTACAAATTAAACAAGAACATAAAACTAAAATACTATTTAACCTTAGTAAGGCCAATGTTAGCATAGCGTTATAAAGCATCCTCTGAATGTTCAGATTTGATTAGAATAACACCATTAGTAAAATCATTAAACTTTGAAAAACGTCAAGACAGAAGAATACAAAGTAAAGTAGCTATAATGCAAAAAACAAAAACACAAAACCATAATTTACAAATAGAGAAACAATGAGATAATAATGAAACATTAGAAAAAAACAACACAAAAGATAGTGGCACATAGTGGCACATAGTGGCACATAGTGGCACATAGTGGCACATAGTGGCACATTTCTTATTCCTTATGATAAAAAAAATTCGTACGAGTGCATCTTCTTCCCTAGTGCCACTAGAGAATGGAATGGGTTGCCTGAATCAGCCAGGAAAACCAACAACTTAGCAGAGTTTAACATGCATGACTAAATTGACACATGCAATACGTAGGAAGTAATTATCTTCTTTTTTTGAAGTGACGTCTGTATAAGATAAGATAAGACCTTGCTAGTAAGGAAGTGTGCACGACCAGGCAACCATCTTATCTCTCTTTCTTGACATTCATTGAGTGAGATCTAGAAACACTTAGAGTTTTTCCAGTCAAAGTCTCGGGGTAGGATAAACTACAGCAGTGAGCGTAAAAACACAGCGACAGAGAAAGCACCTCACAACATGTACGCCCCAGATGTCGGATTTGGCTTGGTCAGGCCCGCACTTTAATTTGTTCGTAAGGTCAAACTTAATGACACAGCATTATAGCCTTCCACTTAAATTACTCACGGGTTGTACAATGCGCTGATTACGTCAAGTACGATAACTCTAGCTCAAACAGATTTAGTCGTCTTCTAGTTGTTTCCCTTTTTTGAATGCTTTTTATGACCCTGAGGTTTCAGTTGGAAACAAATATATCGCTAAATTAGTGTGCTATTTTTTTCAATTAGAGTATTTTTCTTTCTTTATACATTTATAACTAGTTCTTTGTCTGTAGTTTTAGGGGGTGGGGGGGGGGACCTGATTTGGCGTTTCCACTCCCCTACCCCTCTCTCTACTGTGTAAAGAAAAATAGTCCACTGATGAAGAGAGGAGCGGCAGATAAACATTGCCCCCACCCGCCGATCGACCCTAATTCTTTGTGGTTGGGACCGAGCGTTCTTTAGCGGCCCCCGAAAGGGGAAAAGACGCTATTAGTTTAGTGTGGTATGTCTGTCTGTCCGTCCGTCCCATTTAGATCTCAGAAACTAGAAGAGAAAATGAAAATCGGACATCATGATATTTTAGATCATTCAAAGTTCTGATGCAACGGCTACTTTTTTTCTTTTCCGAAAGTGAACCATCTAATTTTTAAAATCATATATGCAAGCAGATTTTTCAAAAAATTACACCACTTTTCAACGAAAAACTTTAGGGAAGATAAGTTTTTTTTAAAGAAGTATGTCTTTTAAAAAGGTCACATGCTTCATTAATAAATCAAGCTTCATTCATAGATTCGCGCATTGTTACACAAAATTAGCATCTAAGGTCACAATGGAAAAAGTATCAATGAATCATTATAAAATATATTTTCCATTTATTAACTAAATCATTGAATAGAACACTGATTCAAATGTTGTTTTTAAAAAAAAAATTAATTCGAACTTCGTTTCAATTGTAAGTTTCATAAAAAAAATACTTTTATGCAGCGCAATTTCCACACATCCTCATTAGGCTATACACTTGACAACAATCTAAATTACAATAAATAGAGGCCAGACATAGGTCTAGATTTAGATTTAATTGTATTAAACAATTTGAACAAAACTTGCATTTATAATCCATTAAGAAAATAGTTTATCTTCTAATAGCTTGGGGGGGGGGGGTAGGCAGATTTATTTATTATGTAAGCAGTAGTATCACATCAAGAAGTGAATCTGATGCGAACAGCATAAGTGCACTATAGCCCAGTAGTAGGCCTACTAATCCTGATCATAATATTGACATAGATCTAGCTCTAGTAGATCTAGATTCTATTTCTAGATTTCTAGATCTAGTCTAGATTCTAGTCTAGATTAGGCTATATATTTATTTCTGGATCTTTAGCTAGAGTCTATTTAGTATAGACCTAAACCTAGTCTAGATCTAACTTCTAGACTTAGTCTAGATTCGAGATCTAGATTCTAGATCAAAATATGGATAAATCTAAATCTACATTTAGATCTAGTTTAGATGAAGAGTCTATATCCAGATCTAAACTAGATCTAGAACTAGTCTAGAAATCTAGATCTAGCCTAGATTCCAATTCTAGCTCTAGACTGAATTATAATTCTAGATCGAGAACTAGTCTAGAGATCTAGTATAGATGTAGATCTCTAGATCTAGACTAGCCTATATCATATCTAGAACTAGTCAAGAAATCTAGATCTTGTCTAGATGTAGATTATATATATATATATATATATATATATATATATATATATATATATATATATATATATTATATAAAAATTCTTTAAACGATCAAAACAAGAATATGGCTTGAATATATTTCTCGTTCATTGGTGAATTTGATGTGGGCCGCTTCTGAGTTTGTGTGATAACATAAAATCTCATTGCAATCTTTTTTTTTTTTGGGTGGGTGTGTGTGTGGGGGGGGGGTTTGTTATTTTTTGCATCTCATTAAAAGATTTTGATTTATACGAAACTCACTTTGAAATCATGGCTACATTTTCTGCCATAGGGGAGTCACTAATCAATTATAGTGCAAAATACTTTTGGTGTATTAGTTCCCTTGTTTAGTTCACCCTTCATAATGCCACAAACTGCAAACTATTTATGTATCGATACTGCTAAGAACTTTTTACAGCACGTTTCAAGACAAAGTAAAAAAATACACAAGCTTACATTCACATTACGACACGATCACCTATGCCTTACATGTGTCTTATCTATGGACTATTAACACGGCCGGATTTACATAAAGTGGAGGCACCGTGGCAGGATTTTTGTGGGGGCCTTTACACTTTTTTAAAAAGCTTTAATAAAGATCCATTTATGAAAAAAAGTAAAATTCCATTTCAGATCATCTTGTTTATAGGGCAGATGATGTCATCTGTTTCTGTGGCCAAAGGTTAACGAGGGTGTCATGTGGCCAGCACAACGACCAACCGGCTTTACTTTTCCCCAACTACTGTCAGGTATCCATTGGAGCTTGGTGGATTCAGGGGCTCCCGAAGTTAAATAATCCCAGTCTTTACCAGGATTCGTTACCCCGGACCCTGGTTGGGAAGCAAAATGTTTTACTGCTCAGCCAGCGCACTTCCATTTTAAAAAAATATTTAAAATATTACTCATCTCTAAAATCAAGCCACACTTTAATAGAAAGAAATGAGGTACTTGTACTCTTGATCTTATTTTCTTTCTTCTTTTTAAAATCTATATTAACAAGGTTACAAAGACAGTTTGTGTGGAAACACAAACTCAAAATCGGCCCCAGAAGTGGTCCACCTAGGCAGGTAAAAAGGCAGGTTTCAATATTTTCAGAAGAAATATCAGAATGAAATTCCATCAAAGGCAAATGACAGTGAAGAATGGAGAAAGAAGGTTGACAGATCTTGTGTGGTGCATCAACGGTCCAGCAGACCAAGGAAAAGGTGAAAGTGAATGTGAAATGATACGTAAACCTGGCCTAACTGATGTAATAGTTAGTAAAACAGAACTTACTCAACTTACCAATACAATCTAAAAAAAAAATTAAAAAAATCTAAAACTTCTTGCATAAATGTATCAAAATATGGTAAATAGTCATCTCCCTTACTAAATAGCCTCCCGTGTTTGTTACTATTAATAGTGAATAGTTGTAATAGTTATGAAAAAAAAACTGCCTGCATACTTGATTTTAAAAATTAGATTTTTCGTTTTCAGAAAAAAAAAAGTATTAAGACCTTCATAAAAATCCAGCTCAGGGATTACTTAAATCCGGCCCTGTTTTAAATTTGTGTAGGATAAGACCCTATGTTGACGCACTGCCGTAGATCCAGTTCTGCGTTTATATATTACGAGCTTAAAGTAGACCCTTCTTAGCCAGGAAAGTGTTACCAAAAGTAAAATTTAAAGTATTTTCAGTAAAAATGCAATGTAAGATGCATATTGTACAATACGTTATGGAGGCCCTTGTTTTGTGGAGACCTTGGGACGTTGTCCCACTTGCCCTTCCTTAAATCCGACCCTGCTGACTAATGAGGTGCGATGTATGTAGGTGATGGATGTGTCTCACTAGAGTTAAGACTAAGTGTCTTGAAGCACTAGTAGAATAGGCCTATATAAGTCTATGGTTGTGCACTTTTCAATTCCAAGCTCTGAATGCCGTGTACGCTAAGTGGGAAACGATCCCTTGACGAGTGGTGTGCAGATTAGGACAGATCCATTGTTACATTTATACGTGTATCTTTTGTTTGTTATATTTAACTCCAGACTGGGTGGGAGCTAATTTATATTCTTTTGTTTGTTTTCCTTTGTCTCCCTTGTTCAGTGTGTTGACGTGTTTTTGTTCAGGTTCTTGTTGTTAGTGTGTTTGCCTTCTTGTGTTTGTTTTTTTGTTTATCTTGTTCATGTTGTTCATGTATTTTAAACAACTTGTTTGTAATTCAACCTTAAGTGATAATATAACATCTATATCTATGGACAGACTGTTGAAGATGAAAACAGTGATACGCCTTTTGAAGGGTGAGTGGATTGTTCGTTGTGTTCTTTCCAAATAGTTTCTTAAATTTTGATTTTAATCAGTTTTGACTAAAGCCAGTTTTAAGTAGAAAGACGCGGTGGCTGAGCGGTAAAGCGAACAAGTACTTCCCGGTTTTGAATCCTAGTAAAGACTGGGACTTTTTAATTTCGTGATCTTTGGACGCCTCCACCCAGTCTCTAATGGGTACCTGACATTAGATGGGGAAAGTAAAGGCGCTGGATAGTTGTGCTGACCACATGACGCTCTCTTTAATCGTAGGTCACAGAAACAGATGACCTTTACATCATCTGCCCTACAGACCACAAGGTCTGAAAGGCAACTTTACTTTTTTTCTGTAGTCATAAGTAGTTTCCTTAATAGTAATAAGCTGCTGTAAAGACCAAATGACATGACTGAATGAACTAATGACATGACAGAATGAACTAATGACAATATGTTCCATTCAAACTATTCTATGAATGCATAGCAAAGGAGAAAGTTCTAATAAAATACTCTGTAGCCTAGTGATGACCAACCTAGTTCGACCTGTGGGCCATTTTAGTTTTCGACACTCGTGTCGCGGGCCACCTGATCATAAACGAAATGAACTTGAGCTGAAACATTTTTTTAGAAACCTGTGGATCTAGTTCTGACGTTAGTTAATGAGACATTTTTTTACGCCCCGGGAAATGGCTTCATTTCTCTACGTAAAATGTGAACAACATTGTAGCTAGCTTTACAAGCGACTCAGTTTCCGGTATCCTTTTGGTGTTCCTATTACTTCCTATCGATCTCTAATCTCTAGGCGTAGTTTAACAATCGAACGGCTCGAACCAAGAATGCCGTCATAATTGGTTTTATGATGCCGTTTATATATTGTTGTTAGTTTAAGCAGCCACACTTTCTTTACAAATCAAATATGTTGACTTTTCCAGATGGATTCTTAGTTCACAGTCGACCTGTAGTTTATTCGACACTCCCATTTCGTAATTGTTTAAAAGGTATTGGCAAAGGTACCAATCCATCACAGAAAGAGGGAGGATTTTCTATACTTTGTGCCGATGTTTCAGGGGGCCGGATGAAACCACCGCGTGCCGGATCTAGTCGCGGGCCGTATTTTGGAAATCACTGGTGATGTGAGAATACAAATTACAAATTACATATTTAAAAACGTCTACAAAGATCACCGAAAAAACAACAACAAGATTTTGATTTCTCACAATCAAGATCTTCCATTAACTGTCCAGCTAATAATAATCAACTGGGGCTGTAGCCACGGGAAATACTGCAGTCCTCATTAATCTTCGGACTCGAAGAAAAGCCTTATTATGATTAAAAGTGTACACGGTTCAAGGCGACATGTGCTTGACCTTCTGCGAAGAGTTTTCAGCCTATAGGTACTATAGCATGTTCTGCTGTACTGTCTCGCATCTTGTGTTCTGCTGAAGCCCAATACAGTGCTATTGGTAGCATCCTCTCTCCTCAGTACCATAAGTATTCACACCATTCAACATTCACACCAGGCTGAGCACATGACCTAACAACAACAGATAATAACTATATATTTACTATATATTTTAATAAAAAATAGGATGGGATTTAATGGAATCCGCCATGGACGTTAAGAAAAGTTATCGATTGGTTGGTGGCTATGGATGATGACATATAAACTGATATGTCGTAATGCAGATACTGAGAGAAGAGATGATCTAAATCAATGGTCTTCAACCTTTTTTGGCCTACCGCCAACTTTTCGAATTTTTTCTTCAAAAATATCCGCCCCCCCCCCTTCTAAGAAAATATTAATAAAGAAACGTGAGATGGCTAATTGCATCAAATGTCATTTATTTATCAATTTACATGCTGTCAATAACAGATAGTTAATTGTATAGCTATAGTCTAAAAATTATTTCAGATAACTCGCAGTGATCAAACACTAGAATTAATCTCATTGTCATGACTTTCTTTCAAATCCCTTATACACCCCCTTTTTTAATTATTGAATATTAGGGCCTACAATTTTTAGGTTTAATTGCAAATTTAGTGTTTTTTTTAAATATAAATTGTATTATTTCTAAATTCACTAAAAAAAAATGAAAGTTAAGCTAATAGGAATCTTGCGCCTCCTGCATTCTGAAAATATGAGAAATGTCAAAGTTTAAATTATCCAAAGACAGGCGAAGGTCTTTTCTAGTGGCTACATCCAGTCTATTTCTCTGCTACTCATTAAATCCAGTTGAACCATGTATGTTGATGGAAAAGCTAAAAATAATTCCATTTTCCACCACAGTTTTGGAATTGTACAGGAAACTTTAAGTGCAGCCATATCGTTGCTGTGCCTCTTATGTTCACATTGAAGACATCACATTGTAAATCTATTTGTGTCTGCTGCTCCATTTGAACATTAATAACATGTTTAAAAATTGTCATTTATATTTACATTGTTTAATTTATTACATCCTAGAAGCGAATCTTCATTTTTCATAGACCATTGTTAGGTGAATATAATTGATATTGATGTTCTTAGGCAGTAATTACTGTCAACAAACAAGTTCTGTAAAATGTGAAACTTTTTAAAAAAGATTTGATGTCTCAATAAAACAGAAAATTATTAAATCAATGAAAGATCAATCAATGATTAAATAGAATCTTCCTGTTTCTCAAAAAAAAATTTTAAAATTCCAATATTATATTAAGAGCTTAACAAAACTAGCAAGACAGCTCCCTTTCGAAATCAGTTTAAAAGAGTTAAACATGTTGCTCATCAACAAAACTGTTGAGAGAGGAGCTTATTTTCGACATGGATTTGTCATTGATTTCACATTTTTATAATTAGATTCAAATAGAAATGAAATTGTAGCCTCACATTTTAACAAGAAGTTGCTTGTGTATCTAAACTCATAAGGTTAATAGTTGACAAAATCTTGATTATCTTTATACTATGTAATTTATGAAGCCTTTGTAGCGTTCAACCAAAACTGATGGTGCCCAATATGTCGTACATTACTACACAATGTTGAAATAATATTTACATCCTTAACCAAAAAAAAGTCTTTTTAAGTCACGGATACGTTTTTTTTCACAATTTTTAAAAAATGTTGCTATAGTGTTGCTTTTTTTGTTTCTTATTACATCCCATTTCACCTCAAATGTTACAGTTGTACTTCATGTGAAGTATTTCACTGTTTACACTTGTACGTAATGTTCCGGAACTGTGGAACTAGCTTACTAGTTGTTATCCTCGTGACTGCTGTCAAATTACAGTCAGTCAGCACCGACCTGTGATTACACTTGTTTAGTTTCAAACAAGAAAAAAAAAAAGAAGAACAAAAATATTTGATCCCAGATGGACCCTATTAATTAATAATTAATTAATTAAGTGTGGAACTATAGATTCTGGCACACATAAGAAGAACTGACTGGGACTTTTCTTGTAGATCGTAATTTGCTTGGAGTGACCCTACCACTTGTCTGGATCAGTTTGGAAAGTGGGGGCGGGAGATAGAATACGGTATTTTACAGTGATTGCTTTTTAAATGCATTTATATAAAATAAAAAGTTGAATGACCTGGTATTCTTCTTTTCTTCTTCTTGAAACTGTCAGCTCTATGCCAGCAAAAGTGAACAAGAGCTCTCTCTCACCGGCCTGTATGAAAACAGTGTACACTGTTTTGTCTGGCGGTTGGGTCAGACTCGTGGCAAGAGGCCTCGTATAGATCTACTAAAACCCCCGCCCTTTTTCTTTTCTATACCAGGCTAACCGTGCGGGACACGCCATTTATGTAACGGCCCCATGAGGAACAGCACCTGGATTGTGACAAGGTTGTGGGAGCTTTTTTACAAATCCGCGTAGTGCAATGAGGAAGCTCTCGCACCCCCTTAGGCACCTTCACGTGAGTCTTGTTTTGCTACCCTTTAGCCTAATCGTTTCCTCCTACGATCGTTTCCACCCGGGCGCCACTATGAGGCAGGGTAGCATGCCCGGGAACGACCTGGTATCGAGCTTTATGATTCAAGCTTCCCTAAGCCAACACAGTAACCACATGGCCATTGAAGTGCTTGTGAAAAACAGATATGGTTACAATATCTTTCCCCTGTTTGATAACAAACAAAATAATCAATCACTAATAGTTCATTAACTAATTGATTAATTTCCCTCTTTTTTAAAATTCTTGTTTTGTTAGGCACAAGAAATAATTGTGTACAAGTTGGTCCGACAGCCAGAAGAGTACATTCATATTACCTTGACCTTGACCTATCCCTTAGTCTGTTGGACCATTGGGGCACCAAGCAAGACTTGTCGACCGTCTTTCTCCATTCCTCCCTGTCTTTTGCCGTGTTTAAAACCTCTATCAATAGTAGGCCCGTCCATTCTTTTATGTTGTCCTCTCATCGCTTCCTCTGTCTGCCTCTTCTTCTTTCCCTGGTACTGCTCCCTGAAGGAAGGTCTTTGCGAGCCCCGAAGATCTTGCAATATGGCCATAGATTTTAAGCTTTGTAATAAATGATTTACTGCTACAGGGGTGAAGAATTGTATAGAAAATACAGCAATCATACATTTAGTTGATTGTGCGGGAAATAGGAAGGAGGCTGTCTGGCTAAGGTAAATTTAAAAAAATGTTGTCCCCAGTTCATTTCAAGAAAAGTGTGTTACGTCACTGTCGTCTGCATAGCAGACGAGACACAAAACTTGCATGGTAAATTAGTGCATAGGTATTTAGGCCTCTTGATTTTCAACAGCTTTACACCTGCGCTGCAATTATTTGATCAAGAAACAAAACAGGTCTACATTTTGGGGGGGGGGTGCTCAAGGTCACGCTCATTAGAAAGTTTTATAAAAAAAAATCCACCATTGATCTAATACATTGTCGCCACGCCCCTCTTTTTTTAAAGTGCTCGCACTCTCAAAGGCACTTGTGTAACGAAGTGGTGGCCATCAAGGCTAGAGGTCATACAGAGGTCAAAGTTTGAGTTCATTAGAATGACATTTAAATAATTGAACCATTTCTAAAACAAAATTGTTATGACTACAGATATGTACAAAGACGGTAATGTATGTTACATTTGACTAGAGTCGTTACTAGAGCAACAAAATTTTTAAAATCACAGAAAGTTTCCCCCATACTGAAATTATTTTGTGCCACAATAGAAAAAGCTTAGAAAATAGGATTCTGCATTTTTAAAAAAGAGCGTCAAAAATTACCATATGACGTTTTAAAAAATATTGTTATAACTATGTTGGTGGTGGGGATAAGGATAGTAGTGTGTATATAATCAACCGACGCAAATCGCCCCATGCCAACACTAGATGCGCGGTCAAAAAACATCTGTGTTGTCAATAGTACTTAGGCCAGTCACGTCGGATGTAGTCATGTGATCAAACAGAATGGTCGAGCGACGATCCGTCGGTTTCTGGAAAGCAAAGAGAGGAAGTCTCACAGTCTAGACGGTTCACTTCAGCCTTGTTTACTCCAGACGGCTTGGTTCAGTGTACTTCAGTGGTGTGGTTTTGTACGGCGCTTTACGACGCTTCGGAGTAATCTGTCAAGACAGGTCGTACAGATCTTTGACGTGGCAACGAGCTATTGGTCTAAGCTGCCCACAGTTTGTGACGTTTCATGTCAGTATTCAGGCATTCTATAACGATTGGTCTCCGTCCTGAGCAGTTAAACCCAGTGCAAATCCGGGACGAGGATGAGAGTCCAGTGCAAGAGTTAATACGGCGGCACGGTTTGTACAGTCTATGTTCTGTGTTGTCCAAGTGCACAGTATTGGATGTGATTTTTTTGAGTAAAAGTGTTACGTTACTTTGGAGCCCTGAGTTGTCAGGTTGCCTGGTCGTGCGGTTTGCGCGCTGGACTGTCGTTCAGATTTATCGATGGTCGAGGGTTCGAACCCTGCCCGCTCCCATCCCCCGTCGTCCTGCGGGAGGTTTGGACTAGAAAGTAATTATCTTCAACTCTGAAGGAACATCCGAAACATGTAAAAACATTTTACAAAAACATTTTATTTAAGCTGGTAATGTGTGGAGCAGTTTGCAGAGTGCCTGGATAGTAAGAATCCTTACAGTATTGTAATAACTGAAGTGAGGCAACTCAACGAGACATAGATGTTTATTGACAGGACATCACAAATACACGTAGAACAACATGGCTTGAGCACAGCATCTTTACATCAGCTCTCAACTTGGGCGGAAATCGTTCTCTTCTCTCTTCCTAATGTTCACATCCTTCTCAGTCTAGTTTATCCCAGTGCGCACCTTGTAGTTTAGATGGCGGTGCGCATGGCAGAGTTATAACAGTATATAAAAAACATATATAGTATAGATAAACATTACCATTATTTCACACCCCGGATACACAGAAAAAGCTTGCTATTTGTCATATTTCTCGCCATGTAAGAAAATTTCCACTTGATAGCAATGACTTTTCAAATGCATACAATATTTTGTGTACATTATTTACCAGTGGGGAATCAAATTTACAAGCTATGACTTTTGTGGCACATTTTTTTTTCAGCTGGTGTCTGTGACATTGCTTATTACAAAGCTTAAATCCACTTCCTCTGTCTGTCTGTCTGGTAAAAAGTTTATATTCTCGTTATTTCTGCCACACCCATTCTCGGATCATGTTTTAACTTTGCTCAATTGCAAAGACAATACATTAATCAACTAACAAAACAACAACAATAATTGGTCAATTAATTACTGACCGTTGATTATTGTGTTACACCAAGAGAAATTTATCCTTCAGTATTCACAGATATGATTAAATATGTCGGGTTTTGTTCCCTTGAATAATTACACCAGTAATTTCTTGATTTACCTAAAAGAAATGTATGAATTAAAAAAAAATGATTTAATCAATTAATTATTGGTCATTGATTATTTGGTTTGATATTGAAAAAGGAAATAACTTCTACATTCTTGAAAGATATAGTTGTAAGTGCGGAGTTCTTCCCCTTGAATAAGCTTTGCTTTGTTTTTTAAAAGAATTTTAAAATATTTTTCTTGTTTTGTCTTTTATTTCAAATCTCTCTCGATCATCCTGCTTTAATTTTCTACGATCCTCATGGGATCCATTATACCGCCAACACATTTCTTCATATTTCGTCTTTTTCTCTTTAATCACTTTTAAGAATGCAAAACCAGATCTTTAGTATAATCCATTTCAAACTGTCAAACTGAAGGATTGTAATGGTTTCCACTAGTCATGATCTATTGATATATCAGAAACTAGTCACTGAGTTTGTCTCTCAACTTCAGTCTTACTGAAGCGAAACTTGAAAACGTCTGGACAGTCAGACGAACAACGTAGCAATCAGAAAACGTCTGGACAGTTAGACGAACAACGTAGCAATCAGAAAACGTCTGGACAGTTAGAAGAACAACGTAGCAATCAGAAAACGTCTGGACAGTTAGACGAACAACGTAGCAATCAGAAAACGTCTGGACAGTTAGACGAACAACGTAGCAATCAGAAAACGTCTGGACAGTTAGACGAACAACGTAGCAATCAGAAAACGTCTGGACAGTTAGACGAACAACGTAGCAATCAGAAAACGTCTGGACAGTTAGACGAACAACGTAGCAATCAGAAAACGTCTGGACAGTTAGACGAACAACGTAGCAATCAGAAAACGTCTGGACAGTTAGACGAACAACGTAGCAATCAGAAAACGTCTGGACAGTTAGACGAACAACGTAGCAATCAGAAAACGTCTGGACAGTTAGACGAACAACGTAGCAATCAGAAAACGTCTGGACAGTTAGACGAACAACGTAGCAATCAGAAAACGTCTGGACAGTTAGACGAACAACGTAGCAATCAGAAAACGTCTGGACAGTTAGACGAACAACGTAGCAATCAGAAAACGTCTGGACATTTAGACGAACAACGTAGCAATCAGAAAACAAAATATTTGGAAAAAGAAATTGAAAAATGACTGAAACTCTTAAAACCTTTTAAAAATAAAATGTTGCATTTAATTTCCTGTGGTTAATGAGTAGTCTTTGGTCTTTAGTCGTTGGTCGTAAATTAATGTAGTTCACCCGAGCTGTTAAGACATTATACAGGTACTCCCCCTCCCAAACACACACACACATTCGGTTTCCTATGGTTTGATTAAGGAGGTGATAAATTGATCGCAAACTTCAATAAAGATCAATCGACGCAGTGATACATCAAGTCAAATATAAGTGTGGTTAGACTAAACGAACGCGTAAAATGGCTTTACTCAAGAGTAGGATTCACAATAAAGGATCTCCACTTATCCTATTCAGTAATCATTTATCAGAGTATATCCAGAGACATGAAGATTCGTAATATTGCGAAATTCCAAGTATTACTAATCGTTAATATTAATGCTTTAAATCAGTGCAGCGTATAACATTCTCAGCACCATTTTCTTTGATAACACACAGGGGCGGGGACGACTTAGAGGCTTCTGTGCTGCCTTCAAGCAATCAAGCACAAATCAAATCTAGTCAAACAATAAAACAATATTACAAAGACAGTTTGTCTTATCACATAAGCTCAGAGGCGGCACACATCGAATGGACCAGGAATATGCAAGCCATAGTCTTGTTTTGATCGTTTAAAGTAATAAGATTTAAAAAATCATTTAGCGTTATTTTTCATATAAATGCAAACAGGACAACTCGCTGTCTTTGATAAGACTTCTACTAACTCTTCTGGAATAAGTAGAGTAGCGTTAAGTGATCACCTAAGAACAGCATGTCCACCTCCCAGACAGTGTAGGTGTAACCCTCCCGATCAACTCTCTTGAAATATATTCCAATAAACACTACTGATTGTTTTTTTTTATTGAACCAATACAGTGAGCTGATTACCTACTTTTATTGATTTTTACTCAAATGTAAAATGAGTGTCATTTCTATAACGAAATCCCACTGTATATGACATTTATTCAATTGTTATTGCACATTTGACAATGAAATACATTGAAAGCTAGAAACAACTTCATATCACCTGAACAGGTTTCCTTGTTGTACTTTAAGACAGAAATTGGTATAACGTTGTGATATGTAATTTAAACTTAAACTACCTTCTAGGTGTGTCTATGAATATTAAGTCATATATCTAGAGATTTTTATTAGTATTATCGTTTCCGATATGTCTGCTTTTGCCAAGATATAATTTTTCCAACTTGGTTGTCACCCCTATAATTGTGTCACCCGGTGAGTACTGCACCCCTCCGAAAGTGAGTGATTTAATTTTTAAAATTATATATGCAAGCATATTTTTAAAAAAATACACCACTTTTAAATGAAAACCTTCAGGGAAGGTAAGTTTTGTTTTTAAAAAGGTCATTAATAACTCAAGCTTCAGTTCTAGATTTACGGATTGGTACAAACATTTGCATCCAAGGTCACAATGGACAGGATATCAATGGATCATTATAAAATATTTTCCATCTATTAAATAACTCATGGAATGGAATACTGATTCAAATTCTGTTTATTAGCGAGCAGTCTTGACATATCCTAATTATACACTTCGCAACACTAGATTACACTAAATAGAGGCCAGATGTAGATCTAGATTCAAATTTAAATATATTAAACAATTCGAACAACATTTTCATCTATTATTATTATGAAAATATTAAGGAAATAGCTTATTTTCTTACAGCAGATTTATTTATAATGTAAACAGTAGTATCACATTAAGAAGTCATTCTGATGCGAACAGCAAAGTGCACTATTACCCTTTAGAAGGCCTACAAATCCTGATCATCATAATATTGGCCTAGATCTGGCTCTAGTAGTTTTAAGATTAAAAATGTAAAGCAGTGGCGTAGCTAAGGTATATGATGCCCAGTGCGGCAACTCGTGATGATGCCCCCCACCCCCAAAAAAATTCATGTTTACTTACCACATCATGATATTGCTCATATCGGGAGATTTCTTAAATTATCCAGTCCAAGAAAGAACACATTTCCATCCGTAGCCCTTTCTTTTTCACCTGTCACCCTTTTTCTTGTGGCCATTATGTCTTTGAGGTCTACTAATCTCCAGATCTGTGAATATTCTTTTGACAAAGGTAACACTGGATTCAGCAATGTCGTCCCGACTAATAGTTAAGAATGTTTTAATGTTTTCCGTTTAAGTGCTCAGTCTCGAATTGACAATCTTTTGTTTTTGAAGGTAGACTTACGTGTCCATTAGTTTAGTTCATACAGCGGCCAAAACCCCAAGGTGAGACAATAAATGTAAGCTGCATAGTAACTAACAAACCGCCTGCTTCAGATCTAGGTGAAGATTTTTCATATGTACTAGTCAATGTCTCTATAGAGTTTCCATAATTTGTGAAAATTAAACCATAAACATCTTGACGGCTTCGTCTCTGGCGCTACAGTGGGTTTTAGCCAAACGCATAAGACTGGTTCCGGTTATTTTAGTGAGGACGTCCTAGCGGTGTACTGAAGTGGATTAAAAGATGTGTCAACGGTTCAGTCGAATCAGTGTACGTAAATATGATACTGAATTGATTTCAGATTCAGCAACCCGAATTCCTGCCAAACTCGGAGAATGGTTCAAGCAAACAAGGAATTGAGATGATGTCAATGAAAGGATTAGTAAATCGTTATTATCCAAGAATACGTTGTCTTAACATTTGGGAAATCTAGAAATATCTGGCTCGTAATCACCCGATATTACAAGCTCGTTTAACATTTGTGGGGAAATTGACATATTTTGTCTGGAAGCATCTTGATTCGGAGCACATTACATACAGTAACCTGTATAACTTTAGCTCTTACATATATAACGGTAGAGGTGGATGACTTGGCATAAAGGACCTACATTTTACTTATTTTGTTTACAAATTCTGCCTGAAAACCATGGTGATGCCAGCCTTTTTTTTAGCTCTGGTGTAGTTAGGGCAGTCATGAAATACTTTCGCCAACGTGAGGGCGTCGCTGGTAAAAGTTTGAGAAACACCGAGTTAGACTGCAACAAAGGAATAAAAAAAAATTTAATCTTGCTAAGTGGAAGAGAGTTTTCTCTAAGAAGTCATTTTTTTAATAAGGATATGTTACCTTGATAACAAGATCCGTGTTTGCTTGATAAGAACTGTTATCGTGGTAAGGGGGGTGTTGCTACATGAATAGAGTGTTATGGTTCTTGGAATACTACATGAGATCGAAGAAAAAAAATTATGTTGTTGAATGTCATAGTCCACTTTTATTATTTAAAAGAAATAATAATAATAATAATAATAATAGCTATTAACCCACTATCTAAATTACTCCATGGCACTTCAAACGGTTTTAGGGTTGACACTAAATGTACAAAGTCTGTGTCTCACCTGTTATACATGGATGATTTAAAGCTGTATGCAGAGAACGAGCAAAAGTTACACACCTTAATTAAAACGGTAAAACGCTTTACTGACGATATCTGTATGTCTTTTGGCTTGGATAAATGTGGTATCATAAGCATAAAAAAGGGCAAGGCAACGAACACCAACATTGCATTTGAAGGCATCGAAGAACTGAACTCTGCCTCCCTTTATAAATATCTTGGAATAAATCAGAATGCCAAGATAAACCATAAAGAATTAAAAGAGAACCTTCTTGGCAAATACAAGCAGAGCGTAAATAAAATTCTTAACACAAAACTGTCTGGCAGTAACCTCATCACGGCAATAAATAGCTGGGCCGTCCCAGTGCTCCTTTATAGACTTAGTGTCATCAAATGGACAGATACCGACCTACATGACATTGACAGGCTCACGAGGAAATTAATAACCAAATTCCGATGTTTATAATTATTTAAATTTAAACCAACTTTATATTATATTATACTAGCCTGGCATTACCCGCGGCCTGCGGGTCTAAGTTTGTGTTTACTAATGTGGTGGATTGGATTTAGATGTATGTTAAACGTAGCTAATGATTCTTTCACGTTATTTCTCTTTCGCTACGAAAATAAAATTAGTTTTGCGAAAATGGGTTTACCCGAAGCCGATACATTCTTATCTATTAAAAACGAAAAGAGCGATAGCTTTGTTAAATGAATGGGATTATAAAGTGAACAATTTAACGAAATAATTTTTAGTACGCGATTCATGAATGAATATAGATCTAGGCCTATCTCAACCCGGCTTCGCAGCTTTCGTAAACGAATGCAGTCTATTAAAAATGCTTTAGAAAACCAAATTTGAGAGTTTTTTTGATCAAAACATGAAATGAATGGACTATAATTAGTATGTTCATGTGTTAAAGTATAAAACTATCTGTGCTAAGAGAAGTTTTATCATCTTAGAGTTGAATTAGAGTTTTAGATCTAGGGATGGGATTATAAAGTAAACAATTAAACGAATTAACTTTTAGTAAGCGATTCATTACGGTATTGTCTAATGAAAGAATGTTTGTCAGGAAATCTGCAGTCACAGATATAACGCACTAATTAATTCAAAAAATGCTTTTGAAACACAAAATTGAAGGTTAATTTTATTATATAATAAAATTAATGGATCTTCTTTTGTATTTTCATGTGTCAAAGTAAAAAACTATCTGCGTAAAGTGTATTTCTAAAAATTAGATCTAGGTCTAAATCCTTTCAATCTTTTCTATGTCAACATTGTAGATCCATAAAATACCTTAGCTGTAATAGAGTCGGACAACTTTATATTTTTTGAGGGTCTTAAGTTTGTTTTAGGGCTACAATGCATACACTAAGGTCTAAGTTGGTACCTATGAAACATTCCTGCCAAGTTTTATCAAGATTGGTCAAGCGGTTTTGATGTCTATAAGTAACATACATACACCTCACATTCTACTTTATAGTATAGATTATTGGCCGATTTGATTGTGTGCAGAGGGGAATTGCACCGTTCCCATCCCCCTAACCCTAACCCTAACCCTTCGAGTGGGGAGCGGTCCATTTTATTGTAAAAATCACAAATCGTTAACATAATTAGTTACATATCTATATGATATAATGTGAGTATTGATATTTGAGCTAATCTTCATATTATATCACCACCCTTCTGGTATGTTGGCCGATTTGCTTATATTATATAGTAGAGTTAGGGTGGGTGCGAGTAGTAGATGTAATCTTCCCTCACCGCCCCACCGAATCGGCCAATATATCAAAAAGGAGCGAACTAATTATATTATATAGATGTTGAACTACTTTTGTTCAGAAACTATGCTTTCTGCTTAAAAAATGGTCCGCCCCCCCCCCCAACTCAAAAAGGTAGAAGTAGATGTAATCTCCCCCCTCACCCCAGCGAGTCAGCCAACATACCAAAAGGGGGCAACATAATATTAAGATTATATAATATAGATATCCAACCAATTCTATTATAGAGACTATGACTTCTGCTTAAACATTGGACCGCCCACCAACTCAAAGAGTTAGGGTGGGCTGGGATAATCGGCCAATATACCAAAAGGGTGGTGATATAATATGAAGATTAGTTCAAATATAAATACGTACATTAAATTAGATAGATATGTAACTAATTATGTTCTGATATGGACAGATGGACAAACGGACGGACATTTCACAAAAAACTAATAGCGTCTTTTCCCCTTTCGGGGTCCGCTAAAAATTGAAAGAAAAGAAAAGTAAAAATAATGTAAATTGTAATTTAGATTATTATTATTTTTTTTTACTAAAAATCTAAAACCGTTTGCATAAATGTGTTAAAATATGGTAAATAGTCATCTCTATTACTAAATAGCCTCCCGTGTTAATAGTGAATAGTTGTGAAAGTTGTGTATTTTTAAGAAAAAAAACTGCTTGCGTAGTTGATTTTAAAAATAAAAAAAAAAAAATTCGTTTTCAGAAAAGAAAAATGTAGCCGTTGCATCAGAACTTTGAATGGTCTAAAATATTGCAATGTCGGATTTTCACTATCTTTTCTAGTTTACGAGATCTAAACGTGACGGACGGACAGACGGACAGACAGACAGACATTTTACACAAAACTAATAGCGCCTTTTCCCCTTTCGGGGGCCGCTAAAAATGTCATCAACAATGAGATTTTATAGTAAAATCAACACTAATTTACATTTGTGTAACAATCTATGAAAGTAGATAATCAGCTCATTGTATTGGTTCAATAAAAAAAAAAACTATCGATAGTGTTTATTGGGAAAGGTTTCATGAGAGTTGATTGGGGGGGGGGAGGGAGGACCCACCCTGAGCTAACCTCAGCGGGTGACACCGACTCTTGTTACGCCACTGTGTACAGGTCGTCAATATTAACGTTTTTATGATCACTCTTTTTTGTTTCCCGAAGAGTACGTCCACTTGTCTCTAGGAATCTTTCCTCTTTTCTTATTTTATTCTATTCTGTAATCGTATCAGTATGTTTGTTTGTGGCAGGATCCGTAGCAATTGTGTAGTTTTTACTCCTTAGTTCTAATCTTGTATTGGATTCGGTCGTTTTGAAAATACTATTGATTCTTCTGGCTTACAGATAGGTAGGTTCTTCTTTTCTGTCAACACTGGCATGCACACAAAGGCGCATTACTCTTTATTTTAATTCGGCTATTAGATATTTGTTTTATTCCGAATGTTTGAATTTATGTTTGGATTAGAATGTTATTTATCTCTTCTACTAGGGCATTTTAAAAATTCTATCAGGACTCCCGGTTCGGAACCCAAGCGCTTTACCGTTCAGGTACCGCGCCTCACCTGGCCTAACTGAAGTCTTATAATTGATGTAATTGGTGTGAAAAGGCTAAATCTCTCTTTATTTTTTTAACTAAATAGATTTTCTCTCTTTAAAAAAATAGTAAACATTTGTTTGTGTGTAAATATAGTACTTAGTATAACAAAACTTACATAACTTAACAATACAAATATAAAAACAAAAATTTTTGTCAAAAAATCTACAACCGTTTGCATAAATGTGTTATACATATGGATAACTGTCGTCTCCCCTATTAAGAGCCTTAAGTGTTTGAGTGGTTAATAGTTGTAAAAGTGGAGTATTTATATGAAAAAAAAACTGCTTGCATAAGTGATTTAAAAATGAGATTTTTCGCTTTCAGAAAAGGAAAAAGTAGCCGTTGCTTCAGAATTTCGAATGGTCGAAAATATTGTGATGTCGGATTTTCACTATCTTTTCTAGTTACGAGATCTAAACGGGACGGACGGACAGACGGACAGACATTTCACACAAAACTAATAGCGCCTTTTCCCCTTTCGGGGGCCGCTAAAAAACGTAGGGCTCAATTGTGTTTCTCCTTTGAATTCTAGGTCACAGTTAAAAGTCAATGATACGGTTGCCTTTATTCTTACTAATGAATTAATAATTATCTAAAGCTAATATACAGTTAAAGAAATTTCCTTTAATGCCTAATTGTAAGATCTTGTCCCATAAACTTGTCCTGTAAGTCTACGGCTCTTTTCAAGTCAATAAACGTGCACAATAGTTATCCTCCGTTCTTTTTTATACTACGACTTCATTCTTCAAGACTAAATGTGTGGCTTCTACTGTTGAATCACGTCAACCCAATGGCTTCTACTGTTGAATCACGTCAACCCAATGGCTTCTACTGTTGAATCACGTCAACCCAATGGCTTCTACTGTTGAATCACGTCAACCCAATGGCTTCTACTGTTGAATCACGTCAACCCAATGGCTTCTACTGTTGAATCACGTCAACCCAATGGCTTCTACTGTTGAATCACGTCAACCCAATGGCTTCTACTGTTGAATCACGTCAACCCAATGGCTTCTACTGTTGAATCACGTCAACCCAATGGCTTCTACTGTTGAATCACGTCAACCTAATTGGTTGTATTTTAACAATTCAGCTTTATATTTGGACTATGCAAGTGATCTTTGGCTGGTTCCCAAGTTTTGTTTTACATTACACTTTATCCTATATTTTGTTTCATTACAATCTTTGTCTTTTTTTTCTAAACTAATATAATTTCACTTTGAAAGGAGACCACACCGGATGTATGATCAAAAGGTTGAACATCCTTATTTTTAATTTAACCGAATAGTTTATCATCTGCTAATGTTTAGTCAATGTCGGTATTATACGTAGCAGTGACATTAGAAGGTAAAGGCCCTTTTCGATATTATTTCGATATTATTACATTAGAGTTTTTACACATATTGATAGGTTTTCTACCCCAGTTATGTACTGCACTAGTATCAATGTTTATACAGGTAAGTGGTAAACCATTTCTTACAAGTCACTTCTTTGGACTGTACACTTAGCTACGTGGGGATTTAATTATTTGTACAGCCTCTTAGCCTTCTACATCTCTAGTATGCGGGTTAAAATCCACAATCATGACTAATTAATCTTTTCTTGGTAATTTCAGCTTCTAGTATACTAAAAATGTATGTTTGTGCATAAGGCAAACTTTCATGTGGGGCATATACTATCAATATTAAAAGAATATGTTCTTTCGTGTCTACATGTAGCCATACATCATTGTCACACTTTAATAGTTTAATTTAGTCTAGCTGCTTAACTGTACGTTTGTAATGCGCATAGTCCCAAGATCTAGTAGAGTTTTTAGGGCTTCTTTCTTTCCCCCCCCCTTTTCCCAACTCATCCAGGCAAGTGGAGGATCATACCGTATTGAGAAAGCTAAAAGTATAAAATTTGCGCTAAACAAAAACAATAAGTAAACATATTTCTAATCACACAGAATTATTATTTCTAGTGATCCAAAGCATGGGCGCCCGCAGGATTTTTTGCAGGGGGGTGCAAGCTGCCACCCTTGGCTCAAAGTCGTAGCCTCAACTTTCTTAATATAATATTAAAGAAAAGAACTGTCCCCCACCACCATTCGGACCCTTATACCGTACCTAATCGATATTAAATGCACAGTAAATACTTTTTCATGAAATTAAAAAAAAAAAGAAATAAACATGTGAACAAAGTATTCACTGTAGAACATTATTCACTTTATCCGTAAGGATCGTGCTTCCCTACCTTCAGTCAAACAAAAACTGCAAACGTTGACTGTGGCTGCCGAAACTGTCTATAACTTTACTAATGTATTGCTGTTCGTCGCGATGCACAAGCTTATCGTGCAGTTCTAATATTCTTCTTCGCGTTGCAGCGTATAGGAGGAAGATCAAACAAGTTGAACTGACTATTATTATTGCTCGAAAAGCGAGACGTAATGAAGAAACTTAAGAATCAATATATGTAATATTAAGCCGTGTTCTGTAAAAACTCCACAAATCCAAACATGTTGTGTTTTTCATTTAAGTGTGTCTGTTGACTGCGTATTCTCGGCAGCAGCAACTTAATATCCGGTATCAGGTTTTTCTGCCAGCAGTCTCTACTTCCTCAAAATGCCATCTATGACGTGTTCCTCAGGATGGTCAAGTTGGTTTTTGATTGTCATTGAGGATGTGCTGTTGAGAGGCCACTATGTTAAGTTGGAAAGACCTGAACACTTTCGAAAATGGTTCAAGAACAGATGACTAATTAACGACAATGGAAAAACAAATCAGAAACAAGAGTAGAGGCGTTTACTACACACGTGCAGTTTGTTTGATTTCACTTGCAGTCGTTATTTTTAGATCCGCCAAACAGTCAAAGATCTCTAAGTTTAGAATTAAATCTCGAATTGATTCGTAGTTTTCAGTTGATTGTATCTCACACAAAAGAGGTAAATTTAGCACCAACGCTATTGCTAGGGACCGTTACGGAAAAAACGAATACTAGCCATCAGGGGGCAGCCTTGGCCGAGTATTTTGCCCATGTTTAGACTGTACTATGACATTAGACACATGCAGTGCGTCTCTCTGAACCACAGGAGCTAAACCAATGAAGTCGAATATAACCGCAATCAACAAAATGAACACTCAAAGACATCTGCTCAGTGCCTGAGATATCTCAATTTCTTCACTAAAATACCCAGCAAGTTAAATCATGATGTATTTTTTGGTTTCTTGCTGCTGCCAGTGCTCCGTTGGTCCAAATCAACGTTTTCGTTGGCATGCGAAGAACTTTCTTGTATCTCTTCTCTTGTTAAACTGGTGGACGTGTTTCACCTGCTATTTTATCGAGCGCTGACACCGACCACAAGACGTTAATACATTTACACTCTTTACTTTTGTTAAAGGGAAACTCCGATGGTTTTGACAATTTTTGATATAATATGTGTTTTGATTTATAGATAATGAATATATTATTCTTTTTTTTTATTTGCAAGAATAACTTAGTAATTGATGTTTTTGTGACATAATTTTTCTGCGCATCCAAAACGGTCAGATTTTCACCGAATTTCTGTGTGACGTCACGAGGGTGTACTCAATCCTACAATTGAATTCTTTGGCCTGGAAATCCAATGTATTGTTGGTACTGCACCTGGTATTAGCTTCATTTTTTTTTCAAATCCCATTTCCACAGCAATGAAGTGGCTGAAACAGCTTCTCTCAAAATGGTTTGAGCATAAATAGGAATTAGCTAATGGCTTTGTAAAATATTTGCTCTTCAGACGAATAAATTTTTCCCATTTTCCGTTTAAAACTTCATCTCTTGGAAACAAATGAAAAGACTCTAATTTCTATGTCAGCATACTTGCTGATTTTATCTTTGTGATTGGAACTACTGCAACAAGCTGAAGAACAGTATTTCATTTTCTTCAAGTAGAAATAGAGGGTTAGATCTAGAATATTATTTATAAACAAAGACCGATTATAAATCAACGTGGAGACTATATCTAGCTGTGAAGCGTAACAATAAATGCGACCCGATAGGTCTAGATCTAGAGAGTTTATCGGTTATATAGGTCTAGATCTAAATTTAGCCAGCACCCTTGTGACGTCACGTTTTTAAAAACTAAAAACATCTCGCAGAACCCCGTATTTTTTTTGGGACGTGAAGAATTTTCTGTCTAATTTATTAAATATAAAATTTTCTGAGCATTTAAATAAATATGATATAATATTTACTATTACAACTTTTTACGCAGAATTTAAATAAGTCAATAAACAAAATTTGAAAAACTATCGGAGTTTCCCTTTAAAAAAAACTAGAACATTTATCACATCGAAAGATAATTGACAAGGATTTCTCCTCCGAGGCAAAAAAAAAAATAAATATCCTAGACCTTAACTAAATATTGTAAAAAGTAATTGTGGCATTGAACGTCTCGAGACGATTTTTTCAATTTGCAACTTTTTGAGTGACTAAAGAGTCCAATCTTTTGCACTTTCACCCTTCTTTCTACAACTGTTGTGTATGGCATCTGCAATCCAGGACCTTTCTTTAATGCCAGTCCTTCATATGGATTTTATCCATTGCCACTTTGCTGTTAATGTCGATTTTGAAGAGCTTTATGTCACGTTTGCATACATCAGTATACCTTAGCAGTGAACGACCTGCGGATCTCCTGCCTTCTGTTAAATCATCATACAGAATGCCTTATGAAAGTCGACCTTGTGGCATTCATAATAAATAAATCCAATACTTTTTCTTGTGACGGTACGCAACAGTACGGCGTACCGGCAACTTTATTAGTAGTTAAAAGATAGGCAATCTATCACTGTGTACCGGCACCTAATCACTGAGTACCGGCACCTATTTTTTTTTGACAAAAAAAGCTTCTGTGGCATTTTACGTCTCGAGAGACGATCTTTTCCCTTTGCAACTTCTTGTGTGACTAAAGAGGCCAATCCTTGATACACAGCTGGTTGGGCATATATAATCACCAGGCGCCGTTGCATTTTCACCCTTCTTTCTGCTTCTGTTGTGTATGGCATCTGCAATCTGTGACCCTTCCTTTATGCTCTCTCCATGTGGATCTGTCCAGTGCCACATCTTCCCAGTTGCCAGTGTCGATTTTGAAGATCTTCATGTCGCGTTTGCATACATCCGTATAATGTAAAAGTGGGCGACCAGCGGCTCTCCTGCCTTCAATTAGATCTCCATACAGGATGTCCTGTGGAAGTCGACCTACTGGCATTCTACGAACGTGGCCAAGCCAGCCAAGGCGTCTGCTGCTGATAACAAAGCGGGTGTCCTGGCATCTTGCTCTTTGTAGCACTTCCTCATTGGTTATCTTATCTTGCCACCTTATTTTAAAGATCCGCTTTAGGCACCGGAGGTGGAAGACATTTAGCTTTTTTTCCTGCCATGAGTAGGTTGACCATGTTTCACTTCCGTACAGCAAGGTGCTCAACACACAGGTCCTATAGACTAGGGCTTTAGTACTGCTAGTCAGCAATATGTTGTCCCAGACTCTTTTCTGCAACCGTGACATGGTGGCCATTGCCTTGGCTATCCTGTTGTTTATGTCTTTATCCAGTAGAGTGTTGTTGGATATGATGGAGCTAAGGTAACAAAAGTGATCAACAATTTTTAGTGGTTGGCCATTAATGCTTACTTGAGGTGCAGTGTTTGTGTTTTGGACAAGTATCTTAGTCTTGACTGATGTTTAAGCCGAACTTCTGGCAAGCAGCAGATAGTTTGTCAACCAGGGACTGTAGCTGAATATCAGAATCAGCCACAATAGCTGCATCATCAGCATACAGGAGTTCCCTGACGAGTAGCTTCCTAACCTTGGTTTTTGCCGCAGCCTTGATACATTAAATAGTTTTCCAGAGGATCTTGTATGGAGAAACACACCTTCGTTTATGTCGTTGTACGCATAATGTAGTAGACAGGAGAAGAATATGCCAAACAGACTAGGTGCGAGCACACATCCCTGCTTGACATCACTGCAAACCTCAAAAGGTGCTGATTGGGCTCCATTGAATTTGACAGTACATTTAGTTTCCTCGTGAAAACACTCAATGAACTTCAGTAGTTTGAGAGGGCAACCTATTTTCCTCAGGAGTTTGAAAAGGCCAATTCTGCTGAATATGTCAAAGGCTTTAGTCAGATCAACAAAAACGATGTAAAGGGGTCTGTCTCTCTCTCTGAATTTCTCCTGCAGTAGTCGTAGAGAAGAAATCATGTCTATGGTGGATTTACCACTCCTGAATCCACACTGAGACTCTGGGTAGACTCTAGAAGCTATCACTTGCAGCCTGGATAGTGCCACTCTAGCAAAGATTTTGCCCACTATACTGACGAGAGAGATACCCCTGTAATTGTTACAGTCAATCCGATCCCCTTTGTTCTTGTATATTGTGACTATAGTTGCGTCACGCATGTCCTGTGGGACATGACCTGTTTCCCAACAGCGGCAGAGGATAATATAGAGTTCAGGGAGCAGGAGTGATTCGTTGACTTTCACTACTTTCACTGGGATACCATCACTCCCAGGAGATTTTCTATTTTTTTATGCAAAAAAAGCACTGACTAAATATATGTGCAAATGAAAACAAATCCTCACAACTAACATGCTATAGAATATTCGACACCCTCTATAGCGCAAAGAATTGCAAGCCTGTAATAAATCGTACACGGTCGTACATGAACTACTGATTGGCTCATTTTAGTGACAATAATAGCATATCTTTACAACTGTACTTCAATGGAAGCACTACTTGTTAAGTTACTACACTTTATAATATTCCAATGATAGTCCTTTAGATTTAGACTTAGAAGACGATGCGCAAAACTTTCTTGAACTGTAATATTTATTAAGCTTTTGAATCAATAATGCATGGGCGCACGCAAGGGGGTACATGGTGGTGCACTTGCACCCCCCCCTGGATTCTGACTAAGTCTACAGATCTGGAAGATGTGTTTCATTATAAAATAAAAAAAAAACTGGCTAAAATGTATAAAGCGCTGGTTATGAGTGTGTATGTGTTTTTCGTGTGTGAATGTCATTCGTATGTGCATCTATATTGTTATTGTACAGTAGTTACGCTGAGGTTGTCAATTGTAGTCAAACCGAATTTCCATTTGATTGGATCAATAAAAGTTATCTTATCTAAATGTGGCTACTCAGAATTCAGAGGTGTACACGTACATGGTTGGTCATCAATTCCTGATACGCCTAGGCCAATCTGCTACTACATTAACCAGTGGAAGCACTACTAGTTCAGTTGCTACTTAGAAGTTAATTGATTTGGTGTTGCGAAAAAATGGCTAGAATTGGGCTACTCAGAATCCAGGGGGGTTGCAAGTGCACACTATGCACCTCCTTGTGGTAGCCCATGATCCAAAGTAATTGATACAACTGCACTAGATATAAGCATTGATTTTTTAAAAAGTATTTTATATTTTCTTGTCGTTAGTAATATTATCAGTATTTGCAATAAAATATAATTTATCGTCTAAAACAGTAACCAGGCGCTTAAACGCTTGGATATTTCTAGTCCTTTTCCCCTTCATATAACACAAAATGGCTGTTACTAGATGTATGACACATATCAGGACATATGTTGTGTTTGATCTGAGTACTGTGTCATGTGTGAAGTAAATACCAGTGTCACGTAACTCAAGTGTTTACAATTGAGATATAAGAAGCAAAGTTGAATGAGTTGGTTACACAGCATGTTTAAAGTGTTCGTTTAGTCGCTTCTCATTTGTTGAGCCTCTACTCTATGCTTAACAAGAAACACTCACTCCTACACCAAAACAGAGTTGAATAAAAAAAATAAATAAAAAGCATAAAGTAAATTGTTAATCAATCAGTTGCAACACACTACTGTTGTTAATATTATTGCTGATAGTGGTACTACTGTTGATAATGTTGATACTAGGGTTAATACCGTTGATGCTACTGTTGAAACTGTTGATCATACTGTTGATACTGTAGTACGTGGTCTCATTAAGGTTTTTATTGAACTATATTGTCACGGCGTCTTTTTGTCTATTCAATTTTAAAAAGTACTTCAACCTCGCGACAATCTTCAATTGGAGACAGTTATCGTTGATGACAATCACAGTCATTGTTTCTTTGTTTATAGTTGAAGTTTTTAAAGTTCCGGCTTACACTATTTAAGCAACAAAAAAAAAAAAGAAAATAAATGAATGATAAATGTGAGGGTGATGTAATGAATTCTAAGGGAAAACATACGAAATGAAACGTGGAACATCCATAGGGATTTTTTTCAATACATAGTTAAAATCAGCAACGTGTCAAAGTAGCTTTATTTAAATATCACTTTTTCTAACTGAATAGCAGGTGATATTTGTATCAACTCTGCTGTTACTCTAGGTACTTGCTTAATTTCCTGTGAATTCGTTTTAAGGTGCGATGCCGTCATATCTTATAAAAAAATAAAAATAAAATAAACTATCTATTTTTATTTATCCGACATTATCTTATCTTGACTCTATGTCCCTCTCGCCTTCAACTGGTAAACACAAGAAAAAGACTTTCGGCATTTCTGATGAACGCAAAGGATTAAAATTAAATTTGATTTCTGATTTCAATGGAAGCTTGCGCAAGGTCTGAAATGGGAATTGTGCGCCTCTGAGTTTACCCAGCTCTAATGGGTACCTGACATTAGTAGGGGAAAACTAAAGCCTCTTAACTTAATGGTGCGTATAGTTCTACTTGGCCCCACAGTTGAATTACTTTCATGTACTGTGTCCTTATCTAGTTCAACCATTTGTTATGATGTTGTTTTGGGCTTTCTCCCAATGCCTTAGATGAGATTCAGTGAGATTCAGTGAGATTCAGTGAGATTCAGTGAGATTCATAACAAACGAATATTCACATTTGACTAGAGTAACACCCTTTAGTAAAATCACTAAATTTAGTAAGCCTTCAGGACAGAAGACTCAAAAGTAAAGTAGCAATTATACATAAAACACTGAACCATAATCTTCAAATACAAAAACAAAATTTAATAAAATACTCTGAAAGACACAAAGATAAAGGCACATTCCTCATCCCATATGCTAGGACAAATTTGTACAAATACTCCTTCTTCCCTAGTGCTATTAGAACATGGAATGGGCTGCCTGAGCTAGCCAGGAAAACCAGTCACTTGGCAGAATTTATGTCATTGGTTAATATGCATGACGCGTAGGACGTAATCATCTTCTTTTTTGAAGTAACGTCTGTATTATATAAGATAAGATAAAATGTATACATTTTATACGCGATAAGACTATAGAGGTAATAAACATTTAGAGTCCATTGTTTTGTGATAAAGTATGTTACAGTTTTAATAATAATATAAAATACAACAACATTTGGCTTTGACAAAGGATACTTCTCTTTATTATAAATAATCGCCACAAGAGGTTCTTGAGTGGACTGAACATCTGCTGTACTTGGAAAAGCCTATTCTGACCGACAAAACGGTAGATTTTAATCGCCCTGATCTTGATCTGCTGTTCGTTGATAAAAAAGAAAAAAAAACGCTACCATTATTGACATCGCCGTACCACTGTCTCATAATTTAAGAAAAACTGAGATAGAAAAACAAAGAAAATATGGGTACCTAGGCTTAGAGATAAAGCGTTAATGGTTAAGTTATCCAAGTTAACAATATACCCCATTGTTATATCAACAAAAGGGATAATAACAACTGACCTCACAGATACCTTCAAGGCCCTTAACATTCCTTGGAATATCCTCGTTGCCTGACAAAGGGCGGTACTGCTGCAGACCTGCTAAATCTCCAGAAAATTATTGAGTGCAAACTGTTAAAGGGACTACGATTAATCTTGTTTCTCTTTAAAAAAAACAAACTCGACCTTGGCAGCACCAGAGAAGGAATACTCGTCCGTTTCTAACATAATAATAATAATAATAATAATAATAATAATGCTGATGTCAATATCGGTTTGGACGACGTAGGGCATGAGATTCGCCAATGGGAAGAAAAAACACTCCACGGAAAATTTCCGGCTTCATTACATGGAGACAACATCGACAAGGCTGCTTCCTTAACATGGCTCAAAGCAGGTCATCTCTACCCTGAAACAGAAGGCTTTGTTACAGCAATACAGGACAGAGTAATCAGGACAAAAAATTACGAGAAGCATATCCTGAAACTCAATGTTGTCGACAAATGCCGAAAATGTGGAAATGTGGGCGAGTCGATTGAACACATTATGGCAGGATGTCCAGCCCTATCAGAATCAGCCTACCTAGGTCGCCATAACCAAGTTGCAAAGTTAATACACCAACACCTGGCTTTGACGTACAAATTGATCGGTAAGGACACTCCCCCTTATTATAAATACTCTCCGCAAGAGGTTCTCGAGTCTACTGAACATCTGCTGTACTGGGATAGGCCTATTCTGACCGACAAAACGGTAGATTTCAATCGCCCGGATCTGCTGTTCATCGATAAAAAAGAAAAAACCGCTACCATTATCGATATCGCCGTACCACTGTCTCATAATTTAAGAAAAACTGAGATAGAAAAACAAAGAAAATATGGGTACCTAGGCTTGGAGATTAAGCGTCTATGGAAATTGTCCAAAATAACAATATACCCCATTGTTATATCAACCGAGGGGATAATAACAACTGACCTCACAGACACCTTCAAGGCCCTTAACATTCCTAGGAACATCTTCGTTGCCTGTCAGAGGGCGGTACTGCTGCAGACCTGCCACATCACCAGAAAATTCCTCAGTGGAAACTGTCAAAAGGAACTACGATGAATTTTGTTTCTCTTTAGCGAAACTCGACCCTGGCAGCGCCAGAGAATGACTACTCGTTCATTTCTAACATAATAATAATAATAATAATAATAATAACGATAATGTTTATTGTCCGTGAGGAAATTTGTTTTTACAACAGTGCATTACAAAAAACAATACATAATTAGAGCAAACAATGTGTACGATAGCAGACACAAAAATACGTTCATACCCCAGTTTCTCTTTAACAATACATATAAAGTTTACAACAGTAAGTTCCCGCTTGTTCAATGATTTATTCGGTGTCTTGTATATCCTTTTTAATGGTAAAATGGTTAAATTATGAAGAAGAGGGTAGTTTTTTTTTTTTGCTAAAAATTGCTGTAGCCTTCTTGGCAATGTTTTTTTCTCGAATAGGTGTCCAAGTGAAGTTTGTTTAATACCTATGATCTTACTAGCGCCATTTAGAATTGTATACACTTAATATTTATTTTGTATGTTCAGATCACCATACGAGGAATGCCTGTTGAAACTTAAATTACTGCAGATTTGAGCATGTTAGAGTTTGCTGAGACAGAAAAATGTCAAATAACTTCATCTAAAATAGTAATAATGAAAATTAAGTAATACACAATAACAACACAAAATCAAACCCTGGTTTTAAGTTCTCTAGCAGCAGTTACTTCTAAACAATCGTCGAATTTCTAGTCGAAAACGTGAGTTCAAAATCCCATAAATAATCGGGTTGCACATACTGTTAATAAAATAAGTCCGAAGGAAGAGATTGTATAGAATAAAACCTTCGTTTTCGACAGTCTCGTCAAACCCCACAAAAATAACGAGTTTTGAAATCATCAAGGTCAAATGTGGGAGATAACTTATAATGAACACAATCGTCACTGAAAATGCAACCATCGTGGTCTGATTCTTTGCTCTTCGACGATTTCTAGAAGGACGCGATCGCTTTTTATCAAGACCAGCAGACGATGCTTCTCCCAAGGTTATATCCGCGCTTTCTGAAATGAATGTTTCTGAGATTGAAGTAGTTCTTTTAGGGTTCACCCGTTTACCCGCCAACGGGTCGCTGCTGTTTCGTCTGACGTAATTGGATTTTTCCGTTGACACTCTTATGGGAAATAGGCCGAAAACGTCCGTATCAGTCAAAGAACGACTTTGTTTTGCATTGGTCTGAAAATTAGGATTGTCTTTGCAGACGGATGTAACGTCGTGGGTGCATTGGCCATGAAAAGCGTTTAGTTTTTGACAGGTTTGCACTTTATCGACAACCAAGTCCGGCAAAACATTTTTATCAAAAGAATTTAGTTGTAGATCTTCTTTAGTCTGGCTGATATTTAGAGAATTGTTTAAATTATCAGACAGAGTGGACTTAGTCTTCTTCTCTTCAATAGCAGTTGAGGAGTTCCCATCATCGGTATTGATTGAGCAAGCAGTAGTATCTTTCTGGCTTGTCGCATTGCTTAAAGTTCTTCTTCTCCTGTTCCTGCGCTTTACCTCTTTCAGAATCCCATGGTACATGCATGTGAGAGCAGTTGTGATGATTATGAAGTTCAGCAGTAGAAAACCGTTGTATATTGTCGGGTACAGGGTGCTCACGCCGTCAGGGGTGGAGCACTCCCTACTCAAGGTTCCGTTGACCAACGAAGAGTTGAAAGTACGATACCCGTATAAGAAGAAACATGGCGTGCTGTAACCAATGGATACCAGCAACACGGACACAAAAATGAGCTGTATTTGGCCAAGGCGAAGCTGTCGGGTGAATGGTTTACACACCTTGCGATACCTGTCCACAGCAATAATTACCAGGGTGAGTATCGATCCCAAGTTGCAGAAGACGTTGACGAACTTGAAAACTTTGCAAATGTAATCGGAATCGAAGACATAAAACGCGTAGAATCTGAGATCAATAATCTCGTAAGGTAAGGTCAAGAGGCAGGTGTGAAGGTCAAAGACGGCCAGGCAAATGACAAGAAAGTTTTGAGAGCCCCTGGAGAACTTTCTGGCGAAGATGTAACAGACTAAACTGTTTCCAAGTAGTCCTATCAAACCAAGCGATGCCAGAAATAGCATAACAGGAAGCAGAGTTCTGGCAATCTCATCATTAGCTGCAGAAAGCCGTGAGGAATTAAACATAGCCCAACCATCTGTTGACCCATTCTCACCAATAACCCTTTCATTTTCATTATTTTCATTAATCTCCATCACACCAATTGGTTATTTTTTTTACCGTATCACTCTAGTTATAAATTGGTCATAGGCTAAAGATTCTGCTGTAAGTTTTTTTGCATAGATATTTTTTCCCGATAGCTCAACCCTTTCAGTTCCAAAACAGGTCTCATATAGAACGCAGTTTTCGTTTTATGTGTTGGTTAATTCAAGTGATACTTAAAACAAAGGCACACAATCTGTTTCAGTTGGATAGTTACAGTCCCTCAAAATTTTTATGTATGAGTGTAAAATACTTATCAGATGTCATTGGTCTCATTTTAATTTTCTAAAAATGTTTGCGTTGTCTAGAAGTTCTATTTGTGTAATTAAGTTTCTTAGAAATCATTCTTGACACCGAGTAAATGGTTGAGCTGAAACTGTTTAACTTTAAAGTTTATCGTTGAGCTGACACTGTTTAACATTCTTACTAGATGGTTGAGCGGATACTGTTTAACATTCTGAGTAGATGGTTGTGTAAACAAAGTTTAACATTCTGAGTACATGGTTGAGCGGCCACTGTTTAACATATTGAGTAGATGGTTGAGCGGTGACTGTTTAACATATGGAGTAGATGGTTGAGCGGACACTGTTTAACATTCTGAGTACATGGTTGAACGGACACTGTTTAACATTCTGAGTAGATGGTTGAGCACATAATCTTTAAAATCCATTTTATTTCTGAAATAAAAAAAAAGAAATAAATTGCCACCTGTAGCTTCGGGTAAAATATAACAAATATTTTTTTTACAAAACCTTGCTTATATTATTAGTTTGAACCAATCATGTGTCTAATTTTTAATAGATTTACACCAGGGGTGGGCAAATTACCTACAGAAATCCGGTGTGCCCACAGTATATACATATAAAATTGCATATACATTAAAAATAATACCTTTATAAATTATTGAAACTGTCTCATTATAAAGAATTTCAAGTAATCGAAGATCATGTTAAACTTTAATACATTCAGTTAAAGACATAGGCTAATCTCAGGCCAGTATTTATTCAAAGCTATAAAGAACTGTGTTGAGTGTTGGGTATGCTAGGAACTAGACGCCAAGTGTAACAACTGATGGAGCTTGATCTTTGACTGAGAAAAACAGTTGTTTTTTTTTAAGAATATCCCAATCATAAACTCTAAACAGGAAAGTTTGCACAAAGTTGCACAAAATATCATTTGTTATAGAGTCATACTAATTTGTGATGAAAGTTATCTCATCTAGGAGAGTTAACCTCTGGCAGTTTCGAAAAGTACTTGAAAATTTAGAAACAAAATATTCCGATGTTCAAACATTTTAACGAACATTTCATGTTTTTCCTGGCAGCCATTGCAATCGGTTGTTTGCATATTAAATGTAAGTGCATGTTAAATCTTTTCAAACAAGTGAATACAGGTTTTGTCATTTTCCTTTGCTGAAAGGTGAAACTATTTCTGGTGAAATGGTTAAAAATACAAGACTTATTAAGATTCCTTAATTATGGCATTTACAAAAGCAAATTTTAAGACGTCAAGACTCAGTTTTCAATATCATCTGCTCACCATTTAGCGCAGAAGCGGATTCAGCTCCAGAGATAACAGCTCAATGCAAATTATGGCATGAGTTTTATGAGTGCCAGAAGCTGTATTTTCACATAAAAAAAAACTTTGCTGCTAAACTTTCACATTATTTTGGTTTACATTCATATGTGGAAGAGATTATTTTGTGGAAACCAAACAAATGTAATCAAAGGTCGATGCGCTGACTGATTGTAATTAGACAACAGTCACAAGGAGAACAAGCTAGTGCCACAGTTCCGGAGCATTTCGCACGAGTATAAACAGTTAAATACTTCACATTAAGTACAACTGTACATTTGTGGTGAAATGTTGTGATGTAAAAAGACAATAGCAAATTTATTTTTTTAAATTGTAAAATTGGTTTCAGAAATTGCCTACTCTTGTTGTAATTCCTCAATAGGGAGTGTGAAAAAAAAAAGAAAGTGAATGTATAATTGTATAATACAGGAATACATTTGAATTAAAAGACATTATACAGTTAGCTAGCGTTTGTTTCTAAGTTGTAAGTACATATACAGATATATGTATATATATATGTAAAATATGTATGTATATACAAATGCGGCCCCACATTTCCAAATTTTTTTTAAATGCTGCTCTCGATACAAAAATGTTGCCCACCCCTGATCTAAACTATTCTAGACTAATAGTAATAAATGTGTGCGATTAGAAATATTTTTATTTAAATATTTTTAGAGCAACTGTCATGCTTATAGCCTGCTCAGTGTTCTATGGTCCAATCACTAATTTGAGGGGGGGGGAGCGGGGTATCTGAGAGAAAGTTAAGTCCAGTCTTTTGAAAAGCGAGTTTATAAAAACGTTGCACGAAAGAAAGGATCACCTGTATATTTGTTCTCCTTATAAAGAAAAGATCACCTGTATATTTGTTCTCCTTATAAAGAAAAGATCACCTGTATATTTGTTCTCCTTATAAAGAAAAGATCACCTGCATATGTGTTCTCCTTATAAAGAAAAGATCGCCTGTATATGTGTTCTCCTTATAAAGAAAAGATCACCTGTATATTTGTTCTCCTTATAAAGAAAAGCCACTCAAACCACTCCATGAACTGCTAAGCTTGTGCTGGGAACAAGGAATGGTCCCCCAGGAATTGAAAGACTCCAACATTGTTACAATTTATAAAAATAAAGGCGACCGCTCTGATTGTAACAATTACAGAGGCATCTCACTGCTTAGCATAGTCGGAAAGGCTTTTGCTAGAGTATTACTAAAGCGATTACAGATCCTGGCAGATCGTGTTTATCCAGAGTCGCAGTGTGGCTTTAGGGCAGGTAGATCTACAACAGATATGATTTTCTCTCTTCGGCAGCTACAGGAGAAGAGAAGAGAACAAAAGCAGCCCCTCTTCATAGCATTTATTGATTTGACCAAGGCCTTTGACCTTGTTAGCAGAAGCGGTCTGTTTGCTGTACTAGAGAGAATCGGCTGCCAAAATAAGTTAAGAAAACTAGTGTCAGCTTTTCACGAAAATATGCAGGGCACCGTTTAGTTTGAAAGTTCTTCCTCCAGGCCATTCTCCATTAAGAGCGGAGTCAAACAAGGATGTGTACTGGCCCCTACACTATTTGGCATCTTCTTCTCAGTCGTACTATCCAGTGCTTTTAAATCCCTGGAAGACGGAATATACATCCATAGCAGATCCGATGGAAGGCTCTTTAACCTGGCACGTCTTAAAGCCCAAACGAAAAGGCGTCGTATCTTGATAAGGGAGCTGCTGTTTGCCGATGACTCGGCACTCGTATCTCACTCACAAGGAGGTCTACAGAAGCTAGTGAACGCCTTAGCAGCTGCTTGTCAAGAGTTTAGCCTTACTATAAGTCTCTCCAAGACCGAAATCCTGGCACAAGACGTCGCAGAAATACCTATAATACAAATTGGGAACCACACCCTTTCAGTGGTGCAGGAATTTACCTACTTGGGTTCAACAATTGTCAGTAACCTAGACTTAGACATCGAGCTGACAAAAAGGATAGGAAAAGCTACCACAGCATTGGCAAAACTCTCCAAGCGCGTCTGGGAAAATGGTAAATTGACCACAGCGACCAAAATCCTAGTCTACAACGCCTGTGTTGTGAGCACTCTCCTTTATGGCAGTGAGAGCTGGTCAACATACATGTACCAAGAGCACAGATTGAATAGTTTCCACTTGCGCTGCCTGAGACGCATAATGGGCATCTCTTGGAGGGACCATGTCTCCAATCAGGAAGTTTTAAGATTGGCCAATATGAACAGCATGTATGCTCTCCTGACACAAAGAAGATTACGCTGGCTCGGACATGTCACCCGCATGCAAGATGGCAGAATCCCGAAAGATATCTTATATGCTGAGCTTGTGGAAGGAGTCAGACCCAAGGGCCGCCCAAGACTAACATATAGAGATGTCTGCAAGCGAGACATGAGAGCCTCAGGCATCAGCGAAAGTAAGTTGGAAAACATAGCCAAAGACCGGAGTGCATGGAGACAGACTGTGCGTGCTGGGACAACCCTTGCTGAGAACAAAAGAATTGAAGCGGCTTTAATCAAGAGGGATAAAAAGAAAGCTGCCCTGTCTGCTAGCCCTAAATCAGAGGCATACACATGTACGAATTGTGGCAAAGTCTGCCGTTCTAGAATTGGCTTGATTAGCCACACCAGATCCTGCCCCGTCTCAAGATTAAACCAAAACCAGTGACTCATTTGGGCGCATCCATTGCCTTTCAAGACAAAAGGAGCCATACAATAAAGAAAAGATCACCTGTATAGTTGTTCTCCTTATAAAGAAAAGATCACCTGTATATTTGTTCTCCTTATAAAGAAAAGATCACCTGTATATTTGTTCTCCTTATAAAGAAACGATCACCTTTATATTTGTTCTCCTTATAAAGAAAAGATCACCTGTATATTTGTTCTCCTTATAAAGAAAAGATCACCTGTATATTTGTTCTCCTTATAAAGAAAAGATCACCTGTATATTTGTTCTCCTTATAAAGAAAAGATCACCTGTATATTTTTTCTCCTTATAAAGAAGCAATCACCTTTATATTTGTTCTCCTTATAAGGAAAAGATCACCTGTTTATTTGTTCTCCTTATTTTATTCCCACGTGACCAGGTGACCTGGTCTTGAACAAATCCTATGGACCTGGAGTTTTTTGGGACAAAGAGGCAGTGAGCGTGTATTTATTTATTTATTTTTTACAGCTGATATTTTATAGTTGATATTTTACCTTTAAGAAAATGTTCATTTGATTTTACGACAAAATTTAAGACAGCCCATTGCTTTGTTCAAAGTCATTTGGATTTCTTACTTGTTCATTTTCATTGATGTTTTTTTATTTGGATGATTCATCGAGTATCAAAAGTTCTACGTTACGTATTTGGTGGTGTCTGGAAATTTAGGTACTGGAATGTTAGGCACAGGTAATTTAGACACCCAAAAATTAGGCACCCAGAAATTTAGGCACCCACTAATTTAGTCACCTGAAAATATATGCATTTGTAAATCGGGCACTTTTCGTCAAGGCAGAAAATTAGGCACCGGAAAATTAGGCACCGGAAAATTAAGCACCCGGAAAATTAAGCACCCGGAAAATTAAGCAATCTTTAATTGCGACCTTTATTTTGAAGATAAATAAAATTATTAAGGAAAATTTTATAGAGTTATGACTGCACCAGACCTCTTAAGACGGAGATCAGCAAGTCTGGGGCAGTCAAAAAAGAATATGAGACACGGTTTCCTCTTCTTCCCCGCAGAGGGGGCACCGTGATCCAAAGTTTGGCCGTAGCAGTGAGAAATATGAGACAACAGTATAGTGGCCTGTCCTGCACTGTGCTATAATAGCTTGCTCAGGCCTGGGCAGCCTCAACCATGGGGAAGTGCGGTCAGGGCGCCCTTTGCGCTCCTAGACTCCGGAGGCTTTTTGGGACTTTTCAAGCTGTTCAAGAGCTGTCCTAGAGCCACAGATTTACACAGGTAGACTGATCTTTATCAGAACACTTCAGAGAACTTAGAGGAAGACTTTGTACATTCACAGACCTTAGCGGAAGACTTTGTACATTCAGAGAACTTAGAGAGAGGAAGACTTTGTACATTCAGAGAACTTAGAGAGAGGAAGACTTTGTACATTCACAGAACTTAGAGTAAGACTTTGTACATTCACAAAACTTAGAGTAAGACTTTGTATATTCACAGATCTTAGAGGAAGACATAAAGAAACCGTTGAAAAAAAAACAGATTTAATGACTTCAATCGTATTAAGACCTTGAAGACTTACTGAGAATTAGTAAGCTGAATTCTAAAATCTGGTGTGGCGTCAAATCCGTTACTATACTTTGACTTTGTCGCAAAAGATAAAAACTGCTTATCAAAATTATTTTTTAAAAGACTCAATTAAAATGTCATGCTGCTTGTTTTGAAATATTGTGGCACTCGTCAGACAAACTCGACCAAATTTCATTTAATGGCTGATCTTTGTACTTTAGTTTCTAATCAGGATTTATAATAGTCCAAAGTTGTTAGTGAAGTTATAAAATTTTATTTTTCGTATGTTTGAAAATTTAAAAAAAAAAATAAATTTATAATTCATTTTCTGCTATTAATTACGAATCGATTTTCACGTTAATGGGAAACGTGGTCGACAGGCTATGGGCGATTGTACTTGGCTTGGCTTAGGTACCTGTAAAGGGGGCTCGAGGTTTGACACACGACACGGGCAGAGTTGTGTTTACTTAGCGCCTGAAGGCAGCACGGAAAAACCTTCTCCTAAATACCCCTTCCCCCACTAGTCCACAACTGAGATTGGACCAAAGCGCTCTGAGCATGCTAAAAGCATGAACGTAGCTCTATATAAAAGCCATAATTTATTTTTTTATTTATTTCTTCCAAAAGTTGCAAACTACCGAATCAGGTCTCGCGGAACATAGTTTGAGAAACCTTTGGCTAGACATACCTAACACGAAATGAGAATATCTTTACTCAAATGTAAATTCCCACATAGCAAAAAGTTACCCATTCAATCCTGGACATTGTTGCGTGCTGCCACAGTGTTGGAGTAGCAGTAAAAAAAATACTGAACATCACTGAAGTTAATAAAGTTGGACACTGTGGTGTATAGCCTTTGTTTAAGCAATCTTATTATATTTAGTTGAAAGACATAATCAAAAGCTTAACGTGAAACGGTATAGCAGTAATGATTTGTTTCATTTTTTTTACGTAAAATCACAATTTTAACTTTCGGATTCACGTGTCTTTTATTTTTTCCGCTACTGGATTAAGCATTTTAAGTTACAGGTAAGTATAAAGGCTTTTTCTTTATACAACATGATATCATTATTGAGGTAGTTTTATATACAGGCTTAAATAACTATAGTATTTTGTTACAACTGCTGTTGCAAGGCGGGTAGCTGTGTGTTCGGTCAGCTGACACGTGTAACAGGACAGCGTGCTTCTTATGGGTCAACTGGTTACAAAAAAAACGACTGACATTGTTGGTAGAAACTCTCAACATCTTCATCATCCGTGAAAAGGTTATGGGATCGGACGAGACCAACCGTTAAATAAAACGTGAACACTTACCTGCAACGTTACAATCTGTGGGCAGTCAGAACAAATAGCTCTTTGCAACGTCACAGGTCTGTTCGACGTGGCAACTAGTTATTGGTCTAAACTGCCCACAGGCTGTGACGTTGCATGTCAGTGTTAAGGCCTTCTAAAACAAATCTTCTCGAATTAGGACGCGCTGATTTTTCCAGGTCTTGAAGGACTATTTGAAAGTGGGTCAATGCGATTCAGTCGGGTACTTTAGTACATAGTGAGGTCAGTCCGTTTGAGTTCAGCCGAGTTCAAGACGAAATAGATTCCAGTTCAAAAAGTGTACATGGGTTATGTGAATGTTTACTGATGCCAATTGTGTAGTATTTAGATGTGATTTATTACAGGACACGACATGGCCTAAACTGTATGGATGTGCCAAAAACACAAAAAATCAACTGTCGAATCATATTTATTATTCAAAAGTAGAACGGTTGTCAGAGCAGAGGTGTCAATATCTTGAGTTGGTTTGTGTTGAACAGTGTTTGTAGAGAGCCAGATAGAGAGTTTGTTGGGTTGTGTTGAGCAGTGTTTGTAGAGAGTCTGATAAAGAGTTTGTTGGGTTGTGTTGAGCAGTGTTTGTAGAGAGTCTGATAGAGAGTTTGTTGGGTTGTGTTGAGCAGTGTTTCTAGAGAGTCTGATAGAGAGTTTGTTGGGTTGTGTTGAGCAGTGTTTGTAGAGAGTCTGATAGAGAGTTTGTTGGGTTGTGTTGAGCAGTGTTTCTAGAGAGTCTGATAGAGAGTTTTTTGGGTTGTGTTGAGCAGTTTTTGTAGAGAGTCTGATAGAGCATTTGTCGGGTTATGTTGAGCAGTGTTTGTAGAGAGTCTGATAGAGAGTTTGTTGGGTTGTGTTGAGCAGTGTTTCTAGAGAGTCTGATAGAGCATTTGTTGGGTTGTGTTGAGCAGTGTTTCTAGAGAGTCTGATAGAGCATTTGTTGGGTTGTGTTGAGCAGTGTTTGTAGAGAGTCTGATAGAGAGTTTGTTGAGTTGTGTTGAGCAGTGTTTCTAGAGAGTCTGATAGAGCATTTGTTGGGTTGTGTTGAGCAGTGTTTCTAGAGAGTCTGATAGAGAGTTTGTTGGGTTGTGTTGAGCAGTGTTTCTAGAGAGTCTGATAGAGCATTTGTTGGGTTGTGTTGAGCAGTGTTTCTGGAGAGTCTGATAGAGCATTTGTTGGGTTGTGTTGAGCAGTGTTTGTAGAGAGTCTGATAGAGAGTTTGTTGAGTTGTGTTGAGCAGTGTTTCTAGAGAGTCTGATAGAGCATTTGTTGGGTTGTGTTGAGCAGTGTTTCTAGAGAGTCTGATAGAGAGTTTGTTGGGTTGTGTTGAGCAGTGTTTGTAGAGAGTCTGATAGAGCATTTGTTGGGTTGTGTTGAGCAGTGTTTGTAGAGAGTCTGATAGAGCATTTGTTGGGTTGTGTTGAGCAGTGTTTGTAGAGAGTCTGATAGAGAGTTTGTTGGGTTGTGTTGAGCAGTGTTTGTAGAGAGTCTGATAGAGAGTTTGTTGGGTTGTGTTGAGCAGTGTTTGTAGAGAGTCTGATAGAGCATTTGTTGGGTTGTGTTGAGCAGTGTTTCTAGAGAGTCTGATAGAGAGTTTGTTGGGTTGTGTTGAGTAATGTTTACAGAGAGCCTGGAAGAGAGAAGATATTCAATATATTGCTGTTGAGCAGTGTTTGTAGAGAGTCTGATAGAGAGCTTGTCGGGTTATGTTGAGCAGTGTTTGTAGAGAGCCTGATAGAGAGCTTGTCGGGTTATGTTGAGCAGTGTTTGTAGAGAGTCTGATAGAGAGTATTTTGAGTTGTGTTTAGCAGTGTTTCTAGAGAGTCTGATAGAGTTTGTTGGGTTGTGTTGAGCAGTGTTTGTAGAGAGTCTGATAGAGAGTTTGTTGGGTTGTGTTGAGTAATGTTTACAGAGAGCCTGGAAGAGAGAAGATATTCAATATATTCTGTTGTCTAAACTTTCCAAACTAAAAATGAATGGTATGGTTGTTTTTTTTAATTTAAATTAATGTTTAAATCTATGCATTTGGTCCACACGCTGTCACCACCTCTCTAAGCTGTCCTGTTCAGTAGATTTATATACCGTCTTTCATAAACCCAAGGTTGCGCTCGTAGGAGAACGGCTTTTAATCTAATGACGATAATACTGTTATAACCCTATTGGCGACGCGATAGGGTTAACTGTAGGTTCAGCTGACACACGTGAACTCAGGCAAATCACTCAGGTCAACGGCTGGCGATTGACAAAGGGCAGCTAGTAACCAATAGTGTTCTTATTGGCTGTTGATGTATTTGTCATTAAACCGCCACATTGTTCGTGTTGTCAAGTTCTTGTGTTAAATGTGCTGTGTGTTGAACAGTGTTTACAGAATGCCTGATAGAGAGAAACATAACACTGGTGTCTTGAAGTGGGATTTCGTATGGCTTCTGTAAAACTGCTAGATGAACTGAATCTGAAAGAACTGAAACAAGAGCTGAAATGGCGAGGACTGAAGTAATACGAAAGGAGCAACGAAGTTCTGAAAGAATGTCTCTGGCAAGCCCTCGTGGATGAAGAGGAAGATCCGAACATGTACCAGTTCGAACTCAAACCAGATATCGTAGAGCTCATAAACGAGTTCAAACAAGAGGTCAGTGCCATGAGTAAAGACATTAGTACAGATACTATGCTGAGCAAGACTGATGAACCGAGATATAGCCTGCTGACTAGGATAGACGGACACATGGCTACCATGTCGAGAAGAACAAACGACCCGTTACTCAACAGAGACGCTGATCATGGTAGCGCTGTCTGTGACTGCGATAACGAGTCGTGCGAGCTTGGCTCTCACCACAAGAAGCCTGACGATTGCTGCGAATATCACAGCGATGAGCACAGACCTGATTACGTCAACGTGATTCCTGCTGTCAACACCCATGCCTTCTACGAGATCTGTGCTGACGGAACTTTGCAGGGAGATTGCAAGTACCAGAAGACTTGCCAACAAGGTCTGGAACTAACAGACGCCGGTTCAGATGCCATAACAAGCGAGAGAAGCCCTGAAGGTGGTCAGGAGAATCCAGTGAGACGTGACGCAGCAACATTTGCACATTGGACGTGACCCACGTGCCCTACAGGCATGTCTCCAAGATGTGGCTGAGTTTGGTGACCTGTTTTAGAACCTGACCTCCAAGGGCCTCTGGCTCAATCGCAAAGCCGTCAACGAGAGAGTCTGCTGAAGCAAAGTGTTGGAACAGCGGTTTTGATGACCACCGCCATGACATCCACTGCCTCGTTTCTTGGCATGTGGCGAATGTCTGTGGTGACTGAGAGAAAGGCCAGACAACTGAAACGACGTCGCCTTAACCAAAGGAAGATGAACTGGAACAGAAGGAAAAAGAGACATACGCAGACTACAACGCAGATGGCACCAACGAAATGGCAATATAAGCCCATTGTCGCTCCCGCTGCATCGACTAACTTCCACAGTCCACGTCGAGATGTAGATTTTGTCCGCGACGGACAAATCTGAGATGGGGTCAGTGTTATAACCCTTTTGTGGCGCGATAGGGCTAACTGTAGGCTTAGCTGACACACGTGAACTCAGGCAAATCACTCAGGTCGACGGCTGGCGATAGTCGAGGGACAGTGCTGCTAGTACTCGCAAGTACGACGCGTGTAATGGTCATATGATCGAAACCTTCACGGACGAGAGACAGTGTGCTAGAAAGGACAGTTGAGTCCAGGACAGCAGGGCAGTAAGTACTGTGCGGTACAAAGTGAATCCTTGAAAATGTAGCTCTACAAGTCTAGAAGTAGACAGAGAAAGACTTGTAGTGTTTTAGTAGGCAATTCTATTGTGTTAAAGCATTTGAAGTTAGTGTAGCCAATTGTGTTGTATTGGCTTTTCATGTATTTGTCATTAAACTGCCACATTGTTTATTGAAACTCTTGTTGTCAAGTTATTGTGTTAGATGTGCTGTGTGTTGAGCAGTGTTTACAGAAGGCCTGATAGAAAAGATCGTAACAATACCATCACCTTTATAAACAACTGTTTTATGGCTAGTGTGCAATTTAGTTGTCTATTTTCTGCGTGTGCCTAGCGTGTCGGAAGGTCACGTCCATTTGATGTCCGATGTACTTTAGAAATCAGTCATATTAGACGAGCGTGTGAGGGGTTTTATTGTTCAAATAAATCTTGTCAAATAAAGCCAGTAGTCCTAGAGGTGATCTTTCTTTACAACGGAAAAGGACGCTTCTATTTGTAATACTTTTCCTTCTTTAGCGGCCCCGGAAGAGTTTTGTTTTAAAAATTATTTAAGCAAAGCCTTTTTTTTCCTTCATAAAATTCGTATATTTTAAATACATAAAGTAAGAGAAATATTAAGTAAATCGAAATAATTACTTTGCATTTTTTAAAAATATTTATACATACAGTTTTGACATTTGTCAAAAAAACTTTTAATTACCTATTAGGCCTAATTTCTTCTGTATTCTATAAGGTATGTATGTATGAATGTATTCCTAGATACCCCATACACCGCCAGGATATACGTGTCACCAAATCTTGCTGTGGTTCAGAATGTGGAACAGACCATCGCTTCATCATCACAAAACTAAACATTCGTATTCAACGAAAGAGACGTCCGCAAAAATCTAAACCTCCAAAAAGGCTAAACACGGCCAGACTAGCAGATGACAAAATTGAAAAGTTGCTTACTGATGCGTTAGAGAACTGCCTCAAGTTCACCTCTCTAGCTGAATCAAATGTAGATAAAAGCTGGGAATGCTTTAAAGAAGCTATCCAAAGCACAGCATTAAACATACTAACATCCGCAAAAATGTCCAAAAACAGTTACGCCAAATGCAAGATACCTAGCTAAGCAAGAAAGTGGAAACAATACAGGAATTTGCTGACAAGCTCGACATGAAGAACTTCTTCTATGCCTTAAACGAGGTCTATGGACCCACAAAGTCAGACTCATCCCCTCTACTAAATGCCGATGGGATAATCCTATTGACAGATAAGGAAGAAATTCTAAAACGCTGGGCTGTGCACTTCGAAAAGGTTCTCAATACACCTTTCATTATAAATGAAGCGGCCATTGACAGACTACATCAAGTACCAATAAATGAAAAAATAGATGATTCCCCCCAACGCTAAAGGAAACCGATCTTGCCATACAACAGCTCGCAAGCAGAAAAGCCCCAGGAGCTGACTCATGTCTCGTAGAGGTCTACAAAAAAGATGGATTAGCCCTGATTGAAAGACTTCATGAGCTTAATTATGTGGGAAAAGAGTCAATATCCTCGCACGCATCCTACTAAATCGGCTCATGCAACACATAGAACATGGTCCCTACCAGAAAGGGACATGCTATTTGTTGAGGACTGTGCCCTAAATGCCTGCTCTGAAAATGATCTGCAGAGCATCGTCAGTGACTACCCAAGAACATGCTTTGGCCTTACCATCAACACAAAAAAGACTGAAGTCTTATATTTACCTGCTCCAGGGAAAGCCTACTTGGATCTAAGCATCAAGACAAATGGACATGATATAAACGCAGTGGACAGATTTACATATCTTGGCAGCACACTCTCCAGAAACGGAAAGATCGATAATGAAATCGACCTGCGTATGGTCAAGGCCAGTGCATCCTATGGCAGATGGGTATAGTATCACCACAAATACAAAGCTAGGGATCTATCGAGCCGTCATCCTCCCTACATTGCTCTATGCCTCACAAACGTGAAGAGTGTATAGAAAACATGCATAGAAACTGAACCACTTCCACATGACATGTCTAAGAAAAATACTGAATGTCAAATGGCAAGACAAAGGAAAAGGGAACAATGCTGGCAGAAGAATAACGCCAGAGAAGAAAAGAAAGGCCAATGACACTAGCTCCAGCTGGAATAACCTGCCCAGTGTGCAGCCGAAAATTCCAGACTCACATAGGTCTCACCAGCCACATGAGGAGGCATAAAACCCCAGTGCAAAGCCCTCAGCGCCCCGGATGACAAAGTGGTCATCATCGAACCACGATGGTCGAACTATATTTTTTTTAAAACTAAGAATGCATAGTTTATGCACATCCAAGTTTCATTATAATGAGAATAGCCAGTAGTTCTCTATCACTACTCTATCATACCGGAGACGTGTCTTTGGTCCCCAAGACACTGCTTACGGAATGAGTTATTTTCATAGTTCTTGACTTGGCTCTCTTAGACGGAACTGTCAGGGTCGCTCCTGAAGTTTCCTGTTTCTTAAAACTATGGCGGCCTTAGCAGTACGTGGGGCCCCCGGTGAGTGTCATACGCCGACCCGGGATTTGTAAGCGTAGACAATTTGTACGGTACATCACGCTAACAGCCTTGTCCGCTAGTGGCCTTATTATCGTTATAAAACAGTACTGTACGTAGGTACTTTACTATTTGCCGTTTGACATTACTTGCTGTATTGTAATTGTGCTGCATGAAATATTTTGCTTGTAAAATGTTTGTCCTGTAATATTGATTTAGTGGCCTTTAATCAAGGATACTAAAGTATTGATTCAGAAACATTTTGCATGAAAAAATGAATATACTAGATACCGGTAATACTCATTTGTGCTATCGCAGGGCCCAACTCAGGTGCGGGCCTGGGAGGGGGGTTTCTCCACCCGACACTCCCTAATCCCGCCTCTGACTCTCGCTTCTTGTTTGTGTTTCATTTCATGACTGCAAGGACGTAAGCATCTACCGCTAAGGTTAAAGATCTAGGTATATCTGAATACATCTTGGATTGGTGTAATCTAGTGTACAAGTTTCTGTGCGTTGTAGGACACATTCAATAAGTAAAATAACTTTATCATAACTCTTATCAACTTCGTCTTCTAGGCTTCCCAATCATTCCTTGCAACGTATTCCCCTTTCCTTGCAACTTATTCCCCTTTCCTTGCAACTTATTCCCCTTTCCTTGCAACTTATTCCCCTTTCCTTGCAACTTATTCCCCTTTCCTTGCAACTTATTCCCCTTTCCTTGCAACTTATTCCCCTTTCCTTACAACTTATTCCCCTTTCCTTGCAACTTATTCCCCTTTCCTTGCAACTTATTCCCCTTTCCTTGCAACTTATTCCCCTTTCCTTGCAACTTATTCCCCTTTCCTTGCAACTTATTCCCCTTTCCTTGCAACTTATTCCTCTTTTCCTACCTATTTATTACCATTTTATTCCCAACTTATTCCCCTTTTCTGCCCAAATTATTCCCTTTGTCTGTCTGTCGAGGGCTCAAGTTCGAACCCCAACTTAAACAGAATAGTGTTTGCTCTTCACCTAAAGGCAGCATGAACACCTTCACCCAGATACATCCTCCTTCAAAATACACACATACCTGAGTTGTAACAACCGCTGTACCCCACACCCTCCAGTCCTCCTCCGGAACGTATTTCCCATGGACTCAAATTTCTGCCCCGTTTAGAGCATAGAGTGGCAAGCTGCACTAGATCTACAGACGAACTTACTCTATTTCACAACATCCAATATGAAAATACTCCTATCTACTTGTACCAACTGAAACTGGAAACACATGAATGTAAACAAGACCTACCTTTGTAATGCCCTTCACAACAGTCATCGATAATTAAAGTGTTGACAAATATGACTTCACTAACTACGAAACTAATTCCCTTCCTGTATAGTCAAAGGTCAAAGGTTGAGATCAGCTCGACCTCTGATTAATTAAAATAGAGGTTGGGGGTGGGGCGGGAGCGGTGAGTAGACTTAATGACTGTCGTGATCAAAATAAATTTGTCTAGAAAAAAATAACACTGTAGAGGATGTGAATAAGTTTTAGAATTGCTGCTAAGTTGTGGATGCACACATTTCAGGGAAGTCCTTTATTAAAACGGAGTGTTAAAATACGATGCAAGTGTTGCGGTCATGTTATTGGTGCATTTTGAAGTATCATAATTGTTAGGATATCTATAGTGAGGGGGAGATCTAGTTCTTGGCATCCAAGCGAATTTGAAGGACAGGCCCTTAAGTACTCTTAAGAGTTTTATTGGTTTGTAAAACTGTACACTCGGAACTTTCTCAGAATACTGATTAAGAGTAGTGCCATAATTTCAATGGTTTGATAGTATCAGATATGTTCATGTGTGATAATACAATCAGATATGTTCATGTGTGATAATACAATCAGATATGTTCATGTGTGATAATACAATCATATATGTTCATGTGTGATAATACAATCAGATATGTTCATGTGTGATAATACAATCAGATATGTTCATGTGTGATAATACAATCAGATATGTTCATGTGTGATAATACAATCAGATATATTCATGTGTGATAATACAATCAGATATGTTCATGTGTGATAATACAATCAGATATATTCATGTGTGATAATACAATCAGATATGTTCATGTGTGATAATACAATCAGATATGTTCATGTGTGATAATACAATCAGATATGTTCATGTGTGATAATACAATCAGATATGTTCATGTGTGATAATACAATCAGATATGTTCATGTGTGATAATACAATCAGATATGTTCATGTGTGATAATACAATCAGATATGTTCATGTGTGATAATACAATCAGATATGTTCATGTGTGATAATACAATCAGATATGTTCATGTGTGATAATACAATCAGATATGTTCATGTGTGATAATACAATCAGATATGTTCATGTGTGATAATACAATCAGATATCCTCACGTCTGCCGGTATTATCAGCTATGCTTACGTGTGATGGTATTCTAAGATATGCTCACGTATAATGGTATTGTAAGCCATTCTTGCTTGTGATGGTATTATCTGAAATGTTCATTTGAGATGGTATTGTCAGATAATCTTACCTGCGCTGGTATTATAAAATCTTCTCACTTTAATGGTATCATCATGTATGCTTACGGTATTGTTAGATATGAATACGTGTGATGGTTCTATCAGATATGCTTACATGTAACGGTATTATCAGATAAGCTGACGTATGATGGTATTGTAAGAAATGCTTGCTTGTGATGATATTATCTGATATGCTCATTTGAGATGGTATTATCATGTATACTTACGTGCGTTAGTATTATAAAATATGCTCACTGTAATGGTATTATCATGTATGCTTACCTGCGTTGGTATTATAAAATATGCTCACTGTAATGGTATCTTCATGCATGCTTATGTGATGGTATTGTCAGATATAAATACGTGTGATGGTTCTATCAGATATGCCTACGTGTGTTGGTATAATGAAATATGCTCACGTGTGATAGTATTGTTATAAACCTGGTGGTGGCACAGATGGGGGTAGTGATGTGAGTGTAGTCAGTCGACGCAAATCGCCCCAGGCCAGCGCTAGACGAGAGGTCAATCGTGACGAGTTACGACAGTCAGCCGAGACGAGTGTCAACACGACGGTTCGGGAAGGATCGACGTCGTGAACAGAGCTCAGGAGCGTCACGAGAGTTGTAGTCATCTGACCACCTAGAAACGTCGAGCGGCGTTCTGTCCGGTTCGAGAAGGCCAGTAGGGACCCTATATAAGAGCGGAGGTGTCGCAGTCAAGAAGGTTGAGAAAAGGGGCTCAATACAGCACGGTTCACGACAGAAGGTTCACGACAGAAGGTTCACGGCAGGGGTTCAAAACACGATCAACTACAGCACAGTTCAATGGAGTGGTTCTGTACGGAGCATTACGACGGTTCAGTGCGGAGTACTGTCAAGTACAGTTGAGACAACTGTTGAACCCAGTGCAAGCCCGGAACGAGACGGAGAGGCCAGTGCAAGAGTTGATACGGCGGAACGGTGTTATCGGAGAGATATTTGTACAGTGTACGTGTTGCCAATTGTACAGTATTGGCTGTTATTTATTCAACTATTAAAGTGTTACGTTACTTTGGAGCCCTGAGTTGTCAAGTTCTTTAAGTTGGTGGTGTATGGTGCAGTTTGCAGAGAGCCTGGATAGTGAGATTCGAAACAGTACTATTAAGTAAAATAGTTCAGATATACCCATGTGTGATAGTATTTTTAATGATAATTAAATAGTATTACATTTACCCTTGATAGATGATATTATCGATATGCCAGTGTGTGATGTATCAGATATACCACTATTTGTTGGTATAATCAGATAAGCCCATGGTTGATGGTTGATCAGATATGCCCATGTGCGATAGCATTAATGATAGTTAAATATGTCTGTGTGTAATTGTGTTAACATGTGTGACCCAGGATTGATGACGTCATTTATTATACTGGTGTGACACAAGCGAGTGCCAAACGGGGCAGACAAATATTACATCGATCATTTTGATATGTACGTGTCCACTCCAAAACCCAGAATTTTGACAGTTGAAAACTCATAGATCCAATTTTAAAATTATGTTATAGAAGCACAAGATCATATTTATATGTATATACGTTACGTCTCTGCAATTCTCACTTTCACACTAACTAAAGTCACATGGGACTTATTGGTGCTAAGTCCAACCCCTTCAAATTATAATAGAGAGGCCTCAATCAGCACATATTATTTTAAAGACGGGACTTCTTTGGTTTCGGTTTTGATCAACCATCATGTCTCGTCAACGTGTGAACATGCCCTGCTGCCCACATGCCCTGCTGCCCACATGCCCTTCTGCCCACATGCCCTTCTGCCCACATGCCCTGCTGCCCACATGCCCTTCTGCCAACATGCCCTGCTGCTAACATGCCAAACCGGTGTTGGAGACCCGTAGGCGGGAGGACAGTGGTAAGACTACTGCTCTCTGGCAAATTCCTGCAGCCAGCTGTCCCTCAATTGCGATGGTTTTCCATCCCTTTGGACCCGGTCAATATGGAAGAGAGGTGAGTATTGACAAAATGTCATGAACATTTATATAACTATATTTTGACCTATGATAGAAATATTTGTGATTATAAAAGAACTGAGTTCAACTTTCTATTAACTGAATGTTTAGGAAAACCTTTGTAACAAAAACACATCAGAAAGTCTTCTGAGAAAGCAAACAGATTTGACAATAATTATGACTTTCCAGATGACATCTCAGAACAACCAGAACCACTAGATCTAGAGAGTCCAAGATTACAAACTACACTAGATGTAGAGCCGCCACTACACACTGCTTCTTCTAACACCTCTAGACCACATGAACGTATGTAACACGCTCAGGCAGAATAGTTAAAAAACCCAAGAGACTTGATTTGTGATGAACTGATTTGACTTTTTAGTTGACTAGTTTGTTAGTTATTCTGATAAATAGTTTTTCTGAATTAAAGAAGAGAGATGTAACATAATAGTATTATATGTACATTTGCACACTAGCGCGTCAGTGCAACACCGCTTGTGTTTACGTAATAAATGGAGTTCCTAATATGTCTTCCCTCTTAAATACTAGTTTGTTATTTGTGTAATACAAATATTCTACACCTTGATATAAACTTATCTGAATTTATAAAAGGATATTTCAAAGCTGCTGTCCACTCTTCCTTTCTGCAATATGGACATTTTGAGCCTGCACTCGCTTCGAACTCACCAGGTGGCTGTCTTTCGCCTGTCTTAAAATGCCAAAGTAAACATTCATACAAAATCGATGGTAACACTGGGTGGTTGGGTAGTTCCACGTGAAATAATACGAGCCACTAGCAATAAAAACGGTTTCTGTTTACAACATGTGACACTATGTGCCTACAATGTCTAGCAATATTTATCAAGCTTATATCAACTCTCTCTGTCTGTCTGGTGCAAAGTTTGACTTATGAAACTTTTCACAAATATTACAAGATACCATAGAAAGATCCTAGACGAGATTCTATACATGATCCTAGAGGAGATCCTATGGAAAGATCCTATTCGAGATCCTAGAGAATGATCTTAGACGAGAGCATAGAGAAAGATCCTAATCGATATCCTAGAGAAAGATCCTAGAGAGAGATCCTACTTAACACATACTAAGATAATATTACAAATGTGGAGATCCGAACCATGATTTAAATGGTTATTGGGCTCGCACTGACACGCATTGTAAAAAAAACGCAAATTAAAACTGTTTGGGCTTATCTCGAGGTCCAAAGGGCTCGCAAAGTTCTTTCTTCAGAAAAAGAAGAGAGAGACCGAGAAAGTAATGGGTAGACAATTGGACGGGCCTGGCATTGAAAGAGATTCTAGTTAAAGAAAAAGACAAGAGGAATGAGTAGAGACTTGTTATGTGGAGTGCCCCAAAACACTAGGGCATAGGTTTAGGTGAATAAGTATTGATCACCAGCATTGCAGCAGCGTAGACATCCATTCACCCTTGGCCTGCTAATTATTATGTTAATTACCTGACCTTTGAGCCAAATAGAAAATTTTAAAAATTCAATTAAGAAATAATAATATAATAAATAATTAATTCGATTTTTTGGGCTGTGTAGGGTGAATGCAGTGTTTTCATATTTTATAACTTTTGTAGCTACCTTTTATTGGATTGGAATAATTGTTTGTGTTTGATAATGTAACAAACGTTCAATCCTCTCCATCTTTGTAACAAATCATAATACATTTTTATACCCCTCCATTTAGTCGTGACGTTATACCCCCACGTCTCCTCCATTTAGTCGTGACGTAATACCCCCACGTCCCCTCCATTTCGTCGTGACGTAATACCCCCACGTCCTCTCCATTTAGTCGTGACGTAATACCCCCACGTCCCCTCCATTTAGTCGTGACGTAATACCCCCACGTCCCCTCCATTTAGTCGTTACGTAATACCCCCACGTCCCCTCCATTTAGTCGTTACGTTATACCCCCACGTCCCCTCCATTTAGTCGTGACGTTATACCCCCACGTCCCCTCCATTTAGTCGTGACGTAATACCCCCACGTCCCCTCCATTTAGTTGTGACGTAATACCCCTACGTTTCGTAGTTCAAATGATCTGTTCCAACAATGGAACTTGTTCCAATCTTGTCCTTTTTTTTCAGAGTGTAGACACGTGTCATTTCTTGATCTCGAGGAAGACTGGAATAATGTGAAGCCCTAAAAAATGCCATTTACACCGTTCATATCGTTGTGTGTCCGTTCTTGTGTGGTCGGTTCTTGTGTGGTCGGTTCTTGTGTGGTCGGTTCTTGTGTGGTCAGGTTCTTGTGTGGTCGGTTCTTGTGTGGTCGGTTCTTGTGTGGTCGGTTCTTCAGGTTATCACGTCTTGTAGCTGTCTATTACTTTCATTGCTCTGACCAAATCGTGTTGATTTATTACTAAATCCGGCAATTTACCGCATTACACCATCATAATACCAAGGTTTTTTTTTGTTTTTTTTTTTGCATTCGTTTATTGATCTGCTGCCTGGAGCGACTCAGAGTTATCAGTTACTGGCGGTTTAGTTTTTCTCGATTCAATCGACACAGTAACTATAGGGCATGAGTTCATTTCTTTTAAAGTTGGATTCTGGTGTCAACCTCCTCAACCATTGGATATGTAAGATTTAGTTGTAATTATTTAGTCTTTAATTTTTTTCTTTAGATTAAATTACATTAGATCAGATCCAACAGACAGACAGACAGATAGATAGATAGATTGTATGATAGATAGATAGATGATAGATTGATAGATAGATAGATAGATAGATAGATAGATAGATAGATAGATAGATAGATAGATAGATAGATAGATAGATAAATGGATAGATAGATTGGTAGGTAGGTAGGTAGGTAGGTAGGTAGGTAGGCAGGCAGGCAGGCAGACATGTTATGACACAAATGTACAAAGCATATATCATTTTGTCTCATCTTCTAGACATACTTATCCACTATACATTCAACCTTAAAGTAAATTAATCTTGTTGGAATAAATAGCTAAGTTGACTGAACAACAGTATATAGTCATCAATCATTAACTGTATCCTAGAACTAGAACGGTAGTGACTGTCACTCAACCATTTGATCTCATTTTCCTTTACCAATTGTTTACAAGAAGTGTCGATAAGTGTTCACTCGGCCATCTAGAAAGAATGTTAACTAAGAAGCCGTTCATAAAAATACAAAATTTAAAAATAAAATGTTGAGAAACTATTTATAATCTCCTAAGGGTCTTCCCTATTAGCACGTCATACAAATCTTTCGGACCGGCGATCATAGCCTGGAAGACATAGCTTGACACAAACATATTTAATATTTATAGATGTTATTTATTATGTTCTCATTTTCTATTTCAGATACAGAAAACAGAATCAATTATTCGTAGTCTTGCGATGTGAGATTAGTGACTACATTGGCAAGGAATGAACCCAAAATACTTTGTGATTATATGCTGCATCAATATCCTATTTTTAATCTTATTAACTTTGTAAGTTGTTCTACTAACTGTTTAGATAGGTTTGTATAGTAGCCAAAGCCTTAGCTCATGTCTCCCGCTGGCTGTGAGGGAAATTAACCAAAACAATGCCTTGTAACCGGAACAATATTTAACCATTTTCACGTTCTAATGGGCGGCGGTTCAATTCCCTGAACATGATATTTGTTTCGCAATATCATCCCAAGACCTTTTTATAAAGTGGGTGTGGTGGCTGAGTAGCAAAGCGCTTGGTTTCCAAAACAAGATGTCCCGGGCTCGAAACTCGGTGAAGGCTGGGGTTTTCATTTTCAGTCCACCCAAACAAAACTGAGTACCTGACATTATTTGTGGAAAGTAAGTACAGTTGGTCGTTGTGCTGGCCACATGACACCTTCGTTGACCGTCGGTCATAGAAACAGGTGATCTTTACACCATCTGCACCATTGATTGCAAGTCCTGAAAGTGGTACTATTATTTTATTTACGTTTTTATAAAGCCGACATACAAATGTTGAATAGAACAGAATTATACTTCCGATTGAAGCAAATAATGAACATTATTATGTCATTCTTTGCTTGTAAGTAGACCAAAAGACTACAGTATGAAATGTAAAGCCTGTAGCAATTGAAGCACTAAATTTATTTCCTTCTTACTTTCTTACAGTGTCGTCACTATGCACACGTGTCTTCATTTCGTTATTTCTTTCAGAAAAGGAGATAAAAATTTGTTTTATTGCGTCTACACCAAAAAAAAAGAACGAATAAGATTACACGAACTCATAGGCGACCCCCACCAGATCCGCCAAAGGACAAGGAATTTTCATACTATGGTTTTGTTTAAATTATCTGAAGTAATACTATTTCAAAGAATTATTTAGCATTGTTAATTCACTTTACAACAAACTGGACCAGATATCGATAATGAGATTTCTAGATCTCTTGTCAAGAAAACTAAATGCATAATAGATTTTGGATAATTCTTTGGCGTTGTCTTATGTTTAAAAAAAAATTCTGACCACAAAAAACAAACCGCGGCCATCATGCTCAACAACGTTAAGACTTGGGGAAATTCTCAATGTGGCCATGACCGGATAATTATAAAAATCTCCCAAGTCATGGCCTATGTATTTGTTAAAGTCAAATCTGAGTAAAATGTGTGCTAACTATTCACACGTAGATTTTGCTATTCATCAAATAGTAATTCATATCCGACCAGATGATTCAACTCTCTCCTAAAACATTGAACACATCTGTAAATATTTGATTCCATGGCATTCTTACTGTTAACGTAACACGTCTGTACATTTACCTAGTTTTAATATCCTACAGTTATGTTTGTACAATACGACTTCCTTTTTAGCGGCCCCCGAAAGGGGAAAAGACGCTATTAGTTTTGTGTGGCCTGTCTGTCCGTCTGTCTGTCCGTCCGTCCCGTTTCGATCTCGTAAACTAGAAAAGATAGGGAAAATCCGACATTAATTTAAAAGCAATCAAAGCTCTGATGCAACGGCTTCTTTTTTCTTTTCTGAAAGCGAAAAATCTAATTTTTTAAATCACTTATGCAAGCAGTTTTTTCATAAAAATACACAATTTTTCAACTATTCACTATTAATAGTAACAAACACTTGAGGCTCTTTATTAGGGGAGACTACTATTTACCATATTTTTAACACTGTTTGTTTTTATATTTTTATTGTTAAGTTATGTAATTTCTGTTATTCTAAATACTATACTTACGCACAAAAAATGTATGCATATAAGTCAGACATAATTTAAAAATACAATTAATAAGTAGTTTTTCACATTATCGCGTAAACTACAATTCCTATAATTGCAAGGTACACCTAACCAAAGAAAAAAAGATTTTTTTTAAGGAGATATATTATTCTTAAGGAATAAGAGATTGGCTCTTTACGAAACAATTAGATCAATTAGATATTCATTATTAGACATCAGTTAGGCCAGGTTCACATCTAACTTCACATTTACTTTCACCTATCCTTTGGTCTGCTGGACCGCTGGGGCACCACACTACATCCGTTAACCTTTTTCTCCATTATTTTCTGTCATTTGTCTTTGATAGAATTTCATTCTGATAATATTGAAACCTACCTTTTTAGCTGCCTGGGTGGACCACTTCGGGTGCCGATTTTCAGTTTCTGTTTCCACACAGACTGTCTTTGTATCCTTGTTTATTCTTCTTCTTCGTTCTCATTGTTATGTTAGAGTGTTCATATGACTAGACCAATACATGAGATGAACTGCGCAGTGGTTTCCAAATCATGGAGCTCTCCATACAGTTTTCTTTCTATAGAATTTTTTACCTTTCAAACTTTTATGTCCGAGATTTCCTACACATTGCAGACGATATTTCCCCATATGCTCTTTTCATGTGAATTATTTGTTCTTGGAAAACATTGATTTCCTGTACAAGGGACTAAGTGTGTCGGAAATGTCCATGTGTCTATTGCAACTCCGTCACACGATGGGGCCTGCTGTCCTCAGGATGTCACTTTAGTAAAATTTGAGACTTTGTCCAAGCTACTTAAATTTGAATATGTTTTTTTGGTGTTAACGCTCATTATATAATATTAATTAACCTTCCTTTTCCCCCTCCAACACACAATATGTGTGCACTATTCAAATATTTCCAGTATTGTGATTCCCTGTGGCTGGTGAATATTGACTTCATTGAACGTCATTATGTTACCATATCAGTACTTTTGAAAAATATATGCACCATGTGCAGGGCATTTGTCCTTTGACCCTGTTCTTAAATTAAGTTCCAATAACTCTGATCATCTTCCTTATTAATCTATCAATCTGATCTGGAGATATTATGTTTCTTATTTCCCTTGACTACATTTATTAATCATGTACAAAATCTTTCTCAATCAATACAATCTTTTATTATTTTGTTATCTCCCCTGATAACGGTCTCCTACTGTACCTAAAGCCCAATATCTGCGGCTCCACCTTCCAGGTGTCTGCTGTCTACTTCCTAGATCGTATATTTACGAGCCTTCGCTTTAGAAGGTAACATTAGCCACCCTTATTCCTTTACCAGCTAGAGACGACCAGCCCAGAGCCGGTCTTACATATACAACGCAGACGAGCCCATTTAACAACTCACCAGAAGCAACAAGATATACAGTTGAGATAATAGGGACAATCTTTCATGGTAGCACACATACAATCGATAATTATAAATACTCTTTCCAGTTTTATATAACTCTCGAATACTGTAGCATACCCACCCCTTTCCATCTCGTATTATTTCATTAATAAACATTAGTAGATTTGTATAAACACATCTGTTGTTAATTGCCTTCATCTCATCGTTGTGCCTGCATGTACACTAGCTTTAGGTGTACACATCATCTGGAAAAGTCACTCTAATTAGTGCCTATGCCCCCACACTAAGCTCGCTTCAGGAGGACAAAGACAAGTTCTATGAAGACCTTAAAGAAGCCATTGCAAACATTCCTCAAAAAGAACATATGATCCTTCTAGGTGACTTCAATGCCAGAGTAGGATCAGATCACACTACCTGGCCAGACTGTCTTGGGCTTTTTGGAATCGGAAAGATGAATGAGAACGGACAAAGACTGCTTAAATTCTGCACATACCATAAGCTCTGCATTACCAACACATACTTCAGAACAAAACCACAGCACTGTGTCTCATGGAGGCACCCTAGGTCTGGGCACTGGCACCAGCTGGATATGATACTGACACGAAAAAAGGACATTGGAAATATACTGCTGACACGTAGCTACCAAAGCGCGGATTGTGATACTGATCATACTTTAGTGTCCTGCCGGACAAGACTGCTGCCAACTAAGATCCACACATCACAGGGAAAAAGAAAATCACGCCTGAATACTACTAGCACAAAAAATCCAGATCTTTGCACCGAATTTGAGAACAAATTAGAGGAAGCTTTTAAAAACTTCTCTGTGACTGAGGTAGAAAAAAGCTGGACGTTTATGCGTGATACAATCTATCAAACATCATCACTGGTCTTTGGAAACAAAACCAAGAAAAGCGAAGACTGGTTTGAAGCTAGTCTACCAGAAATGGAAACTACCACTACGAACAAGAGAGCAGCCATGCTAATCTACAAGAAGGATCCCACCCCAATAAACTTAAAAAGGCTCAGAGCTGCACGTAACAATGCCCAAAGAGTAGCGAGACAATGTGCTAACAAATACTGGCAGGAGCTATGCAAAGATATTCAATCTTGTGCCGACTGTGGTAACATAAGAGGACTATATGAGGGCATGAGAAAAGCCTTTGGACCTCACACCAGCAAGTGTGCTCCGCTCAAGTCAAAAGATGGCTCAATCATCAGCGATCGTGCGCTGCAAATGGAACGATGGGTTGAACACTATGCAGAACTCTACCAGATTGAAAACGCCATCTCACCAAATGCTGTTTCCAATTTCCCATCACTTCCAGTTTTGACGGAATTAGACGAAACGCCCTCAGTAAAGGAGCTGAGCATTGCCATTGACATGCTTGCACATGGGAAAACACCCGGAGGAGATGGCATTCCTGCTGAAGTAATTCAGGCTGGAAAACAGGCCCTAATCAAACCACTCCATGAACTGCTAAGCTTGTGCTGGGAACAAGGAATGGTCCCCCAGGAATTGAAAGACTCCAACATTGTTACAATTTATAAAAATAAAGGCAACCGCTCTGATTGTAACAATTACAGAGGCATCTCACTGCTTAGCATAGTCGGAAAGGCTTTTGCTAGAGTATTACTAAAGCGATTACAGATCCTGGCAGATCGTTTTTATCCAGAGTCGCAGTGTGGCTTTAGGGCAGGTAGATCTACAACAGATATGATTTTCTCTCTTCGGCAGCTACAGGAGAAGAGCAGAGAACAAAAGCAGCCCCTCTTCATAGCATTTATTGATTTGACCAAGGCCTTTGACCTTGTTAGCAGAAGCGGTCTGTTTGCTGTACTAGAGAGAATCGGCTGCCCAAATAAGTTAAGAAAACTAGTGTCAGCTTTTCACGAAAATATGCAGGGCACCGTTCAGTTTGAAAGTTCTTCCTCCAGGCCATTCTCCATTAAGAGCGGTGTAAAACAAGGATGTGTACTGGCCCCTACACTATTTGGCATCTTCTTCTCAGTCGTACTATCCAGTGCTTTTAAATCCCTGGAAGACGGAATATACATCCATAGCAGATCCGATGGAAGGCTCTTTAACCTGGCACGTCTTAAAGCCCAAACGAAAAGGCGTCGTATCTTGATAAGGGAGCTGCTGTTTGCCGATGACGCGGCACTCGTATCTCACTCACAAGGAGGTCTACAGAAGCTAGTGAACGCCTTAGCAGCTGCTTGTCAAGAGTTTAGCCTTACTATAAGTCTCTCCAAGACCGAAATCCTGGCACAAGACGTCACAGAAATACCTATAATACAAATTGGGAACCACACCCTTTCAGTGGTGCAGGAATTTACCTACTTGGGTTCAACAATTGTCAGTAACCTAGACTAACCTACCACAGCATTGGCAAAACTCTCCAAGCGCGTCTGGGAAAATGGTAAATTGACCACAGCGACCAAATCCTAGTCTACAACGCCTGTGTTGTGAGCACTCTCCTTTATGGCAGTGAGAGCTGGTCAACATACATGAACCAAGAGCACAGATTGAATAGTTTCCACTTACGCTGCCTGAGACGCATAATGGGCATCTCTTGGAGGGACCATGTCTCCAATCAGGAAGTTTTAAGATTGGCCAATATGAACAGCATGTATGCTCTCCTGACACAAAGAAGATTACGCTGGCTCGGACATGTCACCCGCATGCCAGATGGCAGAATCCCGAAAGATATCTTATATGCTGAGCTTGTGGAAGGAGTCAGACCCAAGGGCCGCCCAAGACTAACATATAGAGATGTCTGCAAGCGAGACATGAGAGCCTCAGGCATCAGCGAAAGTATGTGGGAAAACATAGCCAAAGACCGGAGTGCATGGAGACAGACTGTGCATGCTGGGACAACCCTTGCTGAGAACAAAGAATTGAAGCGGCTTTAATCAAGAGGGATAAAAAGAAAGCTGCCCTGTCTGCTAGCCCTAAATCAGAGGCATACACATGTACGAATTGTGGCAAAATCTGCCGTTCTAGAATTGGCTTGATTAGCCACACCAGATTCTGCCCCGTCTCAAGATTAAGCCAAAACCAGTGACTCATTTGGGCGCATCCATTGCCTTTCGAGACAAAAGGAGCCATATATATCATCTCATCGTTGTGCCTGCATGTACACTAGCTTTAGGTGTACACATTTCTCTTAGACTTAACAGCCAGCACACAATAGCATAACACGTTTCACAACAAGCAAAATACAAAAATCCATGTAAAAAAAAAAAAAAAAAGATTATCTAAGGGGAAGAACTCTATCAATAACGTATAACTTTGTTCCCTTATTCGAAATGAAACAAAAACAAAGTAACAATAACTAATTGAATAATTGGTAATTCATTTAGTTTTTTATGTATTGCATAATGAAATAAATATTTACTGAAAGTATCATATAGATCGGATTAAGAGTGTGGGCGAAAAAAGCATTTAAAAAGCAATTATCTAAGGGAACTAAGCCTTACAAATTAAGCCATTTATGTGAATACTGAAAGATTTATTTCCCTTGTTGGTATCAAACTAAATAATTAACTACCAATAATTAAATGATGAAATTATTAGTTTTTGTGTTGATTCATGTGTAGTAGAGAAAGAGTTAAACTGAGAATGGATGTGGGACAAATAACGTGTACACACTTTTGACCAGACAGACAAAAAGACAAACAGAATAATAACAAGAAAACATTTTTAAAATACTTTAAAAAAGACAATTCCTTCTTAATGCAACTTATTGTTTTTCTCTTAAAAAGTAATGAATTAGTTTTAAAAAAAACAATGGAACATTATTTTTATCCCGCCTCTCTCCCACCCCTTTTAGTTCCGAGAAAGAACCCTGGTTAAGCGAATATCTAGATCTAGTACACTATACACAACGACACTGACAAGCACTCAGATCTATACTTACAAGACGATGCGCAAAATGTTCCCGAAAATTTCAAGTACAAAAAAAAACAACAACAAAGGATTATCAAAATTCACTATTCCGACATTACATTAACTTTTTTTTACCAAAAATGGTAGAAGTCTCATTATCTATAATAGGTTGATTAGTTTGTTGTCATGTAAATACAAAATTCTAAATGATTCTTTGAAATTGTATAACGTTAAAAAATGTAAACAAAAAGGTTTCCATTGGCAGATCCGGTGGAGTTTGTGTAATAGCACAAACTATCTGTGTCATCTTTTATATTATTTTCTTTTGTGTGTTAAGGATTTCCTTAGAAACGATGTACGTGTTTCTGTCAATGATCAATGCTTTTAATGATTATCTAAATAATTTTTTTTAAATGTGTGTACTCGTCGCATTCAAATTTTTGTAACCTAAAATTTGTTGCTTGCTGATTTTATTTCTTGTGACAACAATGCGATTTTTTAAAAATCTGGAGAGATTAGTTATAGACTTATCTTTGGTATGACCCCTATGGTTAGAAGACGGGCAAATGACCGTGAATGTATATTATGCCACCTTGAAAATGCTGATAACGAAAAACACATGTATTTGGAATGTCCATTATTCCTTCAAGTTAGAAGTACTGTAATGGACCTATTGGAAGCAAACTGTGGCAATTATGTAAATGTTAACTTCTCTATTATTTTAAACAAGCTGCCAAAACTAAAAAATAAAATGATACATAACTTTAACTTGATTATTGTTTCCGAATACAGGAATCTTGTTTGGGCTACCTGGCTCAAATGTCTACATAATAATAAGGTGTTTGATCCTAATCACTTGGAATTAACATTTAGAAAAATAATGGACTTTAGGGTAGAGAATTATCTAGTTTGATTTTCATATACCTGTATAATGCTCATGTAGTTTTTTCAGAAATAGGGTGTTGGGGGTCAGGGATATCTGATATTGTGTTGATTGTTCTGGAGTAGAGTATACTTGTATCATTTTTCTGTCTTTAGGGGGTTCATTGGTTAGGTAGTATGTCTTTGATATTAAATAATATTTTTATTACTGTCATTATATTTTTAGGTTAATCACTTTTCAATTGTTTATGATTTAATAATTGTGAATTGTGATAACTTACAAATAAAAACATATTTAAAAAAAAAAAAAAGCCCACAAAAGAGGCAAGATGGCCCATAAAAGTGGCATATAAAGCCCAAAAAAGAGGCAAAGAAAAGAGGCATAAAGCCCAAGGATTCCTATGATGATAAAGCTAAAATTGAATAGCGCAAATTCTGAGGTTTCCTAAAAAAAAAAAAAAAAAAAAAAAATAATGCTCTAAACTATATTGGTTAATATCTGCATAATTAAAATGAATTAAATTCCGTTTTAATAAAAAAAAAGTAAAAAAAAAAATAAAAAAAAAAAAAACATAAAATTCGTTTGTTTTTTTTTGCAATGTATTTTTTTGGATAACAAAGTGAAAAAAAAATCTTCTTGTCTACAGTTACAGCACTGAGTTTCAATTTGTAGGAAAGTCGATGAGGTCAGTATCTGTCCACTGTAACATCAATACCAACATTTCACAGGACAGCCCCTCTGTTGCGAGCGATAAGAAACTATCCCAAACTGACACAGACATATCAAACAAACTAGTGTTAACTACCACTACAAGCAAAATGTTCATGAAGAATGACCCGGCCATCAATGAGGGTCAAAGGGAGGAAACTGAAACTCATCCCCAGAGATCCACCTTACCAAAGTGCCCAGCCACACTGGGCAGCGCCTCCAATTCAAGCATGTATCTAACGACAGTGTTTACTGGGCGACTGGGCAATCACTTGTTCATCTACGCCATGCTTTTGGGTGTGGCCAGATCGCAAGACAGAGTGCCATTTATAAGTGACGGTATTGACATCGGACAAGATTTTCAAATCTCATTTATCCAGCCACACATAAACTCTAAGGGGTGAGATTTGATTTAACATTAGTTCTGACGATAAAACATTGATTCTAAAAGGTGCGCTCTAACCAGAGGCGTAGCGAGAGGGGGCAAGGGGCACCATGCCCCGGGCGCCACCCTCCTGGGGGTAGGGGGCGCCACACGCAAAGAGGCAACAAAATTTTTTTTTGTGTAGATATTTTAGTTAGGTAATACATTCTAATGTTATTTGTAGTATATTATTATTAAATATTTTTAATATATAAGCCTATATTTCTTTGTGATGTTCATGAAAAAGTGGGGGGGGGGCGCCTTGCCCCTGGCGAATGTTTTGTTCACTACACCTCTGGTTGTAACATCCGTTCATATAATATGACATTGATTTTATTTTAACTTAAGAACTAATATCAGAACGTTTATTTAAAAATAACAGTTACAGGTACGTATACCATAACAGTTACAGGTACGTATACCATAACAGTTACAGGTACGTATAACGTAACAGTTAAAGGGAAAGTATAACATAACAGTTCTGAAGATAAATTATAACATTGATTCTAAAGAGTATACTATATCATCTGTTCTACTCGCGTCATTGCCAGTAAAACAAAACGTTCCTTTCTAGGAAACAAAAAAGTAATTCCTAATCTTGCTATAACAAATATTTCTTCCGCCCATCTAAAGAATGAGCTATAAATACTTTGCAATAATTCTATTTGAGTTTATGAATTGCGAGGAAATCTTGACATAAAATATCTGACATTTCAACATCGCGTCTTATTGCTACGTCTAGATTGAAGCCTTATAACAAAATGATCATGTATATTATTATATATTATTATTTGCATTGATAAATACATCACTAGATCCCCATGTAGCCGCCAGAAATTGTAACTAATCTTCACACTTATGTCTTTCTATGTATAGTGTCTATATTCTTCAAGTGTATTTCGAAATTATAATTTAAAAGCTCTTTTTAAAATCTATTTTATTACCACAGTTGGCGAGTTATTGAAGAATTCAGAAGCCACACAAAGTTTGTACCAACATTCTTTCACCTTCCAGAAGAGAACTTGACGCTGAGTGGTTCTTTCCAGAGCTGGAAATATTTTCAGCACATCCAAGCAGAGATTCGACGCGAGTTCACCTTCAGCCTCCCGCTACAGGAAAAGGTGCAGACCATCCTCGCAGCTCATCGGAAGAAATTCCTAAACCACGCCGTTGTTGGGATTCACGCTAGACGAGGGGACTTCCTGGAACCAAAAAATATAAAATTAGGCTATGAAGTGCCAAATGGAACCTACTTCGAGAAAGCAATGTCTACAATGAAGACGCTCCTGGGAAAGAAAAACGTGACGTTTTTAGTGGCCAGCGACGATTTGACGTGGTGCCAGGAGAATTTAAATGATAGCAGTGTTAGTATATTGCCACAGGGGGAGCCAAGCTTCCATTTAGCGCTATTGGCTAGCTGCGATCACGTGATAATCTCAGGGGGAACTTTTGGCTGGTGGGCAGCCTGGTTAGCCAACGGAATTACCATCTATTTTAAAAACTACGTACTACCTAATACACAATTAGACAGAGGGTTTGATAAAGACGATTACTATTTGCCAGGATGGATCGGACTTGAAAACTAGATGCCTGCTAATTACAATTTCTGATTTTTTAAACATCTGGAAATGGCAAAGTGAGAGGCCATATTTAATAATTTAATATGACTACATGAATGTCTTTCTCGGAATATTTAAAATGTCCAAATTTTAAATGGTTCTAGAAGTTTTTATAATTGTTGAAAAATGCAAAGGTTGATATTGAACGATTGACGCATAGACTGCAAAGAGGCCCAGGACATCCAGTGTGTGGATTAATGTCTAGAAGAGATATCTAGTGATCTAACAAAGTAATCTTTACAAATACGATGCCGGTACATGCAAAATACCATTGAAACCATGGTTTGCTAATGGATTACATCCCTCGTATCCAGGTAGTGCTATCAGCTTTAATTTAATCTTATGAAGTGTTAACTTGTTTTGTATGACATAATATATATATATATATATATATATATATATATATATATATATACTGTTTAAATAACTAGTCTAATTGTCACCTAATAATAAGTGCTAAGTTTGTTTTCATTGTATAAATAATATATTTTTACAGTTCGAGAAACAACAGCAATTTTCAATTAGAACTAGAAATATCCAAAGAATTCATACAATATATGTGAATCTTTTCTGTGGAATATATCTGATTTTTTCAATCGAAGAAGGTAATTTTAAACAGAGTATAAATACCAGAGGAGACAATCAGAGAGATTGGTTAAAATAAGTTTCAAGTTTCATGTTCAGTCTACTTTTGTAAATCTTTTATTGAAATTAAATTATATTGTGTGTTAATGGTGTGTGTTCAATCTTCGGATGATTTCTACTTGAAGATTAAATTGTTATACTACCTATCAAAGATTCTGTTCTTTCTACTCGGAGAGAAGGATGTTCAGGATAATTTAAACGTTGGGCCAGCAATTTTATATCAACATATTGACCATCAAATTATATTGTAACACTACATTATTACATGTAGAACTTTTAATTGGCAGCTGAAGATCTCACCATAACATCTAATCTGTTGTATTCAACTATACCTGTAACACAAATTATGTATGTTTATAATATTTTTTAGCGGCCGCCGAAAGTGGAAAAGACATTATTAGTTTTTGTGCGAAATGTCTGTCCGTCTGTCCGTCCGTCCCGTTTAGATCTCGTAAACTAGAAAAGATAGTGAAAATCCGACATCACAATATTTTAGACCATTCAAAGTTCTGATGCAAGGGCTACTTTTTTCTTTTTCTGAAAGCGATAAATCTAATTTTTAAAATCAGTTATGCAAGCAGTTTTTTAAAGAGAAAAAGCTAATTAGTATGCATTATAAGTTAGACCTAATTTAAAATGAATAGTAATCTTATAAACTTCATTTTTATGAACTTTTTTTTATTGCGGAAATTATTTTTTTTTTAATTTTTTTGAGGATTCGAATAAGAGATTGAACCTTTTTTAAAACAATTGGATCAATTATAAGACATCAGTTAGGCCTAAGGAGGCGCGTTGGCTTCCGAACTAGGGGTCCGGGTTCAAATCCTGGTGAAGACTGGGATTTTCAACTTTCGAATCTATGGGCGCCTCTGAGTCTACTCAGCTCTAATGGGTACCTGACATTAGTTGGGGAAAAGTATAGGCGGTTGGTCGTTGTGCTGGCTACATGACACCCTCGCTAATCGTAGGCCACAAAAACAGATGAACTTGACATAATCTGTCCTATAGACCACAAGGTCTAAAAGGGGAACTAGTTAGGCCAGGTTCACATCTAACTTTACATTCACTTTCACCTATCCTTTGATCTGCTGGACCGTTGGGGCACTACACAAGATCTAATAAACTTCTTTCTCCATTCTTATCTCTCATTTGTCTTTGATATAATTTCATTTGCATGTTCTTTCTAAAAATATTGAAGCCTGCCTGGATGGACCTTTCGGGGGCCGATTTTGAGTTTGTGTTTCCACACAAACTGTCTTTTGTAACCTTGTTTTTTTTATAAATTTCGAAATATAGATTAGTTGTTTGACTATTTGTTTTAGTTTAATATTTGACTATTTATTTGGATATTTGTTTTCGCTCAATGTTTGACTATTTATTTGGATATCTGTTTTAGTTCAATATTTGACTGTATATTTATTTTGGTTCATTATTTGACTAATTGTTTGGGATATTTGGCTGTTTGTTTTACTATCGGCTTGAATTAGTAAATGACTATGTTGCATTAAATATTATAAGGATGGAATGCCAAATGAGTTTATTCCTTGCTCTGGTGGGGAAATAGGAACTAATCTGTTTCTCAAGAAGACATTTCAATGGCGGCTACAACGAACTTGTATTTGCTTGGAACAACTTTAAACAGAAAGATTGCTTTCATTCAGAGCGTAGGATAAGAGCTTCCATAAACAAAAGGTTTCAAGGGACATAATTACAACTGTAATTACAATCAGCATTTTCAGAAATGAAAGTTTCACATCCTAGCATAGATTTAATTGACTTTTATTTCATGTACTATGTATTTGAACTGCAACATAAAGTACTAACACTTGACTTACAGGTTCAAAGGTTGGAATTGTAACTTGAGGGAAAATAATTCTGTTATTTAACACACCAGAACTAGACATGTATGAACCACAATGATAAGAATTCTTGTTTCTTTAAACATGAAATGATTGTACGCTAATCGCTAAATAGGAATTTAGACTGTTTAGTTAATATAAAAAGGTAAAAAGAAAGTATACTAATAATTACACACACACTAGCGCGTTTAAGTCCAAAAACACTGAGCAACTTTACCTTATTTCTTGGATACTAAGCGACAAAACTAAACGTACGAACAAGGGGCTTAACCTAGTATTAAACGTTTTTCACTAAAAAAAAAGCACTAGATTCTCCCTCTTGTTATTAGTCGAAGAATCACAAGTAATACATACGTAAATATAGAATAAGGCTTGTCTTCGAGTCCAAAGATTAATGAGAAATGCAGTATTTTCCGTAGATACACAGCCCCAGCTGAGACCTACATATTTTTGCCACATCCAGGGCAAGCGTTAGCCATTGTCCACCGGTTGTCGAAATTAGATTTTTCTTTCGCCGTCTACGTCTGTCCTCGGCAGCGGATTTTCATTTGGTCTCAAATGTGTAGCCCGCGGCCTTTGTAAGTGACCTCAAGCAGTCTCGTTCTGAAGCCGCCTGCAGCCAGGTGCTCTCTTCTATGTCAGTTTCAGCTAGTTGGCGCCTAAGCTGGCCTTTAAAGCGTTTCCGTGGGTCACCTCTGTTACATCGACAACCTGTTACAGTCTCGCTTGACATTAACTTTTATTCATTCACCTTGGGTCAAGAGGTGAAAAGCACAAAAAACCTCTGACACATAGAGAGGAAGTAAGAATGACTAAATTCACTTTTGGTCAGTTGGAGTCGTCTTTGGGATGAGAGACAGTACACATATATTTGGTAGCAGTCGTCTCTGGGACTCGAGAGAGTACGGATATTTTAGTATTAGTTTTCTGTACTTGGAGCTGTACACATAGTTTGTTACATGCTGTGATGCTGACAAGATTCAATAATGAAATTTGAGTCTATTTGATACCTCGACGATGCGGATGTAATTATATGTCAGTACATTGGGTTATCTTCGTGTATCTACTATGAAGTTGCAGCATTCTGTTATTATTTAATTAACGTCAATTTTGTCTGTTAAAGTTTGACTTCAGTTAATCTGTATTATTTATGTTTGTTAAGTGCTAAGTGTAGCTCCAAGACGCACGAACCCAGCATTTACAGCATTACACATCAGCTTGTTACACCACCTTTCAAGTATATATATTGTTACGAATCTCACTATCCAGGCTCTCTGCAAACTGCACCTTACACCACCAACTTAAAGAACTTGAAAACTCAGGGCTCCAAAGTAACGTAACACTTTAATAGTGAAATAAATAACAGCCAATACTGTACAATTGGCAAAACGTACAGTATACAAATATCTCTCCGATAACACCGTTCCGCCGTATTAACTCTTGCACTGGCCTCTCCGTCTCGTTCCGGGCTTGCACTAGGTTAAACAGTTCAGGACTGACTTCACACACTAGGCTCGTTGTGTCGGACTCGATCGCAGAACAAGACGCCAGTCGTCTCAACTGTACTTGACAGTACTCCGCACTGAACCGTCGTAATGCTCCGTACAGAACCACACCGCTGAACTGTGCTGTAGTCGACCAGACTGTAGTGAACCGGGCTCTGAACCCCTGCCGTGAACCGTCTTGACTGCGACACCTCCGCTCTTATATAGGGTCCCTACTGGCCTTCTCGAACCGGACAGAACGCCGCTCGACGTTTCTAGGTGGTCAGATGACTACAACTCTCGTGACGCTCCTGAGCTCTGTTCACGACGGCGATCCTTCCCGAACTGTCCTGTTGACACTCGTCTCGGCTGACCGTCGTAACTCGTCACGGTTGACCGCTCGTCTTGCGCTGGCCTGGGGCGATTTGCGTCGGCTGACTACACACACACACCACTACCCCTCTCTGTGCCACCACCAAGTTTATAACAATATATATATACATACATAAACTGTCAAATTTCTAGGAAAATTATAGGAATTGTTTTCAAAATTAATGCCTACATTTTAGATTCACCAAGGAATTTTAAAGATAATGTGCAAAATAAGAGTGGGCGCAATTTATTTATAACGCCATGTAGAAATAGTGTCAACTTGAATGTGAGAATAGTGTATTTGTAAACTCATGTAAGAAATCTCTCAGCTGAATTTGACTTTCCTTCACCGTTTTTGTTTCGAATAATAGAATTTGGGATATTTGTTTGATGTCAAGGGTCGGAAATTTCTACACTTCTAGTTTCGCTTTGACAGTAACATATTTTTCTAAGAACTATCTAGTCTCGTCTTGTATGTTGTTACAAAGGAAAGAAACTCGTAACTACGCGAAGAGGACACAAATTTGATTTTATTGAAAGGTTTGGCTTCAGTGCTTTCATTCATTAGTATTTGCATTTGTTAATCATTGTATTGGATTAATGGATTCAAGTATTTTAAATTGTATTAGAGGATTAGTTTTTTGTTTTATTCTATTGGATTATGGAAGAATACAAAACCAAAATAGTAAATCTTACAAATGAAATATAAATAAAACAAAAAATTGTACAGAAATATTACCACGCCCAGGGAACTAATTCAAACTTTTATCTATTACATATTTTTTGAAGGCATCTTTGGGAATGATTGTGTCAACATTTACTTTAGATATTTTGATTCATGATTTTTTGATATATCTGACACAGTTTAAAAGTAAAGGTTTCATGCGATTGCAGTAAACAGCAAGAAGGTCACAGTCATTGTTGTCAAACAGGTGAGGTAAATCCTGGGAACTAAATTTGATTGGCCAGATATATCGTCTGGAGCAGGCTTGTCTTGAAGTGTGACATGAATACGTTCAATTCTGTAATCATAGAGGTGAGAGATGTTCACCACATATTCACCACGAAGAGATTCAAATTCTGCTTCAGTCATCCCAGTTGTATTTATATAGGCCACTTTTGTCACAGGATCATGGAAGGTAAACTTTGGTTCTTCTCCAACAAGGTCACTTTTGTTTCTAAAGTGAGTCCACCTGAAAACATTTTATGACACAGTTATTACATGCATTTCTAAAAGTAATTAATGTTGTGATAAACGTATTAAGTTAATTTAAATATATAGATATATAATAATAATAATAATAATAATAATAATCTTTATTGTCCGTATGGAAATTTGTCTTACAATTTGTGCATTACACCAAACAAAAAACATTATAACTATAAGAAACCAAAGTGTACATTCACACCAGACGCACTCATAATTTACATGTGACAAAGTTTATACCAGATTGTTCTTATTTAATGATTTGATTGCCAGGGGAACAAAAGAGTGTTTGTGTCTGTTTGTCTTTGCCATCGGTGTCTTGTATCTGTTTTGTGATGGTAAAATCACAAAATCCTGACACAAAGGGTGATTCTTTATTTCGAGGATCATGTTAGCTTTTTTATAGATGTTTGTCTCAAACAACTGCCAAAATGAGGTTTTTTTTTGCCAATGATTTTACCAGCAGCATTTAGGATTCTACAGAGTTTATTTTTATTTTTAATGCTCAGATTGCCATACCAGGAAGTCATATTAAAACTTAAAATATTGCAGATGTGAGCGTGATAAACATAGCCAAGGCCTTTTCGCTAACATTAAACGAGGACAGTTTTCTTAGTAATCGTATATATATATATATATATATATATATATATATATATATATATATATATATATATATATATATATATAGAGAGAGAGAGAGAGAGAGAGAGAGAGATAGCTAGATAGATAGATAGATAGATAGATAGATAGATAGATAGATAGATAGATAGATAGATAGATAGATAGATAGATAGATAGATAGATAGATAGATAGATAGATAGATAGATAGATAGATAGATAGATAGATAGATATAGATATAGATATAGATAAAGAACATATTTTGCCACAAGCAGTGGAGGCATAGCAATGTCCGCTGGTCGATTTAGAGTTTCTTTTCGCTGTCTGCGTCTGTCCTAGACAGCGGATTTTCTTTGGTGTCAGATGTGTATCATGTAGCCTTTGTAAGTGACCTCCAGCTAACTCGTTCTGAAGCCGCATGCAACCAGATGCTCTCTTCTATGCCAATTAAAGCATGTTGGCGCCTAAGCTAGTCTATAAAGCGTTTCCGTGGGGCACCTAACGTCAACCACCCTTCAGGTTAGCAAACAAAATATACACCGGCTACGCCAGTTGATTGTTTTTCTCATGCTTTTATATTGTGTGTTATGGGTGGAACATCCCCCTGTTTTTTAATTTTTTTTAAATACAAGGGACACTGTCACAGGTCTTCTTCTTTCTTGATCGTTGAAGGTGCTAGAATGTGTTAAAGTTGTTCTTGTTGAAGACTCTTTCTAGGGATGTCAGATGTTACAGAAGTTACTGTGACATGCCTGTGATTCTATAGATGTATATCTCTATATCTAAATGTTATCTTAGAGATTCAATGAATGAAGATCCTTTCTAAATCAAATACAGAACTTTAATTTATCTTTAATTTATCACCGAGAATCATTAAACATATAGTACAGTATTTAACCGTATTTAACAATAGTAAACTGTATCAGATGAATAACTTCATACATAGTTCAATAATGAATATATTCACTTTTCTACTAGATCTAATAAAAGTACAAAACTTGTCTCTGTTGATTCTAACTCAAAACTAAAAATACATCTTATATCTACAAGATTTTCATACCAGACTGACTTCTCGATGGTGCCTTTTTTTCTAACTTCCGGTTCAACACTTGGCTTAACTAATGAAATCATTTTCTACAACCAATCAAATACTTTTCTATCAAGTGTCATACGCGTGCTACGTCATTGGGAATTCCAAGGTTGACCTTAACCTAGACTTGAGTTTATCAAATCTAAAAAGAAGAGAAATAAAAGAACTCACTTGTAAATGAGTTGTTGGGATATGTCAGTTTTTGCTAGGACTGTCAAGTCTATAGAGTTTCCGTAAGCTACCTCTTGATTTACGTTGATTGGCTGGGTTAGCTCAATAGACACTGGAGAATGTTTTTAAATTAAAATGTAAAAAAAATGTTATAAATATATGAGAGAGAGGTAGATAGATAGATAGATAGATAGATAGATAAATAGATAGAGAGATAGATAGATAGATAGATAGATAGATAGATAGATAGATAGATAGATAGATAGATAGATAGATAGATAGATAGATAGATAGATAGATAGATAGATAGATAGATAGATAGATAGATAGATAGTTAGGTGGTACTGTCGCTGACAATAGAAAATACAAAGAGAACAGAAGGCGCCTCAACTAGTTAAAAAGGCAAGATGGGCTCATTTACCCTTGGTTGGCCACCCACCTTAGAGAGAAGGAAAAGCTAAACCTCAACTCCCTTGAGCAAGTGACCCTTTGTTAGCTGCAGCACTGGCAAAAAGTCACTGATGACAAACGGTATCGGCTATTCGCAGGTTGTTCGGACACATCGGCTGCGTGGATAGGGGAAGACTTCTAGGTAGCCGACATAGCTCCAACCATTGTCATATTAGGTATTTTATATGTATTGTTATAAACCTGGTGGTGGCACAGATGGGGGTAGTGGTGTGAGTGTAGTCAGCAGACGCAAATCGCCCCAGGCCAGCGCTAGACGAGCGGTCAACCGTGACGAGCTACGACGGTCAGCCGAGACGAGTGTCAACACGAAGGTTCGGGAAGGATCTACGTCGTGAACAGAGCTTAGGGGCGTCACGAGAGTTGTAGTCATCTGACCACCTAGAAATGTCGAGCGGCGTTCTGTCCGGTTCGAGAAGGCCAGTAAGGACCCTATATAAGAGCGGAGGTGTCGCAGTCAAGACGGTGGAGAAAAGGGGCTCAATACAGCGAGGTTCAGAAAAGGGGTTCACGACAGAAGGTTCACTATAGCACAGTTCAGCGGTGTGGTTCTGTACGGAGCATTACGACGGTTCAGTGCGGAGTACTGTCAAGTACAGTTGAGACGACTGGCGTCTTGATCTTGGTCTGCGATTGAGTCCGACACAACGAGCCGTATTATATAAGATAAGAAGATAAGATAAGAGCCTAGTGTGTGAAGTCAGTCCTGAACTGTTGAACCCAGTGCAAGCCAGGAACGAGACGGAGAGGCCAGTGCAAGAGTTGATACGGCGGAACGGTGTTACCGGAGAGATATTTGTACAGTGTACGTGTCGCCAATTGTACAGTATTGGCTGTTATTTATTCAACTATTAAAGTGTTACGTTACTTTGGAGCCCTGAGTTGTCAAGTTCTTTAAGTTGGTGGTGTAAGGTGCAGTTTGCAGAGAGCCTGGATAGTGAGATTTGTAACAGTATGTTAGTGTTGGAAATCCATTACAATGACCCTAATCCTAAAGTACTGCCAGGAAACATTTGATTAGTCGAAGAGATAATAGACTCTCACTTTCATAAGATAAAACTATTTCATTCTTCGATGAGAGATCATGAAAATATTAAACACACACTATACATCAAACACAGAAGCAATTTATGATTCAAATTCAATACTTCTCAAAAGGAAATTGAATATTGAGCTTCAAACTTATGAACTGACTCAACTGATTAATGGGCCCCTGACATAATCTCCCTTTATAAAGGTTTTCAAATCGAAAGTAGAATAACATTGACATTTTTCAGTTTTATTTAACTCCCTTTTTTTTCACCTTCACCTCCAGCTGTCCCTTTGTCCAGTGTTTCCCAAACTGTGTTACGTGGAACGGTTAAACCATAGTTTTAAGTGAGACCTGAATAAGTGTTGCAGAAACTACTGGAATAATTAACTAGTAGGCCACCAAGTTAATTTATCTCTCTAAAAATAAGCAAAATGTTTGGTAAATACGCCGAAAATCCTTTTACATGATTGCCATTCTTTTCGAATCTAAAATCTCCCAGAAACCAATGTATTAATAAACTTTGATTTTACTTCTCTTGAGACTTTGACGCGTAAATTAAGCGAAATGGCTAATTTCCAGGCTTAACAATCATTTTTTATGACAAAGCATAGTTGCAACATGTAGTGAATATTTATATTTATTTATAATAATGTCATGTTAAAATAATCCTTGCTAATAATTCATTGCTAAGGTACATTCCATCTCATTATCATCTAATATATAAAGTAGAATGTGAGGCATATGTATGTATGTCCCCGTATAGAAATCAAAACCGTTTCACCGATCTTGATAAAACTTGACAGAAATGTTTCTTGGGTAGGCTACTAACTTAGACCGTAGTGTATGTATTGTAGCCCTAAAACCAACTTAAGACCCTCAAAAAAAATCTGCCCAACTCTATAAAAGTATTGTATCTTATAAATCTAGGCCATGTTTACATGCTGTGTCTAAATGATGAGACAAGACCGAGAGGTCACGCATGCGCAGCAGAGATGAAAATCTCTAGATCTAAATTAGCTATCATTCAAGAAAACATCATTTTGTTATTTTACAAATAAAAATTAGAGATGAGAAACGAACCAAACCCGAACCGAACGAACCGAACTCGAACCTCACTTATGACCGAACCGAACCCGAACTTTGAAACTGCTTGGTACGAACCGAACCGAACGAACCCTCCTTTTCTTCACCGATTCACATGATTCCATTATACTTTGAAAACTTGGGAGGGGGTGGTGATGGTATTTTGAAAAAAAAAGCGGCGCGCTTTGATACCCATGGGTTTTTCCGTACGTGCCGACTCTCCCCTAACCTTGAATTTTCGCGGGCTGTTAGCAATATTGGTTTTGAGTCGAATAGGCGCCCTCTAATTAGATCTAGATCTAGATTCAAGTTCCTAGTAAGTAGAAAGTTGACATTAAAATATTGTCACTTTTATTTGAGATGGCTAATTAGTTGAGAGTAGAATATTTTTACCGATTAGAGAGTGTAGATATAAATAAGTTCATTTGTGTTCTAGTTTAAAATAAATTTTAATTATCTTCTATTAAGTGATTTATTTTTACAAAATTGTGAAGTATTCTATATTGGAATATTATCAGTGGCGTAGCAAGGGTGGGGGAGGAGGGGGAGAAATGTAAAATCCCCAGGGGCCCCCACTTGAGGGAAGCCCCAAATTATTGTTTTTTACAATAAATATTCAATATTACGCAAAAATGCAGGGGCCCCCAAAGAGGTCCAGCCCCTCCCGGGCCCCCAAATGATGAAAAATTCCTATCTACGCCCCTGAATATTTTTACTATTATTGTGTTTTGCATTATTGATCATCAGTATTTTTAATGTAGCGTTTCTCAAACTTTGGGTCCTCTCCCGTGGGTGGGGATGGTTAGTACCTTGAATTGGGGGATGGGGAGACGCAAATTCATAAAGTCATAAAGTGTGTGTGTGTTTTTTCTGGTGGCGGTAAGAAGAGGTTAAGCGATTGATTGGTGTTTATGCATTAAGGATGATGAAATTAGCATAATGCAAATGTGAAAGGGCAGACAATCTTGAGACATGAAAGAGTAAAGACTTTGTTTTGTGGTGACCTAGATTTTGTTTAAATATCAGTGTATTTCATTAATATTACATCTCTATCTCAAGTTAAATATGTGAATATTGTAATAACAGTTAGGCTATATTGAGTTGTTCACATAAGAACTTTATTTTAAAGTTTATTAAGTTTATATATTATTATAAGGCTTGTCTTCGAGTCCGAAGATTAGATAGGAATGCAGTTTTTCCCATGACTGCGCAGGCCCAGCTGTGACCTACATATTTTGCCACATCCAGGGCAAGCATAACCACTGTTCGCAGGTGGTCGATTTAGTTTTTCTTTTCGCGTCTTCGTTTGTCCACGGCAGCGGGTTTTCTTTTGGTCTCAAATGTGTATCACGCGGCCTTCGGGAGTGAACTCCAACTGATTCGTTCTAAGGCCGCATGCAACCAGCTGCTCTCTTCTATGTCAGCTAAGCGAAGTTGACGCCTAAGCTGGTCTTTGAAGCGTTTCCGTGGGGCGCCTCTGTAACGTCGACCACCTTTTAGCTCACAAAAAAAAAAAGACTGCCTTTGGCATACGTTCGTCTCCCATACGGGATACGTGCCCTGCCCAGCGTAACTGTCGGACTATAAGAAGTCCATCTATACTATCCTTACCGGTAAAAATATAAAACGCCTATATTGGTTCAATTGTACTAGCTGTTTGTAAGCGACAAACCAACGACCAACTAACAAAGAGAGGGGGCATCGAAAAAAAAAGTTTTATTTTTATTGTAACTTATCTGAATATTAGTATAATTACATGTTTAAAAATTAAAATATATTAAGTGGAGATGTCATTTTATCTTCTAATAAGACCTTGTCAACCGAAGACTGCTTTTTGCGAGGCGGGTATGCACAATATGGGTCAAAACGTTTTGAAGAAAACATTTTAAAACATCTCCGCTATTGAGCATTTTTTTTGTCTCAGAATAGTCGAATTTCTTCCGTGTATTGCAATTTATTATAGTGACGACTTATGTGTGAAAAAAAATCCTCGATAGAGACGTCTTTACACGAAGAATATTTGTTTAAAAAGATAAAATAGAAGTACGTTCGCAATATGTAGGCCTATCTAGAATGCCCCTTGCATAATTCTATTGGCCAGGTCTGCCTCTTTATTATTAGATTTAATATGGCCCTCGACTTTTTTTTATTATGATGAATAGTGCGTTCTGAAAGCTTAGCGCCGAGTCACGCCCTGAATAATTAAACCACTTGCCGACTTGAGCGAAAACCTGGCGCATCTTCATTTCTATCTCCATTAAGAAATTTTTACAACGCTTTAAATGTATGTAGGCAACATTATTTTGGCAAAAGTATTGCCCATAGGCCTATTATATATTGCAAAGTATTTGTTTTATGTAAAAATTCAAATAAAAAAGTTTTAACTAATAAATTGCATTAAACCTTATAACTTAATTTTGCTATTACATAATTTCATAACATCGAACCGAGCCGAACCCGAACTTTAGACATGACCGAACCGAACCGAACCCGAACTATACTCGTCATCGAACCGAACCGAACTCGAACTTAAATCTGACCGAACCGAACCGAACCCAAACTTTAAAAGTTGGGTTCGATTCCCATCTCTAATAAAAATACAAATACGTGTCTATTCATTTCATTATTTGATGCACATTAACCTTCAAATTTGAGTTTACAAAACATTTTTACATAAAATCCTTTGCTCTAAATGTAAATAGCTTTAAACATCTTGACATACTTTTCCGTAACTTGCGGCACCATTATATCGCGTAGTGATACGAATGAAATTAACGTCAGAGGTCATAATATAACGTATTATAAATGCATATTTAAACAAATAAACTACTTACATAATACAATTTACTTTCCATTGTGTTTTTAAAGTATTTTACCCTACAACTACCGATTAGGTTTATTTTTATGTCTTTACTTTAATTGATTTTTTTCTTTCAGATTTACTTATGCGCATTTAGACCTGATAACATAGCTACACATATACATTAGACGTGTTCACAACACGCCATTCATCAAGGCACGTTATCTAGGTCAATATTACAGCCTACAGTATCTAGGGAAACACAACCTCAAAGTGACAACAAAGTGTATAATCTTTAACTATAATAGGCTTAAAGTTGTTATTTATTGACCAGAATGCTGTTGCATTGAAATTGTTTAGATTCTAGATCTACATGAAATTAAACTAACAATGTTTGGGTTAGGGTCATATAAACAATTACTTTCACGCGTTCGATTTGATTATAAAATATATTTTATCGCTTTTTGTCACCCCTTCGTGTGTCATGCACATCGCTATGTAAACATACTATGATTGGACAGGCTACATGAGGCTCTATGTGGGGGATATTATATATTCTAATATACAATAATTAGTAAGCTTCTTGGGCCGTTGAATTCACACTTACGATAGTAGGTCTACATCTTTTATAATAATATCTAGAATCTATATCTAAATATATGTAGACCTACAAGCAAATGTTTTTATTTAAAAAAATGGATTTAGGTCGATTAGCTATTTTGATAGCTCCATTAATACTATTTTTTAATTCACGCATTCGCTTTCTTATAGCATTATTATTTCGTTTAATTGTTTCCAATTTTCAAATATATCGACAGTGATACGCACATTAAGACCCGCGGTCCGCAGGTAAATTATGTCTAGTAAATATATATATATATATATTTATTTATATTTATTTATTTATATTTTTTTATATTTGATATGATTTAAAATGTAATTCTAAGTCACTATCACTATTTCACAAGATTTATCTTACCGAAATCCTAACTAAAATAAACAATGCACAGCCTATCATCTATTTCAATGCTGCAAGGCATGTCTATCAGTGATACTAGACTTCAAGGGACTAAAGTATATTTACTTACAAATTACATTAACACATGCTTCGCCCATTTTCTCTCCATTAGAATTAGAGACTATACATAAGACACACAAAATATCATCTGGTTTTTGGGCGGATCTGATTGTAAGAGAATCAGCCTTGACATCAATTTTGCTCTGATCTGAAAAAAAACAAACATTATACACTTCTGACAACACAAAGTGTAAGTAATTTGTTTTCATCGTTTAAAAATAGAAATTTCCCTTTTTTTAATTAAAATAAAATAAAAATTATTTCTACATTGAAGCAAACCATTCTTTAAAACATCTGTATTAATGTGTTCAACATTATAGTTTCATTGTTAAAAAATTAATAGCAAAATTTTATATCAACATTCTTGATCCTCTTACTATATTAGCTTTTATTTTCACGTTTAAGTTTGATTTTAGTCTACCTGGTATTCATTACAATGAGCTTGGAATAACAAAGCGCTTTACAAATTCAGTTATGCAGACAATATATCTATGACAATTATATTCTCAAATTGTTTTTCTAAAGCATTTTGAAGGATAATATTAAATCAATAACACTTAAGAAATATAAATTCAATAATCTCATTGTCGAGCATAGAAAAAGTTATAAAAATGAGTGCCCATATCCTATACTTTTAAGCGAGTAATTCTTGTATGTATGTATGTATATATTATATATATATATATATATATATATATATATATATATATATATATATATATATATATATATATATATATATATATATATAATTTTGTTTCGAAAACGGCTCTAACGATTTTCTTTAAAATTGCAAGGTACGTGAATAATAGTGAGAAAAAGATTCTCAACTCATTGGCCGCATCAATAAAACTCGAGGTCGACCGTTATATCAGTTTGAAAATGTCTCATTATCGAAAAATTAATTTTGGCTTGAATGTTTTATGAATGAAATTTTCTCTGTGACGTCAAAGGTAATAAAAAACTTAACACAGCTGACTTCACCCTACGTCACTCGGCTCACAGCAGTACACTAAGTCATTTCTTTGCAAGCAAGAACAAGTTTTAATGTATCAATTAGCATAATTAAACATTTGAGCACTTTCTTATTGTAGATTGATCTATTATGAAACTGTGTCGATGTATTGTGTTTTCAAGGTTTTATAAATTGTTTACACTTTCATTGAGTACACCCGTAGGTAGCTTTTACTTTGTTGTTATTTTGCTGGTGAATTATTGCAATGTGTTCAAACATCGAAATCTACTGTCCCATACCAAAGCACAGGAAATGGTCATAACACAGCTTCTCTACTCCTTATTTGAACACACTGAACATGCTACCCAGGGCCGGCCCTAATATTTTCGGGGCCCTATGTGAAATAGGATAACAAGTGAAAATTAAAACTTTGAGTTAGAAAAAAAATTGTCGTTGCATTACATTTTGACTAAATGAAAGCTGACAATTCTTTTTTTTTTTTATCGCGAATAGGATTAGCGTTTACCATATTGATTGACACCACAAAATGACAATGTTGTCTATTTTAAGGACATTTTTTATGAGTTTTCAGGAGATTTCAATTAATTTCAGGACATTGCCAGACTGTTAGTATATTTTGCTATTTCAGGAGATTTCCGGGAGCTCCTTGAAAATAAGGAGACAAATGGAACCCTGTTATAAGTTACAGTAGTTTAATTTAAGAATTTACACCTAGAATTAGCGCGGAGCTTATGAGAGTTTGGGGCCCACTGCGGTTGCAAAGGTTGCATTGGCCTAAGGCCGGCCCTGATGATATCCAGCTCGCGGTCAACGAATTTTCATTACGCTGCGGCTTCTTTTGGTTTAATCATAGACCTCTATAAAACGGAAGTTTTTCCAGAAGTCACCCAATAAAATCTACTCAACCCCAAAGATCAACGGGAATAGGCATCCCTTAACGTGGTATAGACAACTTCACGTATCTAGGAACCATAGTATCAAATGATGCATTGCTTTAAAGGGAGGTTGATATGTGATCAGGGTTAGTCGTGCTTTTGGACGTCTCCAAGAGAGATTGTAGCGAAATAAATCGATCCGCCTGCCTACAAAAATCAGTGTCTACCAAACAGATTCTCTCAACGCCTCTTTGTGGATATGAGACATGGGTACTTTATAGAAAGCAACTACGACTTCTTGAACGCCTTCACCAAAGATATTTGCACACCATCATGGACATACGATGGCAAGACCGCACTACAAACAGCGATGTTCTAGCGAACGCCGATATGAACTTCCCGACAGTCACGTTGGGTAGGGCACGTATCCGTATGAGGCTCTAAAATCTGTCAAAGGCTTTTTAGTGAGCTTAAATGTGTACGGCATAACAGAGGTGCTCGAAGGGAAACGCTTCTTTACAATACTAACGCGATGTTTTTAAGTCTCTAAGAGAAAAATGCGCCATTTAAGTTTGTTACAAAGTGTATGTTTTACCCAATAACGTAGATATTTGGTATCACTTGATGTTTTTTACTAAAGCCATAATTGATATATTAATTGCAAAATTAAATTCTGAACGTTACCATTCAGGAAGTTACACTGCAAAGACTTTCTACCAAGACAATAATAGGCCAATAGTTTAAGATTCAATGTGAGATTTGTTTTTCTAGACTACATGGAGACTTTCTATTCAAATCGCCATGTATGGCATGTACGATGTCATTTAGAACTAAAAGAACACAAAAGCAACACTTCAGATTGATAGTCTTCTACCAGATCGCTTATTTTTGTCATTATAAAATTTCGGGTAAATATTTTTCCTTACTAGATTATTCCTCCGAGCGAGGCTCGGTCACGTGGTACTCATATTTCTAATTGTGGAGTAAACACGATCGAAATGAAGATTAAAAATTGATATAAAAAATGTTGTATAAACTATCAAATAGCTGAAGGAAAAGTGCTCGTATGAGTGTGTGGCTACACTCCAATAGTAGATTCCAAAAGACTACTGTAATAGACCTGAATTAAATCATTATCAGAAAGTACGCCAAAGAATGGTGTAAGGGTTCTTCTTTTTTTAGGAAATTTTGTTTTTATAGATTGGGTTTTATAATATTGTATAAGGTGAAAAAAGAGATTGAAAGCTATGAAGAGGGCAACACTTTTTGGCATCAACTAAAGGGAAAGAAGTCGTCACTTTTAGACTTACTTGTATGTTGTCCTGTTTGTCTCCCATTGACATACCAAAATGCAGGAGATGGAGGTGTCTCCCCAGAAGCTGACCTAGCTTCACATGGAATTGTCACATGTTTATTTTGAGAAACTGTTACATCCCTTGGGGCTTTGTTTTCATAGAAAATGGGTTTACCTTAAAAATGAAAAATCATAAAACTCATTAAAAATGAAAACCTCAGTTTAATAATTTAGTTACAAAATGAAAAAAAAAAATTCAAAGAAAGCTATATGATAGTGAAAATTTGTGTTTTCATACCTATTAGCTGCATAAAAATTCCATTTTAAAAAACTGTGCGTGATATTTACATAAAAAGTGCATTATTAGCCTTTATAAACAAACATAAATGTTTTCTTTTAATTTTAGCAGCTAGTTGACCAGAAAAAACACCTTTAATTAATATTTATATTTTTTGTTAACATTGCTTAAATATTTTATAAATATATTTGACTTAGTGATACTGAAAATGAACAAACAATTGTCTTTCTTTGTTATTATTATCTCCATTACATTTATGTATTGTTTTAGAATTGGTGTATTTTTATGAAAAAAATCGCTTGCATAATTAATTTTATAAATTAAACGGTTTGCTTTTAGAAAACAAAACGTAGCCGTTGCACCTAAACTTTACAAGTTGTATCGCATGGTGAAATAATATATTTCATTTCTTTTCTAGTTTTTGAGATCTGAGTGTGACAGATGGACAGATGAACATTTTGCACAAACCTAATAGCGGCTTTTCCCCTTAAAAAAACTAAATCTCTTAGTTGACTCTATTATAGCTAAGTGTAGAACACCATTTACAGACAAGAAAAGTTAATGTCAACAAGTTGGTGAACGTACAGTATCAGTTCAAAATGAGACTTGATTGATATGTAGAAGTTTAGATTGTAAGCCCAGAGAAATAATCCAGACAAAATTTGAAACCAGATTTTTAAACAATATTAAGAAACTGAAAATCATGAATTTCGGTTATAACAGTAAACTCAACAGACGCTGGTTTGAAAATAATGGAGCAATACAGAAACTTAACAAAACATGCACTTAATTGCATTTGTTCCGTGCAGGCTAATCCCGCAGCATTTCAATAAATTCTCTTAACAAGGTCTAGTAAAACTGGCACAGGAGTTCACAGTGATCAATAAGGTCACAATCTCGTAGCCAAGGTATAAAGCAAAACAAAAACTAATAAAATATATTTGTTCACCTTTACCTCCAAAGGCCTTAAAGGTTCTGAGGACCATCAGTGCCAAACTTGGTACCAGCTAGCCAATAAAATTTTTTATTCAGATCTGTCAATGGCTCAATATAATTTATCTGAAACTCATTTCGTATCTAAACGAGGTTGATGAGAAATACTCCCTTGTAGCACGTGAAATAGACTGTGAAGCGAGTCGGTTTCCAATTCTTTTCCAGCTTTTGGTATTGTATACATCTCGCTAATACCATTACCCATTTCTCTTACACCGCTTTTGTCAACTGTCAGACTTCTTGACTGATAATACTCAACAGAACAATCAGTATTTGGTATATCATGATACAGCGACATAAATTTTAAATGCCCATCATGACAGCCGCCCGGCTGACCAGCATCAAGTGGGCGATTTTCACACAGCATATTGTCATAATTTCAGTTTATGTTTCGCATGTCTTAGTCTGAGAAACATCCAGAGTAAGGGGAGGGGCTCGGGTACACAGGCAGAGGCACTCAAATGTGTTGTCCCTGACAAAGATGTTTGCTGAGCAAGTTCACCTGGCCACGTGCAACAAACACTTCTGTATTGCTGGGCAAGTTCACCTGGCCACGTGCAACAAACAATTCTGTATTGCTGGGCAAGTTCACCTGGCCACGTGCAACAAACAATTCTGTATTGCTGGGCAAGTTCACCTGGCCACGTGCAACAAACAATTCTGTATTGCTGGGCAAGTTCACCTGGCCACGTGCAACAAACAATTCTGTATTGCTGGGCAAGTTCACCTGGCCACGTGCAACAAACAATTCTGTATTGCTGGGCAAGTTCACCTGGCCACGTTCAACAAACAATTCTGTATTGCTGAGCAAGTTCACCTGGCCACGTGCAACAAACACTTCTGTATTGCTGAGCTTTATCGCTTTAGGATTAAAAAAAACAACAACAACGGATGGTTACGGGGAAAGACAAAATAACACTGAACATAAATGGATAGAAGGGGAAATCATCGTGGATTTAATCATTAGAACCTGGCTGTGATCCTGTTTAGCCTAAACTTAAAATGTGAAATCATTGCACCAATATAAAAAAAAAAAGTTTATACTGTTACGTATTTCTGAATCTTCTGGCTAGATGTATTAGTTGGCACACAAATAAAAACACTGCAAAGAACTTGACTACTAAACTTTCAGTTTCATATAACTTTAATGACTATTGACTCTAACATTACTGTAACATGTAGCGTAGAAGACTGTACAATATCTGTCAGTTTACAGTTAGCTATACTTCGTTGCACTGCATCTCTTCACTTCGTTGCAATTCCTCTCTTCTCAACTTGCATCGAGCCGTATTCCACAGAACAGACCAACGACACACTTCCCAGTGTCGCTCCAGGTCTCCCAAAGCTGAACCAAGTCGTACTCAAGTCTACCGAATCAGAGCCGCACACGTCTTACATCGACTGTATCGACTGTAACGGCTCAAGTCCACTGTAGTTCGCTGTATAGACTTTAACGACAGTAGTCCACTCCAGTTAACTCTACCCTAGTTAACTTGCATCGAGTCGTACACATTTCTCTTCCACAGAGCCGCACACGTCTTACATAGTCTGTCTCGACTGTAACGGCTCACTCACGACTCCATACGACTGACTTTCACATTAACTCTCTGGCTTATATAGAGTCCCTAATCGCTTCTCCAAAGTTGCACAAACACTCCTAGTATCCCCTGGAATAACATGTCAGGAAACGTCACATCCTGTCTTTATTTATACACGTAGATTCCAGAAAACACTCGCTGCAGTGTCATCAAGTCGGGGTCACACGTAGTGACCTTTATCTGTCACTGTTCATTAGTAACTGTCCTCCTACTTAGATCTGTTCGTCCCCTGGAACAACACGCGTGGACACGTCACATCCTGTCTTTGTTTGTACATGTAGATTCCAGGGAACACTAGCTGCTGTGTCATCTCGCCGGGGTCATACGTTGACCTCTACCTATCACTGTTCATTTGTAACAATACTATACTAGAAATAGGACATACTAGTCGATACACACCAAGGAAGACACTAGAGACCGTGACGATGATAACACTGACTCCTATATATGTAATTACCTCAGATAACATACAACTTTATCAACATACACAGGGTTATGAATATCAAATACAAATCTGTACAACAGACTTACTTGTGACGTTAAGAAAAACTTGATGAGGATCACTCTCTCCAAAGTTATTTTTAGCCTTGCAGTAATAATTTCTCTCATCTTGTTCCAATAACTTGTAGATTATGAGAGATCTTCCATTTGATGACACATTGTACTTTTGGTTAGTGCTTATTACTGTCCCATCATCTAACGTCCAAGTGATGGTTGGTAATGGTTGTAATGGGTCACTAATGCAAAAAATATCATATTTTACCTATAGACGTACATAAAAATTACAAACGAAAATTATAGTAATATGTTTTAAAAGATAAAATTATAGCATAATCAGGTACAGTCTACAGTTTAGTTGACCAGTATCCTGGACCAATGCTTAAAATGAAACTTTACTTAACTAAACTTAGAGAACTACCTTATATAGAGAACATTCTTTATCCTGAAAGTTCAGTATATTAAGGTTGATAAAAACTTTTAAACAGGCCGGCGATAAATTCTTAAAACCAGAGGTGCTCCTTCCTGGCAACAGTAGACGACGATTCCCGCCTCAATGTGGCAATTCAGTGGAAACGTTTGTTAGTGGCAGAAGATAAGCTAACAATGGGTAGCGAACATAGACTTCGGTCACCTCGGTGGACTTCAGGTGAGTATGATGACCCAGTCCATAAAGTCCACCACGCCGTTCCACAAAGCAGCCTCCCTCAGTATTCCGTTAGCTGTAGTGCTGGTCTGTACACGGTTTGAGGCCGTTACAGAATAGCAATTTGAAGAAATTCTCCGTACTTACACGACCTTCCACCTCTCATAGCGGAAGCTGCGCTAGGTAAATGGCATGGCCCAATCGAAGTAGGAATTGCTGCCATTGTGGAATCTTTACACAGGCCACGGGGTGAAGTGCTTCCGTCTGTCTGTTGGGAGAATGTAATAAAGAGGAAGCACGATGGCGCTTCAATTCCCTAATGGACCTTTTGAAGGTAAGCGGTAGGTTTACCCCTGAACCAGATATAAAAAAAGAGTGTCCATCGAAAGTGTCAGTCTAAAAATTAGTCTCAACACTCTCCTAAAGAGTTAAGTGAAACTTTTTTGCTTCAAATTTGGGATTCTAGTCATTCTTGCTCAAGAAACAACAACAAAAAATACTGCATGAATTGAAAAAAACAAAACAACTATCGAACCGAAACGTCACGAATCTACTTACTATCCACTGAAAACACACTCTAGTCTAGCTGAGTGAGACACCTCTGCCACTACATTTGCAGAAAACCATTTTAGTACAGGAGCTTGACCTGTTAGATATATTTAAAAACTACTGACAAAGATGCTACAATTATACAGGAATAAAGAGAAATTAAAAGCACTAAAAATACAAGAACATGTATTTATCTAGTGGTGCAGAGTCGGAGCTGAAGTGATGATTTCAAAAATAAATTTTGTAGAGACATATTTCACCTATGGAGGTCTAAATCAGGGGTTCTCAAACTGTGGGTCGTGACGACTTTGGGGGTCGAACGACAATTTGCCAGGGGTCACTTAAGACCATCGGAAATTGGTTTTTCATTTATTTTTTGTCAAAAGTTTTTTTTTTCTTTCTAACTTGCAACAAGTTTATTAGTGCCATCGTTGGCCTTACCATTCCAAGTTTAAAAGCGTCAAGCGTCAATTAAATAAACTAAAACGTGAGGGTGACAAATATAATAAGCCAGACATATTGCCAGAGGATCTAGAGGGTGCTTTGAGTTAGTAGGTGTAACATAATTGTTTGAAGGTAGACAGGTTTTTCACTGGTAGTTACTTTTGTAATTGTCATTCGGAAATAGAAGCTGCAGACCACATCCCCATTGTCGTAGTTTACAGACACAGATACGTTGTTTTTAACATTTGGAAGTACTGTTCATCGAACGCGTGTCGTAACGCTATTGTTGGATCAAACTTTATTTCTTTGTTGAAGATTCCAGAACGTTTTTAGAACGCCGTGAAGTAATTGAAACTGTGAATATCTTCATTTGGAAACATCCCATGAACATGGATCTCAAATAAAAGAACGTTATGAAACTATGATGATAATTTTTTGAAGTTTTACTTCCATAGTTCAAGCAGGAATGGAAATACCTCGAGGCGTCATTGTAATATAGTTCTATCTGTCATTAGAATCGAACACATGTTCTACCTTTGCCGATAAGGATATCTAGTATTTTAGTTCGAAAGGTTCAGGTGGTAAATACCACAATCAAAACACAGCAGCCATTGAAACTTCTTATTTGTTGGTTCTCAGAAGTGTTAGAGCTGTGATACCTCACTACTAAAGAGTTAATGTCAGCGGTCAAAGACTTTTCTCGAGATATGATTGGAGTGGAATTATCCGAAATGATTGAGTTCACTGGCGAATAGTTGACATGTCTGTTGATATTGTGGATCAGGTAATTCAGGAAATGATGTCCGCTCTGTTTCCAATAGTTAGCATCCAGCTTAATCAGTCCAAAGACGTTGCAAATTGTTACAATTGCTGGTGATATAGATACATAATGGGCATATTTAAGACAAGTTTCTATTTTGTAAATCTCTCGAAACGACCTACAAACTACAACACTTGATATAATTGACCAAGTTTGTTAATTTTTGGAAAGTATAAAATCTTGAGCAAATATATTTGTGGTATTTTCACAGATTTGTGCTCCAAGTTTGATTGGGTGTCGGACTGGTATTCAACGTTTGGTACAAAATGAGTCACCAAAAGTCCTAGGAACACACTGTATGATTATTATAAACGAAAACACTGACAAAAGCATTAAATCAAGAAGCTAAGAAGTTTTGTATAAAAAAAGCCATAATCAGTACGGAGTATAACAAAAGTTTTACTTAATTGTTTCTAGATTTCATGCACTAACTGCAATATTAAATTATAGATAGATAGATATAGATATATAGATATAGATATATAGATATAGATATAGATATAGATTAGATATAGATATAGATATAGATATAGAGATATTTAGGTAGGCCTAAAAGCTTAAGTGTATGATTTATTAAGATATGTATATGACTGCACGGCTGGTTTACAAAATGTTTTGTATCATTAAATCAGTGCTTTGCTTTTTTATTTATTTTAATAAATCACACTGTTATGTATATATCTTAATTAAGCATACACTTATGTATATATTGCAATAATCATACAACTAAGCAAATAAATATAGATATTAACAAAAACACACTTATGTATGAATCTTTACAAATCATACACTTCTGCTTTTAAGCCTACTGTCACAACACACACACACAAGATGTCACAATGTGTTGTGATGCCGGGGATTTTATTTGAATTAAAATTAGTTGAATAAATGACGATCTAGAATCACAATAAAAGATTCTTTGTTAAAACAAAACTCTGGAACTTTATTTAAATACAAAACGTAAGTACAGCTTATGTACAAGTTACAGATCAATCTACACAAAATATCACAAAGGCTTTTAAAACAGAGCTCTTAGAAGACCGACTGACTACTATGAAAATATTTTATCGACTGGCGTTCTCTCTACTCTCGCCAATTCTCTGGCGCTAACTCTTTAAAAAAATGTCTTTGTTTAATTTCAAATCAACCAATAGATTTGAAACATCATAATCACGTTTTGGGTAAAACCTGAGGTGCTGTCAAGGGTCTAAATTTGTGGGGTAATTCCTGAGGCTCAGTCAAGGGTTTATATTTCTTTTAAATGTGAAATGTACAAATAATTCTATAATGGCATCTGTGACATATTACCCCCCCCCTCCATTTAGCATTTGTATGGTAATAGAAATGCTCATATGTATTAAAAATATTTAAATATACACAAAATACCATACATGAAATTATAGAAAAATGGTTGAGGTAACATATGACAATGCTCTGAAAAGTAAAGTCAACTTGGAGATAACAATAAAAAAAATGTAAATGCAGTGTCAGGTATATGAGAATAAAATTATTGATGACTTTGAACACCTGTTTCACTATTCAAGTGGTTATGAAAATGAGACAATGCTTGTCATGAAAAATATCAAAAGTTGTATAAAGCATAATACTTGAATAAATTAAATCTTGAATTGAATAAGTTACTTCTCTTCATGGTGCTTTATGATGAAATTAAAATATGACAATACAAAACTGATATACTACACCTGTGGAAGAAAAATATATATACACCATTATGTAAAGAATTAAATACATCTGGAAAGTGTGTCTGCGAAGACATTCTCACGTCCAGGAATTGTCTTGACCTCAAATTGGTAGTCTGTGAGTTGTAGACTCCAACGAGTTAAACGACTGTTCGCTAACTGGAGAACTTGGCTATGGCCCATACAATGGCTAGACATTCACGTTCGATGGTTGAGTATCTGGTTTCAGCTGTTGACAACTTCCTGCTGATGAAAAATACTGGGTGCAAAGTCTCTTGGCATTTCTGTGAAGTGTTTTGGTATTTCTGCATTAGGCATGCACCTATAGCTGAAGATGAAGCATCTGTGGCGAGGTAAAATTGCTTCTCTGGATTCGGAAGTTTGAGAATAGTGTCTCTTGAGAATTCAGCTTTAATGTTCTCAATAGTGGTATGTAACTTTGTAGACCATGGAATCTTCGTTGGTTGTCCTTTCTTAGTGAGTTCAATCAATGTAGCTATGAGTGATGTGTAACCTGGTATGAAATGTCTGTAGAAATTACACAGACCCAAAATACTTCTCACTTGCTTTTTACTGGTGGGGACTTTGATGTCTATTATGCGTTGAATAATGTTCTCTTGTGGTCTCAGCGAATTGTAGCTGACTTTATAACCCAGGAAGGATATTTCTGACATGGCTAGTTCTACCTTACTAGGCTTTATGGTAAAACCATGTTGTTTCAGTATGCTGAAAACTTCTTGTAGTCCTTTGATATGTTCGTTCCATGTCTTATGGAATATGCAAATGTCATCTATATATGACACTGTGTCAGAGCGATTGCCTAGTATGCTGTGAATGGCTCTATTAAAGGTGCTGCTGGCGTTGACTAGACCAAATGGCATGAAGTTGAAATGGAATAGTCCATAAGCTGTGGTGAATGCCGTAAACTATTTGCATTCTTGTCTGACTGGTATTTGGTAATAACCTCTGGACAGGTCTATTTTGGTGAAGAACTTTGCCTCTGAAAATTTGGTCATAAGATCTTCAGGATTTGGCATAGGATATGAGTCGAGTTGGGTTATTTTATTCAACTGTCTGAAGTCGACACACATTCTTGGAGTTGTCGTTTGCTTCCGTTTGACAAGAACTATTGGTGCAGCATATGGAGAGTTGGAATGTTCAATGATTCCTTGCTCTAATAGTTGGTTAATTTCTTGTTTAAGAAAGTCTCTGTAGTGTACTGGTAATGGGTAAGGTCTTGCTTTTGTAGGCTTGGAATCAGTAAGTATTATATTGTGTTCCGCAATTGAAGTTTTGCCTGGAACATCTGTAAATATGTCTGAATTTTCTTTGAGAATGGTAGTCAGTTCTTTCTGCTTTTGCGGTGTCATTGAATTGAGTTTGATGTCTTGCCAAAATTCAGTTTGTTTGGTAGTTGTTTGTGGCATATTGATGTCGTCAAATTCAGACGTGTCATTTTCATCTTCTTCTGGTATGACTGCAAGACATGATATGGCTCTTTCATGTGTGAAATATGACTTGTCTTGATGGACTTCAGTTTGACCAGTTAGAGTTCTTGTATCATTGTTAGAGACTCTGGGCATGTCGTCTTGTTCTTCAAAGTTCAACAATGGACATTCGGGAATTGGAGGTGGACTTATTACCGGTAGGGATGGGCTTGATGTAACTGGGGGTGTCCATGTTGAATGTTCTTGATTGTTGCTGGCTACTGGACTAGTAACTGGTTCTGTTGCATTCTGCATAACTTGAGTAACTGAGGTAGCCATGTGATTATGTTGGCTAACTTGTTCAGGTGCCAAATGTTCTTGTTGTCTGTACATGGATCTTGTCATTACTGCCAAACATTTTTGAACTTGCTCTATGGCATTTGTCCATTCAGTAAGTTCTTGAGAAGTGCATTCTTTAACTCGCTCTATGTTTCCAATGATTAGGTCCACTGGTAGATTGGGTGTTACTAATGCTTTTGTTTGACCGCTGAAGAATGGTGTAGTAACATAAATATTGGCTTCAGGTAACTTGCTGACAGTTCCGTTGAAGGCAGTGGCTTGGACGTGGTTGCCTGTGAAACGGTTTGCGTGTACGAAGCGTTCATGTACTAATGTGGACGTGCTTCCTGTGTCACGAAGAACCTCCACCTTCTTGTCTCCTACAAAGCCTGGATAAAATTTGAGACCATTGGACTTTGCAATGACTGTCATAGTTGAATGCTCATTGTAATAGCTTCTGTTATATGAGCTTCTGTTTGGCATATATTGTGGTCTGGAGTCCTGTGAATGACTTCTGTAGCAAGGTTTGTTATCTGGTTTATTGTTTCCAGGTGCTTTGTTGAGATTGTATTGCTCTATATTGCTGTATCTTTGAGTTGGTGATGTGGGTCTATCAAAATTTTGATTTTTGGAGACTGCCTGTTTTTCCCAACATTCATGAGTTTGGTGACCCTTTTTATGGCAATATGAACATTCTGTGGTTCTGCTGCGGCATTGAGACGTGAAATGCCCTATTTTATGACATTTGTTGCATTTGTTTTTGTCATCTCACTTATATCTTGCATTTTTGTCTTGAGCAAAGCAGACAAAATTTTCTTCAACAGATGGTTTGACTGACTTGTTTGGATAGGCTGCTTTATATTGTCTGATGATCTTGGTTAATGTCTGGATATCAGTAGGATTTCTCTCTATAATGTAGGATTGAATATCTTCTGAGTGAGCATGGGTGATGTTGTCGATAATAATATGTTGACGAAGAGCTTGGTAACTTTCTTCTATTTTGGCCATGGATACCCATCTATCAAACCACATTGACATATTAGCTACAAAAATTTGAGGATCATCATTTTGCTGTGGCCTTTCATTATAGAATTTCTTTCTATAGTTGGCTGAAGTTGCTCCGTATTGGCGCAGTAGAGCTTCCTTGATATCAGAGTAAGTGCTGCGTTCATTGATGGACAGTTGTGAGCAAATGTTGACAGCTTTGCCAGTCAAGAGGGTGAGGAGTGAGCTCGACCAATGTGCTTCAGGTAGACCGGATGTTGTAGCTATTTCTTCAAATCTTATGAGATACGAGTCCATATTGTCAATGTTTTCATTGAAAGCCGATATTTTGTTCATTAATCTGTATTTGTCAAACATATTTGAGTGACCTTGAGTTGGAATGCTTTCTTTATTTTCTTTTTTTGTCTTTCGAATTTCATTTTTTCTTTTTCATGTTGCCTTTGCTTTTCGGCGTCTTGCAATTTTTTTTCTTCTAATTGCATGCGTTTTTCAGATTCTTGCCTTTGTTTTTCAGCGTCTTGCAATTTTTTTTCTTCTAATTGCATGCGTTTTTCAGATTCTTGCCTTTGTTTTTCAGATTCTTGCCTTTGTTTTTCAGATTCTTGCTCTTGATATTCTTTCTCTTCTTGTTTCTCTGCCCACTGGTCTGGCTTTGGAATTTGCTTTTCTTTGGCTAATTCTATCAATTCGAAGAGTCGTTGTGTTCTAGAACCGGAAGCCATATTTAATTTTTTTGTTAGTTTCTTGTATTGGAGCAAAATGTTCAATATCTGGATTTTGGCTTTATCTCAGATATAATAATAATATAATGACAAAGTTCTTGAAGCCTCAATTTGCTAATAATGCTTGACAGTAAACTTGTAGTTAATGGAGTCGTATGATTGAATATATAGATCTATTGAGCCGAGTACTTTTTACTGGTTTAACAGTTGGTTAAATCTGGTCTTTTTTATAATGCCAGTTATTTACTTTACTGGTCTTTTTTATTGCCAGTTATTTGCTTTACTGGTCTTTTATATTGCCAGTTATTTGCTTTACTGGTCTTTTAATAATGCCAGTTATTAAGTATATTGGTCTTATTCCTTTTGCCAATTACATATAATAATAGATTTCGTGAGTTAGACGTAACTCTAACGAAAATCTTTATAAAAGAATTATCGATAACCAACTGACCTGTTAAACACAGAAATTCTGTCCTTCGTTAAATAAGAATGAAGTTCCTTTGAAGAGTTTAAAAATTGGTCCTAGATCTTGAACAAATTTCGTTAAAAGTTGTCCATAAACTTTTATTAGTCGGAGAGTGCCAAATATGTCACACACACACACACAAGATGTCACAATGTGTTGTGATGCCGGGGATTTTATTTGAATTAAAATTAGTTGAATAAATGACGATCTAGAATCACAATAAAAGATTCTTTGTTAAAACAAAACTCTGGAACTTTATTTAAATACAAAACGTAAGTACAGCTTATGTACAAGTTACAGATCAATCTACACAAAATATCACAAAGGCTTTTAAAACAGAGCTCTTAGAAGACCGACTGACTACTATGAAAATATTTTATCGACTGGCGTTCTCTCTACTCTCGCCAATTCTCTGGCGCTAACTCTTTAAAAAAATGTCTTTGTTTAATTTCAAATCAACCAATAGATTTGAAACATCATAATCACGTTTTGGGTAAAACCTGAGGTGCTGTCAAGGGTCTAAATTTGTGGGGTAATTCCTGAGGCTCAGTCAAGGGTTAATATTTCTTTTAAATGTGAAATGTACAAATAATTCTATAATGGCATCTGTGACACCTACCTTGAATCTGGGCTACAGGTGTAACATACAGATTGTATGCATCCCCGAAAACAATGTTGGCACTGCTTCGACCTGACAGACCACACTTAATACCAAAGGGATCACTAGCATCAGTTGTCTTGGCATAATTTATGTGCAGATCCCCTAGGTTAGAAAATAGATTTAGAAATAAAAGTTGTTGTAATGATATTGTTTATTATATTCTATGTTACACTTGTAAAATTTGGTGATGATAATTCTATATGAAAGTATTTTTGGAATTTTTTTTTATTTTAATAAGTTTATTGAAATTAAATAAAACAAGAAAGCATTTTTTTAAATTTAAAAAAAAAGACACCTCCTTTACACAACTTATAGCAGGGTAATTTTTTCCTAACAACTATCGAATGTTACATTTTACAAAATAGGGCATATTTTTAGCCTGGCCTGTTCCTCCACCTCCGATAAAGATTCCTGGTAAAGCGAATGTATAGATCTACTAGGCTCATATTGAGATGATGGACCTTTAGATCTAGACTTAGAAGGCGATGCGCAAAATGTTCCTGAAATATTAATTTATTAAACTCAAACGAATGCGGAAATATCCCAAAAGCATACAATCTGTTCAAAGTAAATATGTTCTCGTTCTCTAGCCAAATTTAAATATATTTTTTATACTTTGAAAACAGTATAACGGTCAAACTAGAATTTTCTCAGTGTGGCCAACAAGCTAGTCATTCTTTTCTCAACAGTAAACATCAACTGTCGAATTTCTAGTACAATTAAAATAGAGGCATTGTAAACAAAGTATTTAAATAGTACCTAAAAAAGAAGAAAGTTTGATCTTGTACTTTTCGATTTGTCAGATTATAAAGAAGATATTTGGTCAATATTTGCAAGTAAAAAATCTTTTTTTTTAACCTTTGCGGTTTATATCTTGAAAACGGATTAGTTGCAATAAAAAAAAAAGGAATTACCAGTAATTAAATGTCTAATTTTTTTTTTTTTTATTGATTCATGTCTTGTCTATGTGAATGATTAAATTTGCGAAGTCTTAGTTTGATCCGAGAATAGGTGTATAATGTATACACACCGTTTTCCAGACCGACAAACAGACTGAATGAGTTGATATGAGTTTTTTAAAAACTAGTCATGTATGTCTTATTGTCATAACTATTTTAACTTATCTATTAAACCACACAAAACAGAGGATACACTATTGTAAACCTGTTCCCCACCTATGCTTAGCTTTTCTTCCCGTGCTGACTAGCCAAATAGCATGGCTTGATTTTTGTTTATGCGTGGGGCTCAATTGACCTCAAGACACAAGTGTAGTGCGTAAGGAGAGAGACATTACTTGCTGTTTTTTATACAGAGAGAGACTGAGGATTTACTGTGTGTCAGTGTTTGTGAATTCAATTTGGATTATTGTTAAAGTACACGAGACTATAGAATCATTGCAACTGGGCTGTTCTTCTTAAGTTTGAAATCACTATGATAATGGCGACAGAATAATCCTTTATACATTTTCTTAACACTAAAAATGTGCAGTACTTACCTTTTTGGTCTATGTACAGTCGACCATCATCTAATTGAAGCTGGTCATTACTTTTAGAATACCAGTTGTAGTTTATAGTTTCAGCCACTACTTCAAGTTTGTCCTTTTTACAAAATAATTTGACATAGTCATATTGTTTGATGCTAACTGGTTCAGTAGCAAGGTTACTATCTGGTCTCAGAAAGCCTGTTTGAAGAAATGAAACATAATTATGGCTTATATATAATGGAGAAATTCATACGAAAAGGAATCATCTTGTTTTTGTTTAGTTTTATTCAATTTGTTTGTTTTTAATGGCCCTTTTACTTTCTCTAAGCAATAAAGTACAGTAAGAGAGAACAGAAAGGAGAGCGATATAAAGAAATGGGGTGGCGATGTAACAGACGCTAAACAAACAAAAAAAACGTAAAAAAATGAAAAGTGGGAGTGAAAATCATTTTGAAATAAATAGACAAAATAATTAAGGTCAAGGACGTGGCATTGAAAGCTCACAGTTGTCAAATAACTAATATAAGCAAAAGAGCTAAAGTACTGAAAAGAATGAAACAAATTATTTTAAGTTTTATTAAAGTAGCTCGTTTTCAATAGTTCCGTATTTATGTACATTTTGGAAGGTACTCCGGATACACCAAACGGCTTGGTTGTTGTGACCACAATGACTGAGGATGGCTGCCTGGTCGTGCGGTATGCGCCCTGGACTGTCGTTCGGACTGCTCGATGGTCCCGGGTTCATTCCCTTCCCGCTGACATCCTCCGTCGTTCTGAAGGAGGTTTGGACTTGAAAGTAAATTATCTTCCACTCTGAAGGACCATCCGAAACATTTAGAAAACATTTGACATGCACATGTAAAGAGCCAGTGTGACAAACTTTTAAAGTGATAAATACCTCAGCTGAAGTTATCACGAAGGTAATTGTTTCCTCTCCCTCCCTCTTTTCCCTTACTACACATTGACATCCCGACTCTTCTTGACTGATATAGCGTAGTAGAGAAGGCTGTCAGGTTTGATCTACTCTGGTCGTCAAGCAACTCATTTTCATTGTGCAATCGCATTCCATTACTCTCGCTAATCTGTTTGACCAAAGCTAACCTATTCAATCATCTTTGAACACCCTTTGTCTAATCACTGAGGGCGCCTCTCTCGCTTGCCCATAGGTCAGACATTCTGACTAATTGCACATTTAGGGCGCACTTTTCAGCTTATGACAGTGCCGCTTATCTTGCATCATTCACACTGCATAGCCACCAACCAATCGTTATCTTCTTCTCATCCTCACCATAGAAACACACACACACAAACACCATTACAAGATGTACGTAAGATATGAGTATGTGTGGTTTCATCACTGCCTTTAGGTTTTGGTCCAGAACAAAGAAGTTTTTTTTTTAAATGTAAATCGAACAATTTGACATGCACATGAAACATTTACACAGAAAAGCCCTAACACTTTCAGATTAATTCGTTCAATTCATTTTAGAAACTGCACTTTTCCTTCATAATTGACATATTTTTCGGATACAGTTATCATAACATCAAAGTACTGAAAATGTATTTCATTTATTTATTTTTTGTTGTTGATAAAAATAAAAACAAAATAGTGCCTTTTCTTCCAGGCTTTTCCACCTAGAGTCCTAGACTTATGTTTTTTAAGTAAATCTCTAAAAAAAAACCAACACTAATTGACTGTTATAAGATAAGAAGTAAAGCCTACTATTTCTTGTTATAGTTCCATTTTGTCTAAACGATTGACTCACGATATTTTTTAATAGTGACTGGTTGAGAGACACTGACAGCTGTAGTTTGTTCCAAAACATTTGATGCATAACATCTGTACTCTCCTTCTTCTCTCTCTGAAAACCCTTTAAAAGTTAAGTCACCAGTGTTGGCATCATAGCTAATGTAGCTACTAGGAGGGATATCTTGGTTATTTCTTTTCCACTGGTATCTAAATAAAAAAAAACAAGAAGATTACAAAGAGAGTTTATGTTTTCCCACAAACTCACATGCAGCCCCCAAAGGGTCCAGCTATGGGTCTTCTCCTTCAATATTTTCAGCACGAATATTGGAAGCTAGAAAGTACAGACTGATAGTAATAAATGTCTTCCCTTCCTCCATACAAATCAGGCGGGGGGGGGGGGCATTTACACGACGTGATTGTTTGGCCAGATGACCTTATTATTATTAATATTATTAGGATTATCACGTTGTTAACATTCAAAGTATTAAATGTATTTTCATGAAGATATTGTCTGACAGATGTGATGAACTGATCATCGAGTGATGTTTGAACAAAGGAAAACGTGGCTGATGAAATGTTCAAAGTCTCATTCACGGCCTCTGGAAGTAATTCTTCCCTTTGATCAAGTGTGGGATGGACCTTTGGATAGGATACACTAGTTATAAATAAATAACAATAATAAAAAACTAGTTAAATATGATTTTTAACAAATGACTAATTTACGTACATTCATAATTCATCGGTTTTTTTTTCTAAGCAAAAATATATTTGTTTGGTAAATTGATAGCATTTCGTATAAAAAAGGAAAATAAATTCTTCTTATCTTATCTTATATAATACAGACGTTACTTCAAAAAAGAAGATTATTACGTCCTACGCGTCATTCAGTCATGCATGTTAACCAATGACTTAAATTCTGCCAAGTCACTGGTTTTCCTGGCTAGCTCAAGCAAACCATTCCATGCTCTAATAGCACTAGGGAAGAAGGAGTATTTGTACACATTTGTCCTAGCAAATTGTATAAATTGGGTTTAAAAAGTGTTGTAAAGGTAATACAAAATAAGTTTAGAGTAAATTCGAATCATTCTTTAGTTGGCATCCAGAAAATTAAACTCTGTGCCTCAGACATTTATTTTTTTAACAACTTAGTCTTTTATTTCATCCAGACAAGAGTGTGTTTGCAAAAGAATGCACATTTATATATATTGTTGTAAATCTAAGGTAGGCACGAAACACTAAACTAGGTATTTATTTACAGTACAAACAGGCATGGACTTCAGCCATTAGGTCCCAGAATGTCCTATCTCAAGTGACACCAGTCCTTTCCTACCTAAATACCAATACAGACCAACGACGCACTTCCCAGTGCCGCCCAAGGTCCTCATCACAGTTCATAGCACAAAAGACGTACTCTCGGGTCAAGACAGCTTAACTTTAGCCGGAACCTCAAAAGTCCTCCTTCCTGTCTAAACATGTCTCTACTACTTGTCTTTAGTAGTGCGGGCGGGAGCAGAGTTACAACATTGCCCCTGTCGGTGCGTAGGTTATGGTATTATAGCACCAATGTTTATTAAGTGCACAATTTTTGAACGCATTTTCTTTGTTGCCTTTCTTGTAAGCTTATGGAATGGTTTTGTTATGCTGGTGTAACGTTTGTTGAGATTCTTCTGTGTTCCCCTGTTTAGGGTGAATATCTAAGGCATGACTGCATTTCGCAGTTATTTCGATGCCATAGTATACTAGACCTTTTAGTTTGTCTTTACTTTTGTCTTTACAGGGAGTTAGTATGGGATTGGAAGTCTACACTGGAGACTAGAGACAGCAGTGTGTTGTGTTGTGGTTTCGAACATTAATGTGTACGTTGTGGGACAGCAAGGTGTAGAATTATTGTTTAATTAATAGATCCACAGTATTAGAATGTTTCAAATTCAATGTCATTACTCCATCAGTTTGTCATCATAACTTACATTCATATCATTAAACAATTACATTGTTAACAGGGAGTCACTTATTTATTGTGTGCCTGTTGAATGTCAGGGGCCCGGGCAAACGAGCTAAGGCTTTAGCATAACTCTGACAGCCCCCTTCTCAGATTTGGTCGTCCCGGACAAAATCTACCTCACGACATGAGCTGTGGAGGTTAGTTGATGTAGGCGGTGGTCTATCGGTTGGAGCGACAATGGGCTTAACTTGCCATCTCGATGGAGCCATCTGCGTTGTAGTCTGCGTATGCCTCTTTCTCCTTCTGCTGCAATTGATCTGCCTTTGGTTAAGGCGACGTCGTTTTCGTTGTCTGACCTTTCCCTCAGTCACCACCGATGGTAGCCTCATGCCAGGAAGCGAGGCCGTGGATGTCATGGCGGTGGTCATCAAGACCGCTGGTTCTACACGTTGCTTCAGCAGACTCTCTCGATGAATGCTTTGCAATTTAGCCGGAGGCCCCTAGGAGTTCAGGTTTTCTAACAGGTCCAGCCGCATTTGGAAGACATGCCTGTAGGGCACGTGGATAACGTCTGATGTGCAAAAGTTCATCAGCTGCTGCAACAGGTCTCACAGGGTTCTTCTGACCACCTTCAGGGCCTCTCTCGCTGGTGAAAACAGAAGTATCTAAGACCACTGGTTTCAGACCCAGTTGGTGGGTTTCTTGACATTTGCATTCCCTTCGTGAAGCACCGCACGTACAGTTGTTGCTTACCGCCTGGATGCAGCACAGGGGTCCTTAAGGTTCAAGGCTTCAGGCTCGGACGCAGGCCCACATTTGTCTTGATCTGTCCAGTTCGTAGTGGTACTCATAACAGGTACAGCAATAGCTCCAGTCACAAAGCCGACCTCTTCTCTTTCTCCTACCATCTCTTTGTTTTCAGGTCTGTTATAATCGTTTAAATCATGGTGGCAATCGTTTTCACATTTCTCATCATTATGGTAGGACTCGTTATCGTTGCCACAGAGAGCACTAACATCACCAACGCATTCTTTGTAACTATCAGTAGAATCACTGTCTTGAATGAGTAACGGTTGGTTAATAAATAATGTTGGACTTCTCTCTCTCTCAAAGGTTCGATCTGGCCTTGCACAATAAGCATCAGTTTTTCCATCGAATGATTTATCGAATCCTGCAAAGTACTTTTAATTTTGTTACTTTGATCTCGTAACAAGTCCTGCATGGTGTTCAGAAGCTCACTAATATCTGGTTCTACCTCAATCAGGTAGGTCTCGGGATCCTCCCTTTCATCAACTAGGTTCTGTCGAAGACTGGCTCTCATCTTTTCTTTGGCACAGAAGATCCTCAGCTCCCTGGCTCGGAGCTCCTCTTTTAACTGTTTACAGCTAAGTTCATCTAACTTCCTAAGCTTTGTCATTCTTTCCTTTCGTTGAGCTGCCCAAATCCCACTTCTGACACCAATTGTTGTAACTCTAAGGTAGGCACTCAACGAAAGGGAGGAGGTAACACTAAACTAGGTATTTATTTAGATTTACGAACAGGCATGGACTTCAGCCATCAAGTCCCAGAATGTCCTATCTCAAGTGACACCAGCCCTTTCCTACCTAAACATGTCTTGTACTACTTGTGTTTAGTCATGCTCAGATGCGCGCCATCAGTGTGGTGCGGGAGCAGAGCTATAACAATATATATATATATATATATATAAACATTTACAAGGGCCCTGAGTGTATGATTCCTTACTATTTCTTCCATGTGTTAATTATTTTCCATGTGGCTAGGACAACTAAGCACCTTTCAAGACCAAAACCGCAGCGGTTAGATTTACCTAAAACGTTTCTTTCTTTGCAATTTCAACACAATGTTTTAAAACAAATTTTACACATGTTGTTCGTTCTGAGCCTATTCTTTTTAAAACCATCTAGACAATGTTTCCCAAACTTTTTTTCCTAAACGGAACACTTCGTACATTCTGAGTATTTAGCGGAACACTTTGGCCGAATTTCTTAGAGAGATTAATTCATGTGGTGGCCTACTATTTAATTATTCCAGTAGTTCGTGGAGCACTGATTGAGGGTTCCGAGGAACACAGTTTGGGAAACACTGATCTAGATATAGCCGAGAAGTGTTTGGCATCTGACGTACTATTTTATTAACATAATCTTCTTTTAAGAAGGAGGACTGTAATTTATAATAAAAGTTTAGATCTTTATCGATGGTCCCGGGTTCAAACTCTGCCCGCTCCCATCCCCCGTCGTCCTGCGGGAGGTTTGGACTAGGAAGTAATTATCTTCAACTCTGAAGGAACATCCGAAACATGTAAAACATTTTACAAACATTTTACAAGATCTAGAGGGACATGTATTATAGATCTAAGACTAATACATGAAAACATTGCTTAGTAATCTACTGTTTAGCCGTACTCGTAAGTCTCATGCTTGGCATGGATTTAAATCCAACTACGGTCACACATTGTATCATTTTGTTACAAATGACAGTGATAGGTAGAGGTCAACCTATGACCCCGGCGAGATAACACAGCAGCGGGTGTTCTCTGGAATGTACATGTATCAACAAAGACAGGATGTGACGTGTCCTTACGTGTTATTCCAGAAGGTACAAGCAATGTCCAGTGACAGATAGAGGTCACAACTTGTGACCCCGGCAAGATGACACTGCAGCCGATGTTTTCTGGAATCTAAATGTATAAACAAAGACAGGATGTGACGTTTCGTCACGTGTTATTCCAGAGGATACTAGCCGTGTTTGTGCAACTTTGGACAAACGATTAGAGACTCTATATAAGCCAGAGAGTTAATGTGAAAGTCAGTCGTGAGTGAGTCGTGACAGTCGATACAGACGACGTAAGACGTGTGCGGCTCTAGTGGAAGAGAAATGTGTACGACTGGATGCAAGTTAACTAGGGTAGAGTTAACTTGAGTGGACTACTGTCGTTTAAGTCTATACAGCGAACTACAGTGGACTTGAGCCGTTACAGTCGATACAGTCGATGTAAGACGTGTGCGGCTCTGATGTGGTAGACTTGAGTACGACTTGGTTCAGCTTTGGGAGACCTGGAGCGACACTGGAAAGTGTGTTGTTGGTCTGTTCTGTGGAATACGGCTCGATGCAAGTTGAGAAGAGATGAATTGCAACGAAGTGAAGAGATGAATTGCAACGAAGTATAGCTAACTGTAAACTGACAGATATTGTACAGTCTTCTACGCTACATGTTACAGTAACGAATTGTTGGAGTTAATAGTCATTAAAGTTATATGAAACTGAAAGTTTAGTCGTCAAGTTCTTTGCAGTGTTTTTATTTGTGTGCCTACTAATACATTTAGCCAGAAGATTCAGAAATACTTAACAATATTATAAAACCAAAAAAGGCCAGACATATGCACAGATGAAGTGAAACTGTGTGCACTAAGACATGTATACTTACGTTGGTTTAGGTATACCAGTAGCTTCACATTTGACAACAAAGTCAAGTTCACCCTTGTACAAAGTCACTGCTTCTGTTGGATTGGTGATGTCTGGAGGGCTAAGTAGCACTTATAAAATATAATAATAAAAAATTTAAAAAATTGAATTAATATGTCAGTTGATATTTTATAATGTAATACACAGCATGTAGAGTATTTGAACTACATACATATTCCTTTGTTAGCAAAAAAAAATTTATTGTTTACATTTAATTATAGCAAATATATTTTAAATATATATATATGTTCTAGCTTTTAAGTTTATATACAAACATTTATGATTAATAATATAAATTAACAATTTAATCAAGTAACAAAAGTAAGCAATAATTTGTTAGTTGGGAGAAGTTATTTGTAACAGAAAAGTTTCACAATTTATAATAACCATCCCATCTTTTTTTTTTTGAATTACCTTTTGTGATTTCACACTTTTTTCAAGGTAAAAAAAATGAAGGCAGACGGACAAAACATGAACGTTTCAAGTGAAACTCTCAAGTCAGTTATTATATCACATATTTCCAATACACAATTGTTAAGATAGAAGTATGCACGGAGACTGTAGTTGATAGAGTATCGCACTAATAACGAATATTCAGGTTCCATAACCATCCAGATCACATTTTTTTCTTCTTTCTTTTTCAATGACCAAAAATATGAATGTTTAATTACTATATCAGTAGAATATAAGGAGTATTCATGTAGGCTATGTATGTATGTATGTATGTATGTATGTATGTATGTATGTAGGTTCCGCATAGAAATCAAAACCGTTGGACCAGTCTTGATAAAAATTTTCTAAAATGTTCGTTAGATCATGGCGGAGACCTTATTGTATATTTAATATACAAGCCAAAACCTGATGACCCTATAAAAAAGTATCAAAATATAACCCTATTAAAGAACGAAACTTTTTAACAAATTAGGTGGATATGCCTCATAATTATTTTATATTTGATATCAATATGTCGGCTGAAAGGGTAAACCCATATACAAACTTCACTTTTATTTTCGTGGCAAAATAAAAACAAATGTGAAGGGAACATTCTCCAAGTCTGACATAGCTCTAAATGCAATCCACTAGATCAGAAATACCCAAACTATGGCCAGCAGGCCGCGGGTCATATCCGGCCATTTTGAACATAAAACATGATAATATTTTTTTTCTTGTTTCTATTTTCAGTGGGAACAGAATGACAAATTCAAACATTTTTTTGGAGCTTAAAGATTATTATTTGTAAGACGAAAGCTCACTAAACTTATTAAAGCCAAATCTGCAAAAAAAAAAGTTTCCTTGGCACTTCTCCACCAAATTAAAGATCTTTTTAGAAAATTATTGACGTAATTTTGTTAAAAGTAAATTCTTCTCAAGGCTAGGACTAAACTAACGATAGTAGGGAGAGAGTTAAATTACCATCTGTAATACAATGGCTTGAACAGAAGAGACTGCAGAGCAGAAGTAATGACTTGAGCTGTATCATGATTACTGATGTCTTATAAGCCAAATCGTATTCTCACTTGCAAAAACAAAAATATTTGTAATGTAATGTAACATTTTCAACAACATAATGCTAGCACCTGGAATGGATTCCCAAACTCCCATAACGTCCTTAACAGCATCCGACAATGGAACTGGAGCTTATTGATATTGCTAGCAGTTCTAAATTGATAAATTAATCTAACTACCTTCTACATAACTATATACACAAATTGCTTTCGGTTATTCACATTTCTCTCCACCATTTATATTTTTTCCATTTTATATTTACTTTCAATAAATCTTTGTCTTTATCTAGTTTTCAGCTAAAGCAATTCTCTATTTTCTAATTGTTATGTTATCTTTGGGTGTATTTCCCAAACCTTGAATGTACGCTAGTTTTTAGTTCGCTTCTACAACTCACTATAATCTAGTAGCATCATCTACTAAGAAAATACCCAATTAATTAATGTAATTTATGTTACACCTTGGTTACACTCGCGTCACAGGAAGCACGATTTACAGTAAAACCTTAACAACGACGAAATATGAAAAGACACGCCATTTTCTGGTTGTATTTCTAGATAGCTCAACCTTGACCATTTCTTTGAATATTCTTCTCCGATATTCTTTCCTTTTGGCCTGTACATTTGCGTAAAGATCTAATCTTGAATCTTCGCTAGATAGCTAGAAAGTATTTTTTTATTTTCTGACTTACTTTACTGCACCGCATTAGCAGTCAAGCGGGAAATCCCCCCCCCCCATGTATTATAGACGTTTTAAAATGTTCTAAAAACCCTCGGGAATGCATCCCTCAAGTTACAAGTTTGAATAAAGGTACACATATCAATATCCAGTAATAAATTTTTCAGATATGTCAGTACATCTATACGTAACAGATGAAGATGAAGTCAATTACATTTAGCACAAAGAAAAAAAAAAGACAATCTAATGAATACCTGTAAGTAAATATAAAAGAGAAGTTTAGGTCAGTGGTTCTCAAACTGTGGTCCTGAGACGACCGATGGAGGTCCGCAGAAAACTGTATACAATTAAAATAACTTCTTCGCTACAAGCCAGTTTATCAGATCTGATAATTTGAATAATAATCAACGCGCCCCTCACTATTGTTTAGTCTGTCTAGTACGAACTATTGTGTGTCGACCTAAACCAATGAAACGAAGACAATCTTCACTTGGATACTCCCGACTGGGCATTGAACCAAGTAGCGTGTGAATAAACTCAGATCCCAATCACAGATGATTCCATACTAATGCAAGAGCAGCTTATTGAACTATCCACAAAGAAGGAATTTAAACCAATGTTTGAACACGGAGACCACAAAGTCTGGTTACAAAAACAGATTCCAATTTTTATCCTGCATTATGGGGCAGCGTTTGTAAATAACAAAAGTGAAATAAAAGTTGAACCTCTGGTTATAGATCATGTACAATTAATCTGTCGCTAGTAGTTTAGGCGATCTGAAATTGTATGATAAGTATATGATTAAAGTTTAATGATTACTTAAGGATATACTCAACCTGTCGAACGATATCCTATGTAGAATATTCTATTTAAGTGCATGTAAAAGTAAAATATATGTCACTACAGGTTTAGGCGATGTATAAAATACTTGTCGCTAGTGGTTTAGGCGATGTGAATTCTTATGATTCAGGCTTAGTAAGGATGTAAGGTTAAATTATCTTGCTGAAGATTTGAAATCAGTTAATTAAATATAATATTCTCGTGAAGGTGAACATCAAATAGTAGTGGACACTGGTTAAATGGATATAATCCAAACTTTATCATGAAGTATTTGTTATTCTGACCTCGTCAACCAATATCCTCTTCAAGACTTGAAAGTAAGTAAAAGGTTATCAATTAAGTTTAAGGTTCCTATCTTTGAAAGAAGGCCAGAGCGAGCAGATATATATATATCATCTAGACATTGTAGACCTGTATCCTGCTAGCTTGATTGAAATAAGACACAAGAACTTGACGGTACTGAAAATTAGAACTGCAAGCACTAGTCCCAGGTTTATTGCTCCACTTCAGAACCGGAACATAAAGCGCAAGGGACTGTACTATTTGAGAAACAATGCTCGATGCCTGTCCTTTAGTCTGTTGCAATGTTGGGGCACCACACAAGATTTGTCAACCGTCTTTCTCCATTCCTCTCTGTCTTTTGCCTTGAATAGAACCTTTTCCAATGGCAGGCCCGTCCATTCTTTTATGTTGTCTTCCCATCGCTTTCTCTGTCTGCCTCTTCTTCTTTTTCCTGGTACTGTTACCTTAAGGAAAGTCTTTTCAAGCCCCGAAAACCTAGTAATATGACTATAGAGTTTAAGTGTTTGTTTCTTATATTTATTAGCAGGTCATCGTGAGGTGAAACAGCTCTAATAACAATGTCTCTTCGTTAGTGATGTGGTCTATAAATACATGAATATATAATAAAATACGTAACAGTACATAGTAACATATCCAACATGTCGACTTGATGTAACGGACGTCAGATAGGTGCAAACAATATTGTTATATTTGTGATACGTTCCAAATAGATAGATATTTAGATGGATGGATGAATGGATGAATAGATAGATAGATAGATAGATAGATAGATAGATAGATAGATAGATAGATAGATAGATAGATAGATAGATAGATAGATAGATAGATAGATATATAGATAGATAGATAGATAGATAGATAGATAGATAGATAGATAGAATTTGTATCCAGTATTAGATCTACTTACCATGTAAGTAGAAAAACTAAGCACTGTTCACAATTTAATCGACTAGCGCTATGTTTCCCAAATCGTGCATTTCTTCCTCCCAATGTGCTTGGATAAAAAAAAAACTACTCATGACTCATACAATACCTCCGTCCCGTGACAAGGGTCTATATTGTGTTTACATATGGCTGTGTCGAATTTTCAAGGGACATTCTGAATAATATTTTTATTGTTAACAATAAAAAAAACAGAATACACACCCATCGTTGGCAAACAAGAAGACGATAAAAAATGTAAATTTTTATAAAAAAGTTTATTACAGACACAAAAAAGAAGAGGTGATCTTACAGTGAACGCAGATATAGGTCAATAGGTTTAGAATAAGGACTAATGTCGAGATGGCTTTCTCAGTAAACATTCAGGATGATCTTGCAGTCAGGTGATAATAGTAGTGGGAAATAAATGGTCTTCCCTGCTTTTAGGGCTAAATGTCGGAGCCGGATGCCTTAGTGTTTCTCAGGCTCTGTGGGATTCAATTGGCACTGTTGCAGTGGCGTAGTTAGGGAAGGGGGGGAAGGCAGATTTTAAAATTTGAAAATCTCACCGGGCCCCCACTTTAGGGAGCTCCCAAATGAGTGTCCGAAATTTGTTTTACATTAAATATAAATATTACGCCATAATCTCATACCATAATGTCGAATGTCAAAATTCAGGGCCCCTAAAGGCCCACGGGGTCCAAAACCCCGGCTTCTCCACTGCAGTGTTGTGGACTGCTCTGGATTTCAAAGTGATTCAAAACTGGATTGGGAATAAACCATAATAAAATGTACGATAAAATATTGGCCTTTAGAAAGTATAATCATGCACGGAACTAAAGAATCAACAGCTGACAGTTTTGTACAGAGTAAAAATGGAAACGAAGTGAAGTATGATGCAAATGAATGATTTTATGTTTCGACTTCAAAAAAAAAAAGGTTTGTTAATTTTTAGCTTTTTACTGACAAGCTTGTATTTAGACTATTTCGTTAAAAAATAGATTATCACTCTTAGGACTAGGATTAGGGGCACTATTTCCGGTATATAAAATAATTTTAGTTCAAAACACCAATTCTGCTATTTACTGCACTGGTAGAAATGTATAACCCCTAACCACGCTTATGGAATTTAGTGACTGTAGTTTGCTTTAGATTTTATATCGAAAAGGGAAGTTTTATCGTCAAATCTCTTTTTTTTTTTTAAATAAAAATATATGTGTTGTTTTTTTTTAACAAACTCGAAACCCACTTAGCTACGCTTATAAAATTTGGTGACTGTTAGTTTGCTTTAGAAGAATAATGAAAAGGGAGTTTTTAACCTCAAAACTCTCTGTAGGTTTTTTTTTTAAACTCAAAACCATCTGGAGGGGGGTTAAACTTAAAGCCTTCAGGACGGTGGGATTAAACTAGTATACTATAAATTCGCTACTATCATAGAATTTTGTGACTGTATTTATTTCTTTAATGTTACATTGAAGGGATGGCTTTTAGTTTCAAATCCCGCTGGATGGAGTTTTAAAATCAAAACTCTCTGGGGTGTGGGTTAACTTAAAGCCATCTGGAGGGTTGTTGTTGTTTTTTTTTTTTTGCTACTCTTATAGAATCTTGTGACTGTTGTATGCTTTAGTCTTATACTGAATAGGGCGTTTTATAGTAAAAAAAAAAATTGGAAGGAGTTTTAAACTTAAAATATCTCTTGGCTTCGCTCATGGAATTTGGTGACTGTCGGTTGAATTATTTTTTGTTTTATCGAAGAGGGGGTTTTGACCTCAAAAGCCCTACAGGGTATATTAAACTTACTTGGCAATCAGCCGTTGTATTGTGGGTTTCGCGACAGAGTGGACTGTTGTAACTAGGCTTGCATGTTAACTATGTTGTATATTTGCACATGACTTAGTCGCGTTGATATAGTTTTAAATATTATGTATAGTCATCATCCGTGTCATATTTTATCATTGAATCATTAAATCTTTGTTATATAAACTCTTGATGTTAACTAGTATACGTTAAAATATATTGCCATTACTTGTTCTCTTGGTATTTGACTAATATATTAGCTGATAGACTGTCGGGGGGGGGGGTGCTCGGGTAAACGAGCCATGACCAAATCTACAACCTCTGACAAATACCTTTACAGAGGAAGCTCATAGTAGGGATTTGCCACGTCTAGAATTTTAATTCCATAAAAATCTTCGAATAAGTGCCTTATAAGATAATTTATTTCTAACAATTGACAGCATTAATTGTGTATAATACATTTATTGACAAAAAATGCATAGAATTTCCCTTGTTAGTTCTGCGTACGTAAGTGCGATGCTTGTAAAAATGTGTACACAATAGTTTTAATGCATACAACAGGCTGGAGGATTTAATTTAAAATTGTTAAAAATTGTATGCTGCATCTGTTTATAAACATGTCTTTTGTAGATTATAAAAATGATTATTACATATATTGTAATTCATGATTATTTGGTATATTTTGTTCCTAAGTCTTATGCCTTCGCAGTTGTCAGCACATAAGTCAGACTTGTCAAAAAGTAGAGGTACATCCTGGGTAGTAACTTTGATTGGCCAGATATATCGTCTAGAGCAGGCTTGTATTGAAGTGTGACATGAATACGTTCAATTCTGTAATCATAGAGGTGAGAGATGTTCACCACATATTCACCACCAACAGATTCATATTCTGCTTCACTCATACCAAATGTATTTATATAGGCCACATTTTTCATTGGATCAGAGAAGGTAAACTTTGGTTCTTCCCCAACAAGGTCACTTTTGTTTCTAAAGTGAGTCCACCTGAAAACATTTCAATGCACAATTATTACATTCATTCTGAATACTAATTAATGTTTAATAAACGTATTAAGCTAATGAAAAAAACTAGGTCAACTTTATAATGTATATAAGCTGTACTTTTTACTATTCAGTCAACTATTCTGCAGTGATATTCGGCCGGGATCGGATATAGCCGGATATAGAAAATGGCCAAATATTCGGGCCGGAGCCAGAGATACTATTCGGTGTATCCCTAGAAAAAATACATTTTCCCGAAAGCCCCAATTAAGGGCTCCATTCCCGTCGCCTACACTACATTTATTTTGGTTTTGGTCCTCTAAATGTAAACAAGGTAAATTTGGTTTTACAAATTGTAATTGATTTTTACCCATTTTGAATGTAGAGAAATGACAGTCCAACAAGGGTATCATTTTTTGCTCTCAAAAATAAAAAAAAATTAAAAAAAATAGACTCTAGAACTATCTTTCTTTGATGCTATTAGGATTAGTTTTTATTTTAGAGCGCGTTTATAAATAAGTGGCAATGAGAAGGACAAATCAGTTTAACTTCTTTTAAAATACAGGGTTTGTGCTACTACTATTTATACTTTATACATAGAAGGCTCCTTTTTGGAAAAGAACGAAAATAAAATACATAAGCTTAATAGAAAGCTTGTGGTTTATTTGTGAATGGCTGTGTGCAGGTTATGAATTATTCAAAACCATGTCTTAGCAAGCACCCAGAAGGTAAAAATAACCTGTGTACAAAATTTCATGCGAGTCTGTATGGCAAATGCTGAGATTTCTTTATCCGTACATGAATCAGTCAGTCAGTGGTATTTGATATTAAAGGTCACTAGAATGGCCAAATAGAAATGCTCGCAAAATAGACTTCTGCTGCAGGAACAACACAATGCTACTTGTATGGCATGCTAATAAGCCAGTCCATATGTCATTAAAATCTAACTAGTAATTAATCCAGTTAGTAATGATCTATATTAGATTTCCAAAACTGCACTTAATGACTAACTGATTGATCTTACAACTTAAGCGCCTGATTAAACGGGCGATACTAAATTTAACAGACCAAAAGAATGTCTGCGTGTATGCGGGGGGGAGGGGGAGGGTAAAGCGGGTCGATCCAAATTAAGTCAAAAGTCTATGGCAGAGAACATGTGCGTGTTAAGAGAAAATAAAAGGTGTTTTCAGAGAGAGAGAGAGAGAGAGAGAGAGAGAGACAGACAGACTTAGAGAGACACAGAGAGAGTGAGAGAGAGAGAGACAGAGAGAGAGAGAGACAGAGAGAGAGACAGAGACAGAGAGAGAGAGAGACAGAGAGAGACAGAGAGAGACAGAGAGACAGAGAGGGACAGAGAGAGAGAGAGAGAGAGAGACAGAGAGAGACAGAGAGAGACAGAGACAGAGAGAGACAGAGAGAGACAGAGAGACAGAGACAGAGAGACAGAGAGAGAGACAGAGAGACAGAGAGAGAGACAGAGAGAGAGAGAGAGACAGAGAGAGAGACAGAGAGAGAGACAGAGACAAAGAGCGGGCCGCCTAAAAAATTATGTTTGGGATCGTTCAAATGTGTCCCAATTATTGCAAGCTATAAAAAAGAGGGGATGATCCGAAAATAAAAAAGATATAAAACCTGGAAACTAATCAACAGGCGTAACCGGTATGTAATGCTAGTATCTTATAGATCTTGTAGTCTATATGAGCCAATTTAACAAAGAAAAACAAAATAACTCACTTGTAATTCAGTTGTTGGGATATGTCAGATTTTGCTAGTACTGTCAAGTCTATAGAGTTTCCGTAAGCTATATATTGATTAGCATTGATTGGCTTTGCTAAATAAATAGGCACTGGAAAATATGTTTTTAAATACAAATGTACAAATAAAGAAAAATAAGTAAATGTTGTCATTAACCCACCACTTCAATAAGCTACAGGTTTTTACATCTCTGTACAGTGTAATGTATTTACACTTTGAATCATGAAATAAGATCTATAAATCTCAGATATTATTCAGTTGGAGCTGTTGTCACTGGCGAGACAAAAGACGAAGATTTATCGCCTAAATTAATAAGCTTAGGAAGGGGGGGCTCATTACCCTTGGCTGGCCCCCCCCCCCCACTTTATATAAGGAAACTCTATAAACTTATGTCTCCTTGCGAATGTACACAAACATGGGGAAGGAGTCAACACTGAGGGGAAACAAATCAGGACCCCGTGATCGTTTAGCATTCAACTGTACACAGCGTTACATCCTGAGATAACATGCAACGCTGATGACCACAAACTGTATCGGCTATTTATAGGTTCTTTATATACATCAGCTGCTCGAAGAAGGAGAACTGTTATGTTGGCAACATAGTTCTAACCAAAAAGCATAGGGTGATATAGACATATTTACTATGTAAGAAGTTAACTCCAATGAGTCAAATCCTGAAGTACGCTAGGCATGGACGTAGCCAGGATTTTTTTTCGGGGGGGGGGGGGGGTTGGGGGGAGAGGTGTGTGTGTGTGTGTACATAATCTTTATTGCATTCTGACCCTTCATTCTTCCGGAAGACGTTTATTGTGCCCTAGAATAGGTTCTTCCATAAGTTAGTGGAAAAATTGTAGATTCCCCGCCAATAGTAGCAAGGGGGTCTGGGGGAGCGCTAGGAGCTCCCCCAGCGCGGGGCGAAGCCCCGCCGCCAAGCACTATTTCTGATATTGAAAGCCAACAAAATGCATTTTCTAAGGTATCTACAATGCATTTTCCTGCTATTAAAAGTTTTATTTCAAAAACATAATGCGCTATTTTTAGTGACTTAGATCCTCCCACGCCGTTTGGCGCATTTGCCGTCAAGCTGTTTCCATAAAATAGTAGATTCCCTGCCATTACTAGCAATGGGGTCTGGGGAGCGCTAGCGCGGGGCGAAGCCCCGCCGTCAAGCACTATTTCTGGTATTGAAAGCCAACGAAATGCATATTCTGAGGTATCTACAGTGCATTTTCCTGCTATTAAAAAGTTTTATTTCAAAAACCTAATGTGCTATTCTTACTGACTTAGACCCTACCGCGCCGTTCGGAGCATTTGACGTCAAGCTGTTTCCATAAAAATCTGTCACTGGTAATGTCTGAAGCCTCTTCCCACCTGCCATGAGGACCTCAATAAATGAGTGGCGTCAAGTTGTACTAGGATATCATTGCAACTCTTCTTATGCGTAATTCATTTTGTCGGAGAACATGTCCCGCAAACCTCATGCGTCGCTCTCTCACAATCTTACTAAAGGGTCGACTCCCAGTTCGGCATAGGATTTCCTTGATTTAAACCCGATCTCTATAACTGACTCCTAAAATCTGTCTTAGCCATCTTTGTTGAGCCACATTTAGTGTTTTTCAAATTCGGCAGATGACTATTCACTACAGCTTGTTAAGGGAGCCCTGCCACTGGTAAAAATGTGTAACCACTCTTGAATACGCTCTTGGAATTAAGTGACTGTAGTTTGCTTTAGATTTTATATCGTCAAAATCATCTGTTGGGGGTTTTCCACCTCAAAATGCTCTGTAGGGCGATCTTAAACTCAAAACCACCTGGAGGGGTTTTAAACTTTAAACAAACGCCATCTGTAGAAGAGGGGTTTAAACTCAAAACCCCCGACTGGATTGGCTACGCTCAAATAATTTTAGTGTGTAATTTGCTTTTTTTTAATATTCAAGAGGTATTTTTAGCGTTAAACCCCGCTGAATGGGGGTTTAAACTCAAAACCCCTTTTGGCAACGCTCATAGCATTTTGAGTGCGTAATTTGCTTTTTTTCTTACACTGAAGATGTATTTTTAGCCTCAAACCCCCCTGACGGGGGGTTTAAACTCAAAACCCCTTTAGCTGCGTTCATAGATTTTAGTGTGAGTAATTTGCTTTTATTTATATTGAAGAGGTACTTTTTAGCTTCAAACTCCACTGGAGGGGAGTTGAAACTCAAAACCCCTTTGACTACACTCAAAACATTTTGAGTGTATTATTTGCTTTGTTTTTATTATTAAAGAGGTATTTTTTACCTTCAAACCTCGCTGAAGTGGGGTTTAAACTAAAAAACGTCAAAACTCATTTAGCTACGCTCATAACATTTTGAGAGCGTAATTAACTTTTTTTTATATCGAAGAGGGGGTTTATTGTAAATTTTGGAGGGGGTTTTAAAATCAAAATCTCCCTTAACTGGAATTAGGGGATTTTCGTTTGCATCTTTGTTTTGTTTTGTTTTATAGAAGAGGGAGGGTTAACTGCAAAAACCCCAAGTAGGGGGTTTAAAACTCAAAACCCCTAGTAAGGGGTTTGAAACTCAAAACCCCCTGGTAAGGGGTTTTAAACTCAAAACCCCATTGGTTGTGCTGGGGCAATTGATGGTTTAGTATTAAAATCTCACCTAAAATAAACAAAATCAAAGCAAAAAATCATTCACTAAATTCCGATACCCCCCCCCCCCAGGGGGGGGGGGATTTCATTTCGGGGGGGGGGGTTTGAACCCCAAAACCCCCACCCCTGGCTACGCCCATGACGCTAGGCGATATCCTTTTATATATATATGGCTCCTTTTGTCTCGAAAGGCAATGGATGCGCCCAAATGAGTCACTGGTTTTGGCTTAATCTTGAGACGGGGCAGAATCTGGTGTGGCTAATCAAGCCAATTCTAGAACGGCAGACTTCGCCACAATTCGTACATGTGTATGCCTCTGATTTAGGGCTAGCAGACAGGGCAGCTTTCTTTTTGTCCCTCTTGATTAAAGCCGCTTCAATTCTTTTATTCTCAGCAAGGGTTGTCCCAGCACGCACAGTCTGTCTCCATGCACTCCGGTCTTTGGCTATGTTTTCCCACATACTTTCGCTGATGCCTGAGGCTCTCATGTCTCGCTTGCAGAAATTTCTATATGTTAGTCTTGGGCGGCCCTTGGGTCTGACTCCTTCCACAAGCTCGGCATATAAGATATCTTTCGGGATTCTACCATCTGGCATGCGGGTGACATGTCCGAGCCAGCGTAATCTTCTTTGTGTCAGGAGAGCATACATGCTGTTCATATTGGCCAATCTTAAAACTTCCTGATTGGAGACATGGTCCCTCCAAAAGATGCCCATTATGCGTCTCAGGCAGCGCAAGTGGAAACTATTCAATCTGTGCTCTTGGTACATGTATGTTGACCAGCTTTCACTGCCATAAAGGAGAGTGCTCACAACACAGGCGTTGTAGACTAGGATTTTGGTCGCTGTGGTCAATTTACCATTTTCCCAGACGCGCTTGGAGAGTTTTTCCTATCCTTTTTGTCAGCTCGATGTCTAAGTCTAGGTTACTGACAATTGTTGAACCCAAGTAGGTAAATTCCTGCACCACTGAAAGGGTGTGGTTCCCAATTTGTATTATAGGTATTTCTGTGAAGTCTTGTGCCAGGATTTCGGTCTTGGAGAGACTTATAGTAAGGCTAAACTCTTGACAAGCAGCTGCTAAGGCGTTCACTAGCTTCTGTAGATCTCCTTGTGAGTGAGATACGAGTGCCGCGTCATCGGCAAACAGCAGCTCCCTTATCAAGATACGACGCCTTTTCGTTTTGGCTTTAAGACGTGCCAGGTTAAAGAGCCTTCCATCGGATCTGCTATGGATGTATATTCCGTCTTCCATGGATTTAAAAGCACTGGATAGTACGACTGAGAAGAAAATGCCAAATAGTGTAGGGGCCAGTACACATCCTTGTTTGACACCGCTCTTAATGGAGAATGGCCTGGAGGAAGAACTTTCAAACTGAACGGTGCTCTGCATATTTTCGTGAAAAGCTGACACTAGTTTTCTTAACTTATTTTGGCAGCCGATTCTCTCTAGTACAGCAAACAGACCGCTTCTGCTAACAAGGTCAAGGGCCTTGGTCAAATCAATAAATGCTATGAAGAGGGGCTGCTTTTGTTCTTTGCTCTTCTCCTGTAGCTGCCGAAGAGAGAAAATCATATCTGTTGTAGATCTACCTGCCCTAAAGCCACACTGCGACTCTGGATAAACACGATCTGCCAGGATCTGTAATCGCTTTAGTAATACTCTAGCAAAAGCCTTTCCGACTATGCTAAGCAGTGAGATGCCTCTGTAACTGTTACAATCAGAGCGGTCGCTTTTATTTTTATAAAATGTTGGAGTCTTTCAATTCCTGGAGGACCATTCCTTGTTCCCAGCACAAGCTTAGCAGTTCATGGAGTGGTTTGATTAGGGCATGTTTTCCAGCCTGAATTACTTCAGCAGGAATGCCATCTCCTCCGGGCGTTTTCCCATGTGCAAGCATGTCAATGGCTATGCTCAGCTACTTTACTGAGGGCGTTTCGTCTAATTCCGTCAAAACTGGAAGTGATGGGAAGTTGGAAACAGCATTTGGTGAGATGGCGTTTTCAATCTGGTAGAGTTCTGCATAGTGTTCTACCCATCGTTCCATTTGCAGCGCACGATCGCTGATGATTGAGCCATCTTTTGACTTGGGCGGAGCACACTTGCTGGTGTGAGGTCCAAAGGCTTTTCTTATGCCCTCATATAGTCCTCTTATCTAGGCGATATCCTTTTAGTTGAAGTGATAACAGACTCCCTCTTTCAAAAGAGAAAACTGTTTCATTCCGTTAAGAAGAGCGAAATAAAATATTAAGCACACTGTCTAAACAAAACACTAAAGGACTTATGATTCAAATTAAATAATTCTCAAAAGTACACTGAATATTTAGCTTTAAACTTATGCACTGAATAAACTGAGTTGTAGGCCCTGAAACAAGCTCCCCCTTATATAGGTTATAAAGCTTTTGCAGCAAATTTTTTTTTATTAACGCCCTTTACATTTTAACTGTTCTGTTTAAAATTTTGATTATTGAAAAGAAAATGTATTAATAAGCTTCTTGTTTACACTTCTCTTGAGACTTTGACGCGTACAAACGTAAAATAGTTTCAACGCCATGTGGCATGACTATTATTGATGCTAGAATTTACTGGTTTAAAGTTTGTTAACTTACAAATAACATTGACACAAGCTTCACCCATCGTTTGTCCAACAGAGTTAGAAACTATACACACGACACACATAATATCATCTGGTTTTTGGACGGATTTGATTGTTAGAGAATTAGCCTTGACAATAATTTTGTTTCTGTCTGAAAATAAAACAAATCTACATTTTAGAAAAAAAAAAAATTTTGTTACAAAAAAGTAAGGATTTCTGTTTTGATTGTTGGAAAATATTCATTAATTTTCCCAAATATAAAACAAAAACACGTGTGTTTTTATATTTAAGCAAAGAAACCTTCAAAACATATCTGTCTTAAAATGTTGAAGAATTATAGTTCAATTATTAAAAAAATATTACTCAATTTCATATCTATATACCTAATCTTAAAGTATTAGCTTCTAATTCCAACTTTACAAATTCGTTATCAATTTGTATGTATTACCTATGTAATTGGAATATTAAAACACTTTTCACTTTCCATTATGCACTAGATATTACCACAAAGATTAGCTTTCTCTAATTGTTTTTTTTTTTTTTGGGGGGGGGGAGGGAGAAAGGTTAGGGAATATTTTTTATGTTTCAAGTTTTTGAGGCTAATTTAAAAAAAAAAAGTAATATTTATTATATTTTCATCTCCTAAAGAATTAAAGAATAGCACTTTAGTCATATACACTTGTGTATCCGAGTGTACATCTATGTGTCCACATTTACAAAGTAAGCAACATATATAACGAAACTTTTCTAAGTGAAGAGCTCTGCCCTTACAACAATATCTATTAATTATGTAGAAGAAATTTCCCTTATTCAATATCAAACAAAATGATTAATAGCCAATTATTGAATAATTGATTAATCTTCTCTTTATTGATTCATATTTTGTTAGATGCAATTTAATAATAGTTTAAAGTATCAACTTGATTGGAGAAAACATTTCTTAAGGAGACTAAATCCTACAAATCTATGAATATTGAAAGATTAATTTCCCTTGTTGGTATCAACCAAAATAATCCATTACCAGTAACTGAGAGAAAATGGATAGTTTTTTATTCATCCTTATGAGTAGTAAATAAATAATTGTGCAAAATTTCAACCTGATCTGAGAATGTGTGTTGGAGAAATATGGTGTACACACTTTTTACCAGTCAGACAGATTTAGTAAATATAAGATGTATTATTATGAAAATGATGTAAATTTCTCTTTTTTAATTTTTGAGTAATCTTGTAATAATAAAAACAAAATTTATTGTAAAAATTAGTACACTACCATATATGGTATAGCTGAATGTGAATTGCAAGTATAAGTGTGTGAGTACTCTTCTTTATTAAAGGGTTAATGTGAAATTAGAGAAGCATAGATCTACTTTAAGTTCCAGATCCAAAGCAAAGAAAGAAAAGAATAGAAGAAAGGTTTTTTCGTTTTTACTAATCTTTTGTATAGATAGGAATTTATAATTTTGTACTGCGTGAAATAGAGGCTAGGAGGCTAGGAGATCACATTTTCTTTATTTTATGAGTTACAACTGAAAGGTAATGCATTATTTCTAAACTTACTTGTATGAGGTCCAATCTGTCTCGCATTAACATACCAAACTGCTGACGATGGAGGTGTCTCCCCAGAAGCTGACCTAGCTTCACATGGAATTGTCACATGTTTATTTTGAGAAACTGTTACATCCTTTGGTGCTTTGTTTTCATAGAAGATGGGTTTACGTTTTTGAAGGTAAAACAAGTCTCATAAAAATTACAATAATGGTTTAATAATTTAGTTATAAAATGGAAAATAAATTTAGAATAACCATTTTCAAAACATTTGTCTGTTGATTGGCTATATTATGCTAAGTATAGAAAACCATTTACAAACGAAAAGAAATTAAGATATCAAGTTGTAAACAAACATAATTAGTTCGTGATACAGACGGACTATATTATACGAATTTGGCTTTTGGCTCTGAGATAAATTGAAGCCATATATTAAAAAAAAAACAAAAAAAACTGAAAGCCAGGATTTGGAGTTATAGCAGTTTACTCAACAAAGGCAGGCTTAAAAAACTAGCTTAATACAGACACAAAGCTTTTATTAAGTTTAGTTGTATCAATTAGTTTGAACCAGTTATGTAATTAAATTTTTAAGAGATCTAGACTAACAATAATTAGCGATTAGAAATATTGAACCAATTCTTTTATTTAGCGCAATACCATGCATTTATCTTTCTCAATACTCTATGATCCTATCACTTGTCTAAACTGGTTGGAAAAAGGTGGTGGGGAAAACAATGGGGGGTATCTGTGTGATCGCATTTAAAATTGCCTTTTTAAAAAAATGAGCGACCTGAATTCTAACTCGCTAAAGCGTTAAAAGTGTCGGTTGACAATCCTTTGCTTCAGAAACGCTCCAGAATGATACACAATAAAACAGACATATACAAATTATCGTACGTGACAAATGTATGAAAAAGACTAGAAAAGCTGGACACGTGCAAACTTGACAACGCGATTGCTATGTGTAAAACCGGTAGACTACAACTTAACTACGTAGCCTCAGAGATGAAAAAAAAATTGGGGGGGGGGGGGGGGGTAAAGTAAATGACAAATTGATGGAGTTGATCAATAAAACCATAGGTTGAATCATGTCTACAACGTGTATAAAAGTGTGCAATTATAGTACCGATTATCAAAAAGTGGCGTCCCGAGACATGACGTTAAACTGCGCTCCTCTTTCCTTAGCACTTTTGGAGCTCAAAAGTGCCCTACTTCTTTTCTATCATTGTGTCTGCCTCCTCTTTTCCTAAGTCTGCCTTCATTGATCATCACACTGTCTCCTTAACTCTAAATTCTCACTACGTCCTAGACCAGTCCGTTTGCCGTGGACTGCGACGGGTAAGGGGGGATAAAGAGATCCTGGTGTTTGAGTGGTGGCTATCTGAGGATAAACCACAACAACACAATACTTTGGCTCCAAGTTCCCCTAGACCTGAGACCCAGATGGCCCGCTCTGGGTCAACCGGCTGGTCATGCCGAGCTACCAGCATAGGTCGTCGACCTATGCTGGAGGGCGGTGGCTGGAGGGTCAATCAGGGAGCTGCTGTATCGGACACATGTCCGATGTAGCAGCTGACTGAGTATAGCACCTGTGTAGCCCTGGCGGGCTCATTCTGGACATCCGAATGGCTCGTCCCCTTGTTGGACTCGATGGCGGGTGGGGAGCACAGGTGCCGAATTAACCAAAATATATATGGACAAAAAAACACACACAAAACTACTTGCCCCAGACCTATGTCTGGGCAAGAAACGTCGAATTGACGATAAAAAAGAGGAGGTCCCAAAAAGCTGTGCCACCTGGCCATCATTTCTGGTGGTTAGGTGCACAGAGGAGGGAAAAAGCCTGACCAAGTTGAGCCCTTTTATTATCTATAAGGGACTCAAGTCAGTAGTGGGAGAGCCCAAGAGTGTGTCTAAGCTACACAAAACAATGGAACTCCTTGTAGAAGTAGACAGCAAGACACACTCTGATGGGCTTCTAAGATGCAGAAGACTCTGTGATCTCCAAGTGGAAGTCATGCCACACAAGAGTCTGAACACCAGCAGAGGTGTAATCAGCTCTAGGGACCTACTGGAATGTTCCGAGAAGGAAATAGTGGAGGGCATTGAAGGAGTCACCCATGCCCGGCGCATTACCAGGCGCAGGGAGGGTGAGGAGGTTAAAACCGCCACTATTATCCTCACATTCGGAACTAGGACACCGCCAGAGTATGTGAAGGCAGGATACCTACGAGTTCCAGTGAGGCCCTACATACCTAACCCCATGAGGTGCTTCAAGTGCCAGGGTTATGGACACGGCGCGGCAGTCTGCAAGAGGAACACTGTGTGTGCCAGATGTGCTGGAGAGGGTCATGAGGACAAGGGCTGCACAGCCCAGTTCAAATGCCCAAACTGTCAAGCTGGCCACTCAGCCTACTCCAAGGACTGCCCTGTGTGGAAACAGAGGTACAAGGCAGAAACGGATGTACCTTTAGCCAGGCGAAATCGGCTGTACTGGCCCTACCCAAGGGCCAATTCAGCTTGACAAAGACCTACGCCCAGGCTGTTGCTAAGAAAGGAAGATCCATAGCCACACAGACGGACACATTGACACCACCACCCCCTCCTCCTCCCCCAACTCAGAAGAAAACACCGCCAAAGAACACACCTCTGAAGAAACAAGAAAGCCCTGTTGTCATGCTAAAGAACAGGTTCTCTGTGCTCGCTGATGAGAGCATGGAGACTGAGCAGCATGTCAAAACCAATACTCCGGGAGAACCCGGAGACATCATGTCTGACACAGGTTCTCCTCAGAGAACCCAGCCAGACACCCCAACCTCTACCGAGTTAGAGGTTGACCAACTCCCTAAGGGGAGAAATCAAAGCGGAGAGGATGCCCGAGGTGAGAGAGGAGGAAATAACCTCCGCTCTAACCAGAGGGATCTCCCCTCTCCAGAGAGAAAGAATTCCCCCAAAAGGGGGTTGTCCTCCTCTCCATCCAAACCCAAGAATAAAAATACCAAGGTCACTGGAATAAAGGGAAACCCCTCCGGGGGCCTCCCAAGGCCAAATAGCTCCAAGTAGGTCATCTAGAATAAGCCATGGATTCCAGAATTGTACAGTGGAATTGTAGAGGCCTCAAGGCCAATTACGAGGAAATGCAGCTACTGATGGACTCTGAGACTCCTGTAGCTGTCTGCTTACAGGAAACATTTCTGAAAGATTGCATCAGCTTCCGAAGCTACCGTGCTTACACCAAGAATGTTGAGGATGCAGAGAGAGCATCAGGTGGAGTCTGTATCCTTGTGAAGGATAGCATCCCCCATGAGAGGGTAGAACTACAGACCACACTACAGGCCGTAGCAGCTAGGATAACCCTTCACTAGGTTATCACTTGCTGCAGCCTGTATCTACCACCAGGCGCTCCATTAAACCGAACAGACATGGAGGACCTATTGAAACAACTCCCCCGGCCTTATTTAATCCTTGGGGATTTCAATGCCCATAACACCATGTGGGGATCCAACAATACCGACACAAGAGGTCGTATGCTGGAGGATATCTTCCTCCAACATGATTTATGCATACTTAATGATGCATCACCGACCTACTTGCACCCAGGAACTGGATCATTCACATGCATTGACCTCACCGTATACGTCCCCGGACTTCTGGACGATTTTAAATAGTCAGTTAGCAATGATCTACGGGGAAGTGATCACTTCCCAATCATCATTACTAACAATCTCCCTTCATTGGGACGACCTCAGCGGTGGAAACTGAATAAGGCCGATTGGGAACAATTCCAAAAAAGATGCTCTGAGGATATCACAGAAAATATCCTCCATGAACAGAACCCAGCTGATACCTTTGCTAGCAAGCTACTAAGTATAGCCAGGAAAGTTGTACCCCTAACCTCTGCAAATCCAAAACGGCCTAGCAAACCATGGTTTGATACAGCTTGCAAAAGTGCTATTGGCGATAGGAAAAAACGACTGGCTGCATTTATAAAGAATCCTTCCCAGGAAAACCTAAAGCTATTCAGGATAGCTAGAGCAAAGGCTAGACAAACCATACGGTCAGCCAAAAGGAATTCCTGGAGAAGTTTTGTCGGCAGTCTGGATGCCAAAACTTCTGCTAGAGCGGTTTGGAAGGCAGTAAGGCGAATCAAAGGGAAAGAATCAAATGCAATAGGGCATTTGAAAAACCAAGGACGAACTGTCACGTCCCCCAGAGAAATAGCTGACTGCCTTGCATCCTCAATAGCAGAAAAATCATCCACTGCACACTACACGCCAGAGTTCCAAAAAGTCAAAACCAGGGAGGAAAGACACCCCATTGATTTCAGGTCAGAGAACAATGAAGACTACAACAAACCGTTCTCGCTTGAGGAACTGAGGGAATCGCTGGACAAGTCACATGACACAGCGCCTGGAGAAGACGAAATCCATTACCAGTTCCTCAAGCACCTTCCCGAACCCTCATTGGCAGTCCTACTAGGGGTCTATAACTGTGTGTGGCAAACAGGCGCTTTCCCAAACAGCTGGAGGAAAGCCACAGTTATACCGATACCTAAACCGGGAAGAGACGGCTCTGACCCAGCTAACTATCGACCAATAGCACTAACAAGCTGCATCTGCAAAACCATGGAAAGAATGATTAACAGTAGGCTGGTCTGGTACCTGGAAAGGAATAAAGTGATCTCAAACTACCAGTGCGGATTCCGGCAGGGGCGGACAACAACTGACCACCTGGTAAGGATGGAAGCTTATATTAGAAATGCATTACTCAGAAGAGAACATCTAGTAGCTGTATTCTTCGATATAGAAAAGGCCTATGACACAACCTGGAAACATGGCATTCTACGTGACCTGGCGCTTATGGGGCTTAAGGGACACCTCCCCCGTTTTGTGGAGGAATTCCTGAAAGATCGAAAATTTCAGGTCCGAGTGGGCAACTCCGCTTCTGACACTCATGACCAGGAAATGGGTGTACCCCAGGGCAGCATTCTGTCAGTCACCCTGTTCAACATTAAAATAAATAGCATCATAAATGCGCTGTCCCCTGGCATAGAGTGCTCTTTGTATGTCGATGACTTTGTCATTCTTACTTATGGGAAAAACATGAACACCTTAGAAAGGAAATTACAGTTATGTTTAAACAAAATTCAGGGTTGGGCAAACTATAATGGTTTTAAATTCTCAGACTCCAAAACAGTTAGTATGCATTTTTGTAATCTAAGGGGACTCCACCCAGACCCTGAACTATTTATACACAAAAAGAAGATCCCTGTCGTGAAAACTACAAAATTTTTAGGCCTCACCTTAGATTCCAAATTTAATTTTCTCCCCCACATTAAGGAACTTAGGAAGAAATGCCAAAAGTCATTAAACATACTAAGAGTACTCAGCCATACGGACTGGGGAGCTGACAGAGATACCTTGCTGCTGCTCTATCGGAGTCTAATTCGATCCAAGCTAGACTACGGATCCATAATATATGGAGCAGCAAGGAAGTCGTACCTAAAAATACTGGAACCAATACAAAATGCTGCCCTGCGTCTCTGTCTCGGCGCGTTTCGTACATCACCTATCCCAAGTCTCCATGTGGAGGCTGGAGAACTCCCCATGGATATAAGAATGACTCCATATTTAACCCTACAGAGGTAGAATTATACAATCGAAGGCCTAACGTCATACAGCCGTTGGGCCTTCGAATGAGAGAACCCATCCAAAATTTAACCCCACCCATTGACCAAATCTCTAAAATAGAAACCCCTCAGAATCCTGCTTGGCTAATGAATAAACCCTAATTAAATTTATCCCTCCTTAATTTGAAAAAAGAAAATACAGACCCAAGCATACTACAAGTCCACTTTAGGGAACTGCAGGAGAGCTACGGAGATTGTGGCACCATCTACACAGACGGATCCAAAATGGAGGGAAAGGTCGCGTGTGCCTGCTCCTTTCGGAACAAAACAATCTCCCGTAGACTCCCCGATGGCTGCTCCATCTTTACGGCCGAATTGCACGCAATATTGCTTGCACTTATGGCCGTAAAAGCATCAGAAAGGAGTAAATTTATAATCTGCTCCGACTCCAAATCTGCATTGCAAGCTTTGGGGCGGATGAAGACTGACATCCCATTGGTACATAAGAGCCTGAAGCTGTTGGACCTAATAACAGCCGACCGTAGGGATGTCACCTTCATCTGGGTCCCCTCCCATGTTGGCATTGAGGGAAACGAAGCCGCAGACAGAGAAGCAAAGAGAGCCCTAAATCATGCGGTGTCAGGAACCCAAATTCCCTACTCGGATCTGAGACAAAGTATTGCCTCTGCCACGTATCGAGAGTGGCAGAACCGATGGGAGGCTGAGACTCACAGTAAACTCAGGCAGATTGTGGCGGATGTCAGGTGGCGGCCCACATCTAAGGGTCTGACAAGGCGTGGTAGCACAACCATGTCCAGACTTAGGATTGGCCACACCTACATCACGCACTCTTTTGTACTGAAGAGAGAGGAGCCCCCACTTTGCGAGTACTGTGACTCTCGCCTCACCGTGGAACATATCCTCGTTGATTGCCCCAGATACCAGGATGTCAGGGCGAAATACTTTGGAGCCACTAATCTAAAAACACTATTTAATAATGTCGACCCTGGGAAGGTACTGGGCTTTATTCGGGAAGTGGGGCTATCTACGAAGATCTGATTTCTGAATTTGTGAACATGCACTATTTACATTAGATTTTTACCAAATATTTAAATTTTTACTACCTTTACTATTTTAACTGTGAATAGACCTTGATTTTAATTATATGACTGTATAGAATCTGGCCCTTGTTGTTTAGAGAGAGAGTAGTCCTTAAGGGACTGCAGGCACGACATGGCCTAAATTGTGCCGATGTGCCTCAAATCAACAAATCAATCAAAAAGTGTATGTCATACAGGAATCGGACAAACTAATCGATACACACTAAGGAAAAGACACGAATCTCCATGAAGATGATTCTGATTCCAATATACCCAATGACCTCTTATAACAGGAAATTCATTATACTACAACACACACGGATTTGAAAAGAAAAATTCTGTAAGATTCACTTACTGGTGATGTTAAGAAAAACTGGATGTGTCTCACTTTCTCCTATGGTATTTCTCGCCTGGCAGCTATAAGTTATTTCGTCTTGTTCTGATAACTTGTAGATTATGAGACATCTTCCATTTGATGATACATTGTACTTTTGGTTAGTGCTTATTACTGTGCCATCCTCTAAGCTCCATGTAATTGTTGGTAATGGCTGTAATGGGTCACTGGTGCAGAACATAGCATATTTTACCTACATATTTCCATTGGACTTTATTTGACCGAAAATAATTGCAGCAATTATTTTTTTAAAGATAAATTTATTGTATAATCAGGCATAGTTTAGTTCACTGCTATCTGTGACTAATGATTAAAGCACAAATTATCTAACCCTAACCCATAGCCCAAACTCGTTTAGAGTAAATTCTTTATCCAGAAAAATCAACGCATCATTTTTTTTTCACGCAAATCTACAACTGCCGGCGCAAAATTTTGATGACAACAGGTGCCTATTCCTGTTAGAATGTAGCCGCACAAAGGGTAGAGAACCAGATCCATTAAATTTGCCTCGGTGGAGTTTAGGTGGAGATGACTCATTCCAAAGGTTCCGTCACGCCCTTCCATTAATGAGCCGTCATCAGAAAAAGATTATAGATTAGAAATATGAAAAAATTCTACGTAGAAGTGTGGTTGTTTGTGGTTTGTCCAGAACTGACCACCTGCGATATATGTATCGAATTAGTGATTGCTGCCTTTGTTGAACTTCTCTGTTGGGAGAATGAGATGATGGGGATACAGGATGGCGCTCCGATTCACTAATGGACCTTTTGATGGAGGTAAGTAGATTTATCCCTAAGTAAGTTCGAGAAAGTGTCAGTATAAAAATTAATCTCCTTAAGGAATATTTCACAGTGGGCATGATAAACATATAACATTCAGTGCAATTAATTACTTTCAAGGGGAGTTTATTGCTATTTTTACTTTAAATACAACAAATAAATTAGTGTACTAAAAACAACCTTTGAACAAAAAGGTCATTAATCTACTTACTACCCACTGAAAACACACTCTAGTCTTGCAGAATGAGACACTTCTGCCACTACATTTGCAGAAAACCATCTTAGTACAGGAGCTTGACCTGATAGATACGTTACAAATATTTAGAGATTTCTGTTTTAAGAATGAACGGAAGCCACAATAGAATACGAAATATACAACTTGGAGATTGCTTAACATTAAAAATACAAGAAAAGCTATGTATCTGTGGATTAAGAATTGCGATCGAAGTGTTAATTCTTTTTTAATAGAAAAGATTTGTTACTATTAGTCCAGTTGTTATATCGCTTGGTAGCAATGACCTGCTTGGCTACCTAACAAGAAGGCTTTGCTTTAAACTCCGAGGAAATCATGAGCAGTCAAACTAAGTTTTTGCTGAGCAAACAAATCGTCATTAAAGCCATCTCAAGGATACATGAATTCCCAGACCGACTCTAGAGAGATAGATCATATCGCCCTAAGAGTGTATACATTGATGTATCGACTCTAAAAAGGTGAATGTCTTTTAGTACAAAATGTTAGTAGAATCAGAAAGGTATAGCAATATTACATTAAATTTTCAATGAAGCACCCCAAGAGGCATTCCTGAAATAGGACAGCAGAATTCTTATATGTATGGACCTTAAATGGCCTCTTATGATGGGAGGAAAAAAATTCCAATTCTCTTATTCTATACCTAGCACATTTTCCTCAATACCTCCATTTTTATGCTACATATTTGTGATAGTTTTGTTGACATGAAGTCTTACATGTTGGCTGGTATGTGTCCATAACGTCAGGGGTTCTAACTTCAAACTGCTCCCTACATACTCTAAATGCTCTCTAAATACTCTAAATGCTCTCTACATACTCTAAATGCTCCCTACATACTCTAAATGCTCCCTACATACTCTAAATGCTCCTTACATACTCTAAATGCTCTCTAAATACTCTAAATGCTCTCTACATACTCGAAATGCTCTCTACATACTCGAAATGCTCTCTACATATTCTAAATGCTCCCTACATACTATATTGAAAAACATGTTTTTACGTATAGTAAAATCCTCGCTAATATTTGATTCCAAATCAAAGAGCATCGATTTTTATTTTGCCATGGAGCCCTTCCATTTATTTTTAAACATTTAAAAAATATAATGGATCATGTCCCGTTTTGTTACTTATAACGATGCTGCTGTGTGAACTTACCACCCCCTTTTCCAAATCAGTCCTTTAGCCAGCTAAACGTAAATATTCCCCCCCCCCCAACTCTCCTCGTAACAAATAGGGCCTGTTTGAATTTCAATAGATGACAGTGCTTCTGCTTTTGAGTTTTTATTCGAAATATATATATATATATATATATATATATATATATATATATATATATATTTATATATATATATATATATATATATATATATATATATATATATATATATATATATATATATATATATTGTAATAACTTAAGTGAGGAAACTCAACGAGGCACATATATCTTTATTTACACAACATCACAAGTTCATAAAACATTATCTTACTTAGGCAGTCTTTTCACTTCTAGCACTAGCCTGGATGTCGGTGCGCACGGCAAAGTTATAACATTGCCCCCTTCTTAGAGCTTTTCGTCCCGAAAAGAAACAGTGCAGTGTAGCTTTGACATTTTAGGTGGAGGTCGATCAGTGGGAGCCACAGACGGTAGGGTGCCTGTTGCCCACGAAGCCATCTGCACAGTTTTCCGAGGTCGTCGCTTCCTCTTCATCCAGTTGGCCAGTCTACTCTTGAGACGATATCGTGGTCGATGCTTCGACCTCATGACGATAGTCACTGATGCCAGCCAGCTGACACAGGGAGAGTTACTGGAGGTTAAGGTTGCCAGCCACGTAACACAAATGGAGGTTGTGGCGATCATTGTAGATTCCAGGGTTGTTGTTCTAAGACGCTGAGTCAGCGGACCTTTTCCATGGACCTCTCTTGACACAGTTGTAGGCCCACTTGTAGCCATGGTTTCAAGCACATAGTCTTTCTCAGCTTCATCTGTAAGGTATGCCCATGAAGCATCCTTGTAATGTGAGGTTGTGGCAATCACTGTAGATTCCAGGGTTGTTGGAATTAATTCACATTCAACACCGTTCAAGTCATTCTCACTGAAGTGGGCAGAAGTACACATTTCTGTTAAGTTCAGGTCTTGAAGCTGGGTTTCTTGGCATGGGCACTGTCCCCGCTGTCCCCGCAGGAATCCGCATATACAGTTCATTTCAATCGCCTGGATGCAGTTGCCAAGCATCTAGTTCTCTTTTATGCTACTGCCAAAGTCGAATTCGTTAATTCTGTCTCGGCCATTGTTGGGGCCCGTATTCGCAATTTCACTCGTCGACATCAAAGGCAAGGAATCAGAAACGGTCTTGAGGCTTTCATGGCTTGAGTTTTCATCAAAGGCACTGACAGATAAACAGAGGTTTTTAAGCTCCACAGCAGCAAGCTTGGATGCAGACCCAACGTTGTTTTGATCTGTCCGGCCCGTTGCAGGTATACCAGGAACAAAAGTTTCAGGCACATAACAGACTTCTCTTGTTTCTTCATTTGTCTCTTTAGTTTCGAATCGGCACATCCCATTATAGATCGTCGCAGCAATCGTTGTCACGTTTCTCGCCCTGAAAGTCATCCCCGTCAGTTTTGCCCACAACACAGTCACAGACAGCGCTCCAATCCCCAGCGCCTCCATCACCACTGTTTGTGCAGCCACAGTCCTGACCAGGCAACTGCTCCTTCCCTAACGAGTTTAGTCCTCCTTTTGCTTGCGACACAATTCTATCACTTTGGTCTATTTGGCCTTCTACTTGCAATACACTTCATCTACTTTGTTCAACATTATGTTCCTACTCATGTTTCCCATCTTGTTCCCAATCATGTTCAGCTGTTCATCAAATGCATCAACAAAGTCCTGGATCTTGCCAATGAACTCAACAATCCCAAGTTCAATTTCAAATGTGTAGGTCTCAGGATCTTCTTCTTCACTGATCAGAGATTGCCGCAGACGAGCCGTGAGCATTTCCCTGCTACCGAGGGATTTTAAACCTCGGTCCCGAAGCTCTTGTCTTATCTCTTTAATTGAGAGCTGATGAAATAATAAGTTATTGTAATCAAAGCCTACCTCCTCTCGTTGAGTTGCCTATATTCCACTTCTGACACCAATTGTAATAACTTAAGTGAGACAACTCAACAAGTTCATAAAACATCATCTTTCTTAGGCAGTCTTTTCACTTCGGCTCTCAACTTGGGCGGAAATCGTTCTCCTCTCTAATGTACACATCCTTTTAGGTCTAGTCTATCACAGTGCGCACCTTCTAGCCTGGATGGCGGTGCGCATGGCAGAGTTATAACAATATTTATATTTTGGCCTGGGCATTTTTCTTCTTCTTACAATTAGCAGAGACTCGCATAATTCTTTTGGTCATACCCTCCATCATTACTCTTGTGCACTTTTAATAAAAGTGCCTGCATTTAAAGCCCCCGTTTTGGCCATAGTAAATCATCCTCCCAAACACACTCACTTCAGGTCTGTTGAACTATATTTTTTAGCTTTTATCAAAATATTTGAAAGGCTCTTTGATGCTTTTCAAACACCAACAATATTTTAATCGAGTGTTAAAAAACATATTAGGCTATATGAGGCTATAAATTCCGTTGCAAATTTTATGTAGATCGTTTATTCAAATTAAATCTTGAGAAAAACGTTATTTATAATAAAATATTTTTTTAAATATTTTAAACAGTTTCGCGTGATGAGGGATTTGAACCTCTGACATTCCGATCTAAAGTTTGATACTCTACCCTCTGAGCTAAATGATTCTCCATTCCCTACTTTACCTAGTCATTCTATAGAATGACAAATTCTGCGTCAGGAAAAGTATGAAAAGTATTAATTAGAAATATAATTACAAATACAAATTAAAAAGAATAAGTTAAACAATCACAAATAATTAACAAGATTTAAGACTAAAAAATAACTTTGTAGACCTATGTCTTCTTTACCCTATGCTAGGTGTGATTTCAAGTTTTAATTAATTACGTATTTTCTTTTACTTAGCTAATCGCATTGTAATTACTTAGGAGATGACAACTCAACGGGACTGATGTTTATACACGATTTATCACAAACTCATTATAACAAACTCAGTTCCCTCGCGTGAACTATAGAGAGTACCTAGGTCCATCGTATTTGACTTGTGGTTACCTGTCTATCAATGAACTCAATGTGACTAAACAAATAAACAGGGGGTGGGAGTTGTTCATCTCTACCCTTGTTACATGTGTAGTGGTGCGCTTGAAGTCCAGCCCCTTAGTTCAGATTTTTACTCCAAGTAAACAAACTCAGTTCCCTCATAAAGTGTGACCTCTAGACAGTGTCAAAATGTTGACATCTGGCTTAATGTGGTCACTTGTCTATCTATGAACTCAATGTTAAGGACTAAACAAACAAAAGAAGATGGGGGTTGTTCATCTCTACCTCTGGAGATATACCCACACATCTAGACATATGTCTGGTCAGCGTGACGTAGTCAAGGAATATTACATGTTAACTAGCCCACTCAAAGGTCTAGACAAAAATTTTAAATGTGCCAGCAATCGCTGCTATGTATGTAATGCGAATTTATAGTGTAAAGTTTTATTACTATTTAGATTAACACGCCTTGTCTTTATACTAAAAGATGTTTGGTGCATAGTCATAGTTTTAAAAGCACATTCTTTTTATTTGAAACATAAACGTTCATGTATCTCAGAACTGACATTACTGAATCATGTCCACTTTATGAATATTGGCAGGTTTTTATTGACGTAGAGATTTAGTTTGACCATATTCGACTGTTCCTTTCATAGAGTATTAAACTTCTTGTTCCGCATCGTTTATCAGGGTCGACTAGCCTTATATTGTTGGCTTTTCGCCTGCGTTGTTTCGTTATTTAAGTGTTACCTCCGTTTGACTTATCTGGAAAAGACTTAGCGTGGAGGCGCCTAACAATGTTATTAGAACTATAGGTACGACGGTGTAGTTTTTACTATCCGGTCAACTATTCGGCTGTGATATTCGCTTCGGCCGAATAGTGAGAAATTGCCGAATATTCGGCCGGTGCCGAAGCCGGAGCGACTATGCGGTGCACCATAAATAACAATGTGTCTTAAATACAGCCTCTTCATAAGTTCTAGACTTGGGCGGAACTTCATTCTCTTCTTCCCAATGTAAGCATCTTTCTCAGTCTAGACTCTAACAGTGCTCACCTTCTGCACTAGCTTGAATGGCGGTGTGCATGGCAGGGTTATAGCATTGACCCTTCTTAACGCTTGTCGTATGGAAAGAAAAAGGTTCATAACAGTGCAAAGGAGGTTTGACAGTTCATGTGGAGGTCGATCAGTGGGAGACATAGACGATAGGGAGCGTGTTCCCTACGAAGCTATCTTTACCGTTCTCTCCAGGTTCCGCTTTTTTTCTCTCTAGTTGACCAGTCTGTTCTAGAGACGATGTCGTGATCGTTGTCGCTAACGCAAGGCAACCTGTCTTAAAGAGTTTATGGCGGTCACTCTTGTAGTTCCCAATCATCTGGCCTTTTACATTGACGTGAAAGATGTGTAGTCCTACAAGAAGCCAAACATGCAGTTTGCTGGTATCTATCGCCTCTGCCATGCAGTTTGCTGGTATCTATCGCCTCTGCCATGCATTTTGCTGGTATCTGTTCTGCCGCTCTGTTGGTATGTATCTTCTCTGACACACATTTGCAGGTACATATCCTTCACTTATTCTCCATTTATCTCTTCTGCCACACACTTGCTGGTATCTTCTTTGCCACACATTAGAGGCGCCGCATATACAGTTTTTGTTAAACACCAGGAGGAATTGGAAAACTCATTTCTCACTTTGCCAGGAGTTGTTGGTTTTTTTACATTCTTTAGAATACTAAACATTCTATAGAATGTGGGATTTTGCACTTTGCTGTGGTAATAATTTTTTATTTATTTATTGCTGCAACAGTGAACCCAGAAAAACCTCACCAAAGGAGTATATAACAATACTAGTTTATTAATAAAGAGAAAAAAATAGAGCGAAACTAATAACAGCCTAAGCTTCATTGTTTATATCCTCAAGATCCAATGTTTCTTACTTACTTTTATCTTTTCCAATCTCTATTGTGTCTCATGGGGCAGTGTGCAATGCAGGAGGGATAATAACATATACAAATGTAAGATGCAGGGCTTTGATATATTATAATGCATCTGCTTTATTAAAAAATATTCATGAACATTGTTATTGGAATTATTAAACGGTTTTGATTAGATACTCAGCAAATATGTTTGATATACAGCCCTTATTTTCGGATACAGAACATTAAGTTAAACAATCTGTGGTGCCATAGATATCTTAAGAAATTATACATTTCTACTTTAAAGCATACCTGGAATCTGGGTTACTGGTGTAACATACAGATTGTATGCATCCCCGAAAACAAGGTTGGCGCTGCTGCGACCTGATAGACCACACTTAATACCAAAGGGATCACTGGTATCATTTGTCTTGGCATACATTATGTGCAGGTCCCCTAGATTACATGATAGTTTGAGAATCACGATACGTTTATAATTTAAAGTAAATCTAACTTAAAATTTTAATATTTGAGGATGAGAATTCTATATAGAAGGAATGAAGGACATTTTTTTGTTGCTATAGTATAGAGAATCCCACCTCCAGACACCAATTGTTATAACTTAGCCAAATAACCTCATCAAAAGGATTATAAAATAGCACAGTTAATCATAAATAAGAAACTAGAGCCAATCTAAAGCCAGCTTAAGTGTCCGTGTTTACATCCTCTTCTGTCTCTCTATTGTGTCCCATGGTGCACAGTTTCGTGCCTAATCACTCACTCACACACACATATACATACATACATATATATATATTGTTACGATCTTCTCTGTCAGGCCTTCTGTAAACACTGCTAAACACAACAGCACGTGTAACACAAGAAATTGACAACAAGAGTTTCAATAAACATGGTGGCGATTTAATTACAACTACACCAACATCCTATTCAACACAATTGGCTACACTTCAAATGCTTTGCTACACAACAGAACTGCAAAACTAATCACTACAAGTCTCTCTAGCTCGTACAGCTACATTTTCGAGGACTCAAAAGGGTACCGCACAGTCCTTACTGCCCTGGACTCAAATGTCCTTTCTAACACATTGTCTCTAGCCCGTGAAGGACCTCAATTACATGACCACAACACGGGTCATACGTGCGTTTTCTAGCAGTACTGTCCCTTGTCTATCGACAGCCGTTGACATAGTGATTGGCCTGAATCGTGGTGCCATTCGCGCATTAAGCCTTTCAGTCCGCCACTGGAATTACTAGACTATATATATATATTGTCACGGTCAATGGATCTTTAATACTTGAGTAAAAAATGCTAGTCTATCTGAATATTTTTGTTGATGATAGATGTCACGATGAATAAGCTCTTGAAGGAGTAATGATCTGGAATGAACTTTTGCCTCTTAGATAAAGATCCTGTAACGGTGATGCCGAGGATTAGAAGATGTCAGCTGTCTAGAAAAAGTAATGTGACTTGCTAAGTGCTATGTTATATCGAGATGTAATGCAATCTATAAATAAATCGGCAAAAATCCTTCTCTATTAAAATTCAGAAACTTTTAATTTAAAACTTGAAACAGCGAATGTACAAAAATTACATGAATAAACTGTAACTTAGATAAAAATATTCAAATGATTTCTACTGGATCTTAAACGATCTACACAGTATGAGAATCGGCTCGAGACTGGGGAATTATTTTGATCTCGTTTCAACTCGTAGCGTAGCCACACCTCTTCCTCCTTCCAATCAAAACCACGACATTTGATCTCTAGCTCACATCTCCAACCAATCAGAAATTCTCTATCATACTGCTGGGTCTGCAACTCGACCTCGACCCGAGCTATATTTTAAAAAATTAAATATATTAAAATGTCTGACAAATGATATGTGACATATATATATATATCATGGGTGTAGCCAGGGGGGGTTTGGGGTTCACCCTTCCCCCAAAATGGAATTCCCCCCCCCGGAGGGGGGGATCGGAATTTACTGACCGATTTTTTGCTTTGATTTTGTCTATTTTAGGTGAGATTTTAATACTAAACCATCACTTGCGCCGGCACAACCAAGGCGGTTTTGAGTTTAAAACCCCCTACCGGGGGTTTTGAGTTTAAATCCCTCTAACAGGGGGGGTCGATTTTAAAACCCATTACCAGGGGGGTTTGAGTTTAAAACCCCCTACCAGGGGTTTTTACAGTTAAAATCCCCCTCTTCTATAAAACAAAACAAAAAAATGCAAACGACAATCCCAAAATTCCAATAGCACAGTTAAGGAAGATTTTGATTTTAAAACCCCTCTTCAATATAAAAAAAGAGCTAATTACGCACTCAAAATGTTATGAGCGTAGCTAAATGGGTTTTTACTTAGTTTTGAGTTTAAGTTTAAACCCCCCTTCAGCGGGGTTTGAAGGTTAAAAATACCTCTTTAATAATAAAAACAAAGCAAATTATATACACTCAAAACGCTACGAGCGTTGCTAAAAGGGGTTTTCAGTTTAAACCCCCTCCAGCGGGGTTTAAAGCTAAAATTACATCTTCAGTGTAAGAAAGAAAGCAAATTACGCACTCAAAATGCTATAAGCGTTGCTAAAAGAGGTTTTAAGTTTAAACCCCCCTTCAGAGAGGTTTGATGCTAAAAAAATACCTCTTCAATATAAAAAAAAAGCAAAGTACACACCAAAATTATTTGGGCGTAGCCAATCCTGTTGGTTTTTTTTGAGTTTAAACCCTTCTTTTACAAATGGTTTTTTTAAAACTTTAAAACCCCTTCAGATGGTTTTGAGTTTAAAATTCCCCTACAGAGTGTTTTGAGGTGGAAAACCTCTATCTTCAATATTATTGTAAAGCAAACTACAGTTATTAAGTTCTATTACCGTAGCTAAATGGGGTTTTGAATTAAAAATACAACTCCAGAGATGTTTTAGTTTAAACCCCCCAACAGATGATTTTGACGATAAAACTTCACTTTTCGATGTAAAGTCAGTTATAGAGATCGGGTCAAAATCAAGGACATCCTATGCCGGATTGGGAGTCGACCCCTTAGTAAGATTGTGACAGAGCGTCGCATGAGGTTTGCGGGGCATGTTCTCCGTTAAAATGAATAAGAAGAGCTTTTCAGCAAATGCGCCGAACGGTGCTGGAGGGTTTAAGTCAGTAAGAATAGCACATTAGGTTTTTGAAAATAAACTTGTTAATAGAAGGGAAAATGCACTGTAGATACCTCAGAATATGCATTTTGTTGGCTTTCAATACCAGAAATAGTGCTTGGCTCCGCCCCGCGATGGGGGAACTCTTAGCGCTCCCCCTGACCCCCTTGATAACAGTGGCAGGGAATCTACAATTTTTCCACTAACTCCAGGAAGAACCTATTTTAGGGCACAATAAACGTTTTCCAAAAGAATGAAGGGTCAGAATGTAATAAAGATTATATACACACACACATAAATACATATAATTTTTTTTTCGCGGAGGGGGTGGGGGGTATGGGGGGGGAGAAAAAAATCCCCCCAAACCCCCCCCCCCCCGAAAAAAAATGCTGGCTACGCCCATGATATATATATATATATATATATATATATATATATATATATATATATATATATATATATATATATATATATATATATATATATATATATATATATATTGTATATATTGTATATATATGTGTGTGTGTGTGCAAAGGGGAAAAAAATCCCCCTCCCCCTAAAAAAAGTCTGGCTTCGTTTATGACACTTGTTATGCCCTGGACTGTTTTTGGACAGTATTTCGAATATGTTTTTTTTTATCTCATACGAGCATAACACTAAACAAAAAAGTACTCACCATTTAGGTCAATGTACTTTCGGCCATTGTCTAATTGAAGCTGGTCATTACTTTTAGAATACCAGTTGTAGTTTATACTTTCAGCCACTACTTCTAGTTTGTCCTTTTTACAAAGTAATTTGAATAGTCATATTGTTTGATGCTAACAGGTTCAGTAGCAAGGTTACTATCTGGCCTTAGAAAACCTGTTTGAAGTAACAAATAAATATTTTTGATATTTTAATATCTTATCTTATATAACACAGACATTACTTCAAAAAAGAAGATGATTACGTCATGAGCGTCATGCATTTAGCCATGCATATTAACCAGGGGTGCACCGGATAGTCGCTCCGGCTCCGGCTTCTGCCGAAAATCCGGCATTTTTTACTATCCGGTGCTATTCGGCTCCGGTCGGATATCACTACCGGATAGTAAACCGGTTAGTAAAAAATACACCTATTTAATATGCATAAAGTGGACCTCGTTCCATTAATGTCTGTTGTAGAATGTATTAATGTTTATATTAAAACAAAATAATGTGCCTAAAAATAGAGCCATTATGAATATGCACCAAACATCGTTTATTATAGAGACAAGGCGTGTTAATAACTTAATATAAATAGAAATGAAATTTTACATCAAAAATGCGCTTTACATACAGAGCAGCAATGGCTGACACTTTTTTCAATTTGTCTTGACCTTTGAGTAGGTTAGTTAACATGTTAAAATGCTACATTCCTTGACTACGTCATGCTGACCAGACGTCTGTCTAGCTGTGTGGGTATATCTCCAGAGGTAGAGATGAACAACTCCCACCCCTTTTATTTGTTTAGTCCATCACATTGAGTTTTTTTTTATAGGCAGGTGACCACAAGTTAAATACGATGGACGTAGGTCAGCGTATTGACACTCTCTAGAGGTCACACCTTTCGAGGGAACTGAGTTTGTTTATTTAGTAGTTAATCTTTATTACGGGGGCTGGACTACCATAGCCACAACTCTAAGGTAACCAGGTATATTTCCAGATGAACTACTCCCTCCCCCTTTTATTTGTTTAGTCCATCACATGAGTTCATTGATTGACAGGTGACCACAAGTCAGATACGATGGACGTAAGCACTCTCTAGAGGTCACACGAGGGAACTATGTTTGTTTACTTAGTAGTAAATCTTAATTGGGTGGGGTGGGTGGGGGGGTGTGGACTGGACTTCAAGCCAAACATCTACACGGGTATCCGGACAAAGAGTTTGCTTATTTGGAGAAAGATCTTAATCACGTTGTTGGGCTAGAGGCCACACCTTTTCAAGTGTGCCGAGTTACTTGAACATAAATCTCAATTAGTAAGCTGGACTAAAGATCACACGCACCTAAACGAGTGACCTTTAGCTACACAGAACACAAACCGCGAGATTATATAGCCCAGTAAGCCAGTAACTAATTATTTTGTAGAAGACACGACCAGGGCTATCTTTAAATGGAGAGCTAAACACCCCATATTCTTTATTTTATTTTTTTGGTCCTTGACACCCAATTTATTGATAGACATTGACCATTTTTTAAGCCAGAATGAAAAAAAACACAACGTGCTAGCAAAGGATTTTACACTGTCAATAAATATTACGGTGAAATAATTTTTCTAACGTGTTAACTTGAATATTACTCCTGCAGTTACGTGTCTTGATTTGATAACATATTCTTAACAATTATTTACAGTCAATGAACTCCTTGTTATTACTATTTTTGTTTACTTAAGATGCGTACTTAGCCACTGTGTATCAGGCTAGGACGACTTTTACACACCTGACATCCATAAGCTTATTATCGTTCCGTTTTGTAACAGTTACTGAAACCACGAATAAAATAATTAAGAAGTAATAATTAAGAAAGATGTTTCTAGCAAACGTTCTTTGCATTTAATGTTTCTTACGTACGTTCTTTGCACAATAAAATAAAACAAAGATGTGCATGTTTGCGTGTGTGTATTTTTTTTGTCTTGTATTAGAATCATTAGAAAGAAAGCTAATTTCATTGTTTAATTCTTTTGACTTAATAAATAACAGAAAATCTTACAGTAAATTTTAAAATCGCATAAAATAAATTGAATAATAGTACCGCAGTTAGATCTAGCAAACAAAGAAACAATATGCTGGAGCGTAAAAAAAAACAACCCTTGACCTCTAACTAGTGGACGGGTATAATTTATCTATATGCTTGACTGACCATGCCAATGTGTTATCTTTTTTGACTGACACCAAACTCTATTGCGTGCGTATGCTCAAGGAAAAAACAATGCTTGATTGTTAACACAAACAACTACACACACTACACTAGAACTACATGTGTAGGCTCACTAGGTATGTCTGACCAGGTTGTTGGTCTGAAATTCATGAACACATACATCCGACCACTATAGAAGGCAGATTGCACTTTACTTATGAGATTTACATTAGTAACTAGTTAAATATATACTAACATTATTTACATTGCCCTTCCTACACACATCCTTTACAGTTGGTGGCATCGTACATACACACAGACACACTCATGCTATACAGATTTTTAGAAATACTGTTAAGCTTGAATAAATCAATCAGTAACAGAGTTTAAAACAATAACGTATATAAAAGGAAAAAAAAAAACACCAACCAATATAGGTATGTTATTTAACAGTTTCGTAAAATGTTCAGCAACACAAGCTATTAACAAGACACTTAGGTGTCCGGCTCCGGCCCCGGCCGAATATCAAATTTTACTATCCGGTCATATCCGGCCCCGGCCGGATATCAAAAAGTACTATCCGGTGCACCCCTAATATTAACCAACGACCTAAATTCTGCCAATCACTAGTTTTCATGGCTAGCTCAGGCAACCCATTCCATGCTCTAATAGCGCTAGGGAAGAAGGAGCATTTGTAAAAATTTGTCCTAGCATATGGAACGAGAAACGTGCCTTTATCTTTGTGTCTTTCTGAGTATTTTATTAGCGGCCCCCGTAAGGTGAAAAGCCGGTATAAGGTTTGTACAAAATGTTCGTCTGTCTGTCTGTCCCTCTGTCCGTCTGTCACACTCCGATCTCAAAAACTATAATAGAAATGAAAAATATTATTTCACCATGCGATGCGGCTTGCAAAGTTTAGATGCAATGGCTACTTTTGTTTTTCTAAAGGCAAACCGTTTAGTTTAAAAAGAAATTTCATAAAAATACACCAATTCTAAAACAATTGCAAAAATGTAAGGGAGATAATGTTACAATATGTTAACAAAGAAAGATATACTTTTTTGTATTTTCATTATCACTAAGTCAAATATATGTATAAAATGTACAAGAATTGTTCAGAACAAATATAAATATTAGTTAAAATTCTTTTTTTCTGGTCAACTAGCTGCTAAAATTAAAAGAAAACATTTATGTTTGTTTATAAAGGCTAATATTGCACTTTGTAAATATCACGCAATTTTTTTTTAAAAGACTCTTTATGCATCGACTTGAGTGCGGTAATATGAAAAGTAACGGCAAGTTTCGTTACTAAACTAATCTCTCAAAAAGTTTTAAATAATCAGATTTTATTTATTTTTTGTTTGGTGCCCCCATCAGAATAAAAAAGTTTTTTTTGGTGTGCGTTTTGTCTGTTGGTTGGTCTGTCCGTCACGTTTAGATTAAAAAAACAACAACTCTAAAAGCCATTAAAAATTTGACCTAACCTTTAATGTGTCTTCCGAAACATCTCAATAGTTTGTAGTATCTATAGTAAATCGTTCCGGATTTTTTTGTGTGTGAAAACAAATGAATGCTAACTTATATTACATTTAATTTCCATGCTTAAGCGTTCCGTTTTTTTTTAATGTAAATAGCATATAAATGTTAAATGAAAATCTCTATAATGACTTATGTTTTATTAACTATAAAGTTGTTTCGAATATCTATACTATAAAGTAGAATGTAGGGTGTATGTATGTTACTTATAAATATCAAAACCGCTTGACCAATCTTGATAAAACTTGGCAGGAATGTTTCTTGGGTACCAACTTAGACCTTAGTGTATGTATTGTAGCCCTAAAACAAACTTAAGACCCTAAAAAAAATAAAGTTGTCCGACTCTATTAAAGCTATAGTATTTTATGGATCTAGGCCATGTCTACAATGTTGACATGAGAAAAGATCGAAAGGATTTAGACCTAGATCTAATTTTAAGAAATACACTTTGCGCAGATAGTTTTTTACTTTGACACATGAAAATACAAAAAAAAATCCATTGATTTCATTATATAATAAAATTAACCTTCAATTTTGTGTTTCAAAAGCATTTTTTGCATTAATTAGTTCGTTATATCTGTGACTACAGATTTCCTGACGAACATTTTTTCATTAGACAATTCCGTAATGAATCGCTTACTAAAAATTAATTCGTTTAATTGTTTACTTTATAATCCCATCCCTAGATCTAAAACTCTAATTCAACTCTAAGATGATAAAACTTCTCTTCGCACAGATAGTTTTATACCTTTACACATGAACATACTAATTATAGTCCATTCATTTCATATTTTGATTAAATAAACATTCAAATTTGGTTTTCTAAAGCACTTTTAATAGACTGCATTCGTTTACGAAAGCTGCGAAGCCGGGTTGAGATAGGACTACATTCATTCATGAATCGCGTACTAAAAATTATTTCGTTTAATTGTTTACTTTATAATCCCATTCATTTAACAAAGCTATCGCTCTTTTCGTTTTTAATAGATATGAATGTATCGACTGCGGGTAAACCCATTTTCGCAAAACTAATTTTATTTTCGTAGCGAAAGAGAAATAACGTGAAAGCATCATTAGCTAAGTTTAACATACATTTAAATCCAATCCATTACATTAGTAAACACAAACTTAGACCCGCAGGCCGCGGGTAATGCAAGGCTAGTTGTTTTATAAAAAATAAATTATGTTAAATTATTGTTTGAAATCACATAATGGGCTATGTTGGACTAAAAAGTTGAATCACAAATTGGACCGGAAGTGGCTTTTTTCGTTATATATCTTTGTATTATTCAGTTCTCTTTTTAAATTAAACTGACATTATTATGCTATAATTTTAAGTGTGCCTGATAGAGAACAAAATTCTGCACAAAAATACGGGTAGTTGGGGTGTAATCCGATAGAGGCTATAAAAATAAAAGCCCTAAACCTAGCGTGTGAAACTACACATTTACAGTACTTTATTTGATGAGTATTTTACCCAAGATCTGTGTTGTTTTTTTAGGACTTGCTTATTTCAAGTACCCGGCATTTTCCGATACACAATTTCATACACAAAATATTTGTTGAAAATATTGTAGTGATTGACTAGATCAGGGGTCGGCAACCTGCGGCTCGCGAGCCGCATGCGGCTCTTTGGATATTAAGCTGCGGCTCTTTAGTTCCATGCGCAAATATTATTTATTTTATCGAAAAAAAAAAAAAATTAAAAATCATTCTGATTCTATTCTATCTCTCAGCCACTTGTATTCGTTTTTCAGCGCACCCCTCCCCAAGTTTTGAAATGTAACATGTTTGCAGGTGGAAGATATTCAACTTTCTTCTGCCCCATCACTTGATATATATATATATATATATGAGTCTTGATACAAAAAGAAACGGCACAAGTTGCCCTTTTTGTCAGGTATTTGTCTTTCCAAGGTCCAAAAAAAGAACTTTTAAGATTGCTACCGGTCTCGTGACAAACTAGAGGAGAAGATACAGCTAATGTCGTGCAAAAATATATTAAAGACAATATAATCAATATAAATATAATCGTTTCAATAGCAACTGATGGAGCCAGAAGTATAACAGGAAAAAAATTAAGGCGCAACTACGATTCTTTGGAGCAAAATAAACCTCTAAATTCTTACGTTTCACTACATAATACACCTGGTAGCGCTTTGTGTCCAAACAATTCCGACCAAAATATTTGAGGTCATGATTTTGGTAATCAAGATTAATAACATCATCTTATCAAAAGCACTCTACAGTCGTCAGTTTAAAGAATTCTTAACGAAATGGAGACTCAGTATCCCGACCTCCTTCTTTACAATAACGTGCAATGGCTCTCTAAAGGTAAGGTGTTGAAACGTTTTGTTTTGTGCTTGAATGAATTAAATACATTCCTAAATGATAAAGGCATTAATCAACCTGAATTAGAGAACAACAAATAGTTGCAAGGAAACCCAGCCTATGCTTTGGTAGAAGAATTCGTTTGTTTTGAAGAAAAATGTATTCTTTTTGCAGAAATTATTCAGAGCGGTCAAAATTAAAGATGAATTTATTGACAGATTTGAACACTTCAAAACAAACACAACGGTTGTAGCATTTATAAAAAAAAATCTTAACACTAATAGTACCGAAATCCACATTGAGCCATTTGGAATTGATACTGGATCTCTAGACATGCAATTGATCGATTTAAAAACTAAAGCTTTGTGTAGTGGTCTGAAAATCAAGTTTTAAGAGTTGAAGGTCCAGAAATGTTTGTAACGCAACAAAAGTGGACTGCTTTGGAAAAAATGCCGCGAGATGAGGCACTTATATTCGACGCATGGAATAGTCTTCCAGACTGCTACAGTCAAGTGAAAAAGTTGGCATTTGGAAGACTGACTAACGTCGGATCGGTATATTCGTGCGAACAAGCGTTCTCTTGCATGAATATAATTAAAAATCAAGTAAGAGTCGTGTTTGAAACTAAAAACAAGTTATGAGCCAAATTCATCCAAACTTTCCAAAACAATACAAAGCCATAGTTACCACTGAATTTTTTTGCTCAATTGTTTGCTATTGAAGTACAGGCTAGTGTTGTATGTGAATGTTTAATATTTATACTGAATTAATAAGTAATCATCTAATAATCATCTAATAATACCATATATATATATATATATATATATATATATATATATATATATAATGTATAATTTGTTATGTAAAACACTATTTATATAAAGATAAATGGATATTTTTCTTCTGAAAAAAAATCTTATGGCTCTTTAGAAAAGTGGAAATGTTGTAAATTGTAATTTTTGGCTCTTCTGACTCAAAAGGTTGCCGACCCCTGTACTAGATGATAGGTAGATTTGTAGAGAGATCTCTAGTCTAGTAGATTAAGTATAGATTATAGTAAATATATTACAGTAGCCTATTAATAGATCTATGTCTAATGTCTATATCTAATAATCTAAGAATTAATAAACTTTAGTCTTCAGTAATATCTAGACTTTATTCTAATAAAAATTTGACTATAGGCATAGCATAGGATAGACTCGGCACAGGCAATTTTCGTAAATGAGAAGAAGATTATTTGATTTATTTATTAGAAAATGAATTTCAAACAGTTTTTAGGCGTTATTAGATTTTTCATATAAAATTCGGAACATTTTTGGCGACGATTTGTAAAAAAATTAAAGTTATGTAGGTCGATTTATTTTCAAAACAAAATCCGGAACATTATTTACCGATTAAAAAGTTTTGTTATGTTTCGGCAAGAAAATTAACTGTAAAATAAGTCTAAAAAGTGATTTTCAGTCATCGTTTCTAGTAAATTACTTTCTTATTTTAAAATCCAGAACAACCTATTGTCGATATTTAAAAAAAAAATAAAGTCATTTGACATAAATTTGTTTTAAGTTGATAAAACGAAACAATTAGAAATCGATAAATAAACTACAGTGACGTAGTGTCAAAGAATATAAGTGTAATATTAATCAATTATGCGATTATGCAAAAATAACAAGTAAACCAGTAACACAGACTAAAAACGCAAAATACCTAGGTGTTATAATAAATGAAAAACTGTCATGGAATCCACATAGTGATGAAACTATAAAAAAATCAAACAAAGCATTAGGGTTTATTAAAAGAAATTTCTATAAATCAAATAAGAACATAAAACTAAAATGTTATTTAATCTTGGTTAGGCCAATAATAGAATATGCATCCTCCGTTTGGGACCCCTCAACTCAAGAAAACATTAAAAAACTGGAACAGACACAAAATAGAGCAGTGAGATTCATAACAAATGAATATTCACATTTGACTAGAGTAACACCCTTAGTAAAATCACTAAATTTAGAAAGTCTTCAAGACAGAAGACTCAAAAGTAAAGTAGCAATTATACATATAACATATAACATATAACACTGAACCATAATCTTCAAATACAGAAAAAAAAAATACTCTGAAAGACACAAAGATAAAGGCACATTCCTTGTCCCATATGCTAGGACAAATTTGTACAAAAAACTCCTTCTTCCCTAGTGCTATTAGAGCATGGAATGGGTTGCCTGAGCTGCCAGGAAAACCAGTGACTTTGCAGAATTTAAGTCATTGGTTAATTTGCATGACTAAATGCATGACGCGTAGGACGTAATCATCTTCTTTTTTGAAGTAACGTTTGTATTATATAAGATAAGATTTCAAACAATCATTTGACATAATTATTTTTTTATAAAACAATATCCCGAACAACTTTATAGTTAATGAAATATAAGTCAGTATAGAGATTTTCATTTAGCATGTATATGCTATTTACATTAAAAAACCGGAACAACATATTAATGATCAAGTGTTTTTTTAACGTTTAAGCACGGACATTAAATGTAATATAAGTTAGAAGAGCAAAGAAATATTCGTTGGCATTGATTTGTTTTTCACAAAACATCCGGAACAATCTATTATAGATACTTAAAACTATAGCAATATTTCTTAAGGAACATTAAAGGTTAAATAAGATTTTCATTAGTCTTTAGTGTTGTTTTTTTTAATCTAAACGTGACGGACAGACCGACTAACAGACAAAACGTACAAAAAAAAGAGTGTCTTTTATTCTGATGGGAACAAAAATAAATAAAATCTGATTATTTAAAAAAATTTGAGGGAATATATCAATATTATGTTTTTCCTTTGCTTTTCAAGCTACTGCACGAAAGTCGCTGTATATAGTGTACATTTAAAAAAAAAATCTGTGTGGTATTTACATACAAAGTGCATTGTGAGCCTTTATAGTGAAACCTAAATGTTTTCTTTTCATTTTAGCAGACAGCTGATCACAAAAAAAAACAACATTTATAACTAATATTTATATTTGTTGTGAACATTTCTTGTACATATTATAAAGATCTTTGACTTAGTGATACTGAAAATATACATAACATTCTGCATCTTTGATAACATAGTGTGACATTACCTCCCTTACATTTATGTAATTGTTTAGAATTGGTGTATTTTAGTGAAAAAAATCGCTTGCATAATTAATTTTATAAATTAAACGGTTTGCTTTTAGAAAACCAAACGTAGCCGTTGCACCTAAACTTTTCAAGCCGCATCTAATGGTGAAATAATATTTTTCATTTCTCTTATAATTTTCGAGATTTGAGTTTTACAGACAGACAGACAGACGGTCATTTTGCACAAACCTAATAGCGGCTTTTCCCTTTATGGTTGGCAGCTAAAAATAAATGAAAACGTTACCAATGAAAATGGGATAGCGATATAATTGATACTTTGAAAAAAAGGTAAGAAAATGAAAAATGGAACTATAGAAAGATTAGGAAATAAATAAACAAAATAAACAATGTCAATGACGTATTATTGAAAGCTCTCTATTATCAAAAAGCTCATATTAGATAAAGAGCTACATTACTGAATATTTCAAACAACACTTCGATATCAATACTTTCGTATGTTGACAATTTACATGAATTACATCAACTCCCTTTTTTTGTCTAGTAAAATTTGTGTACATGTTATTTCTCCTGTACCCAATTTCAGATGAAGCTGAAATTTTGCACAATTTTTACTTTTACCTTACAAAACAAAAATAACCAATTAGTTTTTTTTAAGTATTAGTAATTAGTTGTTTTTTTTTTTCATCTCGAACAAGACAAATAAATTTTACTTGACTAATAAAATGGTATAAGTTGATAAGGACCTTTTACTCTTTCTCTCCTAACTGACGATACCAACGTTGATTCCACCGGAATGTGGTAAATAATTACGGAGAGAAAGAGTTAATATTTTGTAGGTCGTCATTTTAAAGTTTAAAGTTAATAGAAAGATAGATAATTATAGAGCCTTCTATTTTCGTTAGCGCTTCGCTGGCATAGTGGTTAGTATATTGGCTTGAGTGGGCTAGAGAGGCTTTAGCCAACGAGTTTGAAACCAGGTCATTTACCTTTTTTAAAAAAATAAATCCATTTAAAATTCGATCACCCAGATACACCCTTTTTTTCAAACCACCCCATTCCAAACTGGTACAGACAAATGATAGGTTTTTATAGCTTATTGAGAAAGCTAATAGCATAAATTGCACTAAACATAAACAAATGGTAGAAATATTCCAAATCGTATAGATATATTGCTTTAGTAGGACTGTTTTGATCAGAATAAGACGGTACCCCGTCAAAATAGCGCGGACAAAATAGCGCCGACAAAATAGCGCGAAGAAAATAGAGCTGACAAAATAGCGCGGACAAAATAGCACCGACAAAATAGCGCCAACAAAATAGCGCCAACAAAATAGCGCAGAAAAGATATATTTTAGTCATTTTGAAAGAAATACTTTAGATATCGTAAAATATGAATAGAGCCATTTTTTTTTTTTTGTTTTAATGTTTTCATAATTTTCCAGTCATTTTGCAGGAAACATTTTAGATATCTTAAAACATATATAAGCAAAAATCATTATAAGGTAAAATGAATAATTTCAAAATATAGCATTTATTTATATTATTAAAGTGTACTTCGAAAACACACAAAGATACTTGTCAAATTTACACACACACACACACACACACACAAACTTTCACAAAGTTAAATTGTAGGAAATGTCACGTAGAAATTAATTCCATGACTGGCTTGTTTCCGTACATTGGCAATATAGCTTCAAGTCGTCTGTTAAGTTGGAGGTACTTTGTCTTGCTTGCAGCTTTACTTCGTTCTCCTGCAATGTACCTCAGAATCTTGTTCTCAATGTTCTTCTGTTCTCTGAGGAAGTAAGAGATTAATCTGCAGACATTGGTGGGATGACCGTCATAGACAACTGAAATGTATGGTGGCACCCCTCCACTGAATTGTTTGTTCGTGGTAAATTTGTCCTGCTAACGATCTCTAAAATTCCATAATACCATCAGAAATCTGCGGTTTCGTCTCTGGCGACCAATATAGTTGTCCTCCCAATAGTCATACAAATTTCCTACGACATCTGGCCGATCTTCATTTAATTCTTCAAAGGCAGTATTTACATCGGCAGGTGGAACAAATGAAGGGGCTAACAGCATCTTGACATCAGCAGGTGGAACAAATGAAAGAACTAACAATATCTTGACAAACATGCGTATCCGTTTTAGAAAAAAAAACTGAATTTTGTCATGAAAAAGAATATACCATAACGAGAGGAAGGCACGGTTTCTTGTCTATTAAGGGGTGTGTTTTGGGTTAGACGGGAAGTTGAGGCCTACAATTCAAATGGACACTCCAAAATTTGATATCTATTTGATGGTGTTAGACAATGACGGACAGGAAATAGCAAAATCAGTGGTTGAATTGGTCAGTCACTGCCTGAGATTAAACAAACGTTTGGTGAGATAAGAAATGTGATCGTCATCTTGAGTAATCCTGACACACCTAAAATTTGCCAATGTTGCGGCAAAAGACGCCCTGTTTTGATCAAAGAAAGATGCCGAAGATTTTTGATTATAGTATAACACACTTTCGTATTTTCCTAGCCTATTTTGTCGGGTCACCACATTTCAAAATCCTATTTTTAGCAAGTTATGTATTTCAATCAAAGGTGAAAAAGGGGAATGATATACAATTTTAAGTACTCTCGTTCTCTGTATATATGGCATACTTTCAGATGTTTTAATATTGAAAAAGATAGAGACATCAACAAAAATGATGCCCAGGACATGAAATAACTAATAATCCCGTACTTTTATACATATCATATAAAAATCATATATAAGTCCGCGCTATTTTGTCTTGCGCTATTTTGTCGGGAAATTTCGCGCTATTTTGTCGGCGCTATTTTGTCGGAGCTATTTTGTCCGCGCTATTTTGTCGGCGCTTATTTGTCCGCGCCATTTTGACGGGTCACCAAATAAGACGCCAACAGAATGATGGTTTAACGCTCATTGGATATTCGATTGTTTTTAAGTGCGTAAAATATCTAAATTTTATGAACTTTTAAAATAATGTTTTTACTTTTAAAAAAATAAAATTATAATTTAAACTTATAGGCATTAACTATATTGCTAATATAAAAGATATGTTCCTTAAAAGAAAAGATACTCAAAGGATTTAGAATAAGGATTTGAGGGTTGAGCCGAAAAAAAAATGTGTTAGAAAAATAAAAACAAAATAAAACAATAATTCATTTATATGTCATTAATTTTGTTCAATACACCTGTTTGTAACTTTGTTACAGAACTCTAATTCAAAGCTCCGAACAAATAAAGTCGATAAAGGAAGTATAAATGAAGTAGACTCATTAGATTAGGCTCAATTTTGTTTTTTTTTGGGTACTTTTAGGATTCCATTTTAAATTCTGAGTTATAGTCCCAGAATTGTTTATGCAGTAGATAAATCTTAGATTGACTAAAGGTTGTGGGAGGGGGTGGGCATGAAGCAGTCACCCCACCCCAACCCCACCAAATCGGTCAACATACTAGATGGTGGTGGGGTGACATAAGCTAAAATTGGTTAAAATATAAATAATTAGTGTAGATAATTAAAATATAATCTGTATACAAAATTCAAAAATTCGCACTTCCCCATTCGGGTAGGCGGGGGCTAGCGAAAGGGGGGGGGAGAGAACGCCCCTACCGCCCCCTAGATCCGCGAGTTTATGTAACTATGCTTTGAAGAATTGTCTTGGTGCTCAGCTCTTAGACGGTAACACAACAACCGTGAGAACGGCCCCTACACACGTTCGTGACCAACTTTCCTTGCTATAATAGTTTTCTAAAATCTGTCTGATTTCTTTAGGCTCGTGTTTTTTAAAAAGATTGCTCTTCCCCTTCAAAACAAGTGAACAAATAATATTCCTTGACTGCATCAAACATTTCATGAAAGAGACGTAACCATGGAGTCTAAGAAACACATGTGTCTCGAGACCTAAAGTTTGCGATCACTGACCCAGACAAACGTTCTTAAAGTAACTCCTAAGAATAACCACTAATTGACTGTGATAAGAAGTAAAGCCTACTATTTCTTGTTATAGTTCCATTTTGTCTAAACGATTGACTCACGATATTTTTTAATAGTGACTGGTTGAGAGACACTGACAGCTGTAGTTTGTTCCAAAACATTTGATGCATAACATCTGTACTCTCCTTCTTCTCGCTCTGAAAACCCTTTAAAAGTTAAGTCACCAGTGTTGGCATCATAGGTAATGTAGCTACTAGGAGGGATATCTTGGTTATTTCTTTTCCACTGAAATCTAAAAAAACAAAACAAAAAAAACCCAGTTCTAATGAAAGTTTGTATTTTCACACAACTAATTAACTAATTGGTTATTTTTGGTTATTTATTCTTGCGTAGTCAGGTTATAGAAATAATATATGAAAAAGTTCAGCTTGATCCAAGATTTGATCTTGAAGAAATAACGTGTACGATCTTTTGGCCAGACAGACACACAGAGGGACAGAGTTGATATAAGCTTTGCAAAAATTGGGGTTCCAGAGAGAGAGAGAGAGAGAGAAAGAAGGAAAGAGAAAGAGAGCGTACTTTTGAATGTCATAGTAACAGATACATTAATTCACGGCCTAAAAAAAGTTTTTATGGGGGAAAATGTGGTCCGTTATTTGAAATTTGAAAAAAAAATGAAAAAAAGAGTATGTTCCGGTCAAAATAAATTATATAAATAATGAGAACAAATCAACTGCGAAGCCGGGGGTTAAATGCTAGTTTACAATATTTTTTTAAAAGCAAATAAATTTAGAGTAAATAAGAACCGATGTCAGACGTTAGTTTAGTCTTCCAATGATTATACTCTTTACTCAGTGGCGGCACTAGTGGGGTGCGGGGGTTGCGGTCCACACCGTTGACATTAATATGGGGAGTGACACCCAAGTGGGAAAAATATATCTATGTAAAAGCAAACACATCAAAAACAATCTCTATATACATACATACTCAGACATACTTTGGATTATATTATAGTGACGTCACTGTCTGTACTTCAGATATTTAAAAAAAATTTTCTTTCAACTTATTCAACCCAACGTGTGTTTGTAAACAAATGTACATTTCTATTTCATATTTTGTATCTTGTACTATATACCCCAAAGCCATGACACAGTCATCACTAATTCTCCCACTTGGGATGGATTAAATAAAAATGAAAATGGAATCTTTTATTACTTACCTTGTGCATTAGAAAACTAAACACATTTCAGGATAAAAACGAAGCGGTTAATTTTACTCAAAACAGTGTTTTTATTCAGTTTCTTCCAAGTGCAAGATTTATATTATAAGCATTATTTTATTACTACTAGATCAATTTCGAAATGTTTTCAAGATCTAAAACTGAAAAATTATCAATTTCTCATAGTAAATATGAAGTCTTATTATCTCAAAAGTTTCTTAGTATTATTCTCAGCGGAGGAGGGTATTGGGGGTATTTAGTTTTGGATTTTTAATATTATAAAATTCGGAAATGAATGGATATGTTCTTGCTTTTTAAAAACGCTAAATCCAATGTTAAAGAAAAACTTTCAAAGCACAATTTCGTGATTTATAGACTATATCAATTCACGAGTATTCTACTAGTTCAAAGGAATAAAAGCATCGTTTAGTTCTCAACGTCATTTTTTGTGACCGTACACATATTTTTTTTTTGGCACGGATTTAATTCCCACTATGACCAACCATTTTACACATGTTTTGATACCAAATAAAACCAGACAGATGGACAGATGAAGTTGCAATGTGCACAATAAGAAGTGACTTCTACTTTCGTTGGTTTTGGTATACCAGTAGCTTCACATTTGACAACAAAGTCAAGTTCACCCTTGTACAAAGTCACTGCTTCAATTGGATTGGTGATGTCTGGAGGGCTAAGCAAGACTAAACACATTGGAAATATACAACAATTACATTTATATTTAATAGTGTCGTAAACAGGCTGAATAGTAGCAGCTTGAACTTAATATATTCATTTGTAAGCAAAGATGAATTTTGTTATAGATTTAAGAATAGCGAATGGCTTTCCAAAATGTACATGTTTCTGTGTTTAAGTTATATGTGGAAGCTACTATGATTAAAATTATTTCTTAACGTTTTGATGTTGTTAAAATGGGCATACCATAATAACCATTCACCCTTTTTTTTCTTCATAGCCAAATGATGGTCAAGACATGGATGTCTCAAGTCCATAACTCAGATAACTATTAAATAATATATTTAAAGTAAAAAAAAATAGATAGTAAAATAACTAAATAGTAAAGTTGATAAAGAGTCGCACGTATAACGCAAATGTCGTGAGTTCGATTACCATAAAGTCCACATTTTTTCCATTTATTTGTCAAAGACAAAAGGAATATTTATGTTACTATATTTGTTTAAACATAAAGCAGGATTTTAATAAATCTTATTTTACTTGTTCCTATGTAGAGAAAAAACAACAAATAAAATTACAAAATCAGTCTTGTAGTTGGTAGTTTAAAGTTATTCTTTGCATGAATAAGGCCCACTTAAACTATGACAGCCTTATTTGCAAGATATTTATTTTATCACTTCTATGCCTATTAAAATAACGTTCCGGAAAACTCTTTTCATAATTTTATAGAAAGGACATTTTTCTGAGGCCTAAGAGTAAAATAAAGTAAGTAGTAATAGTATTACCATCTCTATGACAATGGCCAGAGAAGAAAAAACTGCTGATCATCATTAAGAACTCTAACCGTAACATGATTAATGATCTCTTTGGAAGATAAATTTCAGATTTGTGACCACCTGTAAAATAAATGTAATAAAACAAACAATTTTAAAAAGGTTAATGCTAGCATGTGGAATTTTTTCCCAGGTTTCCAAAGCTTTCTTAAGAGCATCTCACTTCTGCCTCATCATCGATCTGTTGTTATCAGGCGAGTTATCCTTGCAACCACTACTTCCTCTAACGAGACTAATCAACTTAACACTCAAATTGGAATCTTTAAAAAAATAAATCCCTCATAAAACGTGAACTCAAGCTACCAGGTTTGACCTGCTTTTAGGAAAGATCCGCCTTTGAAAGCAAAACAATGGACACTGGAACCATATAAATATTGTCAGCAGTTTTAAGAAGATCTTACTTATGTTCAGCGCATCGGGCGGCAAGCTATCTAAACAATGATCTGTCATTAGCAATGTCTGAAGCCTCTTCTCCACCTGGTGTTCCCTACTCTGAGGTCCTCCATGAAAGTTATACGAGGACGGCTCTGTTTGCGCTTTCCACGAATTAGCCTCTATGTCATCGCAGCTGTTTGTATGCGTAGTTCATTTTGTCGTAGAAAATGTTCAGGAAATATCATGTGACGCTCTGTCACAACCTCACTAAGTGGTCGATTCAGTCGGCATAGGATTTCCTTAACACCTGATCTCTATAATTGACTCCTAAAATCCGTTTTCGCCATTTTTTGTTGCGCCACAATTAGTCTTTTCTCAATTATGGAAGATGACTTCGATGTCTCAAATGTTGCTGCTGGGATGACGATTGTATTAAGAAGGTGTATTTTTGTCTCAAGTCCAATGGTTTGGCTTGTCCAAATAGGCTGCAGCCTTTGGAAAATGATCCCTGCCTTTCCTATTTGGTACGCTACGTTCTGGCAAGCATCCCCATCGTTTGTTATGATGCTGCCAAAGTATGTGAACTTGTCCAACTCTTCAAGCTTTGACTCGCCAAGTCTGACGGGTGCACCCTTTACCTTATATCACACTAGCAAAATTTTATCTTATTCAAGTTCATGCTGAGGCCAATTTTGGGTGCCTCTCTAGTCTCTCCGTCATTCTTTGTATGCATTTATTTGTAGCCCCGAGTAGTGCAACCTCATCGGCAAAGTCCAAGTCCTTCATTTGGTTTTGTTTACGCCATGGAATACCGAAGGAAGTCTGATTTATTGCTCTCCTAATTATGTAGTCGATGGCTAGGGGGAAGAGGAAGGGTGAAACGTTTCCCCCCCCCCGTCTCACAAGTGTCTCGATGTTAAAAAAAACTCGTCTGTTCCTTCTTCTATTTTAATGCAGCAACTAGATTTAGTGTACAGGTGGCGTAGAATCTGGACAGATGTTTCTGGGAAGCCATATTCTGTAACATTGCTTTATTATTTCCCACAATTTATTTGTATTCCTCTCATTTTACATTTTCATTCACTAAATCTTTTTCATCTTGTTTTCAACTAAATCAATGCTCTTTTTTTTTTCTAATTGTATGTCTTCTGTGTCTGTTTCCCAAGCCTTGAATGTGCGTTTGTTCTATGGTTAGCCTTAGAACCCCTAGACTTAATATAAATACCTAATAAATACATGAATTAATTTACTTTTAATTACACCAACGTCCCCTCGACTTACTGTAAGAGTTGACCAACAACGACCAACTATAAACAAAAATTTGCTCAAATTTTTATTTTAAAAAAGCTTATATCAAATCACTCTGTCTTTCTGTCTGTCTGTCTTTCTGTCTGTGTGTCTGGCAAAAAGGTTGTACACGTTATTTCTCCAACACTAATCTCCGATCAAGCTGAAATTTTCTACAATTATTTGTTTGACATGCCAGCACAAGAATCAATAAAAAAAAAACAATATCCAATTAGTGATTCTTGGTAATTAATTATTTTGTTGGGTATCTCGAACAAGGTAAAAATGTAATTGACTAATAAGAGGGTATAAGTTTGAATTTCTCACCTTTATACTTTGTAGAGAGAAACGTTTGAACTAACTATAGGTAACTAAAGATTTTCTATTTTCATAAACACTTTCCTGGAACAGTGGTTTGTGTGTTAGCTTGAGGAGGCTTTAACCCTCTAGTATGAATTCAGGCTGTTCTCTATTTTTACTGCATTTAAAAAGCGATCACCCAGATACACCTACTTTCTCCCCCTCCCCTTCCCAACTGGTCCAGACAAATTATAGTATACTAGCATATTGAGAAAGCTAAAAGTATGAAATAGCGCTAAAAATAAATTGGTAAAAATATTTCTAATCGCACACATTTATTATTGTCTAGAGTCTAGATCTATTACAAATTTAATTACATTGCTTGTCCAAACTAATTGATACATCTACGCTTGTTTTTTTTTAATAATTTTTAAAAGGTTTTTCTTCTTGAAATCTTTTTTTTTTTTAAGTCTTTCTAAACGACATTTTGAGGAACATTTGTGACCATTTATTTGACTATTCCTGTCAAATTATTTTATCTAACTAGGCTGCATATTTGTTTTCATATGTCATCTTTAATTTTCGTTTGATATCTAGTAAATTATTCTTTTCCGACCTACACTGTCAATCAGTTTACTGAAATCGCCCCTTGCAATATAAACTTTTTTCCACATTATATTATTCTCAACACTATTTGTAAAAACATTTGTGAAATGTCTATATCGAACGGTGTATTCTACCTAATTATTGATAATCAAATTGTATTTGTTTTGTAAAATTAAGACTCCTGAAAAATATGCATAAAGCAATAGTAATTACCCTTTACTTTATATGCATAAAGCAATAGTAATTACCCTTTACTTTTTGAAGTAACAGTATGTTTTTTAGTAAAATGTTTTACACATTTCAAATGTTCCTTCAGAGTTAAAGATCATCTATTCCTTATTCCAAACCTGCCACAGATAGAAGGGACATGGTAGATGGAAGTGTATAAGCCCTGGGTAGCATTAAAGCTACATATGCAATATTCAGTATCCAAAAATAACTTTTAAAAATTGTATTTAATCCAATACGTAACAGTTGCTAAAATAATGTGATGAGCCTTATTACGTTTAACACAAATAAAAAATGATAAACAATAACAACATTAAAAATACCTTTTAAACATAAAATACCTTCTTTATGCAGCTTTTCTCTTAAAAATAAGTGAATGTAAGATTTAAAAACAAACAACAACAATGGAACCTTTTTTTACGTCCCCCTTCTCCCTTTGTTCCAGAGAAAGAATCCTGGTTAAGCCAATGTATAGATCTTTCTAATATTCCATTGATAAGCACATAGATCTAGTCCTAGAAGACGATACGCAAGTTTTGCCTGAACAATAATGTATAAAACTCTTGAGTCAGAAAAGCCTTCAATTTGAAAAATTCGCGAAAGCAATACTCATTACCAGAAAGCGATAGTTCTTTCAAAATCGATGCTAGATCTAGACCTAGAATCCCAGATCTAGATCTCAAGCCGAATTTAAATTTACTTTCTTTTTTACTTGAAAAATGATAAAGGTTAAACTAGAGATGTCCCTTAGTGGCCAACGAGCTAGTAATTTATTTTTTCTCAGCAATATACATCAACTGTTGATTTTCTAGAAAAAATCGTCAGAGCCGTTTTTGAGATGCAGGCTCCTCCGACATCCATGAAGTTCTGACTTCAACAAAGGTACTGTAATACAATACGTTGTCGCTAGTAATTTAGGCGATGTACACAGTAACTTGTCGCTAGTAGTTTAGTGATATAAGTCTTTGATAAAGGTTTAATAATTGTAAAGGGTTATACTGAACCTGTGAAACGATCTCCTGTTGAAGACATTAAAATTATTAGATATGTTTTGAGGTGGCTATAAATAAAATAGATGTCGCCACTGGTTTATGCGATTTATAAATACTTGTCGCTAGTGGTTTGGGCGAAGTGAATTGTTAAGATTAAGGTTTAGTAAGGATGTACGGTTATATTTACCGTGTCAAACGTTATCTTGTTGAAGATTGGAAAACAATGAAACAATGTATTCACGTGAAGGGAAAAATAAATAAAAAATTGTAGTCGACACTTGGTTTATGACTCTTCGATTGTTTAGGGAGCTGAAATGATTCTCATAAAACATAAACTATGACGTAACGGGAAATTTTGACTTTGCCAAACAATTTCCTGTACAACGAAGTTTTCTCCCTTTTTTTTTTTAGAAGAAAGTCAGATGGTGCAGATGTATGCATATCATGGCACTATAGACCTGTATCCTGTTCACTTGGTTGTAAATAAGACAAACTGGTTCAATCGGGTAGAGTACGGTTGCAAGCACTAGTCACAGGTTTATTGCTCAACGTCAGAATCAGAACATAAATCGCAAGGGACTTTTCTCTCAGTATTTGGACACTTAACTTAACTGTACATATTAACATATCCAACATATTGCCTCGATGGAATAGACTTCAGATAGGGGCAAACACATTTTTTAATATTCGTTAGAGATTAAAAAAAAAATAATTGAGAGTTGAATTATTTGACTTCTTATTGTCTGTCTGCACAACGCACACCTTCGCAGGTTCGTCTAATAAGTGCACTTAAGTTCACAATATTAAGTTGATTAAGCTACATTAGGTTAAACTCAATGATCAGAAAATAAAAAAGAAACAAAACCCAAACGATGAAACCAAATCACAAATATAAACTGTTCAATGAATCCCTATTTCTGTCGCTTTCTTTCAACGTTTAAAAAGAGTTTTCAGGAAATTACCAAAATTATTGACACTTCTTTTTCAAATTCTTTCCAACCGGCTAGTGTGTCACAAATTAACTGTTTAAGATCTGAACTTCAAGTATTCCCGGATATCTATATCATAGAGGTATAGCACTATTTCTAAAAAGTATTTCTGACCAACTTTGTTTAGTAGTTTACAGCGCTGACTGTGCAGTCAAGGGAGCACATCACATCTAAACTTTATATAAGAGATTTGCGTGTATATAAACAAAAAAAAAAAACAACAACATAAAAAATACTTTAAAAAAAACATTTATATAAAGTGTAATTTTATCAATTAGTTGGGATCAGTCATTGTAATTAACTCTAGACTATAAAAAGAGGAGGGGGGCTACAACCTGAATTCAAACTCGTGGCTCACGCCTCCTCAAGTCAACACACTAATCACTCTGCTAGTGAAGAGCTTATGTAAAATAAATCAATGAAGACTTATTTATTTTTTGTTTCAAAACTTACCTTAAAGCGGCGACCTTACCACCACTTCAGTCAAGTTTCTTTACTTTGTGAGAGATACCAAAAAAATAATTTTTTACTAATAGTTAATAAACTTACTTTTAGCGACCCCCGATATGGGAATAACCGCTATTAGTTTTGTGCGGTCTGTCTGTCTGTCCGTCCAGTTTACATCTCGTAAACTAGAAAAGATATTGAAAATCCGACGACAAGATTTTTCAAAGTTCTCATGCAAAGGCGACTTTTTCTTTTCCAAAAGTGAATCCTTTAATTTTAAAAATTATTTATGCAAATATCAAATGTTTTTAAAATTTTATTACTAAACTAAGTAGTTTCTATAAATAGTAAAGTAAAGTTCTCCTTTCAGACCTTGTGGTCTATAGGGCAGATGATCTACAGGTCATCTGTTTCTGTGGCTTACGGTTAACGAGGCTGGCAACCGCCTTTACTTTTCCCCAACTTAAGTCAGGTACTCACGAGCTGGGTGGACTCAGAGGCACCCAAAGATCTCGAAATTAAAAATCCCAGTCCTCACCAGGATTCGAACCTGGGACTCCGGGTTCAGAATCCAAGCGCTTTACCTCTCAGCCACCTTGCCTCCCTACATATAGGCCAACAATAGAAAGTAGTTTTAAAAAATGTTTACTTATTTTTAAGAGAAAAAGGCTATATGGGCAAACGGGCAAATGCCCGGTGGGCCGGTACCAAATGGGCCGGTCTGGTCGCTACCAAAGAAAAAAAAAATTCAATGCAGACAACTTAAAAAAAAAAAAAAGTCACAGCAGCAAGACACAAAGGCCCGAACTTCTTATTACAATTAATTTTGTTTGAAATTCATCAAGAATTTTAAGAATTACACTATACACTGTACGTATTGTCATTTGCAAAACGTTAGACCGTACTTTCTGCTATGCACGAGCGGCACGGACTGCTTTGATGTCTTCGAGCTGGTGTTTGGCCTAATCATTTTGCTGGTCGGCATGGGCCTTTGATAGCACTCCAATTTTTTTTTGCTCCTTCCCTCCCCCGTCTTTTAATGGTTCCAATGAAATTTAACCAAAAAGAGGGATGAGAGAGGTTAAGTTAGAAAACATTGATATAACGCAGAAAAAGGCGCGACAATTAACTCTTTAACAATACTTAATAGAAATTAACTTAAACACATACACACAGCCGCAAAATTTAAAACCACCCAACTTATTCACAGCTCAATATGGGTATAAAGCTCTACTTTCTGCGATTTGAAAAGAAAAAGTAAGTTTCTTTTTGTTTATTTTTAATAAAATAGATCTAAATATAGGCTACTACACTTAAGGCTTACAAAAAAAAATTATTTAATTACAAAATAAATCTAGATCTAAATCAACCATTCTACTATTATAATTAATGGCAAACTTATGCTTAGTATGAAGTCACTAATGATGAAAATTATTACAATAATTTATTATACGCTGTCACATCCGATATTAAATGAAAGGAGATTTATATCTATATATATAATTCTCTTCTTCCCTCAACAGTTAAAACGAGAAGAAGAAGTTAAGGAAAGATCACTCTCTTATTTCTGCGGATAGTCCACGAGAAAACTAGAGGGGGGTGGGAGAGAACAAGTGGGTATTCACACGTCGCAACGGATGGCTGCGCGCTGGACTGTCAAACCCTGCCCGCTCCCACCCCCCTTCGTCTTGCGGGAGGTTTGGACTAAAAACTTAACTATCTTCAATTCTGAAGGAACATCCGAAACATGTAAAACATTTTACAAACACTAAATAGCAGGGTCGGACTTAACCATTTTGGGGCTCTATGCGAAACGGATTTCGCTGGGCCAAGTTTGGGTAGGGAAGCGGATAATTTGTGAGATTTAAGAGTTTGTATTAGAAAATAAATTCATCTATGTATTTTATTCATTCGTTACTACGTACAGAATACCTTTACGAGCCTTGCGTATAGAAAAGTTATAGAGTATATCATAATAATTCTGTTTCCTACATAGATCACGCTCAATAGCAAGATTTACCAAATGTTTTAATCTATCTTTGAGAATTGTTGACCTCAAGTAACTCTTCATAGTTTGAGGCGCGAGAAGCTTCTTTGACCAGACTACACAATTACGGCTAATGCATAATGCCGTTTTCATTTATCGCGCGTAGGATTGGCGTTTTCCATATTGAATGACACCCCCAAAATGACAATTTTTTTCTATATATTCCGTATATTATAAGGACTTTTTCGTATATTTTGCAATTTCGGGAGATTTCCAGGAGCTCCTAGTAAATCGACAGGAGGGCGCGGGAAATCTGTTTTAATTTATAAAATGGTTTAATTTAATAATTTATACACCTTGAATTAGCTCGGGTCCTATGAAAGTGCGGATCCTTTGAAAGTGGGGGCTCACTTCGGTCGCTTAGGTTGCAGAGGCCTAAGACCGGCCATGCAAAATAGCGGCATATGCTACGCCGCCGGTCGACTAGTTTTAAATAATGGGTCATAGTATATTCATATACAAATCGCGTTGAGAATGTACTAGGAGGAAGCAAGAGCTTTTTATATTAAGTAAGTGCCTCTCTAACCGTTCTGCTTTCTCTTATCTTTTAATGGAATGGGTTGCCTGAGTCAGCCAGGAAAACCAATGATTTAGCATATTTTCACTCACAGATCAACATGCATGACTAGATTAACACATGAAATGCGTAAGACGTAACAATATTATTTTTTGAAGAAACGTCTGTAATCTATAAGTAATACCAAAAAGCTTCAAACTCATTAGGCTGCTATTGTATTGTGTATAGTTTTCAGACTACATACATGTATAAATAGTATATAATATGTAATCCTACAAATGTATACATCCAGTTTTCGATGCGTTATCAAACTGTATATATTTTGTAGAGAATTAGGCTTACACCTATAATATAACACATGGGCGTAGCCGGGAGGAGAGGGTCTTTAAATCATCACTTGCCTCAGACCTCATTGTCTGAAAGGGAAACTTTACTTACTGCCCCAGTGCAGCCAACTTAAGCAGACTACAGTCACCAAATTTCATGAGCGTATCCAAAAGGGGTTTTGTGGTTTCCATTCCCCCCTCCAATAGAAAAGCTAAAGCAAAACTATAGTTACCATTTTCTACCAGTCGCTGGACACCATTGAATAGCAGATTTGGTTTTTGAATTTTTTTAGAGGAAGAGTAGCAGGCTAATTGCACTGTAGATACCTCAGAATATGCATTTTTAAAGCTTAAAATAGCGGAAATAATGCTTGGTTCCGGGGCTTCGCCCCGGACCCCACTGAGGGAGCTTGCAGCGCTCCCCCGAACTCCATTTGGCGGTGTGTACTGTCTTTCCACTAATTATAGGAAGAGAGTATTCTAGGGTAGAAAAAACGCTTGAAAGAATGAAAGATCAGAATGTAACGAAGATTAATTAGATACACACACACACTAATATATATATATATATATATATATATATATATATATATATATATATATATATATATATATAAATTGCGGAGTGGGGTAAAAATCCCCCCCACCGAAAATATATGACATGCCATTTGTGGGCCGGTTTATATGGTAATGCCCGGGCCGATTTTGATACCCAGTCCGCCCCTGCTTTCGACACCATCACGTCTCTTCTTTTTGTATCGACGGATATAGGGTTGTAATTTTTACTTTATTAATTTACATTATTCATTAATATTTGGAATTGTAAAAATAATTCTTATTAGATTTAGACCTTTACATCATTCTGACCCATAGTAGTCTAAAAGGGAAACATACATTTCTAGATGTTTAACCGATAAGCAGTAATATTGGTGTTTATATATTTTAAAAAATATGACCTAGTTGTTATGATTAATTTTAACAGTTTCATGTCCTTGTATAATCCAATGGAATTAAAACACAAACAAATCCACTAATAAAATTCTGTTTCTGTGGCACATGGTTAACGAGGGTGTCATGTGGCCAGCACAACGACCAACGCCTTTACTTTTCCCCAGATAAAGTAAGGTACCCATTAGAGCTGGGTGGACTCAGAGGCGCCCATTAGAGCTGGCTGGACTCAGAGGCATCCATTAGAGCTGGGTGGACTCAGAGGCATCCATTAGAGCTGGGTGGACTCAGAGGCGCCCATTAGAGCTGGCTGGACTCAGAGGCGCCCATTAGAGCTGGCTGGACTCAGAGGCGCCCATTAGAGCTGGGTGGACTCAGAGGCGCCAATTAGAGCTGGGTGGACTCAGAGGCGCCAATTAGAGCTGGGTGGACTCAGAGGCGCCCATTAGAGCTGGGTGGACTCAGAGGCACCCAGAGATACCGAAATTAAAAAATTTAGTCTTCATCAAGATTCAAACCCGGGAAGCCAGCGCTTTACTGCTCAGCCCACCATGCCTCCTAAAAAGTAAAGAATCCCTTTCTGAACTTGCGGTCTATTGGGCAGATGATGTTAAGGCTAACGGTTAACGAGCAGAGTGTCATGTGGCCAGCACAATGACCAACCACTTTTACTTTCCCCATCTTAAGTCAGATACCTATTAGAGTTGGGTGGATTCAGGGGCGTCTTAAAAATCAAAAATTTCAAAATCACAGCCTTCATGAAAATTTGAACCAAGGACCCTAGGTTCGAAAGCCGAGCGCTAAACCACCCAGCCACTGCGCCTTCATTAATGTGTGATAACATCAGTGCAACATTTAGAAATGTATAATTACATTTTACAAAGGATACTCACAACAGAGATTTACCTCATCTAGAATTTTACTTCTATCAAAAAATATAATTCTTCCAATATAAATGTCTTATATATATTGTAATAACTGAAGTGAGGCAAACTCAAAGAGACATTGATGTTTATTGACAGGACATCACAAATACACGTAGAACAACATGTCTTGAGCACAGCATCTTTACATCCGCTCTCACTTGGGCGGAAATCGTTGTCTCTCTCATGTCAACATCCGACTTAGTCTTATCACTAATAGTGCGAATCTTCTTTCTGCACTAGCCTGGATTGCGGTGCGCATGGCAGAGTTATAACAATATTATATCTTATATATTGATTTATTTCCAAAAAGGGACAACATGAATACGTTTATTGGACAAGAAAAAAAAAACAAGTATCGATTTTCTCCATATAATTGTTAGTGCAGTAACTGCAGTTATTTACCAAAGTGCTACTAAGCAGGTGTGATGATTGTTAAAATGTAAAAAAAAATGATTGTATATGATTATATATTTTGATTTATATTTATTTGGTATATTTTACACAGGTTAAAAGAGGTTTTATGCTTTCACAATGAAAAGAATAAAGTCAGAATTGTTGTCAAAAAGTAGAGAATTCTGGGAACCAAATTTGATTGACCAGACATATCGTCTGGAGCAGGCTTGTCTTGAAGTGTGACATGAATACGTTCAATTCTGTAATCATACAGGTGAGAGATGTTCACCACATAATCACCACCAACAGATTCGAATTCTGATTCACTCATTCCAAATGTATTTATATAGGCCATTTTTGTCACAGGATCATAGAAGGTAAACTTTGGTTCTTCTCCAACAAGGTCATTTTTATTTCTAAAGTGAGTCCACCTGAAAACATTTTCATGGCACAGTTATTACAATAAAATAAAATTAATTAATGTTACAATTTACATATTAAGCTAATTAAAATAAAAGGTATATGAAAATTGGGCCTAGTGAAATGTCCAGTATGGAGTGTCACCATAGAATGCTGACCTTGTTCTTCAAAACTGCATACTCTATAGAGTACAAACAATACAGTAGCCCAAAACACTCCTATAGAAGATAAACTATGTGGAGAGCTGCCTAATCTGGAAACTTCTTTGCAGTTCATCTGATCTAAAACATTACAATAACTCTGGTAATTCCTCGTGTTAAACGTTACGCTGTTGCGCACCATTAGCGTCGTCGCGGAAGTAAAACTATAATTTTGCCCTCTTCTTAGCTCAGTTCGTCCCGAACAGAAACATGTACACTATAAAGTACTGAAGGTTGGTCAGTGCAGGTGGAGGTCAGTCGATTGGAACTAAAGACGGCATGTGAAGCCGTCTGCTCTGTTCTCTTCGGGTGCTGCTTTCTCTTTCTCCAGTTTGCAAGTCTTTTCATTAGAGACGATGTCGTGATCGTTGTCCCTGATGCCAGCCACCTGACACATATAAGAGTTAGTGACGATCTCTATAGTTGCCATCAGGGCAGTTGGTCCTGCACGCCGCTTTAGTAGACCTTCTTAAAGGACATCCCGTGACATAGTTGTAGGCCCACAGGAATTCATGGTTTCAAAATATTGTCATTCTCAGCAACATCTCTCTGGTGACAACGGAAGTATAGAAGTCCGCTGGTTCAAGACCCTGTTGGTGGGTTCCTTGGCATTTGAAGTCTCCTCGACTACTACTCTGACTACTACTCTGACCATGTGGTCAGCTCTCAAAACGAGATTTTTTTTTACCCGCAATGCAATTGTGGCCCTTTGATTACCCCGTGCAACATGATACTTTCCATAAACAAGTGTATCTCGTGCTCCGCAACCAATACATGTCACTGTTGTGTCTGTTGTATTTATGTGTATTTTTCTGTTTTGTTGTCTTTCTATGAGAAAAGAGTCCTTGTAATCACAACACATTTCCTTAAGGATCAATAAAGCAGTCTTAGTCTTAGACTATCCAACAATGATGTGACAGTCATTTTTTTTTTAAAGTTCTAAAATTAAATTAAAAAAATAAATAAATAGAGAAGTAGAGAAAATTTAAGAACAAACTAAACGATCCTTTTTGCAGCTTTGATTATAAAAAAAAATGTCACTATAACTGAACTATCAAAATGAAAAAAAAAAGCTTAAAAAACAAGAGACAAAATACACTGTTGCCTGCAGGCACAGCACAATGCTGATTCTATGATAGCTAAAAAACGAGTCCATATGTATAGATTAAATAATAATTAGTACAGTCAGTATTAATACGTTATAGGAATCTTCAGTCATAAAAGATTTATTTTTCCATAAGCCAATTATGAGTCAAATAAAAAAAACTATAAAAACAAATTAACTCACTTGTAATTAAGCTGTTGGGATATATCAGTTTTTGCTAGGACTGTTAATTCTATAAAGTCTCCTAAAGCTATCTCTTGATTTGCATTGACTGGTTGGGTTAAATCAATAGGCACTGGAGAATATGTTTGAAAATACACATTTACAATCTTCTACAAATATGTAAACATCATTTTTCCCACTACCCATTTTCGGATGAGGTTGAAACTTTATACAGGTATTTATTGTCTGTGTCCCCATTATTAATATTATAAATAAATAAAACAAAAATAAAAATTATTACATTGCTGTAAAAATTCATATTTGACCCACCAATTTTTTATAAAAGAGTAGAAGGATTCTATATACTGTAGACACCTTCAAATATGCATTTTTTAGTTTCCAATATAAAAAATAATGCTTGGCACCTGGGGTTCAGTCCCGGAACAAACTAAGAGAGTTGAAAGCACTCCCCCCAGGCCCCCTAGTTGGCAAGGGAAATATGTCTATTTTCGTTCCAAAAAAAATAAATTATTTGACTAGAGTACAAAAGACGTACGAAAAACTGAAAGTTCTTCATATCATGAAAATGAATAAGGAATCTTATTATATTAATGTGTGTGTGTGAAACAGTGTGTGTGCAAGGGAAAAACACTCCACCCCCCCCCCTCGAAAAATATTCCTGGCTACACCCATACTTTCATCTCATTTGAAGTTATGAAACATATTCGCAACATTTAGTGTTTGTTTAGTTAGTACCAATTCATGTTAAAATAATGTACGTTGCAGTGTACTTCCTTGTTAAGGTACGTTGCATCTCTAAATGATATTTACTTTATAACTGAAAGAGATGATTTTACGTGGGAAAAACTATTTTAAATTACCTTAAATTAATTTACTAAGATTTATCTTAGAATTGTATCAATTTACCAATGTTTATCATAGGAAGAACAAATTATTTCCTGTACTATAGTTGTATTGTAATCCTAATTTTAGCCTACAATTGATTAAAATCTTGTTATAAAAAGTGTGTTCTGGCACCAATTACAACTTATAGCATCAGTGAGTTCAACGCATTGAAGCATGACTATCACTGATATTGGAATGTACTGGCCTAAAGTTAGTTAACTTACAAATAACATTGACACAAGCTTCACCCATTGTCTCTCCAACTGAATTAGAAACTATACACACGACACACATAATATCGTCTGGTTTTTTGATGGATTTGATTGTTAGTGAATTAGCCTTGACATCAATTTTGTTCCTGTCTGAAAATAAAATCAAACATTATGCATTTCGGAAAACAAGTACTTTATTACATAAAGAGTAAGGAATTTGTTTTAAATGTTACAAAATTGACATTGACTTTTTTAAGATTTTTAAAATGTAATCCTATATTGTAAAAAACAAACCTAAAAAACATCTGTCTTAATATTATGTTTTCATTGTTAAAAAAATAATTTCATATCAACATTATTCAACCATACAATAGTTGCTTTTTATTTCACCTTTAAAAATTATTTACCTATTACTTATTACCATATACTATTAGTAATAAAACTCTCTACACATTAATTACACATTGGAGTTGACCACAATTACCTCCATTCTCAAATTGTTATTTCTTTAGTTTTCAAGTATTAAAGTCTAAATTGAACAAGTGTATCTATTAATAGCTTTTTAGCCATAGAGACTGAAGAACCTCAGTGTAGATCTATGAGTGTGCACAGACTAAATTAAAAATGACTGTTAATTTCTCTCTTTAATTGTGCATTAAGCAAAGTTAAAAAAAATAATTAAAAATGTATACAAACAATTTGCTACAAACAATGAAATATCTCAATGAAAAATGTTCGTATGAGTGTATGAGTGACAATTGTATAAAGCGTTTAGATATGCATCCAGAACAAAGCAGTCAAAGAATAGTCTGAGGGGTATTTCAGGACTAATTTTATGAATAGGTGGCATTTTATGTTTTTTTTTTGTATCAGATGGAAAAAAGAGATTAAAGGCTAAGAAGAGGAAAGTTTTCTTTTAACCTATCACCAACAACTAAAGGGAAAGAAATCGTCCCTTTTAGACTTACTTGTATGTTGTCCAGTTTGTCTCCCATTGACATACCAAAGTGCAGGAGATGGAGGTGTCTCCCCAGAAGCTGACCTAGCTTCACATGGAATTGTCACATCTTTATTTTGGGAAACTGTTACATCTCTTGGCGCTTTGTTTTCATAGAAGATGGGTTTACCTATTTAATGAATTATATATCACATAAAAAATTAAAACCGTTATTTAATATTTTAGTAACAAGACGAAAAACAAATTCAGAAACAAAGTCCTGTTGATTAGCTCCCTTAGTGTTAAATATAGAACACCATTTTTCAGACAAGAAAAATTAATGAATACAAGTTTGTAATCATACATCAACAGTTCGAAACAAAACATTATTGATTTGTTAAAGTTTAGCCCACAGATATTATTTGATAACAAATTAAAAAAAAAATTAAAAGAAAGTGAAAGCCAGGATTTTGGGTTAGAGCAGAAACTAGCAAAGATATGTTTGAAAAAAAAATGCAGAAATCCAGAAACTGTTGATAAAGACATGCATTTAATATTGCCTTTAATCTGTGATGGCTAATCCCGCATTGCCGCAAGAAGTTCTCTTTACAATGTCTATTGATAGACTCAGCAGACTTTCACTCCAATAATTCGGTATCAGCAATCCCAAAATTCCAAAGGATAAACAATAGCTTTCTTTGTGATATTCAGATCCTTCTAGGAATCTACATCTACATGAAATCCATTTCATAATGAAAACGAGCTTGTCAAGAATTACTGCCTTGTAGCACTATATGGTACCGTGAAGCATGTCGGTTACCAATCCTTATTCAGCTCTTGCAGTAAAAAAAAAAGCTCCAGTTACATTATCGGGTCTGCACACAATATTGTGTCATAATTTCAGTTTCTATTGTGGCTGTCTGAGTTTAAGAAACATAAACAAGTGATGGGCTCTGCTCTCTACCAGAAAATGTTAGATTCGCCCAGCTAGAAAAAGTCTGATCAGTCTGTACTACGAATCAAACATGCTCATTGATACACACTGATACATTGATACACAATAATACATTGATACACACTGATACATTGATAGACACTAATACATTGATATACACTAATACATTGATACACATAGGGCTGGCCTTGGGACACTGCAACCTATGCTACTGCAGTGGGCCCCGTGCTAATTCTAGGTGTAAATTTTTAAATTAAACCATTACAACAGTGTTACCGCGGCTTCCTGATTTTCCAGAAGCACCAAGAAATCTCCTGGAATTATTAAAATGTACTGAAAACTCATAAAAATCTCCTGAAAAATAGTCAATGTGTCATCTTTAAGGCATATTTTACCAAATACCGCCAAAACTTAAATTTAACTTATCTTTCCCACTAATGCTTCTTTGTTGCAACTCAGAATATTTTTAACAATACCCGTAACTGTGTCATCTGGTGAAAGAAGCTTATCGCCCTCGACTAATTAAGAATTACCTGAGGTCAACAATTCACGAAGATAGATTGAACAATTCTTGCTATTGAGCCTGATTCATGTAGGAAACTCAATTCTGATGATATACCTTATGACTTCGCTACTGCAAGGCTCGTAAAGTAAATTTGATATTAATTTTGTAATCAGTAAAGAAAATAAAATGCAAATGCAATGTTTTTTTTTTCAAATATAAAATCTTAATTTTCACATATAATCTTTATCCCTACCCAAACTGTGCCCCGCGCAATCCGTTTCGCATATGGACCCGCAATTGTTAGGACCGGCCATGGATACACACTAGTACATTGATACACACTAATAGATTGATACTATTTGATACACACTAATACATTGATCCACACTAATTTGAAGACACGAATGTCCACGAGGAGGATACTGACTCCACTATACGTAAGACTATATTTCAATAGTAAAATTAAATAAAATTATAGCTTTTTATATAGCGCTACTTTCATGCTTATAGCACACTCAGAGCGCTATGATCCAGTGGGTGGAGGGATATCTGGGAAAAGGTTTTCCGTGCTGCGTTTAGGCGCTTATTAACATGGAATCAGGGATATGAATTCCAACAAAAATATCTGTACAACAGACTTACTTGTGACGTTGAGAAAAACTTGATGTGGATTACTTTCTCCAAAGTTATTTTTAGCCTTGCAGTAATAATTTCTCTCATCTTGTTCCAATAACTTGTAGATTATGAGAGATCTTCCATTTGATGACACATTGTATTTTTGGTTGGTGCTTATTATTGAGCCATCATCTAACGTCCAAGTGATGGTTGGTAATGGTTGCATTGGGTCACTGATGAAAAAATATCATATTTTACTTACAGATTTACATTTTTATTTCTTTGCCTTTTGTTTTTTGAACTAAAACAATTAAACATAAAATATAAAGTTTAGTGGTACGATTTAGTGGTTTGATTTTAGTCAGTCTTATTTTAAATACAACGAAAAATTACTTTTTTTTTTTAACAACTAGAAAACAAAAGAGACATTAGAAACTACCTTTTTAAAAAGAAAATACTTCCTTTAAAATTAATCGAACCAATGTTTTGCTCATAATTAACAAATGAATGTTAGATTTTAAAGAAAAAAAGAAATGTTTTACTTCATTTGTTGATTAACATGAACGAATAAAAACAAAACTCTTGGTATAAACTATCGACACCAAATCAGCTGTTAAATCTTACGCCATCTTGGTTGACAACAACAGTTACAAGGGATGTTACTCCCAAACACCGAGTGGTGCAACCTATATAAAACACACATCAACATCATTCTCGTCACACTCGTGAGTATAAAAAACAACAACCTTATTAAGTAAATGTATAAATCTACAAGACTTTATACTATTCTAATGCTAGCCATTGAGATCTACATATGGATGATGATGTTTAAAATATTCCTGAACATTAATTTATTACACTTTTAAGTCTTTAAGTGAATAATTCCTACCTGCGGAAATACCCGAAGACGTAGGCCGTATAATCCGTTCAAGATAAATATTTTCTCGTTCTCTAGCCAAATTAAACTGTATTTCTTTTGTCATTATGACACATTACAACGCTAAAGGTTTCTCAGTGTGGCCAAAGAGCTGGCAATTATTTTCTCCAAAGTATACAGGAATTGTCAAGTTTCTATGAAAATCGTTAGATCTATTTTCGAGATACATGCCTACCTACCCAGAAGGTTTCAACCAGTACGTTTTTGTTTCCATGAAGTTACGACTTGAATAGAGGTATTGTAATAACAACTATCGAACAAAAATGTCATGAATCTACTTACTATCCACTGAAAACACACTCTAGTCTAGCTGAGTGAGACATCTCGGCCACTACATTTGCAGAAAACCATTTTAGTACAGGAGCTTGACCTGTTTGAAACATTTAAACAGCTATTCACAAAAATGTTACAATAACAGGAGTAAAGAAAAGATAAATATCAAGTACAAAATATACAACTTGGCAGTTGCGTAGCTAGCCATGTGCGAGTGGTGCGGGCCGCACGGGGCATCAAGTGGTGAGGGGCATCAAACTAAGGATACATTTTGTAATTTTTTGTACATACATGAACAAAGACAAACTACTGAATTAGAAATGTCTACTAGAAATTAATTTACTTAATTAATTAATCAATCTCCTAAGTTCTTTCTTACATTAAACTTAAGCTGATAACCATGTTGAATCAAGTTTACTAGATTTGTTTAAATCTCTTAAGGCAACGCACATTTACACGCTGACTCACATTGTGTTACTCTATTGTTCAGTATGCTGGTTTCATCTAGATCTAGAGCTTATAAATAAATGATTAAACTCTAAAATAGCAGAATCTGGCACTGGGCATCGCGAACAAGTTTAAGAAGAATGACAAAGACACAATCTAGGTCATTTCTACATGTCTCCACAAATACATAACGAACCTATTGTGATATCGGATGATAATAAGCCAAATATTTTAACAGTTCACCTGACATCACAAAACTGGATCAATTTTTCAAAATGTTGAGGTTACTTGTCATGAATAACGACCATGTCTTTCATTGACATCATTTTCATTCATTATCTGCTCGAACCATTCTCTGAGTTTGTGGCTGGAATTCGGTCTGAAGCTGAAATCTATTCAGTAACATTTTTCGGTACAAAGGACTGTTTACACTCTTTTTATCGACTTCTGCACACCGCTGTGACGTCCTCAACAAAATAACTGAAACTTGCCTTCAACGCTTGGTTAATGTGCGCTTGAGCGCCAGAGGAGAAGTTAAGATAATTATGGATTCATAAAAAAAAATTATAGAAACTCTAGAGACATTGACTAGAAGAGATGAAAACTCTTCTACTAAGTCTGAAGCAGGAGGCGTGTTAGTTGTTATGCACTCTTCATTTTTTCACCTACCTTGGGTTTTTGGCCCCTGTATTAACTGAATAAAGGAAGCTGATGTCAGTCTTACCTTTACAAAATACATGTGCTCAGATGTGTTGATTAGCGCAGAACCTCAAAAGATGTATTAGCCACAAGATGCAAGACTAAAAAGATGATGATTGTGTATTAAAGATATAAGGATGGAAATTTATTCTCTCTTGGGCGGGACGTCTTGGGCGGGATAGTTCAAGAAATAATAACCTGATATGAGCAATATCATGATGTGGTAGATAAATATGCATTTTTGTCACCATCCCAACTAGTGAATCCTCAGATCAAAATCTTATCTTATCTTATATAATACAGAGGTTACTTCAAAAAAGAAGATGATTACGTCCTACGAGTCATGTATTTAGTCATGCATATCAACCAATGACCTAAACTCAGCCAAGTCACTGGTTTTCCTGGCTAGCTCAGGCAACCCATTCCATGCTCTAATAGCACTAGGGAAGAAGGAGTATTTGTACAAATTTGTCCTAGCATATGGGACGAGGAATGTGCCTTTATCTTTGTGTCTTTCAGAGTATTTTATTAAATTTTGTTTTTGTATTTGAAGATTATGGTTCAGTGTTTTATGTATGATTGCTACTTTACTTTTGAGCCTTCTGTCCTGAAGGCTTTGTAAATTTAGTGATTTTACTAAAGGTGTTACTCTAGTCAGATGTGAATATTCGTTTGTTATGAATCTCACTGCTCTATTTTGTGTCTGTTCCAGTTTTTTAATGTTTTCTTGAGTTGAGGGGTCCCAAACGGAGAATGCATATTCTATTATTGGCCTAACCAAGGTTAAATAACATTTTAGTTTTATGTTCTTATTTGATTTATAGAAATTTCTTTTAATAAATCCTAATGCTTTGTTTGATTTTTTTGTAGTTTCATCAATATGTGGATTCCATGACAGTTTTTCATTTATTATAACACCTAGGTATTTTGCGTTTTTAGTCTGTGTTACTGGTTTGCCATGAATAAGATAAGTGGAATTAATTTGTTTTAGTTTTTTTGTTACTCTTAACAACTGACATTTTTCTGGGTGGAAAGACATGCTCCAATTTGATTCCCATTTCTGTAATTCATCTAATTCTCTTTGTAAAATATCTGTGTCTTGTGTTGTTTTTATTGTTCTATATATTATGCAATCGTCTGCAAATAATCTGACTTTTGTTCCTGTTTATGTAAATTAAAAATAGTAGTGAACCTAATACTGTTCCTTGAGGTACACCTGAATTTACTGTTATCGGTGTTGATTTAGAGCCATTTATTATTACAGTTTGTTCTCTCCCTATCAGAAAATCTTTAATCCACTGATGCAGTGGACCATTAATGCCGAAATATTTTAATTTTTTAAGCAAACTATGGTGGTGAACTTTGTCAAAGCCTTCGAAAAATCTAGTAAGATAGCATCTATTTGTTCACTATTATCTAAACCTTTTGAAAAATCATCAATTAGTCCTATTAGTTGTGTTTCACATGATCTATATTTCCTAAAGCCATATTGGTATGGTGTGAGGACATTATGTTTGTCTAAGTGGTTTATAATGTTGCTACATATTATGTGTTCTAGGATTTTACATGTGATGCTGGTAAGTGATACTGGTCTGTAGTTTCCTGGGTTAGAATTTTCTCCTTTATTAAATAGGGGGGTGACATTAGCTTCTTTCCAGTCCTTTGTTACTCTGCCCTGGTTAAGTGAAGCCTGAAAGAGTATTTTGAACACTGGGGCTAGCTCATTGCTTAGTTCTTTGAGTAATCTAGCTGGAATACCATCAGGTCCGGACGCTTTATCTGGTTTGGTGTTGGCTAATAGTTTTTGAATTCCATTTTCTTGTACTACTATATCTTCTATGTTGTCTACTTAGTTCAAATTCAGTAATATGTCTTTGTCTCCTGGGGCTGAGAATGCTGATGCAAAGTATTTGTTTAGGATGTTTGCTTTAGTTTCATTATCATTATGTATTATGTTATGTTCATCTTTTAATGGCGCTGTGCCTGTTGTTTCCATTTTCTTAGACTTAATGTATGACCATAGGTTTTTGTTGTTATCTTTAGATATTACATTAGTTATGTATTCACTCTGCAGCTGTATGCTTACTTTTTGGGTTAGGTGTTTAATTTTTATAAACTTTTTGTAAACTCTTTCTGCGTTAGTTTCTTTAAATTTTCTATATAGGTTTTCCTTCTGTTTACAAAGCTTCTTTAGTCTATTATTAAACCAGCATTTATTTATTTTGCTTAATGTGTATTTAGTTGGTATATGATTTTCTATAATGCTTTTAAGATGGTTTTTAATGAAATTCCAGAGGTCATCGACTGGTTGGTTAATGTCTTTTTCTAATAAGAATGTTTGTTGAAAGTTTAATGCAGCTTGGTGTAGTTGTGTTAGGTTACATTTATTCCAAAGTAAGATTTTTCTTTTGGGTTTTGTATTGGCTACTGCTTTTATCTGACTGTGTATTTTTATGATCTCATGGTCTGATAGACCAGGGATAATTTCATAATCAACTACTAATCCAGGTCTGTTGGTTAAGAAGAGATCTAATGTGTTGTTTAATCTAGTTGGCTTTTTAATGATTTGATCTAAACTTAGGTTGTGTAAAGTATGAAAAGCTCATTTATGTCCTTAAGGTTTTGGTGTTTATCTATGGTAAGTGTTTTCCAATTTATATCAGGTAGGTTGAAATCACCCATAATTCAAAAAACTGCATTTTTATTTGTCTCTTTAAGTGTAGTAATCTGATTACATAGTTCCTGCATGTATTCTAAACTAGAATTTGGTGGTCTGTAAATGCTGCCTATTTTTAGGGATGTTGAGGTGGTATTAATTTTACAAAATGTTGATTCTATATTTTTTGAGTTAGGTAAGGTAATTTCTTCTGCTATAAGAGTGTTTTTTATTGCTAAAAGAACTCCTCCATGATTATCAGCCCTATCTTTTGTAAATATTTCATAATTACTATTGAAAATTTCTACATTATAAATTTCAGGATGTAGCCAAGTTTTTGTTCCTGCAATTATGTCTGGTTTCTCACATTCTAATAAAATTTCTAAGTTTCTGTTCCTGCAATTATGTCTGGTTTCTCACATTCTAATAAAATTTTTAAGTCTGCTGTTTTGTTCCTAATGCTTTGAAAATTTATTACTAAGGTTTTAAGGTATTCAATCTCGATAGTGCTCATGACGACATTGAGAAAAAAAGCATTTTATCTGGAGCAGTTTCTTCAGAAGCATTTGAACTTCTGAAACAAGGACCTGTTAGAGATATTGAGTTTTAATTTTAAAAATGTTGACTAGATGATACATTTGTAAATATTGTCTTTATTTTCATATTTGTGACAATTGTGGTAAGTGAGGTTCTGTGCCAGCAAAGTTTTGTTCAGACTCAGGCCGATCAAAGCCAATTCACAAACTTAGCCATTGTGGGGAAAAAAATAGGTTTAAATTTCGCCAGCAATTTCCCTTGTTTTATTACGTTTAATTTTTTAGAATGGTGGTGGGGGCATCACAAGGAGATGCCGCACTGGGCATCATATACCCTAGTTACGCCACTGCAACTTGGAGATTGCCAACATTATAAATACAAGAATTGGCATATTTCTAGGGATGCAGAATTGAAACAGAAGTGAATATTTCAAGAAAAAAGATTTGTATAAAGCAGTCTAGTTGTTCAAGTAATAAGAATATCATTTGTAAAGTAATGTGAACTAACATAATAAATAGCTTTGGGCTTAGGGTATATTGCTGTGTCCAATTGTCTACCTAACGGGTTACAGTTTAAACTCCGAGGAAACCATAGTTGTTGTTTTTTTTTTTAATTTGACTGAGTTGTTTTTAGTGAACACCAAAAGTCAGCTTGAACACCTTTTACATGTCCAACAAATTATTAAATAAGCCAATACATATTGTTCTATCAGCTCTATACTGGTCAGTTTTTTTCTAGATCAAATTGTTAGTCTGTTAGACTCTGTTATTGTAATATTGAGCTAAAGGTTCAGTAAAACAAACATAGATGTACTCTTGAAATTGATATATATATATATATATATATATATATATATATATATATATATATATATATATATATATATGCTTATTCTTATACGTTTTTACATATGGACATAAAATCGTAGGAACTAGCTTTCTCTATTCTATACTTGACCCCTAGTACTTCCTACCACCATTTTGTCCTACGTAGTTCTGCTAGACTGTTATTGAGTTGAAGTCTTACGCATTATGTTTCAAGATGGCAGGTACGTTGTCCATAACATTACATATTTTATCTTCGAATTCGACCTTACAAACTTTATGAGGAACACCATTGTTTCACACAAAATAAAATAATCTTTTATATAAGAATCCAAAGCACAAAAAGAGCGTCCAATTAGCAGTATATTTTTCAACGAAAATTGAGAGCAAGGAAAATATTAAAAAAAAACTTTTTAAAAACAAAATATATTCTATAAGGAAAAGAACGGCACAATTACTGCTAAACATTTAAATATTCTAAAGTTTACCTCCCTTTTTCTTTCTTAAATTATTATTAAATTACCACTAAATAATTGACTTCGTTTATAGAAGGAAAGAACAAGAGAATTTGAGGGCATGAAAATTGTGTAGGTGAGTAGGGAGCGTTGTAATGCAGTACGTTTTATCGAAGGGTTTAAGAGTAATCCTGTCAAAATAAACGTACATACCAAGCAATTTAAACTATAGCGTAGATGGGTATCAGCTAGTATATATTATTTATTTATTTATTTCAAAGAAGCATAGAGCTACTTTTCAGATACAGAACAGTATGTAAACCAGCTTTTAAGCCTACCTGGAATCTGAGTTACAGGTGTAACATACAGATTGTATGCATCCCCGAAAACAATGTTGGCACTGCTTCGACCTGACAGACCACACTTACTACCAAAGGGATCACTAGCATCAGTTGTCTTGGCATAATTTATGTGCAGATCCCCTAGGTTAGAAAATAGTTTATGAAATGAAATGTATAATAGCACTGCACAAGTAATTCTGACTTTGATTTATAATATTTGAAGAGAATGACTTTATTTAAAAGTAGTGTATGCATTTTTTATTTGCTACAGTTAATATTAATTCAATAAAATAAAGAGCAGTGAATTTATGTTTAATTAGTAAAGGTTATAGTTACATTTGGTTAAATAGCTCAGAGAGTTATATTGTAAACAAATGTGGCCTATAAAGGATAATAATTTTGTTAGCTTCATTTCAGTCAACAAATTATCTGCCCCTTATCAATGATGGATCCATAAGAGTTTATTGAGAGTGGTGGATAAGTGGTAAAACGCTTGGATTCTGAACCAAGTGGTCTCGGGTTCAAATCTCGGTGAAGACAAAGTTTTGGATTTTGGGATTTTAGAACGCTACTGAATCAAATCTACTCCTAAAGGTTCCAGACATTAGTTGGGTAAAGTAAAGGATGTTATGATCACACGACGCTCTGGATAAACTGGGCTATAAAAACAGATGATCTTTACACCACCAGCCCCGTAGATTGCGAGGTCTGAAAGGGATACTTTCTTACTTACATAATTAGCAATGAAATCAGTACTAGCACAAATGTTGTCACAGAGAAAGCTGTTAATTAATTTCTATTACAAACTGACTGTCAACTTCATAATTTTTATCAAGGTTACTAATAACATAAATAATTGGGCCTAAACAAGATTAAGTTAACTTGTTAATTGAACAAAAATGGTTATACGTTATAGGTTTTTAAACTTATGTATTGCATAATATAAAAATTGAGAAAACGCTTACCATTTTGGTCAATGTACAGTCGACCATCATCTAATGAAAGCATGTCATTACTTTTAGAATACCAGTTGTAGTTTATACTTTCAGCCACTACTTCTAGTTTGTCCTTTTTACAAAATAATTTGACATAGTCATATTGTTTGATGCTAACTGGTTCAGTAGCAAGGTTACTATCCGGTCTCAGAAAGCCTGTTTGCAGAAACATAACATAACTAAGGTAGATTATAACACTAAAAGTTGAACACATTAATTTTTTTTAAGATTTTGTAATATTTGTAGATCCCTTAACTTTCTTTAAGCAATAAAATACAGTTAGAAAAAGAAATGAAAACGATATAAAGCAATGGGGTGGCGATATAAAGGAAGCTTCAGAAAAACTTTAGAAAATGAAAGGAGAAAATTGGAAGAGATTTGAAAATAAAAATTTACAATTTACAATGACAAGGGAGTCTTATAGAAAACTAGCTGTAGCCAACTAGCTAATATTAGCAGAAATTTTCACACAAATTATCTTAGGGTTTATTCCAATACTTTTTTGTTATCAATACCTCCATAATCATGGACTTTATTCGAAGGTACTTTGAGTATATCAGAAAGCTTATTGTAGTTTACCATGGTGACAATCACATGTAGTTATGTACCCACGTGACAAACTCTTAACGTGATCACGTGTCTAATTGTTCCCTCTTGCCCTCCCCCATCTACCATCTTTTTTTTTCTCTTCCTACACATGAAGAGTCCTATTTCTTGAATATCTTGCCCATTAAATAAGACCCTCAGTTTTGATCTATTTCGGCTGGCGCTACAGCTTGTGTCTTCTTTTGTCCATGATGGTGTCTTTCCGCTCATCTCTCTAATCTGTTTGGCCAAAAGCTAATCGATTGAAACATCTATCAACATCCTTTGTCTAATCACTGAATATATCACTGACATTTCATTTAGGATAGTGGGAATTGCAAACATAAAAACTAACCGAATGTGCACAAGTCCTTTTAAAACTAGATCTGGACTAGATCTAGACAATAATTTATGATCAAATTGAAGTAAAAGATTTTTATGATAGTTATTCATATCTCAAAACTTAATTTATAACATATATGGAACATATGTCTTGACTACATTATCCCAAGTTACCAACGCATAGACTGTGCATCTAGACAAATAGAGCCTTTTCATTAGCCCACACTTCTCAAAACATAGTTTTTTTTTGTTGTTGTTTTTTTGCAAAAACACATTGAACATTAAAAAAATATCCGTATGCTTTCCAAAGGGAAACTATTCAAGTCTAAATTGTAAGCAATTACAAACATTTTGGGAGGAAGGGGAAAAAATACAACAGAAAACACGCATCTAGGATAACATCGTTGATTGATTCAGCAGAAAGAAAAGGGATAACTGGGATAGCGTCCAATAAGTGAGATATATTTCATAGCAATATTCACCGCGTATTTACATTTGTATTCTTTCTATATTGCCTAATATATCATTGGCGATATTCCGATAAGTGCCGTTTATTATGATACTCCATTTCCCTATATTTCCAGATCTGATCGCTATTTTCAGGTCTCCTTATTTCTATTCAAACGTATTGACGCCTAGGTTTAGACAAAATGATTGCATTCTCACATTCTTGACCTTAAAACGTTAGAGACAGAAAGGATTGCGTCCCTTAAAAGGAGTTACAGTGTAAGTCGACAATCACTTGTTGTAGCCTAGTTAACAATATCACTTCACCATTCACACCTTTTTTTTACTTTTTGACCAATAGTACCTTGTTGATTATCGACCTTCCTTTTGTCTTATGTCCCCTCCTATAGAATTGCGTCCCATTTTGTACCGCTAATGTTCTCATTGACTCGCATTGTTTGGTATTACCGTACCCTGTGTATATCAGTGCTTGACAGCAGCTAAACTTCACCGGGTTCCTGATCCTACACTTCTGACTTGAGTCCTAGCTTGTGAACTAGATTCCCTTTTCAAGTCCGTTACTAAAGGAATTTATTTATACATTCACCGGTTGAGACATTAGCTTTTTTATCTGCACCTAAAGGGAGCTCCCAGTCTCCCACAAGTGCATTCATCAAGTGGACACCATCTCTCTCTCATCAAGTGGACACCCTCTCTCTCATCAAGTGGACACCCTCTCTCTTATCAAGTGGACACCCTCTCTCTCTCATCAAGTGGACACCCTCTCTCTCATCAAGTGGACACCCTCTCTCTCATCAAGTGGACACCCTCTCTCTCATCAAGTGGACACCCTCTCTCTCATCAAGTGGACACCCTCTCTCTCATCAAGTGGACACCCTCTCTCTCATCAAGTGGACACCCTCTCTCTCATCTGCCGTTACAACGTCCTGTGATAAGGTGATATTCTCGTCCACTTTCGTAGCTCTCCTGCCAACATAAGGCCCAGTAGCAACTAACGGACGTCCAGCCATCGACACTGCTCGGCGTGAGAGTAAATAGACCCTAAAGTCAACCACACCAACTTCACATCCGTTGACAGCCTTGACACGACAACATCATACAAAAATATCATATATATATATATATATATATATATATATATATATATAGAGAGAGAGAGAGAGAGAGAGAGAGAGAGAGAGTAGGTGATGAAGGGAAATAACCTATTTGAGATGCTAGCTAGCTGTGTGTATGTAAAATTGCCTTTAGATCTTTTAAAATGTACGTTAAACACTTTGACATAAGAGGTCATCAAACATTTACGAAGAAAACATTTCCAGAGTTATGTATAATTTAAAATAATCAATTCATTAAATTATTTTTAGATGTGGCACATTTTGTTTCAAGCAATTGATGTATCAGAAAGAATTCAAAGTGCTGATACAGTTTGGACTCAAATGCTAAATCTATGAAACATTTTATTTTGTTGTAGATAAACATAAACTCAAATGGGTGCCTTAACAGCGTGGTTTTCCCAAATACTTTAAGTAACTCTCTAGGAAAAAAAATTTATTGTTAAAAAATCTTAATCAGGCTATTACTCTAATAGTTAGAAGGCGCAGTGGCTGAGCACTTGGCTTCTGAACCAAGAGTTCCTGGTTCGAATCCTGGTGAAGTCCTGACTTTTTAATTTTGGGATTTTTGGGCTACTTTGAGTAAATTTAACCCAGCTCTAATGACTTCCTGACATTAGTTGGGGAAAGTAAAGCGATTGGTTGTTGCGCTGGCCACATGACACCCTCGTTTACCATGGGCCACATAAACAGATGACCTTTACATTATCTGCCATATAGATCAAAAGGTCTGAAAGGGGAACTTTTTTTTTTATTACTCTAATATTTCAACTTTGTCTAAACGATTGACTCACGATATTTTTTAATAGTGACTGGTTGAGAGACACTGACAGCTGTAGTTTGTTCCAAAACATTTGATGCATAACATCTGTACTCTCCTTCTTCTCGCTCTGAAAACCCTTTAAAAGTTAAGTCACCAGTGTTGGCATCATAGGTAATGTAGCTACTAGGAGGGATATCTTGGTTATTTCTTTTCCACTGAAATCTAAAAAAAACACAAGATTTCTAAGAGAGTTTGTGTTTTCAAAGAAACTCACAGGCGGCCCCAGAAGGGTCTTCTGCTTTGTGGGCGATGCGGGTAAACAACAGTTTCAATATTTCCAACAGACTAATAGCAAACAAAATCTTACACTAACTCTCTATACAAATCAGAAGTGTGTGGTTAAAAAGTCTTGTGGACGTGATTATATTGTTTGGCTGGCTGACGTTATTCTTATTATTTTTTAATATTAGTATCTGATATGATATCAGACACCAGGAAAAGAAGACAAATGAGTTTGTACTATTACAAGTCAACACTCTAATGACTAAAAGGAGGAACTCCTCAGTACAGTGAAGAGACATCAACTGACTGGGTTTGGTCATATTGTAAGACATGACTCACTGTCTAAAGACATCCTTCAAGGTACAGTGGAAGGATGCACGAAGAAAGGGTCGACCGAAGAAAAGCTGGATGGATAATGTAAGAGAATGGACCGGCCTCTCTCTTGGTGTCCTTCTAAGAACAGCTATTGACCGGGAAAAAAAATGGGGGATTTGGTTATGGGAACTGTCATAGCTCCGCTTCAACGCAAGTCAAGGGACAGATGATGAGATGATGATTTCTAGTATTATTTCATTGTTAACATTCAAAGTATTCAATAAATGTATTGCTATGAGGATATGGATCAGTGTAAACTTGTCCTGACAGATGCGATTAAATAGTCATCTATTTTCTGTTTGAACTAATGACAAAGGTAAAGGTGAAACACCATACTCTTATTTGTAACCTCAGAATGAAGTTCTTCCCTATGATCAAGAGTCTAATGGACCTTTGGGTAAGAATACAATAGTTATAACTAATAATAAACACTACATAATAAATCTTGTTTTGACAAATGATTAATTTACTTACATTCAACAAAATTTTCCAACAAAATTAAAAGTATTTGGTAAATTGCTAGTAGCTCGTATATAAAAGGGAAACATTGAATTTGTATGTTGAGCATGTATTTAATAATTTTATATTGCAAATGATGAAATTTGAGCTTGGTGCTTCAGATTTATTTCTTTTAAACTTAGGACTTCCTGAGCAGGGTTTGCCCTAACAATTTCGGGGCCCTATTCAAAACGGACCCCTCGGGATCCCGTCTGCGTAGGGATAAGGGTAATAATAGAAAATTAAGATTTTGTATTAGACAATAAATTTGTATACATTTTATTCATTCTAACTAAGTACAAAATCACGATTAAGTTAACTTAATTTTTCGAGCCTTGCGTGTAGCGAAGTTATACATTATATCATCAAAATTATGTTTCCAACATGGATCACGCTAAATAGCAAGAATTTCCCAATTGTTTAATCTATCTTCGTAAACCGTTGATCTCGTATTAATTGATTAGTTTGAGGTGCGAGAAGCTTATTTCACCAGATGTTACAGTAAGGGATATTGTAGTCGGAATGTTACAAGTACTTTGGTAAAGCAGTGTATCGTTCATTATCTACCGGGGTTTTGATGTTACAAAGTACTTTGGTAAAGCAGTGTATCTTTCATTATCTACCGGGTTTTGATGGAAGTTGGTCGAATAAGCCTTAAAAATTCTGTATCATCTGCTAATTCTCGCCCACATATATCTGCTGACTGCTCTGCTGATGACGTCAATGCTTGCTTAAGAATTGCTATATACTGATAAGAAACCCAAATAGATTGTTGTTTGTTTTCAGTTGTTCAAATCTCGGGCCTATGAAATTGCGGGGCCCACTTCGGTCACATAGGTTGCTGTGGCGTAAAGCCGGCCCTGTCCCTGAGTCCACCCAAATCTAATCGGTACTTGACAACAGTTGGGGGCAAGTAAAAGCGGTAGTCATCGTGCCAGATCGAAAGACCTTAAAGAATTTATTTTACTTTTTTTTATAAAACCGAGAATACTAAATGTTTAATAGCAATAAAATGTCTTGACGTTTCAAGAATTATTTTATTATGACTAGATCTACGTCGACAAATATTTTAGATTGTAACCTGAAAATTTAACGAACTTTTAGAGCGAATTCATAAAGATTTTTTTTAATAAATAAGTTTTAATTTTCTTTTTTCTAAAACGTAGGAATGTCAATATTTTTTCTAGTTTTTGAGATCTAAGCGTCACGGACGGAAGAACATACTAAAAGACCACATAAAACAAATAGGCGTTTTTTTCCCCAACTTGTAAATTGTTAAAATCCCAGAGATTCGAATTTAATGGACATGTGCTTTTTTTAAATTAAAAAAAAAAATAAATAAATTTGGAAAATCGTTTAAAGCACATTTTCCAGATTTATTAGCAATACAAATACATGGTTAATCTTTTAGTTCACCGATATGAAAACATTACTCAATAATCGATCGTGTTCAATGTTTTCACACTTCTCTTTTTTGGCAAGGGTTCGAGACGAAACCAGACAGATGTACAGATGAGGAAGTGAAAATGTGTACACTAAGAAGTGACTACTTACGTTGGTTTTGGTATACCAGTAGCTTCACATTTGACAACAAAGTCAAGTTCACCCTTGTACAAAGTCACTGCTTCTGTTGGATTTGTGATGTCTGGAGGACTAAGCAAGACTACACAGATTTCAAATATACAATTTATACTCTGAATATTTCAACTGATATTTTATAGTGTTATAAACAGGTTGTGTAGTATTGTTTTGAACTCAATATATTCATTAGTAAACATAGAAGAATGTATTTTATAGATTTAATAATAGCAAATGACTTTGGATTATACGTCTGTTACGGCTGTTATATCCTTTTTTAATAATATATGGAAGCAACTATGATTAATATTAAAAATTTAAATTTTGATCAATTTAAAATGGACGGCCTTAGTTAAGTGAAGACATAGGTGAAGTAAAATTCGTAGCCCCTCTGAATGAAATAAAGGATAAACGAATGAACATTGCAATTTATTATGTATCTCTATTTAAATCAATGAACTATAAAGATGACTAGCTCTAACACAATTTGCATAGCCGAATACTAGCTTTAAGTAAGCTTCGTAAAACATATTTGTGCAGACGTCATAACATAAACTTTTAACGACAGTCACCTGATGGCAGCAGTCCGGAATTAATTGTTTACTTACTGCCAGGCTGTGTCCAATAATTTATTTCTAATTTCAATTTGGATAAATCAGGGCTGTCGTCAACAAATAGGAATCCCAGAAAATATTCAATGATCTCTAATGTTGTACTCAAAATGTTGAATATTTGGAAAATCACAGTAACTGGCTCTTGTGTTGAGCATCCTCTGTGCAGTCCAAAACGTTACAATAATACTTTGAATTGCATTTGTCTTTCATGGTCGCATCACTGACCAGATTACCTCACTTTAAATTCTTGTGCCTTATTAAGGATTATAAATTTCTTCGTTTTGAATACCAAATACCAACGAATAGCAAACAACATTCCATTGTTTGTTTGAAACTATCTAGTCCCATTGCCCTTGTTTCTTTTTGTGCCATTAGTTTCGTGTTTTCATTGTTATTTTGTTTCCCTCTAACCGATTGTTCAGTTCATTCCAAGCAACGAAAGCATGAAATCGCTTCATGAACGGTTCAAGATCAGCTACAACACTAGAAATGGTTTTCCACTAACTATGTCCTTCAATTGTGGGGTTGCTGTTTAGTGAGAACAATCGGGCACAATACCAAAATGTAGTATTTTTATAGTTAGGAATTAACCAGCCAAAATATCTAAGCGTTCACCATTTCGTAACTTTCTAAAAACACAATTCCAACAGAGAATGCTGCTTTTCATCTTGATATCCTTTTTCAGCCAAGTAAACGACTTCTTGATTGCTAATTGATGATGTTCATAAGCCTGAATTGAAGTTGAAGTCGATATGCTGGCTCCTGTCTCCATCCTTTAAACCTGCACTTCCGTGACCGTGTCCGTGACTTTAAACATGCACTTCCGTGACCGTGTCCGTCAATTTAAACATGCACTTCCGTGACCGTGTCCGTGACTTTAAAACTGCACTTCCGTGACCGTGTCCGTGACTTTAAACCTGCACTTCCGTGACCGTGTCCGTGACTTTAAACCTGCACTTCCGTGACCGTGTCCGTGACTTTAAACCTGCACTTCCGTGACCGTGTTCGTGACTTTAAACCTGCACTTCCGTGACCATGTCGTGACTTTAAACCTGCACTTCCGTGACCGTGTCTGTGACTTTAAACCTGCACTTCCGTGACCGAGTCCGTGACTTCTTGCAACTAATGAAACGATTCGTTGACTATTTCTAAAGCCATCTGACTACTTTGACCTAGTGTTAGCGTTTGTATAAAAAAAAGTGTGTATCTTCTGAGTACTGCCGAAAGTAGCAGTGGCTGAAGAGTAAAAAAGTTAAATATAGAACGAATTGTAAATCTTTCGCTTTTTGTTTGTGTTTTGAAGCACCAGAACTAAAAATAACGTTTTGTCATCCAGCATAGGTAGTCAAACAGATATATCTAAACATTGGTCAATATGCATTGAGTCCTAGAAGAGACTAAGAATTGTAGACATAGAGTCAAAGAGCTCTGCTATCTTGAGATTGTATCGAAGTTTTCCTGTACGAGGCACCCACCAATAGGAGACCCTCGAAGTATGTCTTTGCTTAAGGCCGACCCTGGAAAGTTATTTGAAACAGAAAGGGCTCATAATAAACAATACAAAAAGTAGTTGTAACAATATTAGTTTGGATAAATCTGTGCAATTAGAAACATTTTGACCAATTGTATTTTGTTTAGCTCTATTTCATGCTTTTAGCTTTCTCAATACGGTATGATCCTATCACTTGTCTGGACTAGTTGGGAAAACGAGGGGGGGGGGGGAGAAAAATATATCTGGTTGAATTTCACCGTAATTATTTTTTATTTACAAAACAAAAAAAAAAAAAGAAACGACCTGAATTCAAACTCATGACTAAAGCCTCCCCTGGCCGACATTCTAACCACTATTAATGAAGTTAGTATGAAAATAGAAGATTGTATAGCTATCTATTGTTTGATTCAAACTTACTTTAAAGCGGCGACCTATAAAGGGAACTAATTTAGCTGATACCAACACCTCAGTCAAGTACATTTTTTTTCCCTTGTTCGAAATACCACACAAAGTAATTAATTTCCAATAGTTAATTAACTAATTGATTAATATTTATTTATTGATTCTTGTGCTGTCAGGTAAAATAAATAATTGTGCAAAATTTTTGCTGAATCCGAATCTGGGTGTTTCGATATAACGTGTACAGATTTTTTACTAGACAAACAAATACACAAATAGACAGACATTGATTTAAGCTTTGTAAGAAAATCTTTTTCGAATTTAATTTTTCACATACAAGTAGGCTGGCTAGTAACGTTGATTGAGCTCTGCGCTAATAACGCAAAAGTCGTGGGTTCGATTACCATTATACTGAACATATTTTTTCTGTATATTTGTCAATAACCAATAAAATGTGTCTGTAATTTGCATAAAAGAGAACATCAATTTTGTCTCGTTTATTTTAGGACTTATTTCTGTATACAGAAGAACTCTTTTTCTTAACAAAATAAAATTACAAAATTAGCCATGTAGTTGGTGGCACTAAAACTGTAAGAGATTTGTCAGCAAAAAATATTTTACTTGGCACTTCTCAATATACAATTATTGTATTTTTTAGAGAATTCTTTACATAATTTTATACAAATTTTTTCTTAGATCTTGTAGTAAAAACAAAATAGGAAATAGATATATTACCATCTGTAATACAATGATTTGTGAAGAAAAAACTGTTTAGCAGCAGTAGGGACTTAAGCTGTAACATGTTAATGATGTCTTGAAAGCAAAATTTCTGATTTAATCCCACCTGTAAAAAAAAATATGTTTCAATGCAACAACCATGCTTAAAAAAGGTTAACACCTGGAATTGGTGTTTAGATTTCCCTAACTGCTTCCTTCCAAAGCATCCGACTCCAATCTCATCATCGTTCTGTGTTTATCAGGTGAGTTCATCCCTTCTATCGCTGATTACCCTTGCATGACCAGGGCGTGTAACAATGAGCGAACGGGCGCCTCTGAGTCCGCCCAGCTCTGATAAGTACCTGACTTTAGTTGGGGACAAGTAAAGGCGGTTGTTCGTTGTGCTGGCCAAATCGGCACAAAGGTCACGGCCAAATGACACCCTCGTTAACCATGGGCCACATAAACAGATGACCTTAACATCATCGGCCCCATAGATCCCAATGTCTGAAAGGGAAACTTTACTAATAGAAATAATCTATAGCAACAATAAATCCCTAGTTGTTAAAGTAACAGTATTTTAGATATCGATCACCATCAAGTACTTTTAAAACTATTTCTGTACTTCCGTTGCTAAATTATGTCGTGAAATAGCTTCTGTATAACACACATAAAATGAAATGAAATGAAAACAAATACATTGTCGCTAGTGGTTTAGGCGATCTTATTATTTATGATTAAGGTTTAATGATGAAGTAAGGTTATACTGAACCTGTCAATAGCCTGTTGAAGACTTGAAAAGCCGAATCGTTTGTTTTCCCGTAGAGTTAAAATAACCACTGGTTTAGGTGATGTATTAAATAATTGTCGCTAGTAATTTAGGCGATTTGAACGTTTCAAAAGTTATCTCGTTAAAGTTTTGAAAAATAGTTTTAAAAATCTATTCACGTGAAGGCAAAGATAGAATAGTTGTCAATACTGGTTTATGTCTGGTCGATAGCTTAGACGAGCTGAAAGGACTCAAGCTAAACTTGAATATGACGTAAGGCTATCCTGACCTTGTCTATCAATATCCGGTTGATGACTTGAACATAAATACTAGGTTATCCACCAAGTTCAGTACTAAGGTTCCCTTTCTATGTATTTCCAAGTAGTGTAGACCTGTAGCAGGTTCATTGTCATCGAAATAAGACCCAAGAACCTTTCCGTCATGTAGAGGAACTGAAAGCATTAGTCACAGGTTTGCCTTCAGAACAGGGACAAAAATCACACGGGGCCATGGGCGTAGCTAGGATTTTTTCGGGGAAGGTGGTTTGGGGGGTAATAGTTTTTTTTTCCTTTGCACACACACACATACACACAAATATACATATATTTATATCTTATCTTATATAATACAGACGTTACTTCAAACAAGAGGATGATAACGTTTTACGCGTCATATATATATATATATATATATATATATATATATATATATATATATATATATATATATATATATATATATATATATATATTTAATTATTTATTTATTGATATATTTATTTATTTATTTATTTATATTTATACATGTATATATTTAAATTGTATTTAAATTGTATTTATTTTTTGTTTAGTTACCCCGTTAGGGTAAATGCCGCCAACATTTGTGCATTTTATCTTTAGGTCTTTCTGTCCTTCACCTTCAGATTGAAAAAAAAAAAAAAACAAAACAAGAGAGAGCGAGAGAGAGAGAGGCTATTAAGAAGCTGATTTCACTTTTAACTTTTATTCCAAATAATTCTATCTATAAAAGGTTATTCCGGATGTTTTAGTAAAAAAAAAAACAACTCAATGCCACCGAATGTTTTGGTACTTGCTCTTCTAATTTATTTCACATTTAATTCTCTGGCTCTAACGTCGTCAAAAGATTATGATGTAAAAAAAACGTTGTTCACTAGTTTAAAAATAAATAAAAGAAAAACTTTGAATGGAAATCTCTGTACTGACCAATAATTCATAAAGTTGTTCCGGATATTTTTTTATTTAAAAAAATTAACGTCTGGTTGTTTAAGATCACACGTGTGACTTATATTAAACTTAATATTCAAACCTCTCTTGGCTACGCCCATGGAACGTGGTAGCTGTAGTTTTACTTTCATTAATTGTGAGACGTAAACTGTACTCCACAATAGTTCATTTTTAATAAGTCACTTAATTCCATAATTTTGTGAAACAAAAAGGGTAAGGGGTAAATTCAAACAGACAGTTAGCTCCTCTTGTGGCTTTGGTTTTCTTTTTATTGACATTGTCTTGAGGAAGTTTTTATGAATGGAATTTGAAGACTTAAGTTGTTTTTTAAGGTGGGGTAAAACTATAAAAAAAAGAGACAGAGCGAGAGAGAAAGACAGAGAGAGAACGAGATAGAGATAAAGAGCAAGAGAGAGATAAAGAGCTAGAGAGAGGGAGAGCGAGAGAAAGAGAGCGAGATAGAGAAAGAGAAAGAGAGAGAGAAAGAAAGAGCGAGATAAAGAGCTAGAAAGAGGGCGAGATAGAGAGAAAGAGAGCGAGATAGAGAGAAAGAGCAAAAGAGAGAGAGAGAAAGAGCATGAGGAAGAGGCATAGAGGGTCTAGTGAAGAAAGAGAGCGGGCCGTTTCATTGCATTAAAAATATATGTAACATGTTATAAGGTGCATTAAAAGGAATGTGGCCAGTTTATTGAAAGTACAAAACCAACAAGGTGCTGTTCTGGCCATAAAAGAACACTATCAAGCCAGGGAACAATTACGTGGGTGTATCCGGTGTGTAATGCTTAAGTCTTGTATTCACTCTCTCTAGTTTTGTTTTTTATTTCTATCTTTTTATCTTTCTCTGGTTATCTTCCCTTCTTTTTAATATATAATGCCACAAGTTAAAATGTTAGATTGTAATCAACACTAGGACAAAAAACAAAACTTGACTCCACCAGCCACTAGGTTCTATTTATAGAAGTGTCCATATCAGAGTGAAGAGACACAGTCGAAGTTTGTATCAATATCGATCTCGTCTTTCTTGGGCCATTACATCACTAGCTGTTGTCACTTACCTCTGTTGTCACTTACCACTGTTGTCACTTACCTCTGTTGTCACTTACCACTGTTGTCACTTACCACTGTTGTCACTTACCGCTGTTGTCACTTACCGCTGTTGAAACTTACCACTGTTGTCACTTACCACTGTTGTCACTTAAATAATTATTGTCACTTACCACTTGTTGTCACTTACCGCTGTTGTCACTTACCACTGTTGTCACTTAAATAATTATTGTCACTTACCACTTGTTGTCACTTACCGCTGTTGTCACTTACCATTGTTGTCACTTACCACTTGTTGTCACTTACCACTGTTGTCACTTACCACTTGTTGTCACTTACCACTGTTGTCTCTTACCACTGTTGTCACTTACCGCTGTTGTCACTTACCGCTGTTGTCACTTACCACTTGTTGTCACTTACCACTTGTTGTCACTTACCACTTGTTGTCACTTACCTCTGTTGTCACTTACCACTTGTTGTCACTTACCGCTGTTGTCACTTACCACTGTTGTCACTTACCGCTGTTGTCACTTACCGCTGTTGTCACTTACCACTTGTTGTCACTTACCACTTGTTGTCACTTACCACTTGTTGTCACTTACCTCTGTTGTCACTTACCACTTGTTGTCACTTACCGCTGTTGTCACTTACCACTGTTGTCACTTACCACTTGTTGTCACTTACCACTGTTGTCACTTACCACTTGTTGTCACTTACCACTGTTGTCACTTACCACTTTTGTCACTTACCGCTGTTGTCACTTACCGCTGTTGTCACTTACCACTTGTTGTCACTTACCACTTGTTGTCACTTACCACTTGTTGTCACTTACCACTTGTTGTCACTTACCACTGTTTTCACTTACCACTTGTTGTCACTTACCACTGTTGTCACTTACCACTTTTTGTCACTTACCACTGTTGTCACTTACCGCTGTTGTCACTTACCGCTGTTGTCACTTACCACTTGTTGTCACTTACCACTTGTTGTCACTTACCACTGTTGTCACTTACCACTTGTTGTCACTTACCACTTGTTGTCACTTACCACTAGTTGTCACTTACCACTGTTGTCACTTACCACTGTTGTCACTTACCACTTGTTGTCACTTACCACTGTTGTCACTTACCACTTATTGTCACTTACCACTTGTTGTCACTTACCGCTGTTGTCACTTACCGCTGTTGTCACTTACCACTTGTTGTCACTTACCACTGTTGTCACTTACCACTTATTGTCACTTACCACTTGTTGTCACTTACCGCTGTGCTCACTTACCACTGTTGTCACTTACCACTTGTTGTCACTTACCACTGTTGTCACTTACCACTTGTTGTCACTTACCACTGTTGTCACTTACCACTGTTGTCACTTACCGCTGTTGTCACTTACCGCTGTTGTCACTTACCACTTGTTGTCACTTACCACTTGTTGTCACTTACCACTTGTTGTCACTTACCACTGTTGTCACTTACCACTTGTTGTCACTTACCACTGTTGTCACTTACCACTGTTGTCTCTTACCACTGTTGTCACTTACCGCTGTTGTCACTTACCGCTGTTGTCACTTACCACTTGTTGTCACTTACCACTTGTTGTCACTTACCACTTGTTGTCACTTACCACTTGTTGTCACTTACCTCTGTTGTCACTTACCACTTGTTGTCACTTACCACTGTTGTCACTTACCACTTGTTGTCACTTACCATTTGTTGTCACTTACCACTGTTGTCACTTACCGCAAGTAGCAAGGGTTAAATTTTGAATATTTTCTCATAGTCAATAACAACACACTAATCAAACCAAAAATTAACCAGTTAGTTAATCATTTAGTACTAATTAATTAATTTTGTTTTATATAGCAGAAGAGGCGTTAAGCCCCGCTATTTTAAGATAAATGACAGCAATAAAGCAATAAGTTTTGTTTTTATAAAGTATTCTCTTCTATGGCTTCTTTTTTTTTTTTTTGCCATTGTCTTTTCTGTTTTCGCCATTGCCCCGGTGACATCATTATTAAATAAAAACATGTAAATCTGATTAACTTTCCCAGTAATTATATCGGCAATCGAGTCCTTGAACATAGGCGTATACTATCTATCTTCAGATTTTCTTTCAGTAAACCTTCTCATACAACCTGATCCCTACGTACAGTAACTTTTCCATCTAAAAAAACTTCCCTTATATTTAATGCTACAACATATCTATTCTTATATTTAATGCTACAACATATCTATTCTTATATTTAATGCTACAACATATCTATTCTTATATTTAATGCTACAACATATCTATTCTTATATTTAATGCTGCAACATATCTATTCTTATATTTAATGCTGCAACATATCTATTCTTATATTTAATGCTACAACATATCTATTCTTATATTTAATGCTGCAACATATCTATTCTTATATTTAATGCTACAACATATCTATTCTTATATTTAATGCTGCAACATATCTATTCTTATATTTAATGCTACAACATATCTATTCTTATATTTAATGCTGCAACATATCTATTCTTATATTTAATGCTGCAACATATCTATTCTTATATTTAATGCTACAAGATATCTATTCTTATATTTAATGCTACAACATATCTATTCTTATATTTAATGCTACAACATATCTATTCTTATATTTAATGCTGCAACATATCTATTCTTATATTTAATGCTACAACATATCTATTCTTATATTTAATGCTGCAACATATCTATTCTTATATTTAATGCTGCAACATATCTATTCTTATATTTAATGCTACAACATATCTATTCTTATATTTAATGCTACAACATATCTATTCTTATATTTAATGCTACAACATATCTATTCTTATATTTAATGCTACAACATATCTATTCTTATATTTAATGCTGCAACATATCTATTCTTATATTTAATGCTACAACATATCTATTCTTATATTTAATGCTGCAAGATATCTATTCTTATATTTAATGCTGCAACATATCTATTCTTATATTTAATGCTACAACATATCTATTCTTATATTTAATGCTACAACATATCTATTCTTATATTTAATGCTGCAACATATCTATTCTTATATTGAAGAGAATTCTGATTCATGGCAAACAATCCCATTGTTGAGTCAACTTTATATAAAATTCCAACCACTCCTTGAGTTCCATGGTACTTAGACTACGACTTAGGTCCTCCTGCGCCGTTCGGCGCATTGGGCAGCAAACTGTCTCCATAAAGATTTGAAATAGTTTTCTTTATGTGTCAAGTTTGCTGTTTCTGTAGCAATTGTGGTTTTACAGGGTGGGGTCGCTAGCCCCACGCCTAACCCTCCTCCTTTCTCACCCGGGTTTGGGACCGGCAGATGGCGGTACAGGTAGTCAGTACTGTGTCGTATCCTTATTGACATTTACTCGACACTAACGAGTCATGTGTCTACTGTTACTTTATCTGTCCTTTCACTTGTTCAAATCAGATCTATTTATAAAGTAAGATTTTTATAGGGAGGCATAAATTAGTTTATTCAGCCATCTTAGCTTCAATGTACCACGTATATAAGAGCATAACTCCTGGCAAGCATTGATTACTTTGTCAATAATGGGGATATATATTAGCCAAAATGAGCATATGACCACATTTCTCATCTCAGTACAAGAGAAAGAAAAATGAAACTAATTTTTATTAACAAAACGCAAGACAATGGAAAAATATTTTAGAGCACAACGAACATAAAACAAACATAAAAAACGTAAAACAAACATAAAATATACATAGATATAATTATATTTTGTATAAAATGTAGTCTCTGACACTTTCTGTCTTCTAAGATTTGCAAAGAATACAAACTCGTGACTTGAATATCTGCTGGGCTGTCGATGCCCAGATTTTCTTATTTGGAAATATATCGTATGTACTCAAGGGAACACGACAAGTCGTTCACAGATCAAACGTTCACGGCTGTTTGTTCAATCAACTATTCATTTAGGAATTCGTCAACGAATTGTCGAGTAAAAGAATTTGTCGGGTGAAACAATTGTCGTGTGAAAGAAATGTCGGATAAATGAATAGTCGTGTGAACACATTTACGGGTAAAAAATTTTCGGGTGAATGAATTGTCGGTTGAAGGAATTGTCGGGTAAACAAATTTCCAAGTGAAAAAAAAACTGTCGGATGAAAAAAAAATTGTCGGGTGAAAGAATTGTCGGTTGAATAAATAGTGGGTTGAACAAATTTCCGGGTGAAAAAATGGATGATGAATGAATGGATGGTTTTACTAGTTTTACTAATGTAACCCTGACATCTGGGGCTGTTTCTGAGTAAACGATTTGTCGTGAACGATTTGTCGGTGAGAGTTTGTTACAAGTTGAGTCATGTGACCTGTTATAACAAGGGGACTAGCAACAGACAAGTGTTGCGTAGTACAAAGCTTAATTCAACTGACTCTGTCTGTCTAGTAAGAATTTTGAACACGTTATTTCTCCCACATCCCATTCTCAGATTAAGTTGAACTTTACACAAATATTTAATGTTTCTAACAAAGAAAAACAAAAAAACAACAATAAGTTAATTGAATGGTGTTAATACACTGTGTTTGATATCGACAAGGAAATAAAATCTTACAAAAAGGTGATATATGGCACTAATGGCAGTAAATTAGGAGTTTCCTCCCTTAAATAAGATTGGATTTTTTAAATGTACTTTTCTTTATCTAAATAGTTTTGTTATCCAGAAACTTACGGGAACGAATCTGTAAACATTTTAGTACGGTCTAGAATTTGTTAAGTCTGTGTGTTCGTAACTTACCAGAGATGCATTCTTCAGGTATAATACCTTTTTAGTAAAAAAAAAAAAAGCAAAGCTCCCCTTTCAGACCGTTTGTTTGGCCAACGGTTAACGAGCAGGGTGTCATGTGTCCAGCACAACAATCAACCATCTTTATTTTCCCTAACTAAAGTCAGGTACCCATTAGAGTTGGGTGGACTCAGGGGCGCCCTAAAACTCCCGAAATTCAAAATCCCAGTCTTCACCAAGATTCTAACCCAGGAACCCAGGTTTGGAAGCCAGGCGCTTAATCACTCATTCACCGCACCTCCCATAATATCTTAAGCAGATATTTTTTTATTATTTTTGTTTAACAACTTGTAGTGTGCATATGATTTACTTTTATTTTGGATTTTCATACATGATGGAAAATCTATAAATAGCACACCTTTTAGTGTCTCCGGTGTTGTGGTGATTGTGTTTGTATAGACCAGTGTGGACAACACTTTATAGAACCTTGGTTGTAAGATGTGAGGATTTCTATGTTGATTTATTTTATTTATTTTTATTTCATTGGTTGACTAGGTAAAGTGGGGTGACGGCCCTTGCGTATTGTTATTGTTGTTATGGCCTGAGTGATGGAGCCTAGCGGTACAGTATGAGTAATATAGAAGTCAATCTATAATTATGTATATATTCATTTAGGTAAAGTTTGATATATTGTCTTCAGCTACAGATACCCTGATTACTTTTATTAAAGTTATCTTTTGTTGTTAATTCATCTCTGGCGTCTCTTGAGTTATTGAAAGAAGTATTGCTAGTACGTTCTGTGTCAAGTATAATCCCAGTAAGAAGTTCACAACAATCACAACAGGTGTACAAAATAATAAAAGTGTTGATGTTTTTTTGTTATAATGGAATATGATTTTTTTTTTACATTTTCAGAACTACCAAATCAAACTATTCCATTTTTAGTCCACATTGGTTTTATTAAAAAAAAAGGAAGAATTAGGCTTCTTCTTTAATTCCATGACTTACAAAGCATTTTCAAACCAATGGGCTACTAAAGAGAGGTAACTAAGGAGATTCGATATGAAGATCAACTACTGCGCCTTGAGATACCTCAATATTTGTTTTATTCATTTGGCAACATGGAAGTTCACATTAGCCTCCTTGTTTATTTCATCGTGAAAGTCTTTTAATTGAACAGTAGATGGCAAGATCTGAATGTTTGTATATCTGGAGCAAATCAGTTCCAATGATGAATTCAACTTTCCAGGTGCTTTGCAGAGTTACAAGGCTGACACGAATGAAAAGTTATTTTGACTCTTTCCGATATTCCAGGCATTATAGAAATATAACATGAATTGCGGCATTCAGTGCTAGGATTAGGGAAGTCTGATTAAATTTCTTTCTCGAGCATGCACAAAAGTTATTTTGCCAGGTTTAAATTTTCCTCGAAGAAAGTAGAAAAAGTTGCAACTAAAAGTACGAACAGCCACAGCACAACTAAAATGTAAGAACATGCACAGCGCCACTAACAGTAAGAACAGGCACAGCGCCACTAACAGTAAGAACAGGCACAGCGCCACTAACAGTAAGAACAGGCACAGCGCTACTAACAGTAAGAACAGGCACAGCGCCACTAACAGTAAGAACAGGCACAGCGCCACTAACAGTAAGAACAGGCACAGCGCCACTAACAGTAAGAACAGAGACGAACATTAGGTGACTGCTAAGGATTGTATAATTATGACGACAATAATCAAAAGCAAGACTATAGATTAGATATAGATAAACGAACATTTGAGTTTAGGCTTTCATAGAGGTAACATCGTTTAATAGAGTGACTGAGACTAGACTGGTCACGTTCTGACTTAAACAATTACTTTTCTTCCTACACCTGTTGATTTATTTTATTGTGGAGTGTCATGATCTGAACGTCTGTGGCCAAAAATTCAATAGCAGGCCTACGTATACACGTAACCTTTTTTCTGATCAGTACAGATTATCTTCTCTTCATTTGGCTTCTGGACATCTGCGTAGTGAGTTTAGGATGATCTCAGCTATAGTCTCTAGATCGTGGATAGACAAAGCCCCAGACGGAAGGATTCGTTGACCACATCTCAAGGATTGCAAAGTCACAGAACCGATCTCGTGGAATGTCATTTTCACTCATTTCAATCTTTTGTTTTCAACTAAAGTAAATTTTCAATTTTATAATTGTATGGCATCTTTGTTTCTGTCTCCCATATAGTAAGTTAGACATTACAATAATAATAATAATAATAATCTTTATTGTACGTAAGGAAATTTGTCTTACAATTAGTGCATTACATCCAACAAAACATTGTAACTAGAAAAAAAAATGTACATTTACACCATACTCATTCATAATTTACATGTGAAAAGTTTATATCAAATTGTTCTTATTTAATGATTTGATTACCAGGGGAACAAAAGAGTGTTTGTGTCTGTTTGCCTTTGCTATCTGTGTCTTGTATCTCTTTTGTGATGGTAAAATCACAATATCTTGACCCAAAGGGTGATTCGTAGCGGCCCCCGTAAGGGGAAAAAGCCGCTGTTAGGTTTGTGCAAAATGTCCGTCTGTCCGTCTGTCACACTCAGATCTCAAAAACTAGAAGAGATATGAAAAATATTATTTCATCATTAAATGCGGCTTGAAAAGTTTAGGTGCAACGGCTACTTTTGGTTTTCTAAAAGCAAACCGTTTAATTTATAACATTAATTATGCAAGTGATATTTTCATAAAAATACACCAATTCTAAAACACTTACTTAAATGTAAGGGAGGCAATGTTACAATATGCTAACAAAGATAAAGAGACTTTGTGTACTTTCAGTATCACTAAGTCTAATCCTATACACTTAAGCGAGCAATTTTTCTATAAATATATATATATAAATTTTATTTCTAAAACGGCTCTAACGATTTTCTGTAAAATTTCACGGTATATGCATAATAGTGAGAAAAAATTCTCAACTCATTGGCCACATCGGGAAAACTCGAAGTCGACCGTTATTTCGGTTTGAAAACGGCTCATTATCGAAAAATTAATTTTAGCTAGAATGTTTTATGAATGAAATTTTCTATATGACGTCAATGGGGAAAAACTTGACACCGCTTACGTCACTAGGCTCACAGCAGTACACTAAGACTTTTCTTCGCAAACAAGAAAAAGTTTTAATGATTCAATTGGCGTAATGAAACATTTGCGCACCATCTTATTGTACATTGATCCATTATCAAACTATGAAAGAAAAATAATGAAATTAAATATCTGTATGTATGATTAGTTATTGTGTTTTAAAGGCTTTATAAATTGTTTACACTTTCATTGCGTACACCCGTAGGTAGCTTTTACTTTGTTATTATTTTGCTGGTGAATTATTGCAATGTGTTTAAGCTTCGAAGTCTACTGACTGTCCCATCATCTATGCCTTACTTGCACAACCAGGGCCGGTCCTAACATTTGCGGGGCCCTATGTGAAATGGATTGCGCGCGGACCAGTAAGGGTAAGGATAAGCGGATAATAAGTGAAAATAAAGATTTTGTATTAGAAAATAATTTCGTATTTGCATTAAATTTTTATTAAATGAAAGCTGACGATGCCGTTTTTTTATATCACGCGTAGGACTGTCTTTTACCATATTGATTGACATCCCAAAATGACAATTTTGTCTTTTTAAGGATATTTTTATGAGTTTTAGGAGATTTCACTGGACCACTGGAACCCTATTATAAATTATAATGGTTTAATTTAATAATTTACACCTAGAATCAGCGCGGGGCTTTTGAACCTTTGGGGTCCACTGCTGCAGCATAGGCTTAAGGCTGGCCCTGATGATATCCAGTTCGCAATCAACGAATTTTCATCACGCTGCTGCTTTTTTTTTTTTTTGTTAACCTATAAACCTCGGTAAAACAGAAGTCATGTTCCAGAAGTCACCCAATAAAACCTACTCAGCCCAAAAATCACCGCGCATAGACTTCCCTTAAAGTGGTAGATAACTTCACATTATCTGGGAAGCATAGTATCAAATGACGCATTGCTTTAAAGAGAGGTTGATATGTGATAAGGATAGTCGTGCCTTTCGACGCCTCCAAGCGAGAGTGTGGCGAAATAAATCGCTCCGACTTTCTACAAAAATCATTGTCAACCACCGATTCTCTCAACCCCTCTGTGTGGATCTGAAGTATGAGTACTGTATAGAAAGCAATTAAGACTTCTTGAACGACTTCACCAAAGACCGCAATACAAACAGCGATATTCTTGCAAAATGGTATGAACTTCTTATAATCTGACAGTCACGCTTTGCAGGGCACTTATTCCGTATAGGAGACGAACATATTTTTGGCAATCTTTTCTTTTTAGTAAGTTGAAATGTTATCGGAGTAACAGAGATGCCTCACAATAACGCTTCTTTAGAATACTAACGCGATGTTTTTAAGTCTCTTAGGAAAAAATGCGAAATTTTACTTTGTTACTAGGTGCACGTTTTACACTATAACGTAGAGATTTTGCCTCACTTGATGATTCTTACTAAAGCCATAATAATAAGGTTTGTCATCGAGTCCGAAAATAAGTGAGGAATTGTCAGGGGTGATGTTGCTGGGTATTACTCTAGTGTGTAGTGATGTGTTGAGATCTTTTCTTGCCTCGTTATTATCAAACCTTTGCTCTGGCCACTTCAGCCATCGCGTAGCATTACTGTGTACTAAGTCTATGACACCCTCACACGTAAATATATGGAACGTAATTCCACAGATGCAGACGAGGAAAGTTTAATTACACGAAATAAATAACAATAAATACAGGCTGCTCATGCCATGTAGACAAAGTAATCACATCAATGAAATATTAGCAATACTAGTCCAAAGAAATACTTTAAGCTAACACTTGATCAAATATGTCACAGTATACATTACAGACAGAGAAAATTATATTACAGCCACCCTCTGCTGGAGTTCTTCACTAACTGATTAACATTGACCCTTATTTTAGAGTCCCTAAAACTTATTCTCGTGCTCTCAGCACGGAATATTAAAATAGGTGACTGATTGTCACTTCATGTCACAGAGGTTCTAAAACTGGACTGTGACAGGAATGCAGTAATTTCCGTGGTTGCGCAGCCCCAGCTGTGACCTATATATTTTGCCACATCCAGGGCAAGCATAACCATTGTCCGCAGGTGGTCGATTTATATTTTCTTTTCGCCGTCTGCCTTTGTCATCGGCAGCAGATTTTCTTTTGGTCTCAAATGTGTATCCTGCCGCCTTCGTGAGTGACCTCCAGCTGTCTCGTTCGGAGGCCGCATAAAGCCAAGGAAAGTTGACGCCTAAGCTGGTCTTTGAAGAGTTTCCATGGGGGCACCTCTGTTACGTCGACCACCTTTTAGCTCATCAAAAAAAGAATGCCTTTGACATACGTTCGTCTCCCATACGGGATACGTGCCCTACCCAGTGCAACTGTCGGACCATAAGAAGTCTCTCTATACTGTCCATACCGGCGTTGGCAAGGACATCGCTGTTTGTAATGCGGTCCTGCCACCGTATGTCCATGATGGAGCGCAAGCATCTTTGGTGAAAGCACTCAAGAAGTCTAAGTTGTTTTCTGTATAGTGTCCATGTCTCAGAGCCATAATGAATAGAATAATTGTAATATTAAATGTCAGAAGGTAACCATTTTAGAAGTTACACTGCAAAATCTTTCTTCCAAGCCTAAAATAGCCCAATAGTTTTACGCGAAAGAAGCAATGTAAAACGTTAAGACGTGAGCTGTGGTTTTCTATAGGCCTACTGCTGGGGGGACTTCTAGTCTAATCGCTATGTACAATTACATTGAGAACTGACAGAACGAAAAAGCAACTCTTCGGATTGATTTACCCGATCGTTCATTTTCGTAAGTACAACAATGTTCCCAAAATGACTTCGGGTATATATTGTAATGACCATGTTCTGTAGTCGAGAGAGGGATCATGACGCATGGGCCACCCATGACCCCTTTATCCAAGGCACCAAGCAACAATATAAGAAAAATTAAACTGAAAAAGAAAATCCCTGTCATGCGACTGGCCACTTGGAATGTCAGGACAATGTGTCCTGGTCTCACTGATGATCTAAGGCAGATCGACGATGAAAGGAAGACGGCAGTTATAAACAACGAGCTAAAAAGGCTACATATTGACATTGCAGCCCTGCAAGAAACCCGACTGGCCGAAAACGGCATGCTCCGCGAGACTGACTACACTTTCTTTTAGAAAGGGAACGCACAGGATGAGACTCGAATACATGGTGTGGGCTTTGCTGTCAAGAACACTCTTCTTTCCATGATAGTCCCTCCAGTTGGTGGCTCGGAACGGCTACTAAGCATAAGTATGATGACAGCATCTGGAAAAGTCACTCTAATTAGTGCCTATGCCCCCACACTAATCTCGCTTCAGGAGGACAAAGACAATATCTATGAAGACCTCAAAGAAGCCATTGCAAACATTCCTCAAAAAGAACATATGATCCTTCTAGGTGACTTCAATGCCAGAGTAGGATCAGATCACACTACCTGGCCAGACTGTCTTGGGCTTTTTGGAATCGGAAAGATAAATGAGAACGGACAAAGCTTGCTTGAATTCTGCACATACCATAAGCTCTGCATAACCAACACATACTTCAGAACAAAACCACAGCACTGTGTCTCATGGAGGCATCCTAGGTCTGGGCACTGGCACCAGCTGGATATGATACTGACACGAAAAAAGGACATTGGAAATATACTGCTGACACGTAGCTACCAAAGCGCGGATTGTGATACTGATCATACTTTAGTGTCCTGCCGGACAAGACTGCTGCCAACTAAGATCCACACATCACAGGGAAAAAGAAAATCACGCCTGAATACTACTAGCACAAAAAATCCTGATCTTTGCACCGAATTTGAGAACAAATTAGAGGAAGCTTTTAAAAACTTCTCTGTGACTGAGGTAGAAAAAAGCTGGACGTTTATGCGTGATACAATCTACCAAACATCATCACTGGTCTTTGGAAACAAAACCAAGAAAAGCGAAGACTGGTTTGAAGCTAGTCTACCAGAAATGGAAACTGCCACTACGAACAAGAGAGCAGCCATGCTAATCTACAAGAAGGATCCCACCCCAATAAACTTAAAAAGGCTCAGAGCTGCACGTAACAATGCCCAAAGAGTAGCGAGACAATGTGCTAACAAATACTGGCAGGAGCTATGCGAAGATATTCAATCTTGTGCCGACTGTGGTAACATAAGAGGACTATATGAGGGCATGAGAAAAGCCTTTGGACCTCACACCAGCAAGTGTGCTCCGCTCAAGTCAAAAGATGGCTCAATCATCAGCGATCGTGCGCTGCAAATGGAACGATGGGTTGAACACTATGCAGAACTCTACCAGATTGAAAACGCCATCTCACCAAATGCTGTTTCCAACTTCCCATCACTTCCAGTTTTGACGGAATTAGACGAAACGCCCTCAGTAAAGGAGCTGAGCATTGCCATTGACATGCTTGCACATGGGAAAACACCCGGAGGAGATGGCATTCCTGCTGAAGTAATTCAGGCTGGAAAACATGCCCTAATCAAACCACTCCTTGAACTGCTAAGCTTGTGCTGGGAACAAGGAATGGTCCCCCAGGAATTGAAAGACTCCAACATTGTTACAATTTATAAAAATAAAGGCGACCGCTCTGATTGTAACAATTACAGAGGCATCTCACTGCTTAGCATAGTCGGAAAGGCTTTTGCTAGAGTATTACTAAAGCGATTACAGATCCTGGCAGATCGTGTTTATCCAGAGTCGCAGTGTGGCTTTAGGGCAGGTAGATCTACAACAGATATGATTTTCTCTCTTCGGCAGCTACAGGAGAAGAGCAGAGAACAAAAGCAGCCCCTCTTCATAGCATTTATTGATTTGACCAAGGCCTTTGACCTTGTTAGCAGAAGCGGTCTGTTTGCTGTACTAGAGATAATCGGCTGCCCAAATAAGTTAAGAAAACTAGTGTCAGCTTTTCACGAAAATATGCAGGGCACCGTTCAGTTTGAAAGTTCTTCCTCCAGGCCATTCTCCATTAAGAGCGGTGTAAAACAAGGATGTGTACTGGCCCCTACCCTATTTGGCATCTTCTTCTCAGTCGTACTATCCAGTGCTTTTAAATCCCTGGAAGACGGAATATACATCCATAGCAGATCCGATGGAAGGCTCTTTAACCTGGCACGTCTTAAAGCCAACGTCCCGAGACAAGACGTTAAACTGCGCTCCTCTCTCCTTAGCACTTTTGGAGCTCAAAAGTGCCCTACTTCTTTTCTATCATTGTGTCTGCCTCCTCTTTTCCTAAGTCTGCCTTCATTGATCATCACACTGTCTCCTTAACTTTAAATTCTCACTACGTCCTAGACTAGTCCGTTTGCCGTGGACTGCGACGGGTAAGGGGGGATAAAGAGATCCTGGTGTTTGAGTGGTGGCTATCTAAGGATAAACCACAACAACACAATACTTTGGCTCCAAGTTCCCCTAGACCTGAGACCCAGATGGCCCGCTCTGGGTGAACCGGCTGGTCATGCCGAACTACCAGCATAGGTCGACGACGGAGGGCGGTGGCTGGAGGGTCAATCAGGGAGCTGCTGTATCGGACACATGTCCGATGTAGCAGCTGACTGAGTATAGCGCCTGTGTAGCCCTGGCGGGCTCATTCTGGACATCCGAATGGCCCGTCCCCTTGTTGGACTCGATGGCGGGTGGGGAGCACAGGTGTCGAATTAACCAAAATATATATGGACAAAAAAACACACACAAAACTACTTGCCCCAGACCTATGTCTGGGCAAGAAACGTCGAATTGATGATAAAAAAGAGGAGGTTCCAAAAAGCTGTGCCACCTGGCCATCATTTCTGGTGGTTAGGTGCACAGAGGAGGGAAAAAGCCTGACAAAGTTGAGCCCTTTTATTATCTATAAGGGACTCAAGTCAGTAGTGGGAGAGCCCAAGAGTGTGTCTAAGCTACACAAATCAATGGAACTCCTTGTAGAAGTAGACAGCATAACACACTCTGATGGGCTTTTAAGATGCAGAAGACTCTGTAATCTCCAAGTGGAAGTCATGCCACACAAGAGTCTGAACACCAGCAGAGGTGTAATCAGCTCTAGGGACCTACTGGAATGTTCCGAGAAGGAAATAGTGGAGGGCATTGAAGGAGTCACCCATGCCTGGCGCATTACCAGGCGCAGGGAGGGTGAGGAGGTCAAAACCGCCACTATTATCCTCACATTCGGAACTAGGACACCGCCAGAGTATGTGAAGGCAGCATACCTACGAGTTCAAGTGAGGCCCTACATACCTAACCCCATGAGGTGCTTCAAGTGCCAGGGTTATGGACACGGCGCGGCAGTCTGCAAGAGGAACACTGTGTGTGCCAGATGTGCTGGAGAGTGTCATGAGGACAAGGGCTGCACAGCCCAGTTCAAATGCCCAAACTGTCAAGCTGGCCACTCAGCCTACTCCAAGGACTGCCCTGTGTGGAAACAGAGGTACAAGGCAAGAAACGGATGTACCTTTAGCCAGGCGAAATCGGCTGTACTGGCCCTACCCAAGGGCCAATTCAGCTTGACAAAGACCTACGCCCAGGCTGTTGCTAAGAAAGGAAGATCCATAGCCACACAGACGGACACATTGACCCCACCACCCCCTCCTCCTCCCCCAACTCAGAAGAAAACACCGCCAAAGAACACACCTCTGAAGAAACAAGAAAGCCCTGTTGTCATGCTAAAGAACAGGTTCTCTGTGCTCGCTGATGAGAGCATGGAGACTGAGCAGCATGTCAAAACCAATACTCCGGGAGAACCCGGAGACATCATGTCTGACACAGGTTCTCCTCAGAGAACCCAGCCAGACACCCCAACCTCTACCGAGTTAGTGGTTGACCAACTCCCTAAGGGGAGAAATCAAAGCGGAGAGGATGCCCGAGGTGAGAGAGGAGGAAATAACCTCCGCTCTAACCAGAGGGATCTCCCCTCTCCAGAGAGAAAGACTTCCCCCAAAAGGGGGTTGTCCTCCTCTCCATCCAAACCCAAGAATAAAAATACCAAGGTCACTGGAATAAAGGGAAACCCCTCCGGGGGCCTCCCAAGGCCAAATAGCTCCAAGTAGGTCATCTAGAATAAGCCATGGATTCCAGAATTGTACAGTGGAATTGTAGAGGCCTCAAGGCCAATTACGAGGAAATGCAGCTACTGGTGGACTCCTGTAGTTGTCTGCTTACAGGAAACATTTCTGAAAGATTGCATCAGCTTCCGAAGCTACCTTGCTTACAGCAAGAATGTTGAGGATGCAGAGAGAGCATCAGGTGGAGTCTGTATCCTTGTGAAGGATAGCATCCCCCATGAGAGGGTAGAACTACAGACCACACTACAGGCCGTAGCAGCTAGGATAACCCTTCACAAGGTTATCACTTGCTGCAGCCTGTATCTACCACCAGGCGCTCCATTAAACCGAACAGACATGGAGGACCTATTGAAACAACTCCCCCGACCTTATTTAATCCTTGGGGATTTCAATGCCCATAACACCATGTGGGGATCCAACAATACCGACACAAGCGGTCGTATGCTGGAGGATATCTTCCTCCAACATGATTTATGCATACTTAATGATGCATCACCGACCTACTTGCACCCAGGAACTGGATCACTCACATGCATTGACCTCACCGTATGCGTCTCCGGACTTCTGGACGACTTTAAATGGTCAGTTAGCAATGATCTACGGGGAAGTGATTACTTCCCAATCATCATTACTAACAATCTCCCTTCATTAGGACGACCTCAGCGGTGGAAACTGAATAAGGCCGATTGGGAACAATTCCAAAAAAGATGCTCCGAGGATATCACAGAAAATATCCTCGATGAACAGAACCCAGCTGATACCTTTGCTAGCAAGCTACTAAGTATAGCCAGGAAAGTTATACTCCTAACCTCTGCAAATCCAAAACGGCCTAGCAAACCATGGTTTGATACAGCTTGCAAAAGTGCTATTGGCGATAGGAAAAAACGACTGGCTGCATTTATAAAGAATCCTTCCCAGGAAAACCTAAAGCTATTCAGGATAGCTAGAGCAAAGGCTAGACAAACCATACGGTCAGCCAAAAGGAATTCCTGGAGAAGTTTTGTCGGCAGTCTGGATGCCAAAACTTCTGCTAGAGCGGTTTGGAAGGCAGTAAGGCGAATCAAAGGGAAAGAATCAAATGCAATAGGGCATTTGAAAAACCAAGGACGAATGTCACGTCCCCCAGAGAAATATCTGACTGCCTTGCATCCTCAATAGCAGAAAAATCATCCACTGCACACTACACGCCAGAGTTCCAAAAGTCAAAACCAGGGAGGAAAGACACCCCATTGATTTCAGGTCAGAGAACAATGAAGACTACAATATAACCGTTCTCGCTTGAGGAACTGAGGGAATCGCTGGACAAGTGAAATGACACAGCGCCTGGAGAAGACGAAATCCATTACCTGTTCCTCAAGCACCTTCCCAAACCCTCATTGGCAGTCCTGCTAGGGTTCTATAACTGTGTGTGGCAAACAGGCGCTTTCCCAAACAGCTGGAGAAAAGCCACAGTTATACCGATACCTAAACCTGGAAGAGACGGCTCTGACCCAGCTAACTATTGACCAATAGCACTAACAAGCTGCATCTGCAAAACCATGGAAAGAATGATTAACAGTAGGCTGGTCTGGTACCTGGAAAGGAATAAAGTGATCTCAAACTACCAGTGCGGATTCCGGCAGGGGCGGACAACAACTGACCACCTGGTAAGGCTGGAAGCTTATATTAGAAATGCATTACTCAGAAGAGAACATCTAGTAGCTGTATTCTTCGATATAGAAAAGGCCTATGACACAACCTGTAAACATGGCATTTTACGTGACCTGGCGCTTATGGGGCTTAAGGGACACCTCCCCCGTTTTGTGGAGGAATTCCTGAGAGATCGAAAATTTCAGGTTCGAGTGGGCAACTCCGCTTCTGACACTCATGACCAGGAAATGGGTGTACCGCAGGGCAGCATTCTGTCAGTCACCCTGTTCAACATTAAAATAAATAGCATCATAAATGCGCTGCCCCCTGGCATAGAGTGCTCTTTGTATGTTGATGACTTTGTCATTCTCACTTATGGGAAAATCATTAACACCTTAGAAAGAAAATTACAGTTATGTTTAAACAAAATTCAGGGTTGTTCAAACTATAATGGTTTCAAATTCTAAGACTCCAAAACAGTTAGTATGCATTTTTGTAATCTAAAGGGACTCCACCCAGACCCTGAACTATTTATACACAAAAAGAAGATCCCTGTCGTTAAAACTACAAAATTTTTAAGCCTCACCTTAGATTCCAAATTTAATTTTCTCCCCCACATTAAGGAACTTAAGAAGAAATGCCAAAAGTCATTAAACATACTACGAGTACTCAGCCATACGGACTGGGGAGCTGACAGAGATACCTTGCTGCTGCTCTATCGGAGTCTAATTCGATCCAAGCTAGACTACGGATCCATAATATATGGAGCAGCAAGGAAGTCGTACCTAAAAATACTGGAACCAATACAAAATGCTGCCCTGCGTCTCTGTCTCGGCGCGTTTCGTACATCACCTATCCCAAGTCTCCATGTGGAGGCTGGGGAACTCCCCATGGATATAAGAATGAAAAAGCTTGCAATGCAGTATATAGTCAAGCTAAAATCCAACTCCACGAACCCTGCTTTTGACTCCATATTTAACCCCACAGAGGTAGAATTATACAATCGAAGGCCTAACGTCATACAGCCGTTGGGCCTTCGAATGAGAGAACCCATCCAAAATTTAACCCCACCCATTGACCAAATCTCTAAAATAGAAACCCCTCAGAACCCTCTTTGGCTAATGAATAAACCCAAATTAAATTTATCCCTCCTCAATTTCAAAAAAGAAAATACAGACCCAAGCATACTACAAGTCCACTTTAGGGAACTGCAGGAGAGCTACGGAGATTGTGGCACCATCTACACAGACGGATCTAAAATGGAGGGAAAGGTCGCGTGTGCCTGCTCCTTTCGGAACAAAACAAACTCCCGTAGACTCCCCGATGGCTGCTCCATCTTTACGGCCGTATTGCACCTAATATTGCTTGCACTTATGGCCGTAAAAGCATCAGAAAGGAGGAAATTTATAATCTGCTCCGACTCCAAATCTGCATTGCAAGCTTTGGGGCGGATGAAGACTGACATCCCATTGGTACATAAGAGCCTGAAGCTGTTGGACCAAATAACAGCCGACCGTAGGGATGTCACCTTCATCTGGGTCCCCTCCCATGTTTGCATTGAGGGAAACGAAGCCGAAGACAGAGAAGCAAAGAGAGCCCTAAATCATGCGGTGTCAGGAACCCAAATTCCCTACTCGGACCTGAGACAAAGTATTGCCTCTGCCACCTATCGAGAGTGGCAGAACCGATGGGAGGCTGAGATTCACAGTAAACTCAGGCCGATTGTGGCGGATGTCAGGTGGCGGCCCACATCTAAGGGTCTGACAAGGCGTGGTAGCACGACCATGTCCAGACTTAGGATTGGCCACACCTACATCACGCACTCTTTTGTACTGAAGAAAGAGAAGCCCCCACTTTGTGAGTACTGTGACTCTCGCCTCACCGTGGAACATATCCTCGTTGATTGCCCCAGATACCAGGATGTCAGAGCGAAATATTTTAGAGTCACTAATTTAAATACACTATTTGATAATGTCGACCCTGGGAAGATACTGGGCTTTATTCGGGAAGTGGGGCTATCTACGAAGATCTGATTTATGAATTTGTGAACATGCACTATTTACATTAGATTTTTACCAAATATTTAAATTTTTACTACCTTGACTATTTTAACTGTGAATAGACCTTGATTTTAATGGTATGACTGTATAGAATCTGGCCCTGTTGTTTAGAGAGAGAGTAGTCCTTAAGGGACTGCAGGCACGACATGGCCTAAATTGTGCCGATGTGCCTCAAATCAAAAATCAATCAATCAACACTTAAAGCCAAAACGAAAAGGCGTCGTATCTTGATAAGGGAGCTGCTGTTTGCCGATGATGCGGCACTCGTATCTCACTCACAAGGAGGTCTACAGAAGCTAGTGAACGCCTTAGCAGCTGCTTGTAAAGAGTTTAGCCTTACTATAAGTCTCTCCAAGACCGAAATCCTGGCACAAGACGTCGCAGAAATACCTATAATACAAATTGGGAACCACACCCTTTCAGTGGTGCAGGAATTTACCTACTTGGGTTCAACAATTGTCAGTAACCTAGACTTAGACATCGAGCTGACAAAAAGGATAGGAAAAGCTACCACAGCATTGGCAAAACTCTCCAAGCGCGTCTGGGAAAATGGTAAATTGACCACAGGGACCAAAATCCTAGTCTACAACGCCTGTGTTGTGAGCACTCTCCTTTATGGCAGTGAAGGCTGGTCAACATACATGTACCAAGAGCACAGATTGAATAGTTTCCACTTGCGCTGCCTGAGACGCATAATGGGCATCTCTTGGAGGGAGCGAAAACATAGCCAAAGACCGGAGTGCATGGAGACAGACTGTGCGTGCTGGGACAACCCTTGCTGAGAACAAAAGAATTGAAGCGGCTTTAATCAAGAGGGATAAAAAGAAAGCTGCCCTGTCTGCTAGCCCTAAATCAGAGGCATACACATGTACGAATTGTGGCAAAGTCTGCCGTTCTAGAATTGGCTTGATTAGCCACACAAGATTCTGCCCCGTCTCAAGATTAAGCCAAAACCAGTGACTCATTTGGGCGCATCCATTGCCTTTTGAGACAAAAGGAGCCATATATGTTCTGTAGTGACTCTATTGTTGCGCACCAGCGCACGAGGATGGACTAAATGAACGGGGAGAGAGGAAGAGGAAGTGCGAGAAGATTGAGATTGGAACGGTTCTTGTTTTTGGTGATCTATGTTGATTAAAACTTTGTATTATCTTTGTTCCCATACCTCGTTGAGTTGCCTCCTTTAAATGTTGTAACATTGGTGTCAGAAGTGGGATTATAGGCGAGTCAACGAACGGAAGGTAAGTTAGTAATGGCTTTCCCTATTATGAAACAACTAGACCAACTCTTGATTAAAGAACTAAAACAAGAGCTTCGGTATCGAGGTCTAAAGCTTGGTGGTAGCAAGGAGACACTTACAGCTCGTCTCCGGCAGTCTCTGATTGAGGAAGACGAAGACAGTTATCAATTCGAAGTAGGGCCAGATATAACTGAACTCCTAGGTAAGATGCAGGAAAAGATGGAACTCCTAGGTAAGATGCAGGAAAAGATGGATACACTTGATATAGGGATTAGAACCATGCAGGACAAAATAGACACACTGGATTCAGGGATCAGGACTGAATTGGTATCGGTTAACCAGAAAAAAACCACGATGGAGGTCACGATGAACCAGAGAGTCGATGTGGTAGAAAAAGACATAGAAGAACTGAAAGTTCAAGTTAGAGAAGGGCTCAGCAAGGCGCCGGTGAGTAATACAGGATCAATGTTACCCGAAGTGCTTGTAAAGATAAATACAGGATCAATGTTACCCGAAGGGCTTGTAAAGATGAAACCCCCTGTGTTTGATGGGTCCGTCTCCTGGTCAGTCTACAGAAGACAGTTTGAGGCAGCTGCTAAGGTCAACAAATGGGGCAGCGAGGAGGAAAAAGCGACCGCACTAGTATTGGCCCTTAGAGGAAAGGCTTCCGAAGTACTCCAATCCATTCCAAACCAGCAGGATTATGCTGTTCTCGTCCAGGCTATGGAGCTTCGATACGGGGACGAGCACTTACAGGAAGTTTATAGGGTCCAGCTGAAGACCAGACAACAGCGTGTCAGTGAAACCCTACAAGAGCTAAAGACGGACATTGAACGACTTGCCCATCTGGCATACCCCACAGCAGCACAGGAGTTCTTCGAAGTAATCGTCATTGATGCCTTCATCGATGCCGTTCGAGATCCAGAGCTAAAAAAGGTTATTAGAGTTAGTGGCAAGCGTAAGGCCAGCGAAGCCCTTGTGTACGCTCTGTCCTATGAAGCCGCTAAGAACGCATCCATCAACAGTCATCATGGTCGGAGACTGGAAGTTCAGGAAGAAGATTTAACACAAGTACTCAGACGGATTACGGAGGTTCTTGTAGAGTATAAGCCAAGCCGGTCACAGGGAGCTCATCGTGCGACCAGAGTCCGTTGCTGGAACTGTGGTGAATCTGGGCATATACAAAGGATGTGTAGAAGAACACCTAATCAGCAAGAAGCGATTCAGCACAGGTCAGAAACGGGTGCTTGGCCTGGAGCCAATGGCTATCAGGAAAACTAACATTCGTCGGCTTCAAGGGGCAGAAACCGGCGATCCAGGAAATGGGAGCCCCTTTAAATGTCAATCCAATAGCTGTGCTGGGACAGAGTAGGAGTCTTATGGTAGAAGGAAGGATTGGAATTCGGAAGTATCGGTTTCTCATAGACACTGGTGCTTCACGTTCTGTCATTCAGCCAAATGTCGCAAACAGCAATAATACTACAAATGTGAGCCTTTTCTCCCTGAAAACAGCCAGTGGAGAACTGATGCCCATAAAAGGACTGGAGGACTTAGAATTTGAGCTCGGGTGTCAGTCATTCGTGCATGAATTTTTGATAGCAAACATAACTGATGATTGCATTTTAGGTCTAGATTTTCTACAGAAATTTGGATTTTCCATTAACATTAGCGGAGGAACTTTGTTGTACGGAAATGTGGAGATTCCTTTGTTAGGTGATAGTGAAGAAGGAAACAATCGAATGATGAAAATACTGATGGAGGTTACAAGTCTGCCTGCACAGTCCGAATAAATTATTTGGGGAAAGTTAGAGAACGGACATGAAAAGTCGGGAACGGCGCTAATCGAAGGAACGGAAGACAATTACGACGGAGTGGCTGTAAGGAAAATGCTGGTCATGATCGGTAAAGATCATCAGAGAGTACCTGTCAGAATCATGAACCTTGGTTTGAGGGAGAAGCATCTACGAAGGGATAGTTACATTGCTAAATGCCATACGATTGACCTAATTAAGAATTGCAACATTAACAACGTTTCTTTTACGCCCACTGAATCGGTCATCCCTCAAATTACCAGGCTTTTGACAGAAACCAAGGCGAACCTATCTGAAGAGCAATATAGCAAAGCCAAAGAGTTGATAAAGTCTAGCTTGTCAATATGTCATTATTGCAATGTTATAAAATACTAAAACTAATGTACTATTTAAAATTGTAATATTACGATTAGTCTATTAATTGATTATCTAATGTTTTTTTTACATAAATCTTATCTAAATTACATCTACATTATCCCAAATTTATATTTTATATCTAGATCTAGTAGATATAGATATTGAGAGTGCTAAACTAAAAGTTTAATTTAGGTAGATCTACATCCTCATTCTAGTTCCATTGAAATGAAAATGCTCAATACCAAAAGATTATCTAAAATCGCTCTTCTGACATATTGTACATTTCCGGTAGTTGTCATTCCGTAATGTGTAGGTATATTATCAATAATAGGCTATTAGTTTGTAACCAGTTTGTCATTAGGTTAAGAGCAATGCCTGGTCGTGCGGTTAGCGCGCAGGACTGATCATCTCTACGGTCTCGGTTCCATACCCTGCTCGATGCCATCCTCCGTCGACCAGCGGGAGATTTTACATTAAAAATAAATTTACAACGCCTAATGAATCTTTGAAACATTAATACTTTTAAAAATCAATACAAAATCACGTCTTAAATATTCCTTGCGAATATTCGGATCCTACAGGGATCCGTCTCCCACGGGGGCCGCCTCTGAGTTTGTGTGGCAACACAAACTCTCTTTGTAATCTTGTTTATTTCTAGAATCTTTTTTAGCTTTATTCTAGATGTTTGTCTCAAACAACTGCCCAAAGGGGTTTGTTTTTGCCGATGTCTTTACCAGCAGCATTGAGGATTCTATAAAGTTTATTTGTATTTTTAATATACCAGGCAGTCATATTAAAACTTAAAATATTGCATATGTGAGAGTGATAAAACATAGCCAAGGCCTTTTCCCTTACATTAAACGAGGACAGTTTGCTCAGTAATCGTAATCTTTGCTGCCCTTTTTTGCTGATATAATCAGTATTTGCAGTAAAATTTACTTTATTGTCTAGGATAGTACAAAGGTATTTAAGAGGTCTTAGATCCCTTATATCTAGTAGTGCATTCTGTAAGTACCTACTTAACTAATTTAAATTCCTTAAACAAGCACCACGGGAACATCGATTTACAATTGGAACTAATCAACAATGGCTATTAGTATTACACACCAAGTTTCAGAATTTAGAAAAACCCAGGTTCGTTTCTTGTGTAACGCTATTCGCTAACACGGTATAGATCTAAATTACATCTCTTTATTAGTATATTTAGATCTATATACTAATTCTATTACAATAGATATAGCCTGTATGAATGTGTTGGCAATATTATAAATCCAGAGCTACATATAGCTCAAATTTTCTGTAAAAGAAATTATTAAAGTCATTTCTGTATTAAAAGAAGTTACGAAAGTTAGAAAATATAAAACCACAAACCAATATATACTACAATACTGCTTTACTATTACACACCAAGTATCAGAATTTAGAAAAACCCAGGTTTTTGTGTAACGCTATTCGCTAACACAGTATAGATCTTAATTACATCTCTTTATCAATATAATTAAATCTAAATATTAAAATCTGTATGAATGAGTTGGTAACATAGTAGATCTAGAGCTGCATATTATAAATGAGATTAGTAGATTTATGTTAACAAATTAAGTGGAATGGATCTATTGTTCTAGAATTTCATAATCTACATTTTTTTTGGCATCTCGTATTCACGGTTCTGCATATACCGTAGGCGTAGTCATATCACCACATCGGCACATGTGATTCGTGAAACATTCAAATAAATAGTAAACATTGCACTTTAGTTTTTTAGTTTACGTGAAAAAGTAAATAGGCCTACTATTACAAGAAATCTATACTATTAATAAAATACTTTAAATCAATATTGTTATAAACATGGTGGTGGCACAGATGGGGGTAGTAGTGTGTGTGTAGTCAGCCGACTCAAATCGCCCCAGGCCAGCGCTAGACGAGCGGTCAACCGTGACGAGTTACGACGATCAGCCGAGACGAGTATCAACATAAAGGTTCGAGTAGGATCGTCGTTGTGAACAGAGCTCAGGAGCGTCACGAGGGATGTAGTCATATGACCACCCAGAATGGTCGAGCGACGTTCTGCCCGTTTCTAGAAGGCCAGCAGGGACCCTATATAAAGAGCGAAGGTATCAGAGACGAGGGAGAGACAACTTCTCGAGCTACGGTTCGTTACGACGGCTCAGTACAAGTCCGAGAAGAGACAGAGAGACCAGTGCAAGAGTTGATACGGCGATTAACGGAGAGATATTTGTACAGTCTTGTGTTACGTGCTGCCAATTGTACAGTATTGGCTGTTATTTTATTGACATTAAACTATTACGTTATTTGGAGCCCTGAGTTGTCAAGTTCTTTCAGTTGGTGGTGTCGTGTGGTGCAGTTTGCAGAGAGCCTGGATAGCGAGATTCGTAACAATATTTAACACATTGACGAAAGCAGTTTTAGTCATTCTATAGAATGCATTCTACGTAAATTAGGAAA